>NC_080678.1:51378909-52046789 GCF_030445035.2 Dasypus novemcinctus
TTAATGTTTATTTTGAAGAATAATATCGAAAGCACTGAAAAATAAGTTATAGAATCCCTATGGTGGAATTTAAAGTGAAATGATTTGTTTCTAATATAATTAATTTTACTTCAGTTACTTAAAATAGGTTAATACATTTTTTTGTTACTTAATTTACAATAATACATATAGCTTCCAGCTAAAAATATAGGTTATTTATGTAGCAAGACACATGATAGTAGGTATGATAGTCTTTGGGAAATAAATGAAAATATATGCTTTAAACTCTGATAGAAAATGTTTTAATATAAAAAGCATACTTAAAAATCAGAAAAAAACCTTATGAATTTCATCATAACCAAACTTTTCTTCTGTGTTTAATAAAAGATAAAGGTTTTATTAATCAGGGTAATTAAAACTAGCTGCTATAACAAACAACTCCATGGTTTATTTCTCACTCATTTCATAACTCCATTGTGAATAGGGTGGCTCTCCTGGATAGCTGCCTTTTAAACAGTAACTTGGTTTATTTTACTGTGATCTGCTATATTGAACATTAGCCTCCATAGCCACTTTAGAAGGGAAAAAGAGAGCTTGAATGATGGCATGGGGTGGGGGTGGGGATGGGTTCTAACCAGACCTGGAAGTGGTGTATATTACTTCTACTCATATTCTTTATCAGAATTCAGGAATGTGGACCCAAGTTAATTCAAGAGAAAATGGAAAATGAGGTTTTTCTGTACACCCAGGGAGAGGAAACTGAGTTGATGACCATAGAGTGATCCTCTGCCACATTGCTAAAAACCATTGACCCAGCAGCTAGCAAATTCATGTAATAGGTAATAGTATGTAATAGGAGATAGTACACATTAAGTAATTCATAAGATAAAATAAAGTAAGGTTGACTATCCTCAGAATAAGTATCTCATATTTGATTTGATAAAATGGATTTTAGCCAACTTGTTGGAAGTTATATAACTAATCTTAGAGAAAACTTATAAAAATTTTATCTGTGCTAACCAGTGTCTCTTTCAAAATGCAGTTTTCCTAGAAAACATTTCAGTTACATTAAAATATAATCAGCATTGCTACCTTTATTGTTTAGGCTATGTCGAGGTTGTTTTCATTCCTTTAAGAAGTTTGTTTGTTTGTTTGTTTTTTAAGCTTTCTTTGCTTTGCTTTGCTCTCATGGAACTCCTAAGAGCATTGCAGTCTTTGAGAATAGTGTGAGAAGAGAAAAGGCAGTCACCACTAATGCTCTTCTAATTCAGAATATCCCAACACTGGCCCCAATACCCTGGTTTTAAGCAACACTTTAATCAAAAGGTGTTAGGCAGGGTTTGTTGTTTGTTTTTTGAATTTGAGAAGTTGTGAGTTAACAAAATAATCATGAATTCCATATAGGAGTTAGACTGGTTTTTTATGTGCTTTTAAAGAATTATTCAAGCAGGCTTCCCTAAAACAAATAATTTGAATTGTCCCCTTTTGAGCAACCAGGAAATTTTTAGTCCTTGGGGTAGTACACCATAAGTAGATTCCTTAAGTAAGAATATGCCTTTCTTTTATAAAGTCGGAGAAAAGACTATAGTGAAGGAAGAGATGGGAATGCAGAATTGTTTACTCAAGGCAAAAGGAAGAGTATGTTGAAGTGAGGGGTGAAAAAGTAGGGCTTTGTGGTCGAACAGACCTGAGTGGATTCCAGGCTTTGTCATTTAGAAATTAGAGACCGTGGGCAAGGGCAAATCAACTGGCCTCTCTGAACCTGATACTTCTGAAATGCCAGCTTTTCTGTGTGTAAGCCTGGTACACAAAAGGTACCCTATATGATAGGTATTTTTATAATCTAAAGGGGAGGTCCATATAGAAAAGTGATATAAGGGAGTGATCTATCCCTACTGGACAAATATATCTCTCAGATTTTATATACTTCTCATTTGTATATATTAGATTCTGAACACTTCTGGGATTTTAGGAATGTGCTTTATTCATTTTTGTAAATTCCCCAGCTTAAGGGCTTCCCTTGCACTAATGGGAAAAGAGAAGGAGACTAGAGATCAAATCAACAGTCTTTAGGCCTTTGTGATATTTCATATTAGTCATTGCATGAAGATTTAAACAAATATGATGAGAATGAGGAAGAAAAGCTGGCTGTCCAGTAGAAACGGGTGCATAGTATATGAAATAGATCCCAAAATCAGATGCTTAAAAATCATTATATGGAGCTCTATCACATTCCCTAATTGAGCAGCAACAATCCCCCAAGTACAACGGCAAAGACCAAAAAAGAAGGATGGTCCAACAATGAGCCCTTGATACTAATGACTATGCTTGTGAGCCTTTGTGCTTGAAATAAGAATAAGGCCTAGAGCTGCAGGGTGCCTAAAGGTTACCTCCTGAGAGCCTCCGTGTTGCTCAAATGTGGCCAGTCTTGAAGCCAAACTCAGCATGTAAATGCATTGCCTTCCCCCCAGTGTGGGACATGGCTTCTGGGGATGAGCCTCCCTGGCACCAAGGGATTACTACCAAGTACCAGCTGATGATGTAACTAGAAAATGACCTTGAATAAAAGGGTCAACTCAGACCAGCAGAATATCTCAGCCTATATATAATATCAGGAGTTAAAAATGCTTTTTGACCTGAATAAAAGGGGGAAATGGAAAGGACAAATGAGTTTATATGGCTATGAGTCTCCAAAAAAGAGCTGGGAGGTTACCAGAGGAGTCATCCTTATGCACACCTCAGCAGAGTCCCAGAGATAGATAAAGTAGATACAACCCCAGGTACTGGTTCTTCTGAGGGCTACAGAGACTCACAGGTTCTATGGTCATGGCAGATCAAGTTCAGTGCCATGTCAGTTGGCTCTACTTTGGAGTTTGTGTTTCTGTGTGATGGAGCTGGACTCAGATGTGATCTTTGTTCACAAGCCTCTCCTGTTACTTTTACCGGACCTGTGGTTGGCACTGGGGTTTAGTGTATACCCCGGGGACCTGAACCTCTGGAATGTCCATGTGATAGCCAGGCCCTGAGCCTCAATAGACTAGCAACTCCTACACTCTGGTTTATTGGACTTATCCCACTCAGCTAACGTGGAGGTGAAGGTCAACCACCACACCAGAGAGCCAAGAGTGCCTACAACTGAAAGCAGGAGAATTGCATCCATCATCCATGTGGAATCTAAGCCCCCTCTTGATATGGATGTGGAGTGAATACAACCATTCCAGGGTCCACAGGATGGAGGAATAGACTGTGGATTAGAGTGGACTTACTGATATTCTATTCATGAACTATTGTGATTAGTAATCGAAGGAAATGTAGCATTGATTTGGAGAAAGTGGTCATGGTAGCTGCTGAGGGTTGGGAGTGGGAAAAAGAGATGTGATGTGGGGGGCATTTTCAGGACTTGGAGCTGTCCTGGGTGGTACTGCAGGGACAGTTACCAGACATTGTCTGTCCTCCCATGGCCCACTGGGTGGACTGGGGGAGAGTGTAAACTATAATGTGGACCATTGACCATGTGATGCAGCAGTGCACAGAGATGTATTCACCAAGTGCAATGAATGTCCCATGATGATGGAGGAGGTTGTTGTTATGGGAGGAGTGGGGTGAGGGGGGTGGGGGGTATATGGGAACCTCATAATTTTTAAAAAAGATTTATTTGTTTCTCTCCCCTCCCCCTGCCCCAGTTTTCTGTTCTCTGTGTCTATTTGCTGCATATTTTTCTTTGTCCTCTTCTGTTGTTGTCAGCGGCATGGGAATCTGTGTTTCTTTTTGTTGTGTCATCTTGCTGCATCAACTCTCCATGTATGCGGCACAATTCCTGGGCAGGCTGCACTTTCTTTCGTGCTGGGCGGCTCTCCTTATGGGGTGCACTCCTTGCACGTGGGGCTCCCCTACGGCGAGGACATCCCTACGTGGCAGGGCACTCCTTGTGTGCATCAGCACTGCACATGGGCCAGCTCCACATAGGTCAATGAGGCCTGGGGTTTGAACTGCAGACCTCCCATGTGTAGACAGATGCCCTAACCACTGGGCCAAGTCCGCTTCCCTCATATTTTTTTAATGTAATATTAATGTAACATTAACGTAACATTTAATGTAACATTTTAATGTAACATTAAAAAAATAAAGACAAAAAAAATCATTATAAATTCTAATGAATTCTTCCAAGTTCTAAGTTGAAGGAAATATTTTATTAAAATGTGTTTAATTGTGAATTTGATTAGTAATTCTGAATTAAGTCTGTGAAACAATTGGGATATACATTTGTGGAACAGTTGAAAAACAAGCAAATAAAAAACCTTTCAAATAAGTGGGTATTTAAGGGAGTTTTATGTGAGTGTTTAGGACATATCTGAAACAAGCTATTTTCTTTCATTTTTCCTTTTACTTGTTATGGAGCAATAAGTAACCAGGCAGATAAGTAACAAACAAACAATTTGGTACAAAAAGAAAGAAAATCTAGCTTTGATGACTATAAATTTAGCATCTCCAACCTTTTCTTGCCAAGGCATTTCCGTGTTATCTAGCATGGAGCTCAACTGCTGACTGAGTCAAACAGTCAAGAGTATCAGATTCTTTTCTAAAAATATTCTAACTCAAATTATCTTGGCAGACAATATAAAAAAAAAATTCTCATGTCCAATCAAGTGACCAAATTTTAAGAGACTGAATTTAAGAGGAAAAGACAATTAATAGCTGCATAACCTTAGACAAGTTACTAATTAAACTTTAGTCTTTTCATCATTAAAATGATATTTTTAATACAGGTCCACAATCTGTGCTCTGCAATTCCAAAGGAGGAAAACAAACAAACAAATAATAGCTTGTGAAACCCCAAAAAAGTGTTTTTCTAAGTTTGGCAACTAGACTGATTTGGCAGCAAAACCTCCTCTGAACAAACGTGAAACCTCTGTTATGTCTCAGCACTCCTGTCCATCAGTCATACATACTTCTATCATTTGCTGAGATTTTGTGACTTGGGAAGTAATTGCACAGTGAAAATGTCTAAAAGAGTTAAAGATATACCTATGGGTAACAGAGAGAAGAAGAAAAGGAAACATCTATCTTTGTCAACAGCTCATAAAGTGGAGTTATTGCAAAAGCTTGACAGTGGTGTGTCTGTGAAGTATCTAACTGAAGAATATGGTGTGGGAACCACCATATATGACTTAAGAAAACAGAAAGACAGGTTATTGAAACTTTACAGTGACAGTGATAACCAAGAACTAATGAAAAATAGAAAAACATTACATGGGGCCAAAAACGAAGATCTTAATTGAATGGATTCAGCAACAAAGAAGTAAAAATATGCCACTGACTGGTTTGTTGGTCATGAAACAAGCTAGAATATACCATGAAAAACTGAACATTGAAGGTGAGTGTGAATATTCAGAAGGCTGGCTGCAGAAGCCTAAGAAGTGTCATAGTATCAAATATCTTAAAATCTGTGGTGAAAAAGCTTCTACCTATCATGACACTTCCGAAAATTACATTGATGAATTTGCTAAGATAATATCTGATGAAAACCTTAGTCCTGAACAAATTAATAATGCTGATGAAACAGCACTGTACTAGTGCTATGTTCCTAGAAAAACCTTACCAATGGCCAATGAGAGGGTACCAACAGATTTCAAGGATGCCAAGCAAAGGTTGACTGTTCTTGGGTGTGTAAATGCTGCAGGCACACACAAGATAAAGTTGGCAGTAACTGGAAAAAGCCTATATCCAAGATGTTTAAAAGGTGTGCACAATTTACCTGTGCATTATATGCAAACATGAAAGCATCAATAACAAGAGAAATCTTTTCTGACTGGTTCAATAAACACTTTGTGCCAGCAGCATGAGTTCATTGTAAGGAAGCTGGACTAGAAGACAATCGCAAAATTTTGTTCTTGGACAATTGTTCTGCATATCCCGCTCCTGAACTTCTCATGGAAACTAATGTTTTCAACATTTTCTTTCCCCCTAATGTGACATCTGTAATGCAGCCTTGTGACCAAGGAGTTCTACACTCTGAAGAGCAAGTATAAGCACTTTTTTTTTTGAACAGCATGCTTGCCTCTGTTAGCAGAGGCCTGGAAACCCAAGAGTTCCTTAAAGAATTCAGTCTTAAGGATGCCATTTACACAGTTGCTAATGCTTGGAATGATGTTGATAAGTCAACATTAACTGTTGGAGATTTGGACATGAAGGGTATCAGGAATGAAAGAAAGAGAAAAGGGAGAGTGAAAGAAAGAGAAAAAAAGAAAGAAAGAGAAAGAACGAGTGAGCTGGGATCAGGGGGTCTGTGAGTAGAGACTCATCAGACAACTTTATTGTTTACAAGGGACTCTCTATATACCCCAGTGTACGTGACAACAAGCAGGAACACATAGCCTACATGACAATAAGCAGTAACACATAGCCTACGTGACATCAAGCAGGAACATGCAGCCTTTACCCATAGTCTAAGGAATTTTAAAAAATCTTATCTCAAGGTACAAAGTCTAAGTGTTCTATTCACTACAAAAGGTATGTGCTCATCTTTTCTTTCAGCCTTTAACAGCTTCATCCCATTTGCCAGGAACTCTTAATTATCGCATTCCTTAGGTTGCAAGCATAGCCATGGAGACAGCACTAGCATGGAGACACCATGTCTCTCCTTGCGCGGCCACTGTGCCTCAGTTTCCAACATCTCCTCCTTTTTGTTTTTGTCGAGGTGACTGT
This sequence comes from Dasypus novemcinctus, assembly GCF_030445035.2. Classification (NCBI taxonomy): domain Eukaryota; kingdom Metazoa; phylum Chordata; class Mammalia; order Cingulata; family Dasypodidae; genus Dasypus; species Dasypus novemcinctus. The sequence continues at coordinate 51,385,594 of NC_080678.1, forward strand.
GCCTGTCTTAGATTGCCCTCCTCTGAGAGTCTTACCCGTCATTGACTACCAGCCAAGCTCTCTGACTTGGGGAAATTATTGAAGTGCTTTTGCTAGCACCAGATTATTTGCATGTCCCACGGTGGTTACGCTTTGCAATTTTCATTGAAAGCACTGTCTGGCACAGGCAAGAATCATGAGCAACAGAACAAATATGATTAACCCTATTCCTAAAGCTGACAGGAAATGCTGTGATTTCCACCAATTAACTGGGTTAAATTTTGTAATATGTGAAATCATATCTGAGAAAATATCCTTATCATTGGCTACATGAATTAGATTTTGAGACATTTCTAATATTTTCCTTTGTAATTCAATTATTTCCAGAGAGATATTACTTTTATGGCCAAATAAATGATTCTTAATTTTTCCCCATTCTATATCAGATGAATTATAGGCAAGAGGAGTAATACAAAAGTTGCTTTCATTCCAATCACATTTCAATCCCCTTAACAAGTTTAAATTATACAATTGACCTCCAATATGCAAAATAGCTGATTCTAAATCATTAACCTGGTTATTTAACTGTTCATCAATGTGCTCTTGGCTATGCCACAAATCACTAGCATTTTTTATGCCAATCATGTACATATTGTTGTGTTTGTACGTTCATGTAAAGCTACCACAGCAGTAGCAGCAGCTGTAATGACTCCAATTAGTCCCAAAATGCTTATAATAAGCAGTCCAATAAAGCATTTAGTCTGTTTCAAGAATTCTTATGTAGCAATAACTGACTTTCAGAAGATGATTGCCAAATCTGCATCATTCTCATTGGTATCCAGATGCATTTTCTTCTTCTGGCCATCGCTTTGTTTCTTCATCCTGCAACACACTTTGATGTTTTCCTTTCTGGTGGAGCCTTTCTGCCTCTCCTCAGATTTCAGTGGTAGGTCCCTGGATCTTCACAAAGGCATTTGCATCAACAGTCCTAAAAGGGATGTTAGTGGAGTGGGCAGGGATATGACAGTCACTTGTTACTACTAGCAGGTATCCCAGATGTATTTTCATAGATCTCAGGGTGACTTACAACAGTCCATCATTTCTGTCTTGTTTTTAGTATTTGCAATCCACCCCTGGATAGGGATGGTAGTCTTTAGAGTGACCAGAAACTATTGGGTTAAGTCTATCACTTTTAGCAGGACCTCCTATGTTGCACACAACTGCCTTTTTCTATTGTACTTTTGGCCTCCTTCCAGAATTGCAATTAAAACCCAACGGGTACTTGTTTAGAATTTTGCTTTTGCCACAAACTCCACCCAAAGCCAATATTGGTGCTTTCTACATCCAATTCATAGGCTCAGTTAAAGTCCACAATTTACCTTCCTTTTATTATTATTTAAAGCAGCTTGCTGGAGGTTTCCCTACTTCCATGAAGGACTTTTCTCAATTACAACAATATTACAAACTCTATTAACATGAGAAAACATTGCATTCCATCAGTTATAACAGAGGGCATAGTTTTATCCCACCCAACCAAACCACATTTAGGAATTTGATAGAAAAGCAGGGACTTTGCAGCCTGTCCCAATTGTTTGCCTAGTTCAGGCTCTTAAGATAAGATACTATTGTCTCTGCTGTTTCTTTTCATTCTGAAAAAAGGATTACTGGTTAACATAATGTCATCAGTAGAGTTTCAGCCACTGATTTTTTTCTATGCAGGTAGATTATCACCATGCCAGGACAGATGGTTGGGTTATGCACACAGCCTTGGGGAAGCACTGCAAAAGTTCACTGTTGACTTTTCTAAAGGTAGGAGAATGCAGGCTGGCTTGACTTGCCTAAGGAAATACTAAAGAAAGTCTTAGCATGTTTTAAAACAAAGTGATAGTGACATAATTGGATATTCATTTCTTGCAACAAACTAGCAATATTTGGGACTGCTGCATACTACAGTGTTGTTATTTTAATTTATGATAAGAGGTTGTTTCTGTGACACATATCTTTTTATAATAATTAAAACCATAATTAACCACATTGTACTTCTGTTTAATATTATGCTGAAATATTGGTAAATTTTTACACTCTTAAGTATTCATTTTAATCTTTTACTCATACAACTTTAATTAACAGAGGGTTAAAAAATCTTTTTAATTTTATAATACTTTTAAACACTCTCTACTTAACTTATAACATATTAAATGAACTTAACTGTTTTATTACCTTAATTTTTCTTTCAAGGTAAAAAAACAAATTTTTTGTAACTAGTTTGAAATAGAAATCTACTTTTTAGGATTTGATTTTGAGAAAGCAGGTTTGAACATTATTTTCCTTTAGAAGAGATAAGACCCATTTTTCTTCAAACACTGAGGAAATGATGAGGTTAAAGCACAAGAAGCTATTTTGATAAAACAGGCTTTCTTTGTATACTGATTATTCAGGATAGAAACTTTTCATAAACTTTCACCAAAACAAACCAATGAACTGAGAGACTTTGAAAAAGGACAAAATTTTTAACTTTGATACATACTACTTGATACTAAAGCTTTTAAAACTTTATAGACAGAACCATCAAACCTTACTCAACTTTAATCATAAAAATTTATTTTCCACGAACCTTCTACACTTTCAGTATTCATTCAGGTTTTGTCCCACACTGTACTCCTTCCTACTAATCAATAATTTTATCTTTGGACAAAATCATTTCCTGTTTCCTTAACAATAAAAACACATTCCATATATCCTACATACTAAGTTACCAGGCAAACTTCTTACAATGTTTAATTACCATTAACACTAAACAAACTTGTTAAAATAATGAACTTTGCTTCACTTTAAATATTCAGTAACATGCAATACCAGAAACAGTCTTTTAGAAGCAAGTTGGCAGGGGAGGCTGGCTGCCGATAAGTTTTCCTGTTATAAAATTACTTTTTATTAGTAGTATTATCAATTCAGGTTTTGTTTAATAATGACTTTTTGGAATTAGCCATTTAAATACCTTAATTTAAACAATGCTTCATTAAACTTCTTATAATTACTTATAATTTTAAGACAAATTTTACCATCAGAGAACACATTTCCTTACTTAAAGTTACCACAATACCTTCTACAACTTGCCACATGCATTTAGGTCTCATGAGTTTATGAAAATTAGCCATCCTACTTTAGGACAAAACACACCTTTTAGAAAAAAAACTTATTAAATTTCAGTCAGCATTCCCACAAACTTTTTAAAAAAAGATTTATTTATTTATTTATTTCTCTCCCCTCCCCCCTACCCCAGTTGTCTGTTCTCTATGTCTATTTGCTGTGTCTTCTTTGTCTGCTTCTGTTGTTGTCAGCAGCATGGGAATCTGTGCTTCTTTTTGTTGCGTCATCTTGTTGTGTCAGCTCTCCATGTGTGTGGTGCCATTCCTGGGCAGGCTGCACTTTCTTTTGCGTTGGTTGGCTCTCCTTACAGGGCACACTCCTTGCACGTGGAGCTACCCTACCCAGGGACACCCCTGTGTGGCATGGCACTCCTTGCGCACATCAGCACTGTGCATGGGCCAGCTCCACACGGGTCAAGGAGGCCCAAGATTTGAACCGTGGACCTCCCATGTGGTAGATGAATGCCCTAACCACTGGGCCAAGTCTGCCACCCCTACAAAATTTTAATCTTCTTTAATATTCATTTAAGTTTTACATCCTTTATTTTATCCTGTAAAGAAAAATAAACAATTCATTTCATTCTAGGCAAGAACTATTTTTTATGATAAGACTTACAGTAATTTTGTTAATCCAGACTTAAAATTTTTATCATTGTAGAGATCTTATTAACATTTAAACTTATGTATTAATATAAGCGCTTATTTAATTTTTGGCCATTTGAATAGAGCTCTTTTAAAAATTTTTATTTATTAATTTATATCACCATCTGGAGGTATCAAAATATACACTGACATTGAACAAACAGACAAACACAAAACAATTACAACACATTAACAGAAACCTACAGTTTGCAATTGACTCATAATTCTTACTTTCTTGGTATAGCTGCTTTTAAGTTCTCCGTTATATCACAACTTAGATTTTACTTTTTAAGATTTCTTCTGGAATCCATGTTGCCTGTAACATGCAAACATTTTTATTAGTTATCAGCAATCAGTTAAGATAACTTGAGCAGCATAAATGTAGCTAAGCTCTTATATAGCAGTTTAGACAGACCGTTAACACACATTTTTGGATTACTACTCTGTAAGACTATACTGAGCACCTCAAGCTCCTGTTCTTGTTCCAATTTACTTTCTTTCATTTCAAATTTACGTATGGGCTTAGGAAATATAGTAATTTCATCTTTCTCTCCTTCTTCAGACTGTAAAGGATCTATTGCCGCTATCTGGTGGCATAAGGCCCATACTGATAATGGAATGAATTCCCGTTTTTGATATGTTCTTCATAAAGCTTTCAGTACACATCTCCACTGTTTCAAATTTAAAACATTATGCCCCTGAGGCTGAAGCCAGCAACAATGCTTTTGTATTAAAGCAAACAGTTCTAGTAATTCATAGCTTTTTACAGGCACCCCATTAACTTTCAGTAAAGTTTTTAACACTTGTGAATATGCTTCCACATGTCCCATTTAATTACCCATTACCTTGATGACTTCGTGGAAAATGTTACTTACTTAAAAGAAGACTCAAGACACACTGCTTTGGACATCACATGACCCTCGATGAGGTCTTTTCCGTGGTTCCCGATACTGATTTGGAAGACTTACTTCTTCAGGCCCCACATTGGGTGCCAGATGTTGGAGATTTGGAACCGAAGGGTATCGGGAATGAAAGAAAGAGAAAAGGGAGAGTGAAAGAAAGAGAAAAAAAGAAAGAGAAAGAAAGAACAAGCGAACTGGGATCAGGGGGTCTGCGAGTAGAGACTCATCAGACAACTTTATTGTTTACAAGGGACTCTCTATATACCCCAGTGTACGTGACAACAAGCAGGAACACATAGCCTACGTGACAATAAGCAGTAACACATAGCCTACGTGACATCAAGCAGGAACGTGCAGACTTTACCCATAGTCTAAGGAATTTTAAAAAATCTTATCTCAAGGTACAAAGTCTAAGTGTTCTATTCACTACAAAAGGTATGTGCTCATCTTTTCTTTCAGCCTTTAACAGCTTCATCCCATTTGCCAGGAACTCTTAATTACCGCATTACTTAGGTTGCAAGCATAGCCATGGAGACAGCACGTCTCTCCTTGTGAGGTCACTGTGCCTCAATTTCCAACAATTAACAAATGCCTGACAGACTTTGGACTACAGTGATGTTTGAAAATAATCTGGCTGATGAAGAGTTTGAAGAATGTAGAAATTCTAACGAGAAGAAGATGATATCAAAACTCATTATTTATGCCAAAAGTTTATCAGCTGAAAGTGTAAATAAGTTGGAAGAAACTGATATTGAAGAAATGCTAAACATTGACAATGATGCACCTGTTGTACATCCTTTGAGTGATGGGGAAATTGCTGAGATGGTGTTAAATACAGAGCAGAATGATGATAATGATAATAATGACGAAGACATTCTGAGCACAAGTGAAAAAAATCTCCATAAACCATATGGTGAAAATGTGGTTTCACCATTGATTGGTGATTGATTGCTGGCCTTGAACAGTATGCATTTATCAAAGGGGAAGAGATCATGGCAATTTACTCAATTAAAGAGAAACTGCTTAGACAGAAACTTGTGGTAAGGAGACCAATGACACTAGGAAAAGTCTTTAAAAAGTCCCTCTGTGATAATGCCTCTTGATCACTTGAAAATCTCTTTAGCTCATCATCCGATGTCCAGCACCAGCCTGGTTTCAACACTAGAGGATAACCTCTTGTCTAAGATTCTTATGCAACCATAAGTGATGAACTTTTATTGCATGTATATGTATATTGGTATTTACCTTACTTTTTATCAGTATAAATTTTAAGTTTAATAAAAATTTTCCTTAGAAATAATCACAAGCAACAAAAGATATAAGAGGCTTAGAATATGTAAGGTCTATATTTGTCCCCATATTTTATGTAAATAAATTGTAATATTATTTATGATCTTTATTCCACTTAGTGTGAATATTCATATACTTCTCTGCCAAAATAGTAATATATATTATTATAGGGTGTGGCCCCAGACCCACTTGGGGTTACAAAATATATAGTCTAATTTATTTCTAAATTCCAGAACCTTCTCACGTACAAAACATTTCTGGCCCCCAGGGTTTTGGATAAGGGATTGTGTGGACCTGTAGTACTACCTGTGGAGGGTCATTTTGAAGATCCAATGAGATGATCAATGTAAAGTGCTTGGCACAAAGTAAATGTTCATTAAATGTAATTATTATTATTATTCCATTCCTGTACTATTAAAATATGGAGATACGTTCTCTCTGATATTGAAGCTAATAAGTCGGCCTAACATAAATAATAACAAGTATTATTCAAAAATTATTAAAAAAATAATTATCACCCTAAAAGGTGCTTTGATAATGTGCTGCTGATAATATATACTAGAGTATCTCCAAATCTTTATCCAAAAGGTGGAAGTGTCTCCCAAGTCCAAGGATAGAATATACTAATTGCATGTTCATAAAATGCATATGCCTTTAGTTAGCCCTTGTTTCATTCACCAAAGAAAAATAATTATTTATTATCTGCCCAAACCGGTATTCTGTTTTATAAATAAAGCTATTATTAGCTTAAAGACTATAAATTGATTCCTTAAAATCTCGTCTCCTTTGTTTAGTTTCCTTGTAATGTTTCTTCATTTAAAACATAACATTTATTACTTTTCTTTGATTATAAATGGCATACATGGTTATTGTAGGAAACATGGCAAGTATTATGCATAAAGAAGAAAATAAACTCCATGCTAATCTTACAACTACTAATAATTGTAATTATCGCTCTTAACATTTAGTTACTTTCAAAGCTCTATATCATGCTAATCTGTAAGTCCTATGAAGGCAGAGGCTAAGTCCTTTTTTTTTTTAAGATTTATTTTTTATTTATTTTTCTCCCCTCCCCCCCAGTTGTCTGCTGTCTGTGTGCATTCGCTGTGTGTTCTTCTGTGATCGCTTCTATCCTTATCAGCTGCACCGGGAATCTGTGTTTCTTTTTATTGCATCATCTTGCTGTGTCAGCTCTCTGTGTATGCGGCACCATTCTTGGGCAGGCTGCACTTTCTTTCGTGCTGGACGGCTCTCCTTATGGGGCACACTCCTTGTGCATGGGGCTCCCCTACGTGGGGAGGACACCCCTGCATGGCATGGCACTCCTTGAGCACATCAGCGCTGTGCATGGGCCAGCTCCACACGGGTCAAGGAGGTCTGGGGTTTGAACCGCGGACCTCCTATGTGGTAGGCGGACGCCCTATCCATTGGGCCAAGTCCGCTTCCTGAGACTATGTCCATTTATTCCTGTTCTCTACCTTGTCCTCTGCATCTCACAATAGTAGGCATATAACAAGTTTAATGAAAACATACAATGTGTACATGCAGAGATCAAATTGTATTTACAGATTTTTTGGGCCAGATATATATATTTTTTAACACTGTATTGTGAGCATTTGTCCATATCAATCCTATTTGATTTGACAAAATCAGATATTCTATACTGTATTCAGTAAATCCTCTTTCTTTCTGGGACTTACTGCTCTCAGACCCTAGGGTGAACATTAATTATCTTGCAGTCCCTCTGTCAAAGCAGCCTTCCTATCTCTATTGTCTACACCAATCCCCCATCATACCTGCCCTCTCATTTCTCATTAGATCAGGTAATGATAACAGCTCTGATAGCTAATCTTATATATATAATAAAACCCTTGCAATAATGTGAACTCATATAACCTGACTGGTGATTGGATCCCCCTTTCCACCCAGCGTTGTTCTCGGATTGGGGAAAGGTAAAGTTGTGTGGGGAAAGAGTACCAGAGGGGAAAGAAACAGCAGGCAACTCCATCTTGGTGGAGGGTGGGTCTCGTGTTCTCATTATTGTCCATTCTGGTTTTTCAGGATCAGTCATTGAAACATTCCTACTAACTGGGAGATACCTGAAGTCATTGTGCTGCACTGGAAATCTCAGTCACACACATGGTTAAAAGTCTGCCATGCTGATATTTAAGGCAGGGTGGACAAGTGGCCACAAAGTGATGCTAAACTTTGTATCATAAACCAGATACCATGTGACTGAATTTTACCATGTTATGGCAGGCTTTTTCTGCACTTACAAATTCTAATGATTAGTGTTTTCCTTCCTCTCCCAAACAATATACTTTCTATTAGCCATTAATTCCTCTATCTAGGGGTAATAATATATGTCATCTACAATGTGAATTCCAATTAAATGTTAGTGGCAGCCTGAAGTTTGAGAATTCAGAGATAGGCCCTGGCTCAATCAGCCAGTGTGTGCTGATTATTTTTTGATGTCTGCCATTGGTACAGAAAGTGGAAATGGCAGAATATGTATCATATATTCCTCATGGGGAGGCCTTACCTTTTTCTCTTTCGGCTTTTATTCAGACCTCCTCTATCAGGTTAATTAGTTTAATATATAGATGCTCTTGCCATCTCACATTCTCATACTGCATCATCTTGCTCCAGATATGAACAGGACTCCTTTTCTTTGGCATGCATGTAAGACATTTATGTACATATCAGGCACAATTAAAAAGATACAGGGACGCAGATTTGACCGAACGAATAGGGCCTCTGCCTACCACATGGGAGGTCCAAGGTTCAAACCCTGGGCCTCCTGATCCGTGTGATGAGTTGGCCCTCACACAGTGCTGATGTGCGCAAGGAGTGCCCTGCCATGCAGGGGTGTCCCCGGCGTGGGGGAGCCCTATGCACAAGGAGTGCGCCCCGTAAGGAGAGCCACCCAGCGTGAAAAAAGTGCAGCCTGCCCAGGAATGGCACCGCACACACAGAGAGCTGATGCAGCAAGATGACGCAACAAAAAGAGACACAGATTCCGGGTACCACTGACGAGAATACAAACAGACACCGAAGAACACACAGCGAATGGACACAGAGGGCAGACACCTTGGGGGGGTGGGGGCGGGGAAGGGGAATAAGTAAATAAAAAAAAAAGATATGATGCTAGATCAAGAAGGCAAGCTTGAGGTCTCCATCCCCCCCAACACACACACACATACATGCGCAGAATATTTGAACAATTAGCAAGAAATGACAGAAGCATCTTTCTCAAAGCTCCATAAAACGGTTAAAGGACTGCAATAACAGGGTGAGCACTGATTCAAGAAAGAGGCTACTTGAAAGTTTTACATTCTTGTAGCACCCTGACCGCCCCTCCCTCATCTCCTCACCAGCTGACCTGGAGCTGTCGCACGCAGCCGTTGTGTTTGCCTGGTCCTGGTTCTTAGGGAGCAGAGTTACTTTTTTTTTTTAAAGATTTATTTTTTTTATTTCTCTCCCCGTCCCATTGTCTGTTCTCTGTGTCCATTTGCTGTGTGTTCTTGTTTTTGTCTGCTTCTATTGTCAGCAGCACAGGAATCTGTGTTTCTTTTTGTTGTGTCATCTTGTTGTGTCAGCTCTCCATGTGTGCAGCACCATTCCTGGGCAGGCTGCACTTTCTTTCGCGCTGGGTGGCTCTCCTTACGGGGCGCGCTTGCAAGTGGGGCTCCCCTACGCGGGGACACCCCTGCGTGGCACGGCACTCCTTGCACGCATCAGCACTGCGCATGGGCCAGCTCCACACGGGTCAAGGAGGCCCAGGGTTTGAACTGCGGACCTCCCATGTGGTAGGCGGATGCCCTATCCACTGGGCCAAGTCCGCTTTCCCAGAGTAACTCTTGTGCACAAACTGGGAGCATGTGTGTCAGGCCCAATCTGTTTAGTGGTGGCTGAAGGGACTTGCTGTCCCAGAACTTATGTGTGTGGGCCACTCACAGAGCTGTACTACAGAACATGGGGCAAGGGATTGTTGGCCATAGGACATACAGTGTGGGCCTGGGACTGTAAAGAAACTGTTTCTTAGGGAAGAGGGAGCGTGTATATCCATGTTAAACAGGAATTCCCAGGGCCACATGTGCATGCCCAAGGTGTGTTCATAGAAAGGATCAAGGTGGCTCCTTACGCTCTGACCTCGAGCTATTCTCTAAACTCATTGTATGGTTAAGCTCTGAAGGCGCGCACTTCCACAGGTCGATCTGCAAAAATTGGGAAAGGTGTTTTCTTTCTTTACTTCCTTCTTTCCTTCCTTCTTTCCTTCTTTCCTTCCTTCTTTCCTTCTTTCCTTCCTTCTTTCCTTCCTTTCTTTCCTCCTTCCTTTCTTTCCTCCTTCCTTCCTTCCTTGCTTCCTTCCTTCTTTCCTTCCTTCCTTTCCTTTTCTTTCTTTCCTTTCTTTCCTTTCATTTATTTATTTGTTAGCTCCTGGCATTCAAGGAAAGTTCTGTCATAACACTAGCTGAATACAAGCTTAAGGAATAGATGCCTCCGAGTCTAAAATCAAGTGATAAAATATCAAAGATTACAATTAAAAATAAGCAAACAAAAAAAAAAAAACAGGAAGTGATGACCCAGGCAAATGAGAAGATTAAAACTTAGAAATCATCAGCGAAGAGGATTAGATCTGGGACGTTCCAGGCAAAGACCTTAAAAAATGTTCTTAACTATGCTCAAAGAGCTAAAGGAAAATGGGAGAAGAACTACAGGAAATCAAGGAAATGATAGATTAACACATAGAGAATATCAATAAGGAGATAAAAATTATGAAAAGAGCTTCAAACAGAGCTGAAGACCACAGTAACAGAAATTTTAAATTCCTTAGAGGGGTTCAAGAGCAGATTGGAACTGACAAAAGAAAGACTCAATTAATTTGAAGATAAGACAACTGAAATCATGCAGTCTGAGGAGCAGAAGGTGGAAAGAATGAAGAAAAATGAACAGAGCCTTAGGAACCTATGGTACACCATCAAACATACAGCTGTAGGAGTTTCAGAAGGAGAAGAAAAAGAAAGGGTCTGAGAGAATATTTAAGAAATATTGACTGAAAACTTCCCAAATTTAATGAAAGACATTAATATACACATACACAATGCTCAATGAACTCCAAACAGGATAGACCCAAATGAGGCCACACTGCATCATGTTATAATCAAACTGTTAAATACCAAAGATAGAGAATTCTGAAAGCTGCAAGAGAGAAACAACTTGTCACATACAAGAGGGCCTCAATAAGATTAAGTACCAATTTCTCATCAGAAACCAGGGAGGCAGGAAAGGCAGTGGGAAGACATATTTACAGTGCTGAAAACAAAAAATACCAGCAAAGAGTTCTGTATCTGGCAAAACTGTCTTTCAAAAATGAGGGTGGGATTAAGACATTCCCAGATACACAAAAGCTGAGGGACTTCATCACCATTAGACTGGCCCTACAAGAATAAATATTTGTATGCCAATGTTCATAGCAGCATTATTCATGATTGCCAAAAGATGGAAACAACCCAAGTGTCTATCAACTGATGAAAAGAGAAACAAAATGTGGTATATATACAGAATGGAATATTATTCAGCCATAAAAAGGAATGAATTTCTGATATATGTGACAACATGGATTAACCTTGAAGACATTATATTGAGGGAAACAAGCCAAACACAAAAGAACAAATATTGTATGATATAACTGTTATAAAATAATTAGAATAAGCAAATTCATAGAGTTGGGAACTAGAATATAAATTACCAGTGGTTGGGATGGTGGTAGGGAATGGGGAATTAATGCTCAAATTATACAAAGTTTCTGTTTAGGGTGATGGAAAAGTTTTGATAATCAGTGGTGGTGATGGTAGCACAACATTATGAACATAATTAACAGCACTAAATTGTATATTTGAATGTGGTTAAAGGGGGAAATTTTAAGTTGAATGTATGTTACTAGAATAAAAATTTTTAAAAAGAGAAATAGATTTCTCTTCCCAAGACATCTATATAATGGAAAACTGTCATAATACAATGATTTTGTCAGCACAAAACATTTTCTTTTATCTGCCAGAAAATTGAAAATACAAATGATATCTAAGGTGTAAATAGCTCTGTCATATATCTGGTACCACTGAGCATAAAACCATCTGGACAAAAGAACATGGCAACCTATTTGAGACAACACAGAATGGAGAGCAGATTAGAAAGCTGATATAGATGTCCTTAAAGTCACTTACTTTTAGTTCAGACGTAATTTTAACAAGTAAAGAACTTTAACAAGTAAATGGGAGAGAAAAGATTTTTTTAACTTTTCATTTTGAAATAATTTCAGACTTAATGGTAAATATACAAAACAACACAAAAGTAAACCCACCACCAGAAAACCAGTAACAGTTCTCATATAGCCTTCACTCAGCTTCCCAAATGTTAAGACCTTACGTAATAATAGTACAATTATGAAAACCAGGAAATTAACTTTGGTACCTTACTATTAACTAATTTATAGACCATATTCAAATTTTGTTAATTGTGCACTAATGTTATTTTTATGGCCTTGGATCCAATACAGGATTACACATTTTATTTTCTTGTCATATTTCCTTAATCTCCTTCAATCTGAGAGAGTTCCTAATTTTTGTCTTTCATCACACTGATACTTTTGAAGAGTATTGACAAGTTCATTTGTAAACTGTCCTTCAATTCCGATGTGCCTGATGTCTTCATGATTAAATTCAGGTTATACATTTAGACAATACCACCGAAGTGATGCTGTGCCCCTCACAGTGCATCATTTCAAAAGGCACATAGATGATATGTGGTGGTATCTAACTTGTTTCTCCTTGTAAATTTATTCTTATTCTCTTTGTAATTAATAAGTATCTTGTGTGAAGATATTTTAAGAGTATACATATATCCTTTTTCTCATCATACTTTAGCCCACTAATTTTAGCATCCCTTGATGATTCCTGCTACAGCAATTATTACTGTGATGGGGGCAAAATAGCGAGACCAAGATTTGAGCTTTAGAATAAAGTTTGGAAAGAGTCCCCAGAAGTAGGTGATGGTCTTGCAATCTGACAGTATAATGTGGTGACTTAAGAGCAGGAATTTTGTAATCAGACAAATCCAAGTTCAAATCTTGGTTACACTGTATTAACTCTGTGATTGTAAGCAAAATAGTTAACTTCTCTGAGCATTAGTTCTCTCATTGGTAAAGAGGGGATTATGACATCTTTCAGAGTTTTTTGATGATTAAAGAATATAAAGTATTTTTTATAGTTCCTGGCACATAATAAACTCTCAGTAAATGCTAGCTATTATTATAACAGTAATGATTATTAATATTGTAGCAATCATCTGCAGAGAAGAAACCAAAGTTACTTCCTTGGCATAGTTACTTATATAAAAAGGCCCCTTCTTCCACCTTCCTCCTTCCTTCCTTCCTTGCTTATTTTCTTTCTGCCTTTTATAAAATCTATCTGGAAAGATTATACTTTGATACACCAGTGGGCAAGAAACAGATTGAACATACACACAGATACACACACATACATCATATGCCCAGCATTATGGATATGATGACAGGAAAGAATGCAGAGATAAAAGTTCATATAAAAATAATATCTAGTATTATTGATCACTATGACAGATACTGCTGGTTTCTTATCCAGTAACCAATCTTCCATTCATAGTAATAGAACTCTGCTATAAAGGTAGATGGAAATGTGCCCAGCTTAAAACAAAACAACCCCAGAAACAGCTTGATTTTCCAAATTCCCTTGCAAACAAGGGTAGCTGGTATGGCCAATTAGAAGTCTGCTAGGTGTGACTTCTAAGAAAGGTATTAAAATTTCCCTCCATATGTCATTTAAAATTTTTTGACTCATTGCAATATTTTCCTTCAAAGAGATGTTTATCATATATTTTTCCTTTTTTTTTAATTAGGGAAGTTGTGCGCTTACAAAACATCATGCATAGTGTGCAGAATTCCCATACATAATCCCTCTACCAATACCTTACATTATTGTGGGACATTTGTTGCAGATTATGAAAAAAGCTATTAAATATTGATAAAAGAGGCATACGTACCTGACATATGCCTTTTAATCTTTCCTCTTCTTCCTTTTTCCTGTCTGGAATTCAGAAGCAATGTTTGGAGATGCAGCAGCTACCTTGTGACCTAAGGGCTAAAAGCCACACACTAAAGATAGAAAAGTAGAAAAACGGAAGGATTTTGGTTCCTTGAGTAGCTGTTATTCTCTTTTTTTCCAAAATGAGGAAACTGAGGCTCAGACACGTTAAACAAATTATCCATTATCAATTAGCTATTAAGCAATGACGTTGGGATTCGGATCCACGATGACTCCAAAGTCATCTTTTTTCCGCTATACTGCAAAGCTTCCTGAAGATGAACAGAAAAGTTGGTACAAAAGTAATGGCAGTTTTTGTTGAAATTTCCCATTTGATATTGGCATACATTCTTAAATAAATGTGGTTATGTTGTACATAATTTTAATGTGCATTTCTCACTTTGTCTTTTTTTTTTTTAAGGTTTTTGAGTTTAAGGGCATTGTTTTTTTGTGTATGTGGCTTTTTAAATTTATTACACCCCCCTCCCCCACCCCCGCTTGCAGCTTGCTTGCTGTCTGCTCTCTGTGTCCATTCTCTGCGGGATCGTCTGCTTTTTTGCTCGTCTCCCTTTTTTTGTTACGGCACCTTGCTGGCTTGGCTCTCCGTGGCACTTGCAGACCAGGCGGCACTCTGCGGCACTTGCGGGCCAGTGGCTCTCTGCGGCATGTGGATGAGCCTGCCTTCACAAGGAGGCCCCAGGATGTGAACCCAAGGCCTCTCATATGGTAGACAGGAGCCCAACTGATTGAGTCACAGCCACTTCCCACTTTATGTCTTTTTGCTAATGACTTATTATTTGCTGTTTATTTTATATTTATTTTAGACTACAGACATGATGTTAGGCAAAAAAGCAAATTTGAGTGATTTTCTTATTTGAGTTCAAAATGGGTTGTAAAGCGGTGGAGACAACTTGCAACATCAACAACATATTTGGCCCAGAAACTGCTAACAAATGTACAGTGCAGTGGTGGTTCAAGAAGTTTTGCAAAGGAGACAAGAGGCCTGAAGATGAGAAACATAGTGGCCAGACATCGGAGGTTGACAATGACCAATTGAGGGCAGTCATTGAAGCTGATCCTCTCACAACAGCATGAGAAGTTGCCGAAGAACTCAACATTGACCATTCCACAGTCGTTCAGCATTTGAAGCAAATTGAAAAGGTGAAAAAGCTTGTTAAGTGGGTGCCTCATGAGCTCACTGAAAATTTTTAAAAATCGTTGTTTTGAAGCGTCGTCATTTCTTATTCTAATCAACCGTTTCTTGATTGGATTGTGATGTGTGACAAAAAGTGGATTTTATACGACATCTGGCGACAATCAGCTCAGTGGTTGGACTGAACTTACACTTCCCA
Organism: Dasypus novemcinctus; assembly: GCF_030445035.2. Taxonomy (NCBI): domain Eukaryota; kingdom Metazoa; phylum Chordata; class Mammalia; order Cingulata; family Dasypodidae; genus Dasypus; species Dasypus novemcinctus. The sequence continues at coordinate 51,401,028 of NC_080678.1, forward strand.
AAGCTAAACTTGCACCAAAAAAAGGTCATGGCCACTGTTTGGTGCTCTGCTGCCAGTCTGATCCACTATAACTTTCTGAATCCCAGCGAAACCATTATATCTGAGAAGTATACTCAGCAAATCGATGAAATATACCAAAAACTGCAACATCTGCAGCCACCATTCAACAGGAAAGACCCAACTTTTCTACATGACAATGCCCAATGGAATGTCACACAACCAGTGCTTCAAAAGTTGAACGAATTGGGGGGGCTATGAAGTTTTGCCTCATCCATCATATTCACCTGATCTCTCGCCAACCGACCACCAGTTCTTCAAGCACCGTGACAACTTTTAGCAGGGAAAACACTTCCACAACCAGCAGGATGCAGAAAATGCTTCCCAAGAGTTTGTTGAATCCGAGAGCATGGGATTTTTACACTACAGGAATAAACAAACAATTTATTTCTCATTGGCAAAAATATGTTGATTGTAATGGTTTCTATTTTGATTAATAAAGATGTGTTTGAGCCTAGTTACAATGATTTAAAATTCATGGTCCGAAACTGCAATTCCTTTTGCACCAAACTAATGTTAAGGACCCTCTCGGGAAGCGGCTGTGGCTCAAACAGTTGGGCTCCCGTCTACCATATGGGAGGCCCTGGGTTCATAGCCCACAAGCACCGTGGAGTGCCACCTGGCCTGCAAGTGCCGCAGAAAGCCGACTCAGCAAGGTGATGCAACAAAAAAGGGAGACAAGTAAAAACACAGAAGAGCATGCAACAAATGAACACAGAGAACAAAGAAGCAAGCTGCAAAGGGGGGGGGGGTAAATAAAAATAAATACAGACTCACAGAAGAATGCACAGCGAATGGACACAGAAAGCAGACAGCAAGCAAGCTGCAGGGGCGGGGGGGGGGGGGAGAAAAAGAAAAAGGAAATTAACCTTCTCTCTTCAAATGTACATATTATGATGGACAAAGCAATGTGTCCAATGTCTTTGGCCAGCAAAACTTCAAATATTCCTTACATGTTCTCTCTGTTGATTACTAATATTCAGCCTGACTAGCAAACATGACCAGGCAGTACTTTGGTATTTCATCATGCCAATAAAAAGGCTTTAAACAGTGATAAGCCACTTGTCATGAGTGTCAACCAGCAAGTAGTTGCCCCCCCCAAGTGGCACATCCAAAACATCTTGACCAAGAGGGAATAGTCACAAACAAAGGGACAATAGGTAAGTTTTTACTGACTGGCATGGATTTCTAATAAATTGCTTGAGCTAATATAAATATTATATAATAATTGAGATTTCTGGCTGCTCTTTAAAAAATCCTGGCCTGAATTTCTGGGTAGCAACAATAACTGAATCTACGCCCTCCAGTAGTCCATTCCATACTGCTTCTCTGACTCTAAATCAAGTATCTATTTCCATATACCTTTAGGTTTGTTCTATTGTTTTTTCTGATAATAGAGAAATATTTGGCCTTAATCAAATATTTACACCTTATGAAGAAAAAAGAATAGATGGATAGAGCTGCCTATTTCTTATACCTGACCCACCTAAAGCATTTCAGTTACTTTTCTGGCCCAGGAGGCACAGAGTTTGAAAGAACTCAGACTTGTGCTTCCTAAAGCAGTCCACTTACAGACCAACAACCTTTAGCTCATTCACGTACCCTATTTCATGTTACTTCAGCAAGCATTCACAACAACTTTTGAAGTAGGTATAATCATTCTTATTGAGATGATAGAATTAAGCTGTTATCTCTGAGTATTTCTTTTAGGAAAATGGGAATGGGTAGAAGAGGTAGAACAATGGATCTTTGTGTCACCTAAATTGGTGACCTAACATCCCTTCTTCACTACCCTCTCCCACATCATTATGAATTGGGCTAACATTCTTGAGCACTCTCTGCCAGGCACTGAGCTAGGGCTTTCCATTGATTAATAAATATAATGACCCTCTAAAGTATATTAAAGGATAATTTTAAAAAACTGAATCATGATTCACATACCAATATAAAATTCACATATCTATGAATTTATTTAATACATTTATTAATGATGAAATCGGTAAGAGTTTATAACTAGTTTGAAGGAGAATCTAAAAAGCAGATAAATGTAATAACCCATCAGGAATACTAAAATGAATTTACATTATAAATGCAAAAGTGCCAAAAATAATCCATATAATAAAAATCATAAGACTGACAACACAGTGAGCCCTATTGTAAACCATGAACTATAGTTAATAGTACAATATAATAATATTCTCCCCTTAGTTTTAACAAAGGGGCCACACTAATGGAAAATGTTTAAAATGGGTGTGGATATATGGGAACTCTGTATTTTCTGCATGATCTTTCTGTAACTATTATAACTTCACTAATTGAAAAAAACTGATTCATATCCCCAGGACAATAATCAGTTATATTCCACCAGACACAATTTGCATTTCTGTGGACAAAAATAATTTCTGTTACTCTGTTTTCTACAACTTACAGAGTTATAAAATAGCTCAAAGACAATGAAATGCAGAGAGAATCCAGGTGGGTACCTAAATGTGATACCCACTAATTTTTTTTGTATGTTGTCATTTCAATTATTTCACAATTTTTCCTAAGAAGTATTTCTACTGGTATTTCCCTTTTACAAAATAAGGAAATTGCAGCCAAAAGAGATTAAGTTACTTTTCCAAGGTTTCAGAACCAGTAAGTGGAAGAATCATATTTGAACATGTGTCTAACTAAATCTGAAAATAACAATTCACTTTATTAAGTCAGTGTTCCTCTTGGCTATTTTGTGCTTGAAAAATTAATTTAGAGCAAGCAAGAATCATAAAGTAGAAGCCTACTGTTACTTGCTGTCCTCTTTTTAGATATTATAAAAACATTTATCTTATATATATAGGTATTTCCTTGGGCCTGAATTCAGCCTAAGGAAATTTGTTTTTACTTGCATACTGTTTACATTTTAAATTCGTTATGAACTTTATTAATTACCTATTGCTTTACAACAAATTAGTGGCTTTAAACTAACAATAAACATATCTCACAGTGGCTTAGCTGAGTGGTTCTTTTTCAGGACCATGAGTTTGCAGACATGAAGTGGAACTGTATCAGAGGACAGTGAGGCAACCCAGACATTAGCATCAGCAGGAAGCCACGAGCTCTTACTTAGGCTGGCAAGACGAAGGGAGAAGGTGGTGTGAGGAGCCAAGGAGTTAGGATCACCCAGCAGAAGACAGATTTAAGGCAGTTGTAGGTGCTGGGTCCCCAGAAGCAGTACAGCAACTTCTGGAGATGCCACCTATGGCAGCAGGAGAGAGGAAAAAAATTCCATACTTTTATCTCACTGGTGCCACCTGTTGGCCAAAACCAGATGGATGGCAATTAATGCTGGAATCCCAGAAACACAGTCTGCAGGGGTCAGTCCTTTTACCTTATGGAGCAGCGCTTGGGGAAGGGCAGAAAAAGGATGTGAGGACATAGATTTTCTCATTTTTGAAATGAGGACAACAAAACCTAACTTTGCAGGTTTGTTCTTAGAGTTAAATGAACTATATTTACTTACCTAGCATTTAATAATAATGATAATAAATGTTTATTGAGCATCTTACAAATGACTAAATTCCTTATTTCCTTATTACTATCCTCAAATAGGCACTCCATGCTTCCTGACAATTTCACAACTAAGCAGGTTTTCTGACTCTTTCATACTCTTCCTCTCTACTCAAAGCTTCCACACATACTCTTACCCTCATTCTAAGTTGATGACCTCACCTCATATTTTACTGATAATAGAGAACCAACTACCTCATCTTTCAGTCATCAAATCTAGAATTCTTCTATATCTTCATCTACTTTTTTTCCTCTTGCAACAATAAGTATTCCTCCTATTAAAGACCTGTCCTACCATTTGTGTTCTTCTCCTTATGGAAGTCTCCATCTGTGGTCTTTCCTTTCTCAACACCATGTACACATGTTTATATCTCTTAAGAATCAATCCTGGGAAACGGACTTGGCCCAGTGGTTAGAGCGTCCGTCTACCACATGGGAGGTCCGCGGTTCAAACCCCAGCCCTCCTTGACCCGTGTGGAGCTGGCCCATGCGCAGTGCTGATGCGCGCAAGGAGTGCCCTGCCATGCAGGGGTGTCCCCCGCGTAGGGGAGCCCCACGTGTAAGGAGTGCACCCCATAAGGAGAGCTGCCTAGCACTAAAGAAAGTGCAGCCTGCCCAGGAATGGCGCCGCCCACACTTCCCGTTCTGCTGACGACAACAGAGGCGGACAAAAGAAACAAGACGCAGCAAATAGACACAGAGAACAGACAACCAGGGGAGGGGGGGAATTAAATAAATAAATAAATCTTTAAAAAAAAAAAAAAAGAAGAACCAATCCTGAGTGTTCTTTTCTTCTGTACCACAGTATTATCCTAGGTGATCTCATTTGCTCACAAGCTTTAAATCCAATATTCTGATTTTACCTAATTTTTTTTTAGGCCAGTAAAAATAATTTATTTGGGAAATTGGGGAAAGAACAGAGCTTGCTTAGAAATGCAAGAGAAAGACGGAAATACCAAGATTTGGTGCTGGCCCCTCTAGGCAGAGAGCCTGATTTTACCTAATTTCTAAAATGTTTTTATTGTGGCAACATATCTACAACATAAAATTTTCCATTCAGGCCTCTCTTATGATGTCCAGACTCATATCAAACTGCATCATTGATATAGCCACTGTGATTTCCAATTTGTATTTGACGCTTAGTTCTTCCAATTCTTCTTTGTTACTAAAGCCAGAAAACCAGGAGTCATCCTCATCTTCTTCCTTTTCCTAATCTTCTACATCCATTCGATAATTTCTGTTGATTCTGTTTTCAAAATAGGTCTCAGAACCATCCTCTTCTGTCCCTCTCTACTGCCAAACTCCAATGATGTGTCAGCTGAATGGCCACCTCTTGTCCAGTCTCTCCATGCTTTCTCTCTTGCCCTGTCCCCAGTCCATTTTCAATGTACCAGCCTGAGTTATCTTCCTAAACATAAATCAATTCATGTCATTTGTCTGCTTCAAAATGTATACAGTTCTCTGTTATGCTCAGAATAAAATCATAATCGTTATCATGGACTGCGATGCCCTGAGTCTTCAAGCTTCTGCTTACACCTTCAAGCTAACCTCACCCACTCTTCTCCCTCATAATGCTCCAGCCACATAGGCCTTTTGTAAGTTCCAAATTCATTCCTATCCCAGGACCTTTTAACTGTGGTTCCCTTTGCCTTGATCTTCATCTAAATTGCTCCTTCTCATATTTTGGGTCTTAGCAGTATCAGTTACAAATGACTGTTGGCTGCATATAAAAGAGACCCCATCTAAGAGTGGCTTTAAAAAAAAAAGACAATATTAAAAAAACAACAAATGAAAAAAAAGAGTGGCTTACACACATAGAGGTTTATTTGTCTTACATAAAATTTCCACAAGTAGGCATTTTAGGGCTGGTGCAGCACCTTCATGAGATACAGGGACTCGGCCTTTTCCATCTTTCAGTTCCACCACCCTTCATATGTTGACCTCACATGTCTGACCTCATGCTTCCTCATGGTCACCAGATGGCTGTTGCACCTAAAAGCCTTCAGGTGCATGTTACAGGAAGAAAGGAAGAATATAAAAGCCCATTTTTATGTAACTTTTTATTATGCAGAATTTAAATATAAAAAATAGAATAGTGGGAAGCAGATGTGGCTCAACTGATAGAGCATCCGCCTACCATATGGAGGGTTCTGGGTTCAGTACCCAGGGCCTTCTGACCTGTGTGGTAAGCTGGCCCACACGCAGTGCTGCCACATGCAAGGAGTACTGTGCCACCCAGGGGCACCCCTGTGTAGGGAAGCCCCACGCGTAAGAAGTATGCCCCGCAAGGAGAGCTGCCCCACGTGAAAAAACGCATCCTGCCCAGGAGTGGCACCACACACACAGAGAGCTGGTGCAGCAAAATGATGCAACAAAAAAGAGATGCAGTTTCCCGGTGCCACCTGACAATGCAAATGGATGCAGAAGAAAACACAGCGAATGGACACAAAGAGAAGACAATGGGGCGGAAGGGGAGAGAAATAAATAAAATAAATCTTTAAAAAAAAAATAGAGTAGTATAAAGACTCCCCCTTCCCTGCACATAGATACCATGCAGCTACAATAATGATCAATTGCAGCCAATTTTGTACCTATGCCTGCCCCACAGCTCTTCCTCTCTCATTATTTTGAAGCAAATCCAAGACACTGTGTCATTTTCACACAAAAATGGTTTATTATGTGTCTCTAAAAGATAAGGGCTCGTCTTTTATAAACAAAGCTACAATATTATTATCACATAACAAATTAACAATTCTTTAATATGATCAAATAATCAGTTAGTGTTCAAATTTCCAGTTGTACAATAAAAATCATATTTTTTACAGTTAAAAGTATCTGAATAAGACCAATACTTACAACTGATATGCCTTTGAATCTATTGGATACCCCTTCTTTTTTTCCTTAAAATTTATTTTTTGAAGAAGTCAGTTTATTTGTCTTGTGGAGTTTTCTAAAATCCATATTTTCCTTATTCCCTATGGTATCAGTGTTCTCTGTATTGTAAACTAATAGATTTTACATGTTTTAATTAGATTTAGGTTTGTTTTTTTTGTTTTTGTTCCTTTTTTTCCCCCTCAAAAACTACCTTGTAGGAGGCCTTGAGTTCTGTTATCTGGAGACACATAATGTTTGCAATGTCTGGTTGTCTCTCTTTTTGTGATATTGGCAGCTTTTGATGAGGACTCCCTTGGCCCATTAATTCATTATGTTACAAAATGGCTGTTTTAATTTATCATTACTTTTTCATTTATTAGCTGGAATGCCTCTATTAAGAGACCTTTCCCCTTCTATTTTTGGGTTACCCACTGGTATAGACAACAAAGGAAATAAAGATGGTCAGTTCTTTGCCTTAGTTTTCCAGTTTTCAGAATAATGAATTGATTCACTACCACTCTCCAGTGATAGTCATGCTTTAAAAAAAATTATCAGTATGAACTCATGGATTTAAACATATCTGATGTGTTTTAATCCATTGCAGTTATTATCTTTATTGAGGCTCAGATTGTCCCATCTTTGGCCATTGGGAGCATCTTCAAATTGGTTCTTCAAGTCCTTTTTGTCAGAAAAAAAAAAATTTTCCTGCAACATCACTTGAAGGTTTCCATTTCTATCTCAATGACAAAAGTTGTGTCATATGGCCACCCAGAGCTGGAAATCAGTGGTGGATGGTGTTTGGGTGATTCACAATCTCCTCAAAGAGGACTTCCCAGATAACCCATGTAAAGAAATCACTCCCTATTATTCTACAGAACTCTATCCTTTATACTTCCTTTATAGTACTAACCATAAACTATGGATGTTTTGTTTATTCTATTATTAAGGGTTTGACTGCATAGATTATATGCTTTATGACATTTTACTCTTCATTGTATCCCCTAGCATAATACCTGTAGGTGCTCACAGAAAATGCTCAATAAATATTTTTTAATAAATCAATGAATCGGGTGTAGACCCATTGTATACATTGCTGCCCAGTGTGGTAGCCACTTGCTACATGTGGCTATTTAAATGCAAATCTAAATCAATTAAAAGGAAATAAAATAAAAATTCAGTTCCTTAGTCTCATTTAACCATATTTCAAGTATTGGAAAGCCACATTTGCCTAGTGACTACTGTTCAACAGGGCAAATATAGAGCATTTCCCTCATCACAGAATTCTAGTGGATAGTGTTAGAGACATGAAACCAGCTAAGTGTTAGATTAACTCAACCAATATCACATAGCTACTAAGAGGATTTATGTCAGAATAGCTTCAAAGAAAAAGAATTCTTAACATCATAACGTAATTATCACTGTTGTTATTACTTGTTTAGTCCTGCTTTCAATTTTGAGCCCTCTGGAGGAATTTACAAGGACTTCAGTTCTGTTTATCTCATAAGGTGACCAACAATCCTCATTTGCCTGGGAATGAGGTAGTTCCCAGGACATGGAAAAGTCTTGGGCAACCATACAACCTCACTATCCAAATATTTCATTGAGGTTTGTGGCAAACAAATGAATTGGTTCATCAGCTGCATTTCAACTCCAAGTGATGTGCCATATTTCATGCTAGAAGTGAGAAAGCTAAGGACTCCATTTCCTGGATATCTTTCCATCTTGGGTCTTGTACATGGACTATCTCTGCCAAGCAGATGTACATGGGCAACATCTGGAAGGGCAGACCAAAATGGAGGGTGTACTTCTGCTGTTTTGTCTGGCAAGCACAAAAGAGGCAGCAGAGGTCCCAGTGTCTAGTCCTTAACTTCATGGTTTAGAGAGACAGGGTACAAGGCATGCGATTTGTAGGTGAAGATTCAGCCTGTGACAGTCAGTCCTGGAGCCAGCAGTTAGGGCAATGACTTCCTGATTTCTCCGTTTACAATGGAAACAGAAGTAGCAGCTCTCTTAGTAAGCTAATTCTATGGTGGAATTCTAGGAGTCATTCCTGAGAGCCCAGTCTATAGCCTGTTCCTTCAGGCCTTCCAGTGACTTTGTAGCCATGCAATCTCCTGTATTAATTCCTTTTTTGCTGAAAGGAGCTAAAGTGGTTTTTATTATTTGCAGGTATATTAGTCAGTCAAAGGGGTACTGATGCAAAATACAAGAAATTGGTTTTTATAAAGGGTATTTTTTTTGGGGGTAGGAGCCTACAGATACCAGGCCATAAAGCATAAGCTACTTCCCTCACTAAAGTCTTATTTTCACTTGTGGGATGGAGCAAGATGGCTGCTGACAGCAGTGAGGGTTCAGGCTTCCTGTATTTCTCCCTTCCAGGGCTTTGCTTCTCTCTGGGTTCAAGGTTCCTTTCTTCCCGGGGCTGGCTTCTCTCCCTCTGTGAGCTTACAATTCCTGGGGCTCCAGCTTAAGTCTTCAGCATCAAACTCCAAATCAAAACTCCCAACATCAGAAACCCTCAACTGTGTCCTTTTATCTGTGATAAAGCAGATAATCCCTCACTATCCAGAGGGGATGGTATGAGGCAAACTGAATATCCTGCATGTGGGGACCTGGTATAAGACTTTCCCTCTCCCTGCTATCATTCTTGAAGAAATGAACATACACCCTAGTCACCAGCATCCTAAAAATACTGGAAATTTGATTATAGAGCAATTTGAGGGAGGGCACCTTAATTTCAAGAATATAAATATATATTCATCTTCCAGATTCTGGAATGCTCTTCTAAATCTTTTTATATAACAGGCTGCCTCTCAACTTTCAGATACTAGCATAAATGGTGCTTCCTTAACTACTCCATCTAAACTGGTCCTCCTCTTTCAGTTATTCACTTCCACATCATTTTGTTTAATTTTAATGTCATTTACAATAATCTGTATTTATTTCTTTATTCACTCCCTGTAGCAGTTTGGTATGGTTATGAATTCCAAAAATAGATTTTGGACTATATTTGTAATCTGGTCTGTACCTGGGCATGATTGAATTATGATTAGGGCATTGATTGGGCCATGTCATTAGGGCATTGAATCCTCACCCCTTAGTGGGTGGGAACTCACAGATAAAGGTATGGCAATGGACAGAGTTGAAGGTTTCTAATGTTGGAGTTTTGATGTTGGAGTTTGATGGCTGAATCCTTAAGCTAGAGCCCCAGGAAGTAAGCTCATGGAGGAAACAGAAGCAAGCCCCAGGAAGAGAGGAACCCTGTGCCCAGGAAGAAGCAAGCCCTGGAAGAAAGGAACCCAGGAAACCTGATCCCTCACAGATGTCAGCAGCCATCTTGCTCCAACATGTGAAAATAGACTTTGGTGAAGGAAGTAACTTATGCTTATGGCCTGGTATCTATAAGCTCCTACCCCAAATAAATACCCTTTATAAAAACTAACCAATTTCTGGTATTTTACATCAGCACCCCTTTGGTTGACTAATGTAAGGGTCAAGGTTCATTCTTTCATTCATTCATTCAGCAAGTATTTATCAAGTGCCTACAATATTTTGGAATGGAGTACCCTAAGAATATCCCCTCCACATCCAAACCAACCCTACTTAACCCTAATTCAGTTTTCAGAATTCAGCTTAAATATCACTTCCTCTGTAAAGACAAAGCCTAGGCCAGGTATCCCTGGTATATGTCCTCTTCACACAGGGTATCTTGCTTCTTTTGCACTTTGCAGTTTGTACTTAACACCATTGCTTTTGGGTGATGTGAATCTGAGGTCTGTCTTCTCTATCATCTCTGTGTGGGCAGGGACTTTGTTTTTGCTCATGAATATATTCCTGGTACCTAACTTGGTGCCCACTATATAGTAATTGCTTAATAAATGCTTCCTGGCTTGTCAGAATCTCATTATAACAATATTTATTCACCAGAGCAGTTTTTGCTTGTTTTTGGTGGTTATGTTTTGGTGTTTTGGTTGGACATCTCTGCCCAATTCTAGGACCCTGCAGAAAGCAGTATAAAAACCACTTTGCAAGAAAGTAGAATTTAAAATAAGTACTTGTTTTAGTTTGCCAAAGGGCTGCCAATGCAAAGCACCAGAAATGGGTTGGCTTTTAAAAATGGGATTTGTTTGGGACAAAAGTTCACAGTTCCAACACTGTGAAAAGTCCAAATTGAGGCATCATAGAGGTGCTTTCTCACCATCATCAGCTGCTGATGATTCTGATGTGTTGCCACATGGTGAAGCAAGATGGCCACCCATCTCTGCCGAGGTCTCCACCTTTCTGTAGCTGTAGGCAAGCCTGGCATAGAGTTTGTCTCTTACCAGACCTCTTTTCTGAGTCTTGGTGGCTCAGCTCTTTGAGCCTCTCAAGGTTTTCTGTTTTCCTGCAGTCCTCTCTCACACATTGCAGAATCAAACGTGGCGGTTCCCTCTTCCCTGTGTCTGTCCGTCTGTGTCCCTCTGTGTCTCCATTTTTATCAGACCCAGTAAGAGGGCGGAGACTAACATGAATCACACCTCACTGACATAGCCCAATCAAAAGGCCAAAAGCAATCCTATCAAGTAATCTAATCAAAGGCGCCTCACCGGAATTTAATGCAGTCACATGATATCATACCCACAGGAATAGATTAGTTTAAAAAACATAATCTTTCTCTTTTTGGGATTCATAAAATAATATCAAACTGCCACAGTACTTAAGTACTAAAAAAAGCTTGTTTTAGGGCAATCTCTTTTATGAGGTGGCCTCATTGAAAATCTTTGAGGAAGGCACCAAGATCAATAATAAAAAAGCAAAAATAAATATCTGCCCTAAAAAAAGAAGTCCATCCTGACTCAGTATTATTCTGGCAATCAAAGTTCTGATAGTTCTTTGTAAATTATGTCTTTTTTTTTTTTTTGAGGTACTGGGGTTTGGGGATTGAACCCAGGACCTTGTGTGTGAGAAGCCGGTACTCAACCACTGAGCCACATCGGCTTCTTTGAGTTGGTTTTATCATTTGTTTTGTCTGTTGTTGCTTTTGTTTTTTTTTTCAGGAGGCAATGGAAACCAAACCCAGGACTTCCCATGTGGGAGGCAGGCACTCAACTGTTTGAGCCACATCTGCTTCCTATAAATTATGTCTTGAAATGACCCTTTCTCTGAGCTCACACTGTAGGATCAATGTTAAGTTGATGAAAGCTTGGGCATGTTTTGCTTTATTTCCCCTTTAGCAGTATAACTAGAATTTCTGCATGGATAGTATAAAATGGTAGACAGATTTTTAGCTGTGTCTTCAGAAAACAACAGTGAATTGTAAGCCTTATTTAAATTAATTAAAAACTAGGTTATAAATCCACATTGCAGACCTCTCTCTTACCATGATGGAAACCTTACCTAGAATCCCACAGGCAGCTTTCCCTGATGTTGGCCAGATCTCCTAAGTGGGTCACAAGCTCAGACCAATCGAGATTCCTCCTTTGAGTCTGGGCCAGTTCCTTGGAGAGTTTTGCTGTCCCTATGTTCAACAAACACTAGGACTCACCAGCTAGGAAGAAGGAAGAACTTGCTTTGAAGGGAAATTCCTTGTCCTTTCCGTGGCTTCAACTTCTTTATCTGAACGATGAAGGAACTGCATTTCTTCACACACACATTTCTTCAGCTCCCATTTTGTGTCCGGTATTGTGTTGAGTCCTGGGAATTCAAAGATGAACGCTTCTGTGCCTGTGCTGAGAGTTGTGCGTGTGATAATATGAGTCTGAGAGGTATCAGAAATGCTTCTGGGACCAGGGAGGTAACAAAAACATGTAAGTTTAGGCAGATGCAGGACAGTGAGGAGTGGTGAGGGCTATGGGGAATGTCCAAGAGAACACATTGGTAGGAAGGGAGATTTGATTTCTTGTTTGCTGATCTTGGAAGACACAAAAAAATTGCAATGAAATGTTATATATTTAATTAGACTGGAATAGGCATAGAGTGATATGACATACACCAGAGAAGCACCCAACCCAGTCTAGTGGTAGAGTTGCTCAGAGAAGGCTTTTCATTGAGTACTTTGAGACTTGAAGAAGAAATCGGTGGCAGTCAGATCAGGGGTATCGCAATTCCTGAAAGCATAAATAGCACAGTACTTTCGGGGAACTGCATAGAATACCTTTGGTTTCCCAGTATCATAGGTTGTGAATTGTGAGTGTCAGGAGATAAAGGCTGAGGCAGTAAGGGTCAATGACATGAAAGATTTATTTATGAATTGTGGGGCATCATTCAAGAACTTTAGGTACAAGAATGTCATGATCAAACCTGCAGTTTTAAAGATCATTCTTGTAAAAATGTGAGCTTGAGAGAGTATAGTTAGAAAGTTTTCCTTCTTTTCTATATTCTTTATCTTGTACACAGAAAGCGCCCCATCCCCAGCTTCCCAAAAGGAAATGCAGACATACCTCAGAGATATTGCAGGTTTGGTTCCAGACCACTGCAATAAAGCAAATTTCCCAGTGCATGTAAGAGTTATGTTTATACTATACTGTAATCTGAAAAATGTACACACCTTAATTAAAAATACTTTATTGCTCAAAAATGCTAACCATCATTTGAGCCTTCAGTGAGTTGTAGTCTTTATGCTCGTGGAGGGTGTTGCCTCAGTGTTGATGGCTGCCGATCGATCAGGGTGGTTGTTGCTGAAGGCTGGGGTGACTGTGGCGATTTCTTAAGATAAAACAGCGGTGAAGTTTGCTTCATCAATTGATCTTCCTTACACAAAAGATCTCTCTGTAGCATGCAATGGTGTTTGATAGCATTTTAACCACAATAGAACTTTCAAAATTGGAGTCAATCCTCTCAAACCCTGCGGCTGCTTTATCAAATAAGTTTACGCAATATTCTAAATCCTTTGTTGTCATTTTAACAATGTTCACAGTATCTTTAGCAGGGGTAGTTTCCATCTTAAGAAACCACTTTTTTGGTTCATCCATTAGAAGCAACTCTCATCCAGTTAGAGTTTTATCATGAGATTGCAGCAATTCTGTCATACCTTCAGGCTCCACTTCTAATTCTAGTTCTCTTGCTATTTCCACCACATCTGCAGTTACTTCTTCTACTGAAGTCTTGAACCGCTCAAAGTCACTCATGAAGTTTGGAATCAACTTCTTCCAAACTCTGGTTAATGTTGCTATTTTGACCTCCTCCCATGAGTCATGAATGTACTTAATAGCATCTAGACTGTGAATCCTTCTAGAAGGCTGTCAATTTACTTTGCCTAGGTTCATCAGAGGAATCACTATCTAAGGCAGCTATTCCATTATGAAATGTATTTCTTAAATAATAAGACAAAGTCAAAATGACTTCTTGGTTTATGGGCTGCAGAATGGATGTTGGGGTAACGGCATGAAAACAACATTCATCTCATATATCCCTCTCAGAGCTCTTGGGTGACCAGGTACATTGTCAATGAACAATCATATTTTGAAAAGAATCTTTTTTTCTGAGTAGTTGGTCTCAACAGTGGGTTTAAAATATTCAGTTAATCATGTTATAAACAGATGTGCTGTCATCTAGGCTTTGTTTTTCATTTATACAATACAGGCAGAGGAAATTTAGCATAAATCTAGGATTTTGGAATGGTAAATGAGCATTGGCTTCAATTTAAAGTCATCAGCTGCTTTAGCCCCTAACAAGAAAGTCAGCCTGTCCTTTGAAGCTTTGAAGCCAGGCACTGACTTATCTCTACTATGAAAGTCCTAAACAGCATCTTCTTCTAATAGAAGGCTGTTTTGTCTATATTGGAAATTCCGTTGTTTAGTATAGCCACCTTCATTAATTATCTTAGCTAGATCTTCTGGATACCTTGCTGTAGCTTCTACATCAGCACTTACTGCTTCTCCTTGCATTTTATTTAAGGAAAGATGGCTTCTTTCCTTAAATCTCATGAGTTAACCTCTACTATCTTCAAACTCTCTTCATATCAGCAATAAGGCTGTTTTGCTTTCTTATAATTCATGTGTTCACTGCAGTAGCACTTTTTAAAAAAAGTTTCTCTTCCCTTCCCCCCCCCGCCAGTTGTCTGCTCTCTGTGTCCATTTGCTGTGTGTTCTTCTGTGACTGCTTCTATCCTTAGCAGCAGCACCAGGAATATGTGTTTCTTTTTGTTGTGTCAGCTCTCTGTGTGTGTGTGACACCACTCTGGGCAGGCTGCACTTTCTTTCACTCTGGGCAGCTCTCCTTACGGGGTGCACTCCTTGTGCGGGGGACTCCCCTGTGGGGGACACCCCTGTGTGGCAGAGTACTCCTTGTGCACATCAGCACTGTGCATGGGCCAGCTGCTCCACATGGGTCAGGGAGGCCCAGGGTTTGAACTGCGGACCTCCCATGTGGTAGGCAGATGCCCTATCCATTGGGCCAAGTCTGCTTCCCCTGAAGTAGCACTTTTAAAAATATATGTTTTTGTAAGAGAAGTTGTGAACTTATAAAACAGTCATGTATAATGTGCAGAATTCCCATATACCACCCCTCCACCAACATCTTACATTGTTGTGGAACCTTTGTTATAGATTATGAGAGAACATCATCAGACTATTACTGCTAACTATGGTCTATAGTATACATTTGTTATATTTTTTCCATATCCCCTCTCCCCACTATTAACAAAGCACCTTCTCTGACACTGAATGGAATAATATTACAATATTGCTGTTAATTATAGCCCATAAGTTATGTTAAATGTATTTTTCCCAAGCATCTTCACATTCTTACCACCTTGCAATAGTGACGTACATTTGCTTTAGTTCATAGAACATTCTTGTATTTGTACTGTTAACCACAATCCTCATCTACCTCTGGATTCACTAGGTTAATCAGTCCCTAGGTTATTCTCTGCTTTCTTTCAATTGATATTTACATCCCTAGACTACCCCTTTCAGCCACAATCCCATTTATAAAGCAGTCCTGTTAGTTATACTCACGATAATGTGTTATCATCAAACTCTGCCCATTTCCCACATGAAGTAGCACTCTTAATTTCCTTCAAGAACTTTGCCTTTGCATTTATAACTTGGCTAACCCTTGGGTGCATGAGGCTTAGCTTTCCACCTATCTCAGCATTTGACATGCCTTCCTCACTAAGCTTAATTTTTAACTTTTGATTTAAAATTAGTCTTGCGACTCTTCCTTTCACTTGAACAGTTAGAGGTCACTGTAAGGTTATTAATTGACCTCATTTCAATATTGTTGTGTCTCAGGGAATAGGGAGGCCTGAGGAGAGGGAGATTGGGACTGGCTAGTTGGTGGAGCAGTCAGAATACACATTTATTAAATTTGCCATCTTATATAGGTGCAGTTCGTGGTGCCCCAAAACAATTACAATAATAAAATAGTAACAATAGTAATAGTAAAGATCCCTGACCACAGATTGCTGTAACCGATATAAAAATATAAAAATAATGAAAAAGTTTGAAATTTTGCAAGAATTACCAAAATGTGCCACAGAGACAAAGCAAGTCCATGTTGTTGGGAAAATGGTGCCCATAGACTTGCTATACGCAGGGTTGCCACAAACCTTCAATTTATAAAAAACTCAGTTATCTATGAATCGAAATATAGCAATGTACAATAAAACAAAATATGCCTGTATAGAAATCATCTTTGTTTTGTCTCTTTCTCACCCTCCAATTGCCTATCAGGTCCTGCAGAGATTAATTCTTGAATCCATTTGAAGCAGTCATTCCTACTGCTATGTCCTTTACTCAGTCCCTATTGTCTTTTATTTGGTCTTGTTCAATAGTCTTCTATCTGGTCCTTTCTCTCCCAATTTATTTTCTAAGTGGCTACAGTAGGGCCTCCTAAAATGTAAATCTAGTGGTTTTTCTACCGCCTAAGTCTTTTCAATGGTTTCCAGTGGGCCTCAGGGTAAAGTCCAGACTCCTTTCCCAGGGGCCTAGAAAGCCACCAGAGAGTTGGGCTCTGTCTAACCTTTTCAGCCACTTTCTGCCTCTGTAGGCCATTCTTTAGCCTTGATGAACTCCTGGCAGTTTCCCAAACAGGTCAGACTGTGTTTCAAACCCATCTGCAGAGTCTAGGCTCCCTCAGTTTGAAATGGATTCTCTCCAACCTCCTCTCACTACACACCTGAAGAAAAACCATTATTATTCAAAATTTGGTGTGTCACTTTCTCCCTAAGCCCATTTCAACCCCCACCTCAACACAACCTCCCTTCTCCTCCCTACCTTGCTCCATCAATGCACACTCTCTGGACTCCTGTAGAATTACTTCCGGCAGCATAGGTGCTGTACTTTGCTTTTTTCATTGTTTCTCCAAGCAAGGACCATCTGCATCACAATTGACTGGTGTGTGTGTAAATTGTTATTGTTTTCAAACTTACTTTTAATATTTATTATTAATCATCATCATTATTACTATGCAGATTACTGTGCTCCAAATCTAGTGACTCAGTCTCTTTTACTCTGGACCTAGAATCCGCACTTAAAAATTTTCTTACGTTATTGTATTAGTCAGGGTTCTCTAGTGAAACAGAATCAACAGGAGATACCTGTAAATAGTATAAAATTTTATGAAATTCTCTAACATAACTGTGAGACGGCACAAGTCCAAATTCCACAGGAAGGCTGCAAACCAGGGGCTCTGATGAAGGTATCTGATAAGCTCCCAGGAGACATTGGCTGCCTGAAGTCAAACTGGAAAATTCTCTCCTGAATGCTGAAATCACTTCCCCTTTTAAGGTATTCAACTGATTGGATAAAACATCATTCATTGCTGACAGCAATCTCCTTGGTTAATTGTAGATGTAATCAGCCATCTATGTAATAAACTCACAGGTGACTACAGTCCATAAATGTCCTTGTATTACAATTAGCCCAGTGTTTGCTTGACCAAACAACTGGGCACAATTACCTGCATTTTACATATTAGCCTAACCATCAGTTACTGATAATGTTCTCATTTTTTATCAGGTGCTGGTTACATGGAGTGCTCATTTGTGCAAAATTCATTGTGCCGTATCCTTAGAGTATGAAGGTTTTTTTAATAATTCAAAAGGAGAAACTCCCTAGGTTATTCTTATATACATCAATATTTGAATGATATAGGCAAAAGTGGGTTCTTTTCCACCCGATGCACTTTAAAGACCAATTCCTGAGACACCAGTGTTTCAAAGAGAGAAAGAGTTTATTTGCTTGTTTATAGCAAAGGAGGTCAGAGGCCTAAAGGCCCAAAATCTGTCTCTGGGAATTGCAGTAATCCTGATAGTTTTATAATATCTGGGTTTAGTAGTTTATGCTAATGAGTGATTGGAGTGGGACTGGCTCAGGTTCCTTCATTAATAAACATTAAGGGGCTGAACAGGATGGTGGGCTGGTGGGTACAAAAAGAGGAGGGGAGGTGTTGCTGAGTCACAAGGTTATTATAATCACAAGACAATCATTATCAGAGATCAAGGCATCAGGGGATGGGAGGTACAGAATGAGGGTCAGTTGTAAGGTTTTTCTTATGGATTTCAAACAGAGGAGGGTAGAGTGTTTACCATTTCAATAGAAATGTTCATATACAAGTGTGAGATCTGGCTACAAAAATTATCATAATAGCAGGTCTTAGAAATGATCATATACAAAAGTAAGCTCCCTTTGGAATAATCATCACAATGGCAGGCTTTAGTTGGGAATGACCATATATAAAGACTGAGGTTGGTCTTGCTAGTTTCAGTAATTTCAGAAATTAACCTTTGGCTATTTTATAGTGATTTCAGTAATCATAATTATTTGTTAATTCTTAACCCTCAGTTATGTAAGACCCACTGAATTATCTGTTTCTCTCTATTGGATTGTAAACCCCTTGAAGGCAGTGAAGGTACCTATTTTGTCTTTGTAGTTCCACCATCTGTTTTAGTGCCTACAGTATAGTAGGCAATCATTAATAAATGATTGTTACATAAATGAATGAATGAATGGAGAGAAGTGGCTTGTCGATTCCCTCCTCCCTCACTCTCTTCCAAACATTTATTCCTTGTTCTTCCTGGAGCACAAAATATCTCAGGCCTCAAAGTTACAGCTCCAACGTCCCCCCCTCCCCCCAATAAACCCATGAGTTACACCACTGCTGGGGTGTAACTGATCCTGACTGACAGCTCAACAAAGGCGGCAGATAGGAACAGGTAGAGGACATTCTGTCCCCTTACCAGCAACTTCTGCCCTGCCTGGGTCTGAGCCACCTGGCTCAGGGCACCTCAGCACAGTTGGAAATCAAGCTGGAGAGAATATGCCCTTGAAAATACTGTAGTACTAAAGCTTCTATTTGCATTTCTAATAAAAGTTACTTCCTAAGCGACTTGGGTCATTTATGAGGAAACTTGAAAACTGTACATTTGAAATTTTACGAGAAGCAATTTTTAGCAAATTTATAGTAGGTGAGAGGGACCAAAAGCTTCCTGGGGACACAATGATGAACAAAAGAGACACATACCCTGCCTAATGGACCTTACAGTTCTGGGGGGTGGGGTGGAGAGATAGGCAATCAAATAATATCTAACTTTTTCATAGCATTTGTGATGCATGGGCACTGGTTTAAATTCTTTTACATATGTTCATTAATTTAACCATTGTAACAACTCAGTAATGTCATTTTCCTTTTTTTAAGATACCAGGGCAGGGGATTGAGCACCAGACCTCATATGTGGGAAGCCAGTGCTCACATTGGCTCCTTTGTTGTGTTTGCTTCTTGTTTGGGTTTTTCTTTGTTTGTTTTTAGGAAGCCCGGGGGGTTGGCGGGTAGGGAACACAACACGGACCTAATCGGGGACCTCCCATGTGGGAAGCAGGGGCTCAATCATTTGAGCCACATCCACTCCCCCTATAATTATTCCTATTTTACAAATGAAGGAACTGAGACATTGTATAGTTACAGACTGATGAGTCATGAAGGTAAAGTATGGGGAGTTGACAATGGATCTAGAAAGGAGACCTAATCTGGTCCAGGCCAGGGAAAGCTTTTCTTAATAAGTGAGGTTAAAGCAGGGATCGGATGGGTGAGTTGGAGTCTAGTAGTCAGAACAGTCTGGGTGAAGAGAATTTCAGACAACAGAAACAACAAATGTAAAGGGATATTCGTTTGAGGAACTGAAAGACTGTAGTGGGAGGACAGGGACCCAGAGATGAAGACGTCTGTAAATGCATAAGGTCAGGGAAAATGAGGAGTAAAGAAATTTAGGGGTTTAGTCTTAGTTTTGCTCTTAATAGCTTCAGCCACCTCTCTGTGGCTCAGCTTCCTCATCTAAAAATTATGAGTGGCTCCTAGAGTTCTCAAGTGGCCCCTGTGGTTCTTAAGCTCTGATTCTAGGCTGGAAAGACCTGCCAATCTAGAGGTCCAGGCCACGGACACTGCCAAATGAACCCAGGCCCAGTGGCCCATCGAACATTTGCCATCCTCTGATTCCTCTGTAAGTACAAAGGATGGAGAACAATGAATATACCTGGTTGTGAGCATGTTTTGTTTCCCTCACTTGAAATGAAGTCAAACTACTACTACTAATAGTGTAATAAAAATAATAATTACCTCTTTGAGCACTTATTATATGTCAGGATTTAGATAAATTCCCCCCCAACACCCAACACCTTTCTTACAGATAAGAAAGTTGAGGCCTTAAGGGATTACACAATTTTGGGAAGGTCCTCACTACAAATTTGCCCTGCTTCCTGAGCATGCCCAGCCAGTATGCTAACTGGAGCTGACTTTCTCTGGGTTTGCCTGGTGGCTGAGGTGGAATTTCAACCCAGTGCCAATTCCAAAGCGCCTTCTCTTGACCACCATGCAATGCTGCATTCCCTTCTTAAAACACAGGCAACTCTATAAATAGCATGACATTGTCTCTTGAAGTCCTTTCTGGGTGAGGAAGGTGCTTTTTATAGCTTGGGGTTGCTTCTGTTTACATGGTTTCTTCCAGTATGGGTAATCCTGCCTACAGCTGTGTCCTTCACTGTCCTTAGAGTGACTTCCTTCGTTTCCCCCCTGCAAAAGACAACTCCACGGAGACCACATGGTGTTTGTTGAGTATGTATGTGCGCCAGCAAAGAAAATTTTCACTCCCTTCCCTCCACAAGTCTGCCTATCTTTCTATAAATAATCGTTCTCCTCCCCTTAGGCTTGTGAACGGTTTGGTCACATAACTAAAACACACACACCCAAAGAGGGAGCACCGCAACGTGAGTGACCTTGCAAAGGTAGCGAGCCCACTGAGGACAGGATTAGCAAACCTGCAACCTCCGGAAATATCTTTTTTCTGCATTCCTTCCAAAGCTGTTCACCACCTCTCTGTGCCTGCCTCGCCCGTTCCCTCTCTGCTCGGTCCTCCACACAAAGCCCAGCCCGCCTTTCTTTTTGCAAACCCAGAGAACTTCAGTCCCCATGTTGAAACTCGTCGGTGGCAGTGGCAGGCAAGACTGGGCATGCTCAGTAGCAGGGACGGGTCTAGGAGACGAATCCGCGTTTGAAGTTGCACGGCCGGGGGAGCCAGGGGAGGCAGGCGGCCAGGGCCCTTGCGGGGCGTGCTCGGGGTTCCCGGGTTCCGCGCCCCGGGCGGGCATGCTTGGGGCAGGCGCCGTGGGCCCGGCGGGCGGGGGCCCGGGCGCGGAGGAGGCGGGGGAGCCGGAGGGAAGAGGGGAGGAGCGCCCGGCTCGCCATCTACCGGCGCCGGTTCTGCGGCTGCTGAATCGGAAGCCGCAGGGAGGGTCCGGGGAAATAAAGACGTCCGAGAATGACCTCCAGCGAGGCCGCCTGAGCCCGGGCCCGCGCGCTGCTCCGCCAGCCTCAGGCATGGGCGACCGTGGCGGGCAGCCAGAGCGCTCAGCCCCGCACGCCCCGGGGGTCCCTGCCGGCGCCGCAGTCGTGAACGGGCTGCTGCACAACGGCTTCCACCCGCCGCGCCTCTGCAGTCGGGGTTCCTCGGGCAGCGATGACGCTGCGTCCCAGCGCCTCCCGCTCCAGCCCGAGCTCCAGCCTCAGCCGCCGCCCCCTCAACACGACTCTCCGGCCAAGAAATGCCGGCTGCGGAGGAGGATGGACTCGGGGAGGAAGAACAGGCCGCGTAAGTCCCGCCGGGATGGGAGCGCGGGGCTGGGGGCGGAGGAGCGGCGGGGGCGACTGCCACCACGCGCCCCAGGCGCCCGAGCGCCTGCCGCCGGGGGACTGACTGTCCGGAGGGGGCGCCAAGCACTAAACATCACTGCCTGAGCCTGACCCCTGCTTGCTCCCCATCCGTAGGAAGAGCCGATTGGAGGCGGACCTGAGCTGGTCCCTGGGTTACGGTTTTCCGAAAGGCGAACGTTCTGCCCACCTTTCTTATTTGTAGCTCGGAAAATGCCTGTGTGCACGTTTGGTGGGGTTCCAGCGTGAGGGGAGAGCGGGCGCACAGCCGGAGCTCCTTTCTCCCTTCCCATCCCTCTCCCTTCTCGGAGCGCCTCTTTCTGGGGTAGGCGCTCAGGCGACCAGCTTGCCCTTTGAATAGCAGAGTAGCCGCCAGTGCCAGCACCTGGGTCTATTGGTGGATGCAAAGACCGAAGGCGTGGAGTTTGACAACCCCCCAAATCACGGCCTATAAACGCTGTTTCTTTGCAGCCAATGAGAGGGCCTGCTGGGAGGGACACACCTACTGATACCATGTGGGCCGGAACTATGTGGGCCAATGAGAATTGGAGGTGGATTTTTAGGGGTGGGGTGGGGTGAGTAGGGTGGTAGAGTTGAAGGTTTGTAATTGTAATGTACAGCTCAGAAAAAGAAATGAGTTGTTTTATTTCTAAAACGGATATAAATAATGTTAGTTTGTAAAGAGCACTTTCCGGACATTCTGGGGTGTAAGTTTGTAGGTAGAATTTAAAGTTGGTTTTTCTTGTCTGAGCCGAGCATCATTCAACTGGTTACCTCTTTCTGGATCTTTTTAATGAAGCTTATAAATGGCAAAAAGCAAAGTAAGTAGAATGTATGTTATAATCATTGCATTCCAGCATGCACTGTTTGCATATGGATTATTATGTTTGATATAAAAAATTACTAAGTAGGCATTTGATTTGTCTGTATTTATGTTTACTTTGGCTCTTAGCTTTTCTGCATTGAATTAAACGTTTTTAAGATTGTAGAAAGTACTTAAACATGAGTTTGAGATCATGATGATTCTGATACTTACGTTTTGTAGGTCTAAAACATTAAGTTTGAAAGTTAAGATTCTGTATGGAACTTTGAAGCCCCACAACAAATTTGGCTAAGGTGATAAGTAAAACATCCACCATCTGAATTTTTATTTGATTTTTTATTCTTGATACTTGTTAGAAAACGACTTTCTTTATGGAATTCATTGATAACATGATTTATTAACCTATTTTGCTTTTGAAGCCATTTTTTAGGTATTTCTCTGCTGTAGGTTAACCAATAGTACCAATGTTTGCAATTTAATAGCTGATGGTAAACTATAAAGAAGACAGTTGTATTGAGTTTTTGTTTAGTATTGCCAGCTTGAATAGTTTGTGCTCAGATGAGGGTATAACAACTCCTGAAATAATTTTTGAGAAGCTGAAATACAATCCAATGCTATCTTCAAGGCAGAGACAAAGTAACCCAGAACCTTAACTTGTGCTTGCAAACACATAGGAATTTGTTTTTAAGTACAAGAAAATATAGCTTTCTGCCTGTCTGCTTTGTGTTAGAAATTATAGTAGTTTGTTTCTTACAAAAATAACCTCTGTTGCTTTATACATTTAAAAAAAAAAGATAAATCAAAATTGGCTTTTCAGTATCTTACCATGTTTTCATTTCGCAGGTTTGAACAAACATTTCTAAAATAAATTTTACCTTATCTGTCACATTTACTGTGTTCACTATCCAAATTTCTAAATTAAAATTGGGTTTGATTTAATATCACTGTGCCTTGCCTATTAACATTCAGGTTTTGGTTTGTTTTTTTAATAAAAAGAGATGTTGATATTTAAATCCTCCAAAGGGGAATCTACTTACAGTTAAGCATATCTCGATTTTTTGATGACTGATAGCTGTCACGTAAGCAATTATTTGGGTGCTTTAAATGTGAAATTAAGAGTATGGTTGCTTGTGGAAACATGGAAACTGGACAGATAATTCCTGCATACCTTTTACAACATCAGATGCCTATCTCTGTCCAAACCAGAGTTGGGTTAGAACACACAATGATATCACTTCTATCAGATAGGTACCTACAATGCATGTGTGGGTAGGTGTGTTTCTTATTTGATAATGTTTTGGGTAGAGTGCAAAATACATTACAATGCTTGGTTTGACAACAATGAATGGAATGAAGTAAAATTTCAATAATTTAGAGTATTTAAAAAATTCCAGTCTGACCCTCAGCTCAGGGACTATTCACATTCTTCTAATCTAAAAATCAGATCAATGATGGGTTGATTTCCCTCAACCAAGAAAGGGAATATTGTCCACTCTTTTTATCTTAAGTGCCATCACCTCACTCTACTCATTCTTGGAAGGTTTTTCCAAGTCTGGCTGCTTCATAAAACTTCCTTAGTTATTTCACTTGCCTCTGTTGTTTAGCAGCAGTGTGACCTCAAACAAATTACTCACTTTCATCTTGAAATGCTGGAGTTGGGCTAGATGATCTCCAAGTGTTGTTTCTTGTACCTTTGGAATTACATGCAATTTCAGAGCTCACAGATCTTCCTACCTGACCTCTATACTACTTATCCACTGTGGCACATGACTTATTATTTAATTATTCCTTTTCTTTGCCTAGTGCTAATTGTTTCATGTGTGTTATTTGTCTTATCTCCCAAATTAAATTTGAAGTCTTTCATTAGAGTTTATGTATTATTTTTTCCCGTATGCCTTGTACCTTGGGGTTCATGAATATTTGATTGTTTTCACAGAAAAAGGTTTAAGTGTCATCATTACCACCTCATTTATTGAGGTAGTTGTTTCCATCCCTGTAACAGACTTAGATGATATTCCTGATATCATAAGATATGAAATAAGGGAGGTCAGTTTGGTTTACTCCTTGGTGCTCTGCATTCTTTGAAGGACGCTTAAGTAGCAGCACCACATGGGGGTCAGTTCAAAATATTTGGGAATTGAACTGACCCCATGTGGTGTTACTTATGCATCCTTCAAAGAATGCAGGACAAATATTCTGGTATTACTACTTTCTGCAGATGTGGTCAAATTCCCAAGTTTTCAAGTCTCCATTTTTCATTTCTAAACAGGAATACATTTTTGCCCATCACTTATTTTATTTTTTTAAAAGATTTATTTAGTTTTATTCCTACCCTCCCCCCCCCCAGTTGTCTGCTCTGTGTCCATTCGCTGTGTGTTCTTCTGTGTCCACTTGCATTCTTGTCAGCGGCACCGGGAATCTGTGTCTCTTTTTGTTGTCATCTTGCTGCATCAGCTCTCTGTATGTATAACACAACTCCTGGGCAGGCTGCGCTTTTTGCGCAGGGTGGTTTTCCTTGCAGGGCGCGCTCCTTCATGTGGGGCAGCCCTATGCGGGGGACACCCCTGCATGGCACGGCACTCCTTGCGCGCATCAGCACCGCACATGGGCCAGCTTCACCACGAGGGTCAGGAGGCCCTGGGTTTGAACCCTTGACCTCCTTTATGGTAGGCCGACGCTCTCTCAGTTGAGCCAAATCTGCTCCCCCTCATTACTTATTTTATTTATATTTGTTTATTTATATTAGAGAAGTTGTACGATTACAAAACATTCATGCTTATTGTGCAGAATTCCCATACTTCACCCCTCCTCTAACACCTTACATTGATATGGCATTGTTACAGATTGTGAAAGATCATCAGATTATTACTTCTAACTAGGGTCCAGAGCTTACATTTGGTATACTTTTTCCATACACCCCCTATTATTAATACCATGTATTAGTATTGTCCATTTGTTATAGTTCATGAGAGAACACTCTCATATTTGTACTATTTGCCACAGTCCTTCCTCCACATGTCTCACTCTGTTATATAGTCCTATGCCTTGTACAGTCCACCCAAAGTGTACACTCTGTGACTCTCCCTTTTATCACAGAGCTGTGCACTTATCACCTCAGTAAATTTTTGAATGTTTTTCTTAGTCCAAAAGAAAAAAATCCCATACCCCCTATTATTATACCCTATTGATTAGTACCTTTTCTGACATTGATGCAAGAATATTACAATATTGCTGTTAACTATAGTCCATAAGTTATATTAATCATATTTTCCCATGCATTACCATATTCTTACCACCTTGTCATAGTGACATTTTTTCTAGTTTATACACAAATGTGCTTTTATTTGTATTATTAACCACAGTCCTCATCCACCTCCAGGTTTACTATGTTATTCAGTCCCTAGATTATTCTCTAGCTTACTTGCAATTGACATTTACATCCCTAAACTTCTCCTTTTGGTTACACTCCCATTTATAAATCGGTCATGTTAGTTATACTCATTGTAATGTGTTCCCATCAACTCTATCCATTTCCATACTTTTACGGTCAAGCTAATTGAAAATTCTACATATGTTAAGCATCAGTAGCTCTTCTCAGCTCTCATCCTATCTCCTAGTAACCTGTACTCTAGGTTTTAACTCTGTGTGTTTGTTCTTCATATTTAGTTCATATTAGTGAGTCTATACAATATTTGTATTTTTGTGTCTGGCTTATTTCATTCAGTATAATTTCCTCTAGTTTTATCCCAGTTTCATTTTTTCTTCATAGCAGCATAATATTTCATTGTATGTATATACCATATTTTCTTTATCCACTCATTGGTTGATGGACACTTGGGTTATTTCTGTCTTTTGGCTATTGTGAATAATGCCACTGTGAACACTGGTGTGTAAATATCTGTTCCATTACTTTTTAAAAAAAAATTTATCTATTTATCCCCTGTTCTCACTGTTTTGCAGTTGCTGTCTGCTCTCTGTGTCCATTTGCTGTGTGCTCTCTATATCTGCTCATCTTCTCTTTAGGAGGCACTGGGAACTGAACCTGTGACCTCCCATGTGTGAGAGAGGTGTTCAATCACTTGAACCAACCCCTGGTTTGTTGTGTCTCTCATCATCTTTCTTCTCTGTGTCTCTCTCTCTCTCTTTTTAAAGATTTATTTATTTCTCTCCCTCCCACCCCCATTGTCTGCTCTCTGTCTTCATTTGCTGTGTGTTCTTCTGTGTCTGCTTGCATTCTCGGTGGCACTAGAAATCTGTGTCTCTTTTTGTTTTGTCATCTTGCTGCGTCAGCTGTCTGTGCGTGCGGAGCCACTCCTAGGCAGGCTGCACTTTTTTCACACGGGCGGCTCAATGCGAGGCATACTCCTTGTGTGTGGGGCTCCCCTACACAGGGAACACCCCTGCGTGGCACAGTATTCCTTGCACATAGTAGTGCTGCGCATGGGCCAGCTCACCACACTGGACAGGAGGCCCTGGGTTTGAACTCTGGACCTCCCATATGGTAGGTGGATGCTCTTATCAGTAGAGCCATGTCTGCTTCCCTCTGTGTCTCTCTTATTGCATCATCTTTCCATGTCATCTTGCTGCATCAGCTCACCATGCCTGCCCATTGCGCCAGCTCACCTTCTCCAAGAGGCACCGGGAACTGAACTGGGACCTCCCATATGGTAGGCAGAAGCCCAATCACTTGAACCACATCCATTTCCCCCAAATGAATTATTGAAGCATTTGAAGCAGAACAGAGAATGGCAGGAAAAGGTCAACATGTCCTTTGCTAAGTAGGACAGTGTTGGAAGATGAGAAGTTTCGACGAGGGAGTCTCATTCTCAGGGAAGAAAGTATTCTGCAGATATTTAGTGAGGGTCCAGGGTTGGTATAAGGGTAGAATTTCTTTGAAATCATATCCTTGTTTTCTTCTCTTTCTACCAAAAGTAGTTGGGCTCAGTGCTGCCTACCCAATGGGCAGACTAAAAAGGTACTCCCCACACAAGCAAAACATTAGGGGGAGGCAGATGTGGCTCAAGTGATTGAGCTCCTGCCTACCACATGGGAGGTCCCAGGTTCGGTTTGTGGTGCCTCTAGGGAAGATGAGCAAGATGGCGAGGTAATGCAGTAGGCTGGTACAAGGTGATGTAGCAAGAGACACAAGGAGACAGGCATGGGAAGCGGACTTGGCCCAGTGGTTAGGGTGTCCATCTACCACATGGGAGGTCCGCAGTTCAAACCCTGGGCCTCCTTGACCCGTGTGGAGCTGGCCCATACGCAGTGCTGATGCGTGCAAGGAGTGCCATGCCACACAGGGGTGACCCCCACATAGGAGAGCCCCATGGGCAAGGAGTGTGCCCCGTAAGGAGAGCCGCCCAGCGCGAAAGAAAGTTCAGCCTGCCCAGGAATGGCGCCCCACACACGGAGAGTTGACGCAGCAAGATGATGCAACAAAAAGAAATAGATTCCTGTGCCGCTTACAACAACAGAAGCGGACAAAAACAAGAACATGCAGCAAATGGACACAGAGAACAGACAACTGGGTGGGGGGGCGGGGAGAGAAATAAATAAAATAAATCTTTAAAAAAAAAAGGAGAAAAACATAATGAGACACAAAGCAGGAACGGAGGTGACTCAAGTAATTAGGCACCTCCTTCCCACATGGGAGATCCTGGGTTTGGTTCCCAATGCCTCCTAAAAAGAAGACCAGCACACAGCACAGACACAGCAAATGCAAAAAACAATGACGCGGACGGGGAGAAATAGATTCATGAAACAAATTTATAAAAATAAAAAGCATTAGGGGGACCAAGGAAAGAAAGAAGGAAGTCATGTCTTTATATATCTTTATACCTATGAATCTATTATAGATATATAGAGATATAGATTTATGCCCATGCATGTACCAAAGTATTAATCACAGGAAAATTACAACTTTGGATATTTATTTATGCATATTTCATGGTTCAGTATTGTTTTTATTTAGAATGCTTTGATGTATTTTGAACTACTTACTCATTACATGTCAACTGGATAGCACTATATCTTTTCAGCATTTAAGTACTTTATTTATTTTTTATAAGATTTATTTATTTATTTCTCTCCCCTAACCCCTCCCACCCTGGTTGTCTGTTCACTGTGTCTATTTGCTGCGTCTTCTTTTGTCGGCTTCTGTTGTTGTCAGCGGCACAGGAATCTGTGTTTCTTTTTTGTTGCGTCATCTTGTTGTGTCTGCTCTCCATGTGTGCGGCACCATTCCTGGGCAGGCTGCACTTTCTTTTTGTGCTGGGCGGCTCTCCTTACGGGGCGCACTCCTTGGGCGTGGGTCCCCCCTACGCCGGGGACACTCCTTGCGCGCATCAGCACTGCGCATGGGCCAGCTCCACACGGGTCAAGGAGGCCCGGGGTTTGAACCGCGGACCTCCCATGTGGTAGATGGACGCCCTAACCACTGGGCCAAGTCTGCCGCCTAAGTACTTTAAATAAGTGTAAATCTGGCCCCACATGGGCCTCACATCTTTATAGTAAGATTTATAATTTATTTATTGCTGCTGAAACAGCAGGGTGGAGTTGCCAGAATATCTTCACTTCATGTGTCTGGTTGGAGTGGGCAGGTTGAAATATTTCCCAGCCCAGAGGGAAAGATGCTTGGTATATTTGACTTCATAAGTAGGAAATATGAGGCGAAAAAGGAACTTCCCAGTTTCTACTCACTTGGGTTTTACCACAGAGGTAGCTCACTCTCTTCCACTTGTTTAGCCATTCTATTTCTTTTGTTTTTTAATACTTTTATTGATATATAGTTCACAAAAGTTTTAGTTCACACATTTTAAGTTTACAATTCAATGTTTTTTAGTATTTTTTTTGCTCATTGCCTGCTCGTTGTCTGTTTTTTTTCTTTAGAAGGCACCGGGAACCAAACCCGGGACCAGAACCTGGGACCTCCCACGTGGGAGGTGGGCGCTCAGCTCCTTGAGCCACATCCTATGCCCTGTCTAGCCATTCTGAATAAGGACTTGGAGAGTTTGGAGGATTTAAAAGACGTTTTTATTTAGGAAATTTCAAACATTATATGAAACTAAAGAAAATATAGTGTAATGAACTGCCAAATACTCATCACTTGGTTTTCATAAATATCAGCTTATGTCCAATTTTATTTTCTCTATTACATGCCCCACCTCCCTCCCAAAACTTGTATTATATTGAAGTGAATACCAGACACCATATCATTTCACCTATAAATATTTCATATATATTTTTTAACCCCCCCCCCTTTTTGGCTTGCTTGCTGTCTGCTTTCTGTGTCCATTCGCTGTGCATTCTTCTGTACGTCTGTATTTATTTTTTATTTATTCCCCTCCCCCCCTTGTGGCTTACTTGTTGTCTGCTCTCTGTGTCCGTTCGCTATACACTCTTCTGTGTTTTTACTTGTCTCCCTTTTTGTTGCGTCACCTTGCTGAGTCGGCTCTCCTCAGCGCTTGTGGGCTGGGCGGCACTCTGTGTTGTCCTGGCCGGCAGCTCTCCGCAGTGTGTGGGCGAGCCTGCCTTCACAAGGAGGCCCTGGGATGTGAACCCAGGGCCTCCCATATGATAGACAGGAGCCCAGCTGATGGAGCCACAGCCGCTTCCCTTCATGTATATTTTTAAAAGATAACTCTTAAGAAACAATCACAATTCTGTTACTCTGAAAAAAGAATGTATTACTATATATTAAATATTCTGTTGAAACTGTAGTGTTTTATAATGTACCATTAGGAAAATAAATTCAGTTACTTAACCTCAGTCAAAATTGCTCCATCCTACTTGTAGGTAAATAGATGAAAATCTGATACTGTGTTGTCCTTAGAGGATATTTATTTGCCCGTACCTGTTACTGTTGGTTTATGATTAAATTTTAACCGTTTCTTCATGGTCCAAGACTTGCAACCTTATTCTTAGATTGAAATAGTTTTGTGCCCTCCCAAAAAAGGTGCTTTGAGAATGCCCTAATATCGCTGACCCAGAAGTAACTAGCATCTCCTACATGTTTTTTGTCTTAACATGCAGGTTAAGAGATTTGAAACAATATTAAAAGAATTCTATCTTCCTTTGCTCTGAAGTCATTATGGTGGGACTGGTGGGGGCCGGCAAGGTAGCACTCATCCTGAAGGCTTGCGGGGTCTGGACTGGACCTGGACCTGGGAATCTGGAGGTGCTGGATTCAGGGTTTAATATAGGCTTTAGGAGAGGTTTGTTGAGATATGTGAAATTAATGATTCCAGACCATTTTCAGACTTATGACACACTGGCCCTGTATTTCTAGTTAACTACAAAAACAAAGAGAAGGGTCTTGAATCTATTTAGTGTCACTCTTCTTATCAAGCATTCCTGGGAGCAAATCAGTTTTACATAAGTGAAGTCTTACTTATAGAATGGTTAGGCTTGTTTTGCCTTTGTCAGATTTATGAAAACTTGTTTTAGCTTGAAGCTTGATGAAAAATTTGCTTAAAATGCATTTCATACATTCGTACCTCCCTCAACATCATCCTGAGTATTATTTGTGTTCCTGATAATTTAGGGATCATTAATATCAGTTTTATACTAGGTTTTTTATACAAGAAGTCTTAGGAAAAGGTTTGCAAACTGTATTTATTCTTTTGTTTATCTGTTTATCCATTTATTGATATTTGTTGTATATCAGCTATGTGCTGGGTATGACTTTTAGGGGATCGAAAGGTTTCATACAAAATTGTTTAAAATATTTTTGTGTATTTAAAAACTATAATTAAAAACATGCATAGACCACATAACTAATATTTGGGCATGTTCTTTAACCTCTCTGAGCCTCAGTTTTTTTATCTGTAAAATGGGCATCATAATAGTACCTACCTCATTGGGTCATGAGAACTAAATGAAATGCATGTAAAACTCCTAGCTCAGAGCCTGGCACAGAGTAAACTCTTCATGTTAGTTGGTATAATGCTACTACTACTAGATTAACTCATTTTTTTATGTTCCTTGGAATAAACTTTTGAATCCTTATACATAGATCTTTGATTGAAACTTTTGCAGCTCTGAAGTCTGTTTAGCCTGTGGATATTTGTCTATATAAAATTACACAAGACATATCACTTTCAGCCCATCTTACCACACTTGATTATAGGCAAGGTTTAGTCATATTTGCCTGGTCAATGTTTTCACTTGGACTTAGGTCAGTTATGTAATAAGAAGTGAATGGGTAACCTGTCAAGTTCTGGCAATGCTTTGTTAGTTTTAAAATTTATTACAAGGAAAGTGGCTATATCCATGAATAATAATGCCCTGCTTTTATGTTTATTAAAACAATATCATTATTATCATTAAGTATGTGATAAGATTTATCAAGTGAAGCAATAAGATGTGTTTGGTTTTGTTTGTTGTTGTTTTTTTAGGAGGTAATGGGGATCAAACCCAGGACTTTGTGCATGGGAAGCAGGTGCTCAACCACTTAGCTATATCTGCTCTCCTAAGATGTTGCTTTTATCTATTTCATATGTGGGGTTCACAGTTGAGATTTTTTTTAAAAAAAGGATTCCAATGCTAAAATGTTTTAAAATCTCACCTTTTATGATACAGAAGGGCACTGAGCCCCAAAACCAAATGGCCCCAGAATAATAAGATAATTTGGATATTCACATTTATTCTTTAAGAGTTTTAATCTCATTTCTCAGTCAGATTGCTGTGCCTTTGTTAAAAATTATTAAAGTAAAAAAAACATTTCTTATTGATTACAAGGACCGTCACTTCTCTGGCAACTTGCCAGTGATTACCCAGAAAATAGCTGAGAGTCTAGAAATAAGCAAACACTTCTGAGCAAACAAAATCACTGCCAGAAAGAAGAAAAATTGAAGATGGTCATGTACCTCCTACTTGGAGATGTCTGTGCGCTCCCTTGGAGTCTGTTTACTCTTACCAAAGTCACAGTTTTAACAGACTTGCTTTTCTGGTTTCTCTGTATCCATACGAAACTGGTCAGGGATAGATAGATAGAGACAGCAGTGAGGAGCTT
Organism: Dasypus novemcinctus; assembly: GCF_030445035.2. Lineage (NCBI taxonomy): Eukaryota > Metazoa > Chordata > Mammalia > Cingulata > Dasypodidae > Dasypus > Dasypus novemcinctus. Next base: position 51,433,460 of record NC_080678.1, read on the forward strand.
ATACCATCAGCCAAAAAGCAAAACAGAAAGCCATAATAGAGATGAAAGCATACTCAGACAGTGTCATCTGGGAAGCACAGGTTTACGTGGTTCCTGAGAGCACATCTGTGTGTAATGGGCATAATAATTGATTTGCATATGTGACTCTCGAGTCATCAGGAAAGAGCTAAATTGTCTTCACTCTAATTTTGTGTGTGTGGTTTAAGAAAGAATATGGAAAAGTGGATCATGCACTTTAGAAAGATTTTCTTCAAAAACTATTATAACTTTGGCAGTTATACTTTGAAACTTGAGTTATCTATCAAGTGAGGGAATTCAGCCAGAGCTCTTTAAAAAAACAACAAAACCCAGTTTTATTGAGATATAGTTCACATTCTATGCAATTGAAGTGCATAATTCCATGATTTTTAGTATACCCAGAGTTGTGCAACCATCATCACAATCGATTTTAGAATATTTCATCACATTTTCCCCAATCCCACTAGCAGTCACTCCCCTTTTTCACCTATACTCTTGAGCCCTAGCCAGTCACTAAACTACTTTTTATCTCTATAGACTTGTCTATTCTAGACATTTCATATAAATGCATTCATACAATAGATGATCTTTTGTGACTAGCTTCTTTTACTTAACATAATGTTTCCAAGGTTTATTCATTTCATAGCATGTATCAGTACTTCATTTTTACTGTTGAGTAACTTTCTAGTGTGTGGATAGACCCCAATTTTATTTATCACTCCCATCAATTGATGGGCATTTGGGTTGTTTCCACTTTTTTGCTATGATGAGTAATACTGTTATGAACATTCATGTACAAGTTTCCATGTAGACATATATTCTCATTTTTCTTGGGTATATACCTTTGAGTGAAATTCCTCACAGATAACTCTATGTTTAACCTTTTAAGCAACTGCCAGACACTTTTCCAAAGTGACTGCACCATTTTACATTCTCACCAGCAGTGTATGAGGGTTTTGATTTTTCTATATCCTGGTCCACTCTTTTTACTATCTTCTTTTTCATTCTATCCATCCCAGTGGATATGAAGTGGTATCTCATTGTGGGTTTTGGTTTGAATCTCTCTAATGGTTAATGATGTTGAATGTCTTTTCATGTGCATATTGTAGACCAGAACAGCTTAATTATAAATTTCTTGAATGGCTAGAAAAAAGTGTCAGGCTTTTCTTCATGACAGTTACTTAAGAGCATGTTTTATACTGAACTGCCATTAGTAAGAATTAAAGATAGTTCTAATGAAGCAGTGTTGGGTTCTCGGACAATGCAGATTTCCCTTAGCTGAGTTTTCACTCCTTCTTTCCAGACTGTTTGTGATTAATAGTGCTTTCAGACTAGACTGTAAGTGCCAAGAGAGCAAGTTTAGGGCTGTATACCAACACTGTCTGGCATAGGACCTCCCACTATCTAGGAACAAAATGATTATCTGTTCCATGAGTCAGTGAATAAGCATGTAGTTCATTTCAGATTATTTGAGGAGTATGCTTGTAACCTGGTCTTTATATTTCACCTTGCATTGTTGAGTGAGCCACTGGCATACTTTCTCCCTCGTTCCCCACACCGCCTGATTTTCCAGATTTGAACTGTCAAGTCTAAACTAAATGAACAAAGCCCATTTCTCGTAGACCTGTTGTTTAGCCTGGAAGTGTTTTTCTCCCCAAAGCCTCCTTAATTAACTACTCTCTGGTATTAAATTGTTACTAGCATCCCCGGAGTAAGCAAGCATGCTCTGGTGGTTTGTCAAGATAGAAAGCTAAACCTCTTGGTGCTTTAAACTGGGATTTGTTCAAGCTGGTAATGAGATCTTGAGCCTCAGTGTAGGTCATTAGGGAGTGCTGAAGGAATGTACCTGGATGGATATTGTGATCAGTTCCCGTTGCTGAAATTATCACATACACACAGGCGAATCGTAGTCATTTTCCTTGACACATCTATGCATAGTCAAAACTATGGAATCTACCATATTTCTCATGAAGAAAGTGGTGTGATTAAAGCTGAGGACCACATGGAAAGTTATTGACCTTCCATCTCCTCTAGATTGGTAAGGCTTAGGGGTGACGATAGCTTTCTGTCATTGTGTTTTTTCCCACCTCTCCCCAGAGGGCCTGCGAACATTACTTTGGAATGAGAAATAAATGTCACCTGCTTACCATTTCTCTTCCTTAAGACCCTGAACAGAAATACAGGGCTTAGCTGCAGGGGTGACAGGGCGAAGAAGGGCTTGGAGGATAGTACCATTTCACTCTTCCTCCCACCTGATTTTCTCCTAAGGATGGCATGGAGGTGCTCCAGTGACCCCTGACCTCGTTGGGCTACTCAGAACATTTCAGAAGAGACTGAAGGAAAACAAATTTTTTAACCTAATGGGCTTGACATTTTTGGGTCCCCTCATCTACAGCTCTATCTCACCGCTGTTTGTGCCTGGCCAACATCCAAACTAAAAATAAATTTACTGCTGCCACCAGAATGGCGCCTCAGTACGTGGCTTCCTGTGACCCTTTTCCCCCTCCCAAATCTCAGCCTAAAAAAGGTGACATGGCTTTTATGTGAGTTTTTCTTTTATTCTGATTTCATGTGTTTGCTCTGTCAAGCTCAGCCATGTGAGTTGCAATTCAGAGAATGTCTGCCTGAATGACCCAAATACATCAGAACTGTTGCAGAGCTAACTTCTTTATGGAGGAATGCATGCTTATCTTTATATGGAAGTCAGTGGGAGAGAGGAGTCCATTGACAAAACTTAATTATACATGGAATATTTCTAAACCCAGTCATGCCGTTTAGTCATGGATGGATACAACCTGAACTTCAAAGGCTGTATTTAACATTTGAAAATCACTATTGATATCATGTTATAAATTATCCATAAATAATTTCATTAACAAGCAGTTAGATGTGTTCAAGCCTCTTCTGCAAATGGGAACATCTTCTGGGTCATTACAGTACATTGTCCTCGGCTGTCAACCTCCTGGTTCTGCCCTGATAATTACATGCAGGGGCAGTTCATTCAAACTCAGATTTCTCAGACTGCTTTCTAGCACTTTTGAAACTTGATCCAGCTACTTAACAACATTCTTTTTTTCTTAAGGCTTTATTGAGGTATAGAACTCACCATAAAATTCAAAGTGTACAATTCGATGATTATTAGAATATTTACAGAGTTGCACAACTATCACCACATTTGTTTTTCATTGTGGAAACATATATCCAACATAAAATATCCCATTTTAACCACTTTTAAGTATACAATTCAGTGGTATTAATTATATTTACAATGTTGTGCTGCCATCATCACTGTCCATTATCAAAACATTTTCATCACCCAAGGAAAAACTCTGTACCTGTTAAGGAATAACTTCCCATTTCCCTCTCCCGCCCACAGAGCATTCATTTTAACTCAACTAGAGGTGTGTTTCTGAACTTCACCAATGAGAATTATGGAGGCCTCTTGTTGAAAATATTTTTTAGGGCACCACTCCAGTCCCACAGAGTCAGAATCTCCAAGCGATAGCCTGGGAGTCTGTATTTTTAAGTAAATGCCTTGATGATTTTTTCACTTTTTTTATTTTTCAAAAGATACTTAGATTACAGAAATGTTACAGAGAATATATAGGGGATTCCCATATGCCCTGCTCCCCAAACCTCCCACATTTTCCCACATTAGCAACATTTTTCATCAGTGTGGTACATTCATTGCAACTGATAAACATATTTTGGAGCATTGCCACCTAGCATGGATTATGGTTTACATTGTAGTTTATACTCTCCTATATGACTGTAGGTTATGGCCAGATATATAATGACCTGTATCTGTTGTTGTAATGTCATTCAGGATGATTCCCAAGTCCCGAAAATGTCCCCCTATTACAGTGTGGTGTCACTGCCTTCACAATGGTATTTCTTCCATTGCTAGAATCACAATAAGTCTATAGTAGAATGATGATTTTTATGATTAGGCAAATTTGGGAAACAATGTAGTTGAATATGACCAACTGTTTTATAAAATATAATTAAGGGAAGTGGATGTGACTCAAGCAGTTGGGTGCCTGCCTACCACATGTGAGGTCCTGGCTTTGGTTCCTGGTGCCACCTAAAAAGAAGATGAGCAGACACAGAGAGTACACAATGAGCAGACAGTGAGTGTAGACAACAAGGGTGGCAGGAAGAAAGAAATAAGATAAATCTTAAAAATATATATATAAAATTAAACCTTTGACTTTAAAGTTTAATTGTGCTAAATTCTAAAATTGTATTAATAGTTGTTTTAAGGAAATGAGACTGTAAACCATTGAGATCCAGTACAAATTACAAATGCCAGGTAGGCATGGCTCTGATAGTGCATCATTTCCAACTTGGGTTTGGGTGTGGAACAGAATGTAAACAAAGGCTCAGAAGGGAACATGGCAGCAGGGTCACATTATGACTTGTGGGCCCCTTCCTCCATTTGCAAAATAGTTAAAATTATACTTTTATGGCTGCATTGGTATAAGGATGTATATATTATTATATATTGAAATATTTCTTTGCCCTTAAAGCTAATATTTCTTCTAGTGATTTAAAAGAAATTAAAATATTTTCATTGACACATAAAAATAAGGGGGCCTTAGGCCCTGTGCCTAGTGTGCCTCATGGGTAAGTCGGCCCTACAAGGCAGAGGTGGTGAAGTCCAGACTATATTTCTCTGTGTAGCTGTTATGATAATATTTCTAATTGCCTCAGAAGTTCTGAAAGGAATTCCCACTGTTCTCTTTTCTTTCTTGAATGTGAGAAGATGATCAGCCCTTTTGTTCCTTATCAGGTGAGAGGAAGAAAACTGAGAGGAATCTGGGGCTACGCCAGTGGGAGGAAGATTATTGTCTCAAATGGGGCGGTGGCCTTTCCCACAGTAACCCTTTCCTGCAAAGGAGCATTGTGTCCCCTTCGGGGCACCAAGTGTAAGGTATGGTTTGTGACCAGATAAAAGTGTAGGTGGGTGAATTAACCTCAGGCCTATTTCCCGCCCCACATTCCAGCCTGAAGGAGTCCTGGTGTCAGGAGTCTAACTGGCTGAACAACTCTGCTCTTGGATATCAGGATTTCCCTGTCATTCTTGATGGCTTGTATCTAATAGATTTCGATAATAGGGCTTGATAAGGGTGAATGTAGGTGGGATGTTACATCAGAATGGAAGTAACTGTAGAGTTGGGGAATGAAAGCATGCTGTTTTCCGTGGGCAGACCACAGATCTGCTATCTTATCTGTTCATTGAGGCTAAGTTAGAACAATATTTTTTCTTTTGTGTCATTACAGAGCAGTTTTTGACTCTATTTTAAATAACCTTTTTTTTCGGATTATAAAGATGAAATATGTTGATTATAAAAAATTGAAAAGCCTCATCAGAAAAGCCAGATAAAGAAAATAATCACCCTAATCCATGATCTAGGGATAATTGCTCTTCATATTTTGGCCTAAAATTTCCAGTCTTGTTTCTGTGTCCAAATAACCTTTAATTTTTAGGCAAAATTATAATCATACAAAGCATACCATTTAATCACCTGCCTTTTCACCTAATAACTTTTTTTTTTTTTTTTTTTTTTGAGATACCAGGGGTGGGGATTGAACCTGGGACCTCATATATGGGAAGCCAGTGTTCAACCACTGAGCCACATCAGCATCTCTGAGTTGGTTTTTTCATTTGTTTGCTTGTTTGTTTTCAAGAGGCACCATGAACCAAACCTAGGACCTCCCATGTAAGCAGGTACTCAAATGCTTGAGCCACATTCACTCCATTTACCTAATAATATATCAGTCTCTTTACATCATTAAATGCTGTCCTCTAAAATAATTTTAATGGAGGTATATTATTCTTTTGTGTCAATGAGAAATTAGCCTTCTATTGTTGGGTGATAAGTAAAGTGGAAATACTATATCAAAACTTATAGGAATCTTGAACTTTTTAGTATATATTTCCAAATAACCCTGTGGAAAAATTGCACCAGTTTGCATTTCCATCAGTACTGTTGCTTGTGTCCTTGCCAACACAGGGTCTTAACATGTGACTAAAGTTCAAGAGAAAGAAATCTGGTGTGCATTAATTTGAAAAAAAAAAAAAACATTTCTTTGCATAGAGTATTTAATGTTTAGCAGATTGCTCTGTGCAAAATAATTATGGGTTACTTTACAATGTTACATAAAGCCTCTAATTAAATTTCTGCATTTACCACTTTCTTCAAGGTTATGGTCCTTAAATGGTTCTTAGTTTTTCAAATCCTGTGTTTTATGCGGTTAAAATTATGGTTTTGGAGGAATGTGTGTGTGTGTGTGTATTTAGGATCATGGAATGTGATCAGGGAACTTAATTACAAGTTCTCAGTACAATGGATATTTAGCTTCTAGTCCAACAGAACTGTAGACCTGTAAAGGAACCTTAGAACTGATACAGTCAACCTCATTGCTTTATAGAATTGGAGGCTCAAAGTTAAATGGCTTTCTGAGGTTTACAACTGGAGGCAAGGCCGGAATGTCCACTGCACTGAAATTCTTACATTCCATGGAATGTGGAAAGGGTGCATCGGTTTGCATTCCCAATAGGAGTGTGTGAGTGTTTGTGTCCTTGCCAGTCTACCTCCATGTTAAACAGATTAGTTAATGGCTCAAGTAAGAAATTTGCCCACAATCACTCTATCTGTTGGGATTCTTTCAGTTGCAAGTGACAGAAAACTAAATTTGGAATTTATTGGTTTGTCAAACTGAAAAGGGGGGATTAGACTGACTTTGGGTGAGGCTTAAATCACGGGGCTTAATGTTCATAAAACCTGGGCCTTCCCCATCTGATGCTGCTTGCTGCCCTCCATGTTAGCTGTAGTCTCAGGTGTACATATTGGGAAGATGACTGCCAGCAGCTGCATGTTTAAATCCTCCCAGCTTCAAGTCCTGTGGGAAAGAGTGTGCCTCTTCCCACTGAGCTAGTACTAATGGCTTTCCTATGCCCATTTCTGAACCAATCACTCTGGCCAGAGGGAATGCAGTCCTCTGATTGGCCAGGCCGAGAGGTGGCACCAACTCTACCCAAAGCACATGAGGTGAGAGTGGGAGGGTGTTTTCCCAGAGGAAGACATTATCACCAAAAGAAGGGGAATTGATTCTGGGTAGGCAATCAACAGGAAATATCCACTGTACTCACAAATGTAGTGACATTGCCAAGACTGAAGAACCTGGGTTTCCCATCTCTTACCCAGATGTATAAAGCAATTAAGCAAACATTATCTTTGTAATTGTAGGGAATCTTCTTGCTTGTAATTGAGCTATGTAATCAGCTAGTTTAGTGGTAGCAGAAGAGTCATGATAATAGTACTTGTAACTCTCCCATCACTAGACTCGAGTTCTCTGTAATCTTACCAGCAGACAGAAGAGAAGCCACAGGAGAATACAACACCTTCCCTTTTCCTGCCCCGCCACTCCTATGCCCGCATGGTATTTTTGAACATTTTACCTGATGGGAGAAAAAGGCATCTTAAGTATTGAATATCCAGAGTTGGTGAAACTGATCCCAGGAACTACTGCTAGAGCTCGTGGTCTATTTGCCATGTCATTTAAAATATTAATTTCAGGATGAATGATAAACCCTGTTAGGTGAAAGTACCTGAACACAAAATTTAACACAATTAATTTTTGAAGGTTGAATGTTAGACTGAATGCTCAGGGAACTTAATGACAAGTTCTCATGCTGCAGATATTTAGCTCCTAGTTCAACAGAACCAAAGAACTGGAAAGGAACCTCATTGTTTTATAGAATTGGAGACTCAAAGAGGTTAAGTGGCTTGCTGAGGATTATAACTGGAGGCAAGGCTGGAATGTCCACTGCATACTGCTTCATTATTCTTGGAGATCAGGAAGGTTTGGGTGTAGCTTTTTTGAGTAAACTGGTATTCTTTCCTTAAAATTTTACTAGCAGCTATGTACAGCAGGGGAAACAGATTGAGGGGTGATGAGTCTTGTTAGGTTTTTTTATAATTATTATTATTACTGGAATAGTGAAAATGCTCTAAAAATGTGTTTGAAGTGATGAATGCACAACGGTGTGGTTGTACAGAATACCATTGATGTACACTTTGGATGGATTTTTGCTATATTAATATGTATCGATAAAAGTGATTTGTAAAAAAAATTACTAGCTAAAGCTCACATAATTTGACATACTCACAATTAAGAGGCTTTTACAATTATGTTTTGCATTGGATTTATTTCTGGGAGCAAGGCGATCAAATATGCTGCTATTGAATATTGAAGAGTGGTGTTGAGTGTAATAAAAGTGCTAAACATTGGCCTATCGGTTTTTATAAAAAGACTTGCATTTTGCAGGGACTGAACTATTGAGATATTTAGTTTCTAGGTAAAAAAAAAGAGTATTAGCTATTAAAGCTTCTAGTACATGGATACAGAAATGCAGGTTGGAGGTGTTGGTTGACTGAGGGACTTTAACCTTGTTTAATTGGATGTTAGGGACTTTGGTTTCATGGGAACACTTTAACTAGGTTAATTATTGGGTTTGATAACAGTAGGAATAGTGATGTGAACATGAACACAAAACTTAACCATATTTCCACAGTAGCCGGTATGTTCAAGTTCTCTGCCTAGTTTGTTCAAGTCAGTTTTCTCAAGGAGAGAAAAGAAAATTTTGCCTTTCTGGGACTGATGCATCCTTAAATGAATACCAGGACTTGGAATTCAGGGCCCTGGACCTGATACTAATTCTACGGTGAATGACCTTGGGCAATTCCTTGATCTGTCTAAGCTTCAGTTTTCTTATCTGTAAAAACAGGATGTTGGGCTTGACCTAAAGTTCCTTCTACCTCTTAAAAGTTAAAATATATCTCTGAATATATTAGCAAAGAATTACATTAAGCTGTCAACCTAATTTAGGCATAATGACACCCTCAGAGATAGGAATATTTCTAGGGAAATACAATTTTATTACATACTTGAATCTAAGTTAATATTTTTCAACTTGTAGAGGCAGCTTGTATGTAATTAGTATGCATTTAGTGAAAAAATATTTCCAAAATGCTTTAAAAGCTTTTTTTTCCCCTGTTAAGTTGATTGCACAAGGCTCAAACATCTTTTCCACCTGTTAGTTTTCTTAACAAATCTATTCACAAGTAGTGGAAAAAGAAATTTCAGTCCTGTAGCTCCCTTCACAGTTATTATAACTAATTCCGACTTGGTGGAACCTTGAAAGAGTTGTTATTGTCCATGGCAGCAGGCGGTTGCTGAGGCAGACCCATGCTGAAAGTTCATCTCGAGCACTGAGATGCCTGATTTGCATTCCGGAAGAAATGTTGGCGTTAAGGGAACTTGGCCCACCAGGTCTACTTCTTAAAGCTCTTCGGCTAGTAGTGCGGAAACATTTTATGTTTAGTTCCCTAACACTGTGCTATCCAGAGGAGGGAGATTTTTTTTTTTATTATCAGGCTCCCATAACTCTTCAAAACCGTTTCTTTGGCTAGTAGGAAACTTTTTTTCTTTCCTTTCTTTTCTTTCTTTCCTTTCCGTCCGTCTTTCCTTTCCTTTCCTTCCGTCTTTCCTTTCCTTTCCTTCCTTCTTTCCTTTCCTTCCTTCTTTCCTTTCCTTCTTTCCTTTCCTTCCGTCTTTCCTTTCTTTCCTTTCTTTCCTTCTTTCCTTTCTTTCCTTCTTTCCTTTTTTCCTTCTTTCTTTCCTTCTTTCTTTCTTTTCTTTTTTTTTTTTGCCTTTGTTCATTTGAGCACTTTGGTGTTCACTGTGTACCCTGGAAATTTACTGCAGGAAGCCTAAGTTCCCCTCAGAGACTGCTTTAGTGTTCTGAAAAGGTCTTTAAGAAACAGGATTTTCTTTAAAGGTATTGATTACTAATATAATTTTAAAATATTTTTACCACATTTTATTTGGGTTACAGATTTATTTCATGGTTTTAACTATGACTGGATTGACAATCTTGGTTTGTATTTGGAGAAGCAAATATAACAGAATCTAGACGTCTTTTTATTATAAGCACACGTCATTACCACAGTGATCATGGCACTCCTATATCTGTTCCTGCAGAGGGAGGGTTCCAGCGAAAAAACAAGTCAAGTATTCGATGGAGTGTTTACTGGGATAGGCCAGGTTAACCTGCAATAACAAATAACCCTCAAAACTCAGTGATTTAAAGCAACAAAGGTATATTACTCATTTACACCCATATCCATTGAGGGGTGGTTGGGGACTCCATTCTGGCCCATCTTCACCTGAGACCCAGCTGATAGACTGATGGTTGCCTTGGATTTTGCTGGTGCTGGTAAAAGAAAGAATTTGGAGGGTCTTGCCCAGGCTGTGTAGGTGCTCTTGCCTTGGATGTGCCATATACTATTTCCCTTCTCAATTCGCTGGCCAGATTAGTCCCGTGGCCCAGCCCAATTATAAGATGGCCAGGAGCTGCAGTCCAACTCCTTGGGCCAGGAGGAAGGAGAACCAGAAGTATTTATCTGGCAGCACAAATGACTATCACAACCTGTTCTTCTGATTACCAGATACTTGGCTCACTCTCTCCTGCAATCTAGATACACTCATCCCCTCCCCTAAGGAGACACCCCCCCATGTCCCACCCAGTCACTGCATCTGGTTGATGCACAGTACTCAATAAGGGTGTGCTTATACAAGCCAGGTTTTACATCGGCTCTTGATATGGTTCCTCTTGATCTCGATACTGATGAACTAAAGACAAGTTAATTGTCATTGCCACTTTCCCACCCCAATATAAAATGGTGAAACAAAGATTGGAAAACTCAATAGATACTCCCATTTAGAAAGGAGATGGATGGGAGACATCCAGCAATCCCAGGTCATCAGCCATTCTAAAATACTGAAGCAGTTCTGAAATCCCTCTGGGCTTCCTGTCTTGTGGGTGGAAAATATTCCTTTGGGGCCCTGGAGGGGGTCCCCAGTCCATTGTACTCTGTGGCACTTGGCTCACCCCTTGGAATTTCTCCTTTTCCATTGCATTCTTGATCACATCTCAAGTGAGCACTAAAGAATCTCCCTTCCTTAGGGACTGAGCAGCTTTCTCAGAGGATTCCTGTCTTTCGAAGATTGGAGCTCAAGAGTTCTTTCAGATCTTGAACAGTTTTCCTGGCTTTTTAAAGGTTCAGATTCATGGTTTCTTTGGTAGTATAATTTTTAAAACTAAATAGGTTTCTTGTCTATTTGATTCCAGTTTATTTCGAAGTGCCAGTAGTTAAACCCTCAGTTCTTTTCAAGACAAATTTATATTTGCTCTAGGCCTTTGTGTTTTTGCTTCCATGCTTTTCTTTATTGATTTACTTGATGATACCTTGACCCTAGCAAGCTCTGGTGGAAGAACCACACCTTTGGTTTCATTTTTCTTGAGCCATTCTAATTGAAAGAATTAACTGAGAAGCAACAACTGTACCTTTACTTGGAGTATATTAACCCTCTCAAAGTGTAACAGTTGGTATGATTGCCATTCTCTTGGATTGAGTTTCACCACAAAGCTGAGTGTTAATGAGCCCTTTGCACACAAAGACTTTCTCCCTTTTATTGTTTATTTGCTGGGAAGAGGAAGCTTCTCTTTCCAACTCAACAGTCTGCAACTTTGTGTACCACTATTCCTTTTCCTTTTTGTTTATAAACCAGCCAATTATTTTCTGAACTCATCTCTCTTGTTTTGGTTGTGCCTTTTAAAATGCAACCAATAGTAACCAAAAGTCACCCACATATGCCACTGACATTTGGCTTTCAACCTTACACTAGATCTGCTTATTCTTTAGGTATATTATCTGCCTTCCAAATAATTATACCTGATCGTTTTACCACTTGCTTTGCCCTTCTCCAAAATCCCTGTCCTCACTTCCTGCTACCTCGCCTCTAAACCACTGCCACATATTTCAGTAATTGTAAAAAGTAGCATTCCCTTTGGAGTATCAGTCAGAATGGGCCAGGTTCTGCTGCAGTAATAGACAATGCCCAAATCTCAGAGACTTAAAAAAACAAAGCTTTATTTGGTGCTCATACTGTATGTCCATTGAGGATGGTCACATCCTTATGCCAGGAACTGAGCTGATGGATCAGCCACTATCTGGAATGTTTCCTATCTCTGTGACAGCTTTGGAGGGTCTCATGCCTGAAATTAAATACTCCACCCTGGAAATGATCATCACTTCAATTGCCAGTAAAAAAGTTTTCCTTCAGCCTTGTTTTTGAGCTTTACCCATATTGATACTGATAGATCTAGTTGATTCTCTCAACTCTATATAATATTCCATCATATACATACATCACATTTTATTTACATATTTCTCTATTAATGGGCCTCTAGGTAATTATAAATTTTTCATTATTATAAATTGCTACCATGTCATCTTTGTATATGTCTCCTTGTGCTCATGTACAAGAATTTCTCTAGGAGTTCTTCTTCCATCTTTGGGCACATCGTTGCTGAATTCTTACTTTTTACTTCTACAGGTACTGAAAGTTCTTAGAAGAGATGACTTTTCTTCATCCCCTCTCCAGGATCTCTAGCCTCCACCATATAACCTGGTCACCCTACTATAGCAAATCATTATTAACCACATGGGGTGGGTGCTGGCCTTCCTTTACCTTTCTGCAGTCCCATATGACCATAAACATAAGGATCTTCTTTCCTTCCTGTCTTCCTTCTTTTCTCCCTCCCTCCGCTCATTTTTTTCCCCCAAACTAAGTGGGGGTAAATTATTTATACTTCTAAGCACCTCTGTTTTGCTGTTCTCATTGACAGAAGATTTCTTTTGTCATTAACACTCAGATGGTTCTTTTTTCTTTTTTTAGGATTTATTTATTTCTCTCCACTCCCTCGTTTTGTCTTTTTTGTGTGTGTGCATGTGTCTCTTAGTTTAGAAGGCACTGGGAACTGAACTTGGCCCCTCCCATGTGGGAGGGAGGCACCTAATCACTTGAGCCACCTCTGCTCCCTGCTTTGTTGTGTCTTTCATTATGTTTTCCTCCTTGTGTCTCTCGTTGCTCATCTTGTTGCATCGGCTTGCTATGCCAGCCTGTCATGTCAGCTCGCTGTCTTGCTTGTTTTCTTTAGGAGGCACTGGGAACTGAACCTGGGACCTCGTGTGTGGTAGGCGGGAGTTCAATCACTTGCACCACATCTGCTTCCCTCACTATGTTCTCTGTGTGTGTGTATATAAATTGTTTTATTAACAGACAAGACTTATTTCTTCTTGGGCACACCTACAGTGCAACCACAGAGGCCAGTGGTCTTGGTGTGCTGGCTTTGGACAGCCTTCTGTGGGCCCAAATCTTCTTCAGTCATTCCAGGTCTTCACAGAACTTGTTGTCCAGACCATTGGCCAGGACCTGGCTGTATTTCCCATCCTTGACGTCCCTCTATCTGTTCAAGCACCAGTCAGGGATCTTGTACTGGTATGGATTCTGCGTAATGGTGATCACATGTTCCACCTCATCCTCAGTGAGCTCTCCTGCCCTCTTGGTGAGGTCTGTGTCTGCTTTCCTCAACACCACATGAGCATACCTTCACCCCACACTCTTAATGGCAGTGATAGCAAAGGCTGTTTTCTGCTGCCCATCAATGTTGGTGTTGAGTATTCGCAAAATGTGCTGGAACTTCTTGGGGATCACTAGAGACGTGGCAGCAACAATGGTGGCATGTAGGCGTCCTGTCTCACTGTGTTCTTTTTAATGACTGCTTAATATTCCACAGATTGGAAGTCACACATTGCTTGACAGTTTCCCTTTTGAAGGGCATTTGCTTTATTCCCAGTTTTTATTTTGTTTTGTTTTGTATTCATTTTAATCTTGTCATTCTGAAGGGTGCTGCAATAAACATTCTTATACCTATCTTTGAGTATTGGTGAAACTAGGGCTCTGGCCAACCTATATGATTGAGAGTCATTGAGATTTTTCTTTTGTGTTTCCTATAGAATTCATAGAAAGTTTAGAATAGGGGAAATAACTAGTGACCATTCTAATGTAATCTACTCCTTTTAAAAATGAGGAATTGTGATCCAGAGAGGTGGAGGGATTCATAGCAAGCTAGTTACTTGCCACTGCTCCTGGAAAGACCAGCTCTTCCTTGAATTCTGCCACTATAGGGATTATCGTCTCTCATAGTCCACTTTCGCTCCCTTTCTCTTTATTTATTCTGTGGGTTAAAATAATGGAGCCTGGTTTTATAGAGTCAGCCCACGAGGCAAAAATTGAGTGTTGTAAAAATTATCATTGAAAAGTCCCCTAGGAAGAAATCATGTGGGTTGGGTTAAAAAGCAATACAACCATCTCAGTATACCCAGCATGGCCAGTTTTCCCTCTGGCATTGGAACAGATCACTGTTTCTTTGGCTGAGACTCTAATAAAATACTTAGCAATTGGGAATAAAGTTTTATGCAAAATACATATTTTTAAATATTGGAATTGTTCTCAGCATGGATGAATCGTATAGGAGTTGTGACTGGCTTAGGGAACTGCAGCATCAGATTATTTCTCATCTCACATACTCAACACTTAGACACTCATTGAGTAGAGTGTGGGCGCAATCATGGGCTTCACTTAAAGTGTGAATTTCCCTCTGCCTATCTCTTTCAGGCTCATATGGTGGAATTCAAACAAATTGGATATTAAATACACATACAGATGTGATACCATTGCCTTTCATTATTTAATATTCAAATAGTGGACATTTCTTTGTGGTTAGAATTGCCCATTCAGTGGCACTCTTTCTTTCTGTCCTCCAGCATTCCCATGGTTTGGCATGGATATCGGTGGAACCCTGGTTAAGTTGGTCTACTTTGAACCCAAGGATATTACAGCCGAAGAAGAGCAAGAAGAAGTGGAGAACCTGAAGAGCATCAGGAAATATTTGACTTCTAATACCGCTTATGGGAAAACTGGGATCCGAGATGTCCACCTAGAACTGAAAAATCTGACCATGTGTGGGCGCAAAGGGAACCTGCACTTCATCCGTTTTCCCAGCTGTGCCCTCCACAGGTTCATTCAGATGGGCAGTGAGAAGAACTTCTCCAGCCTTCACACCACACTGTGTGCCACAGGAGGCGGGGCTTTCAAGTTTGAGGAGGACTTCAGAATGGTATGTTGGGTTTGTCCTTATTAAAATGACAAACCATCTCTCAGAGAAAGAAAACCTCTCACAGTCCGCAATCTTGACATCTCATACTTAAAACTAGACTACCAGTCTTAGGATTTTGGACATGTTTACCTCACCTCTCTGTTCCTCAGTTTCCTCCTCTGGATGAGAATAAAACTAGTTCCTACCTCATAGGATTGTTGCATTCAGGATTAAATGATATAATACGGGTCTCATGCTTAGTACATGCTCAGTAAATATTAGCTATCATTTTCACCATCATTTTTGTTACAAATTGCTGTTGTACAATACACTAAAAACTAGATGATTTTTTTAGATGAAGTATTTCAGTTGGAATTCTCCATAGAATCGTACCATGGTTTTATGAACTTATAACCATTATACTAGTTTTATAGATATAGACTGAGACCTGTAGGAAGGTTTTCTGTAACTCTTACTACAAATCACTATTTCACCCTTTACTCCCATGTGCCTTTTTTGTTACATTAATCTTACTTTCGTTTAAAAGTTTTACTCACACACAAAATTTTTTGGTTATCATTTAGAAGTGAATTCCTTTATTAATGAATTCCGTTTAGGGAGTTTGGTTCTATATAAGGATAATGCTGTATCCTGGCAGGTGGTACATGTTTGCTCATTGAGATTCTAAAAATTTGTCTAAAAGGAAGATACTCATGGATGAGTAATGTGAAGTCTACAGTTTCCTTTTAGCAATCCCTTAACATCTCTGTATTCCCATTTCTCCATATTCAATTAGTTAAGATAATAATCTTCAAACTGTTCAGCCTTATCTCACAGGACTTTGTGAGAATAAAGTGGAGTAATATAGACCTAGTTGAAAATTAAAAGGGAGCTAGATTAAACAGAAGTGACTGAACATAAGAGAAGAAAGTATTGGAAGGTTTTAGAATTAGGCTTGCCAGAAAGTTGAAAATATAATGTGGTAAGTTGTAAAATACATTTTCTCAAAGCCTGGAGTGCAAATTCCTGGCATTTTGTCATGGTACTAATATAATCCAGCCTTGCTATAAAGTCTATCATTAATTCTCTTTTGGGACTCCATTATTCATGGTGTTTAATAAAGCTAAAAATGCAAACATCATTTTATTTGTATCATCAAAGGTAGCAACATTTATCTCATTGAATGTAGTAAATAGCTTCTAGAAAAGCTGTCAGCAGAGCCCTAGAACAGCCTCCTTAGTGGGGCTGCTCACATTCAGAGTTTGGCTTTTCTCCTGTGGCTCTGGCGCTTATGTGTAAATGATCCACAGTGGTCTTTTGTCTTTCGTCCTACCAAAGGGGCCCAGTGATCAAGAGGTTTCAGACCTGAGAAGGTTGAGATCCCGGGCCATGGTTGTTAGCATGAACCCAAATTCTAGTCCTGTTTCTGCATTTAACCAACTTGGTGACTTTGGGTGACACATGTCTCTCCTGTGGGCCTCTGTTTCTACATCTGCCAAACAGTGGTGGTAAGGAAGGGAGGAATGGGAGGATTCTTTTTAGGAGATCAGAACTTGAAATAATCTTTAGAGATCAGGAAGTATGGCATTCTTAAGCTACATGGATGAGGAAATTAAGGGTTAAAGAGCTTAAGAGGTTGTAATAGTGCCCAGCAGTCTGACAAGTCCAGGCATACATCTGTACATAAGATGTCTTCTGCTTCCCTGTTCTGTCTTGGCCAAGGTTAAGACGGAACTGAAGAAGACAAATCTTTTCCTATAACCTGTTTGTCAGTGCACTAAGTGCTATGCCCCTAACCTCTGGAGTTTGTGAAGCTTTTAGAATGCTCAGTGAGTTTCATCATTTCTTTCTTAAGCATTCATTCATTCACTCAATAAATATTGAGCCTCCTGCTAAGTACTTAGCAGAACAAAACAAAGCCCATGTCCCTCTTGAACTCACATTCTAGTGGAAGGAGATGGTCAATAATCACATAAGCAAATGAATATAGGATATAGTGAAGAACAGAGTGAGGGGGCCAGGGAGTGCTGGGAGGATTTGTGTGTGATGGGGTAACACTGAAGCAGAGACCAGAAGTGATAAAGAATGAACCATATGGTTATCTGAGGAAGAGCATTCAGGCAGTGGGAACAGTCAGTGCCTTATACCGCAGCTCTTTCCCCTTCCAGAATAGAACACTGATGCTTAGTTTAGAGGATCAATCTGTCCTACTTTTTGATGAAATAGTTTGACAAACAATAAAGCACTGCATGTATACATACGTACCTGTAAAGTTCTGCTAAATTATGAAATCACTGTTTTGAATGTAGTCTAATTTTGTAAAATCTACCCAAGTAGGGCTAAATAAAAGATGTTCAGCAGATCCTGAACAGTTACCAATTAAAATGTTTGATGACAACTGTATCCGTTTTTGTATATGGTAAATGTACTTTAAAACCTTAGGTGAGGGAGGCAGTCTTGGCCCAATGGATAGGGCGTCTGCCTACCACATGGGAGGTCCACGGTTCAAACCCCAGGCCTCCTTGACCCATGTGGAGCTGGCCCATGCGCAGTGCTGATGCGCGCAAGGAGTGCCCTGCCACGCAGGGGTGTCCCCCGCGTAGGGGAGCCCCACGCGCAAGGAGTGGGCCCCGTAAAGAGAGCCGCCCAGCGCGAAAGAAAGTGCAGCCTGCCCAAGAATGGCGCTGCACACATGGAGAGCTGACACAACAAGATGATGCAACAAAAAAGAAAGACAGATTCCCAGTGCCGTTGATAAGGATAGAAGCGGTCACAGAAGAACACACAGCCAATGGACACAGAGAGCAGACAACCGGGGCGGGGGAGGTAGGGGAAAGAACTGAAAAAATAAAATAAATCTTAAGGAAAAAAAACCAACAAAAACCTTAGGTGATGTTAACTATTTTTCATACAATTTAGAACATATAGGAAAAGGCTATAAACCATGAAGCAAGCATTAAATTAAACTCCTATAGAATGCTTTCAATTGAACAAAGGCTATATCTCTTTTCCTCCCTCCCTCTCACCCCTCTATCCTTCTTCTTCTTAACATTTTAGGATTTCTGTCACAACCAAATTTCAGACTAGCAAAAATTAGCCTCCAGAATTAATGATTGACCAAAATGGAACACAAAGAAAAACTTGATCTAGCTACAAAGGATCTAACCCCAGAAATTGATAAGCCAATGAAGAACTCCGTCATATAAAAAGGGGCACTCCTTCTCCCAGGGGGATTCCTGCATGTTATGCACCCCGTGCTCGACACTGTAGGTTTCTGCCAGGTCTGCATTTCTCCCCATTGTCTATGTTCTGAGGGTTTTATTTTAAAGAACCTATCGGAATATTTTATGTGCCAATTCTTATATTTTCATCCACAACCACATTTCCTACCATCAACAAGATTATTCTTAAAAATGCAAAAAATTCTTAACAGTGGAACTTTATAGAAAAAAAAGATATCCTATCTGTCCACCTAGTTCTTCTTTTTAACATAATAGAGTTTTGTTCAATCCAAGGCTAACAATAATTAGAAGCTAAAAGTGACTTTTTAAATTACTTAAACAGACAAAAGTCAGTAATCCATAAGACTTACTCACTGAACCAACAGGATATAACCACATCTTATTTGATTGACTTGATATTTGGAGCATAGGAAAGAATTTTCTGATTGGTATCATCACATTTTTCCAGGTTGAGGATCTAAGAATTGATTTTTTTTTTTTAAAGAATGTGGGCCATTTTTTAAAAGAAGATTTATTTTATTTATTTACTCCCCCGCCCCCATTGTTTGTGCTTGCTGTCTGCTCTCTGTTTTCACTTGAAGTGTGCTCCCTGTGTCTGTTTGCCTTCTCTTGAGGAGGCACCGGGAACCAAACCTGGGACCGCCCCCCCAATGTGGGAGAGAGGTGCTTAATCGCTTGAGCCACCTTAGCTCCCTGCTTTGTTGTGTCTCTCATTTTCTTTACTTTTTGTGTTTCCTTGTTGCATCAGCTCACCTCACCTGCCCATTATGCCAGCTTGCTGTCTTGCTCATCTTCTGCAGGGGCACTGGACACTGAACCCGGGACCTCCCATTTGGTAGGCGGGAGTTTAATCACTTGAGCCACATCCGCTTCCCAGAACTGACTTTTCCTATGCCAGAAATCTCCAAGGGAATGGCCTCCAAAGTTAATAATGGTGGAGGAATCATCAGGAAGGGGCAGGTAGTTGTTGACATGTAAAATCTCTTAAAGAGAGCCATTCAGGAGGAGTTGTAAATTTGGCTCCTTATAAGAATCCAGCGACTGATTTGTGATATGCAGGGCATAAGGTTTGGTAGACACTGTTGTTCTCCACTTGGTTCTGGCTGGATGTTTTTGACCCCTATCCCTCATGCATGGCCCGTTTCATCATTAGGTGGGGGAAGGAAGAAGCCATCTTTCTGGTTTTGTTGAATGGCTCACTCGCAGAACATGTTAAAATTCATCTCTTGCTTAGGGAAAAGAGGCTGAAGCATAATTTGTAATTCAGGATCAGCCATTTTATATGCAAATTGTTTTTTATTTAGTAAGATAACCTTTTCTGTCATTTCCAGGGTCATTGTCAGCAAAAGCACTCTGGAAAGTGTGAAGTGTCATACAAATATGTATTTTATTCATTTCTAAAAGCTAATTTGGTGATTCATTTCCCAACTGCAGTCAAATAATGTAACTGGTTTAGTGTAGGTTCATGGAACTCTTGTGGAATTTTTTTTTTTAATCTTATTTAGGTATTTAGCGAGTTAACATTTGATAGACTGAGCTGAAGGATATAGGAGACTCTCTTAAAATTTTACCCTGAGTATGCCTTCTATTTTTT
The DNA here is from genome assembly GCF_030445035.2 of Dasypus novemcinctus. Lineage (NCBI taxonomy): Eukaryota > Metazoa > Chordata > Mammalia > Cingulata > Dasypodidae > Dasypus > Dasypus novemcinctus. Next base: position 51,453,387 of record NC_080678.1, read on the forward strand.
TCTAATATTGGCATATAGGGAATCACTAAAGCCTTTCCAGAAATTAATCTTCTGTTTGGAAATGATGTTTCCAAATTCATTTCAACTTGAGATAATAAGGCCTGACATATTATACCTCTTCTAACATAATGTATTTTATATTTTTCAAAGCATTTTCATACCACTATCTCATTTGATTTCTTAAAAAACAGCCTTGTGAGTTAGCTAGGCAGATGCTATCAGGGAGATTATGGGACTTTATCAAAATCCTGTTATCACTGTACTGGGTATAGTAATGGACTCATCTCTAAATCATCAGCCCCAAATACTGTGCTCCTGCTATACTCCTGGTTCTCAAAGTGTGGCCCTAGGACTAGCAGCATTAGCGTCATCTAGATCTGATTATAAATGCAATCAGAAACTCTGGGGGTGGGGCCCAGTAATTTGTGTTTTAACAAGCCTTCCAGGTAATTCTAGTGCAGCTAAAATTTGAGAACCCCACTGTACCCATTCTTGCTTGGGTGATTTCGGTACTAGGCAAAACAATGATAGTTTGTCTTAGTTGTAGATTGAAGTTTTTTCTACTTTACCACGTTCCCTCTTGTTCGCTTTAGGATCCTGGGTAGATCACTTAACCTGTTGATTCCCAGAGATATATTTCATCTACAAGATGGGGAATATATTAGCTTCCTTGCCTAAAGCCCTACTGCATAACGGAGATCAACATTAGAACATACATAAAATTGGTAGCCTGGAAGCCGGATTCAGCCCACAGGTGTGTTTTCTTTAGCCTGCCGTATTTAAAGAAAAATTCCAACTAGCTGCCAGCCCTTAAAAATGGGGATATTTCACACAAAAATTTGGGTTTCTGGCTTCTCTTGAAAAAAGGATCATCTGGCAACTCTGGACCCTCATTACCACCTGGCAATAATCGGCTAAAGGTGAATCAGTCATAGCTGTCCTTTTACTTAGGTGTGGATTGTCTTGTTTGCCAGTCTCCAGTGCTTTGTTATTTCATATCTGGTTTTTGTTTTCTCACTGACTCCTTCTACAGGCATTTGAGTTTGTTACCTCTTAAAGAAAAGGAAACTAAGCCCAGAGAGTCTCACAGTAACAAGGATCTTAACATGCTGTTTTAAGCTTTCCAAAAAATTAATCCAGTTTAATTAACAAAAGCCTTTCGAGAGGATTAATTCCCAACTTGTTCTGAATTTCAGATGGTCTTGTTTGAAAATACAAGTAGCTATTTGGCTTACACTTGGGAGTGTGTTATTTTCCTGGATTGTGAAGACTTTTAAGGGAGGTCTCAGGGCAAGTGACTAATATATCTGCTTCCACATCTGTGAATGAGTGATTTCAGGCTTCAGAAACATCCACCCCTCAGAAAAATTTGTAGAAGAGATGTTTGTTTACTGCTAGCACTTTATTTGAAAGTGATTTTGAGGGGAAAGTTGAGATCGTTTTGTTTTCTTTCAGATCAAAGTTAAATGTGCTTAGTTTATTTGCTTTGACAGATTTTTCTTTTTCCTTAGCACAGTTTCAGGTTGTCCACCTGGACAGACTGTACTTCTGTCCGTGTTCATGATGTTGACTTTGGGCATGACTGCTAATTTGCTCATTGACCCCTAATTAATTTTTAAGCAGGTTAACTTATGGTTCCAAGGTTGGCTGATGAAATTGCTACTTTTTACTTCAGGGTGATCAAGGAGGTGACTACCCTTCCCTGTCCCCTTTAACAAATGATTACTAAGCAATTATTACAGACAAACACTTTGAGTGTGGTGTTCAGGGGCACCAGATGAACCAGAGAACAAAAACAGGCCATTATGTGACCAATGCTCTAAGTGCAGTGCAAGAGGTTACCATGGGATTTACCCTGCTGTGCCCCACTATCGTCTCTTTTAGGTATCCATATAATTTTGTACCTATAGTATTACCCCTGAAATGTGCGTAATTATATGGGTCTTATCCACAAGGTTTACTCAGTGAAATATGAAATGTTTGGAACCATTTATGTGATAGATTTCCTTTATCACCAAGAATTACTTAGAATGTTTGTTTCCATGTGTTAAGAGTAAGTAATTCCTTCTTCTGACTGATAACCTGCTCTTCAGGTATAGATTCAGTAAATTTTGTGAAATGGGAAATTCAGTTGAGGAAAGTAAATTTTTGTAACAATGCTTTCTTTTTGGCAAAATATCTAAGCATGGTATGCTGAGATCAGCTCAGTGATAAGTTGACTCGAAGGGAAAGCATCGCAGAACTTTATGAAATAAAGACAGAGAGGAGATAAAGATGGGACTAGGGGACTCACAGCTTCTGGAACTGAGAGCCTTGACCCTAGTTTCCACATCGTATTTATTGAAAACTACCGAGCAGCTGTTTGCTATCAGAACTGCAACATCATCTACAATAATAGGGAACAACTGCAACATCTACAATAAGGAAAAGGTCATACAAAGTTCAAATGCAATTTGAACTATTTTCCTACATTTCCCCCTTTTTGTTTTTGCTAACTTTACGCAAATGACATTTCACTGATTAACAAAGTTTCCTGCCTGATATTTTTCACTTTTAGGTTTGAACAATACTCATTAAATTTTTTCTCAATACATTCGGTCCCAGGATTGTTCAAACTTAAAACAAGAGATTTACATATACATTCAACAAGGTACATTTATATATCACGTACAGTTCATCAAATCACTTAAGTACACAATATGATACATTATTAAAGTTCTGATTGGTATTCAAGCATTTTAACTACCATAGATTATATAACAACAAAAAATAAAACTTTCAACTAGTAGACATTTAATGAATAGCTCATAGGCTTAATATTCCCAACCAGCAAGGCTGTATAGGCCAGTACACGATCAAAAACTATCTCATTTCCCCCAGTTTGTATAGTGCTCTTAGCACCTTCACTGGACCTGGGGCCACATCCAATTCATAGGCTAAGTCAGTATCTACTTTCTTCCTTTTTTTTTGTTTTTAAAGCAGCCTGCTGAAGGTCCTCCTACTCCATGAAAGACCTTTCCTAATTAACACATCTTAGTGAGGGATAAAAGATTTTTAGTATTCCAACAATATTACAAATTCTATTAACATGAGAAAACATTTTACTTTATCAATTACAGCAGAGAATATAGTTTTGTTTTACCCAACCAAACAACACTTAAGAATTTGAGAGAACAGCAGGGACTTTGTAGCCTGTCCCAATTGTTTGCCTATTCCAGGCCCTTAAAATACCATCGTCTCTGATGTTTTTTAATAGGTCACTGTCACAGTTTCTTCTATGCAGCCAGATTCATTGCCATCAGGCCAGAGCAGAAAGCCTTGAAGAACTGCAAAAGCCCATTCTTGACCTTTTCACACAGTTTTTTGCACTTTTTGTATTCATTCAGGCTTGTTTTATTTTTACAGAACACATGATCTCACTGAATGCTACCACAATACTTTTACAACTTGCTATATGCATACTAGTTCTGTCCCATATATCTCCATTTCTGATTTTATAAAACCATTTTATTTTAGGACAAAATACATCTTATTAAATTTCAGTTAGCACTCCCACAAACATTTTACCTTTTTCAATATTTGCTTAACTTTTATATCTTTCATTTTATCCTATGAAGAAAAATATTCATTTCAATTTAAGCAAGAACTATTTTTTATGAAAAGACTTATAGCAATTCTTATTAATCAAGACTTAAAATTATTATTATAGAGATCTCATTAACATTTTAAACTTGGTAATAATATAAGTGCTTATTTAATTTTTTGGCCATTTGAATAAAGCTCTTTCAGAACCTTTTAGTTATCAAATTATATCACCATCCAGAGGTATCAAAATATACACTGACAATTCTTTTTTCCTTCCTTTCTCTCTTTTTTTAAAAAAGATTTATTTATTTTTCCCCTTGTAGTTTGTTCCATTATTTGCTGTCTGTTCTCTGTGTTGATTTGCTGTGCATTTTTTCTATATCTGCTTGTCTCCCTTTCCTGCATCACCTTGCTGCACCAGTGCACAGGCCATCAGCTCTCTGCGGCACATGGGCCAGCTTGCCTTCGCAAGAAGGTCCTGGGTTCACATCCCAGGACCTCCCAAGAGCCCAACTAATTGAGCCATAGCCACTTCCCTCTTTTTCTTTCTTTTTTGAACTGTCACATACTGAAACAACAATTACAACACACACACACTGACATTGAACAAACACAAAAGCAGTTCCAAATCTCTTAATCTAGAATTTCTTCATTGATTTTAATTTGACTTTTTATATGCTTTTGAGCTGCCCTATCTTCTGCCTTTTCTCTGTTTCTTTCCGCTAACATTCTTTTTGTTAATTCTTTTTATTGCTTTCTTTTATAATTCACTCTTACTTTTCCAGTTTTTCTCCTTTCCATTTCCTTCTTAATTTTTTTCTGTCCCCAAGTCATACTTGCTTTATGTTGCCACACTTGAACAAGTTCTGTAGTTTAGATACTTTGATGTAAAGCCATTCTAGTCTTGGGAATGAGACCCAACGGTGTAGTTTTCAGCATCCGTCTATCCATCTGCATGACCAGAGGTTCTGGGTTCCACAGGAACTTTCGTAGTCTCTTGGCATTCATGGTTATGGCTTTATCTGACAAGCTGGCACCCACATGGGACTTTATCCATCTCCTGGGGAAATACAAGCAAACCCCCAGGGCTCTGTGCTGTTACACCAACTTTAGTTTCGCTTGAGGCGATCCTTCTTCCCTTTGGTTCCCTGTACAGATGCAACTTGCTGCAAGCCTTCTTTCCTTCAAGCCCCACGTTGGGTACCAGTTGCTGAGATCAGCTTAGCAATAGGTTGACTCAAAGGGAAGGCAATGCAGAACTTCACAAAATAAAAGGATAGAAAGAGAGACACAAGAGAGAAGATAAAGATGGGACCACGGGACCCACAGCTTTTGGAACTGAGAGCCTAGTTTCCATATTGTATTTATTGGAAACTATCAAGTAGCTGTTTGCTATCAGAACTGCAACATCATCTATAATAATAGGGAACAACTGCAACATCTACAATAAGGAAAAGGTCATACAAAGTTCAAATGCAATTTACACTATTTTCCTACAATGGTACTTCTATAGATTGTTTCCAGACCCTAAAAACAGTACTCATTATGACTAGGAACAACAGAAGAACAGTGAGTTACTGGTGGCTTCTTGCTAGTTGTGTGACGTGGGGCAAGTTATTTAATCTCTCTGCACTTTAACCATAGAATATGGTTAATAATACCTATTTATTGGGATTTTGTGAGAATTAAATCAGCTGGTACTTATAGAGTGGTTGGCATGAAGTAAAAATATTAGCTATTATTTTCTTAAAGAGGCTTAAAAAAATCTAGGTTAGATGTTATAAATTATCTTCCTTGATTGGTTCAGGTTTGTGTTGGTAGTTCTGGTAGTTGTTAGATTTTTTTTTTTTTTTTTTTTTGGCCGAGGAAAATGATCATCAACCCAGATTTCTGGATGAGCAGTAATGCCACTCTTGAGGGTTATGAATTAATGAATTAAACTTTTGAGGATGCAAAGTGACAGAGAACCCCTAAAGCTAGCCCACAGCCAATTCAATTTCCCTTTACTTTTTTTTCCTCTGCCTTGGCGAGTATGACTTTTTGTCTCATAGGAATGTGAAAGGACATACTGGAGCCACCCCAGCTGTTATGAAAGAACCAGGGTTTTTTTTGAACCCTTTGTATGTGCTAAGTACATCCAAGTTTTATCATGTAATCTTCACAACAGCACTATGCAGTGGGCATTATTAATATCCCCATTTTACAGATGAGAAAACTGAGGTTTGAGAAGTTAGTAACTTGCTCCATAACCTTCAGTTAAGGGAGTGTTGGGACTAGAATTCAAAGCCAGGTCTGTGTGACCCAGAGCCTCAGCCTGGAGGGAAGAGTATTGGACTTGGTGAGGTCAGAAGAGATCCTCCCCAGCTCCCAGGCTCCCTGTGCCTCCTGCAGGCTCCCCCTGGGTGGCCTGGATTAGTTTCCTATGACTGTTGTAACAAATGGCCACAAACCTGTGGCTGAAAACAACATCCTGGAGGCCAGAAGTCTGAAATCGAGGTGTCACCAGGGCTGCGCTCCCTCTAGAGCCTCTAGGGCAGGGATTCGTAGCAAGGGGTCCATGAGCTTGAATTGAAATTCAAAAAAAACATTTTTGTGGGGACATTTTGGGGATATTAAATAGTATACAGTATAGTGTGGACTTAGTAAGGGGTTCATGGTTTTCACCTGACTGGCAAAGGGGTCTATGGAACAAAAAAGGCTAAGAGCCCTGCTCGGAGGGGATGCTGTGCCTGGCCTCCACCAGCCTCTGGTGGTGTTGGCATCCCTGGCCTGTGGCTACATCACTCCAGCCTCTGCCTCTGCCTCTGCCTTGACATGGCTGCCTCTGTGTCCATCAAATCTCCCCTGTGAGTCTCTTATAAGGACACATGCCATTGGATTTAGGGTCCACCCAAATAATTCAGGATGATCACTTTATCGCAAGATACTTAATTTAATTCTATCTGCAAGGATCCCTTTTCCAGATAAGGTCATACTCATGGGTTCCAGGAGTTAGGACATGGACATATCTCCTGGGGGGCCATCACACAGACTAACGATGGCTTTTTTAGCAACCAGCTTGTCTTTTAGCTCACACTGGGTGGGCTGGATGTTTGGTAAAGGTTACTTTTCCAGTGCGGAAGTGTCTATCAGCAACATTTCTCAAATTGGTGTTTCAATGCTTTTAAGTAAACGACCCAATCCTTAAGTCCTGTGAAAGTCTTTCAGGCCTCCCTGAGGTAGGTCACTGGCCTCTCTCACAAGGTTTTCTTCTCTTTCAGATTGCTGATCTGCAGCTCCATAAACTGGATGAACTGGACTGTCTGATTCAGGGTCTGCTTTACATTGATTCCGTTGGCTTCAATGGCAAGCCGGAATGTTACTATTTTGAAAATCCCACAAATCCTGAATTGTGTCAAAAAAAGCCGTACTGCCTTGATAATCCATACCCTATGTTGCTGGTTAACATGGGCTCAGGTGTCAGCATTCTAGCAGTGTACTCCAAGGACAACTACAAAAGAGTTACAGGGACCAGGTAAATGTGTTTCCACAAGGAGATCCTTTTGTACTTAATCCAGGCTTCTTCCTTGATTACCAGTTGATAATAGGTTATTTCCATTGAATACAGTTCTTAAACGGAAGAGCTTGTCCTTCTCAGCCATAAAAGTGATTTATTGGATGATATGTTAAAAGAGTAAAAGGGGAATTTGTATAAGGATGCATAGCATCATTATACATAGTCCTTTCCCTGCTGGAGATGGTGGTCAGGTTGAGGAAGGAAGGGTCACACACATCAGAAGCTTGCCGACAAGGCAGTACAGAGTAAGCGCCAAATGAATGGCCAGGGCATTAAGCACAGTAGAGCGCCGATGAAGGATCATGGGGATGATCAGAGAGGGCTCCTGAAGAAGCCTTCTTTTGGAACTTCCTTGATGCCTAGCACAGTGCGGCCTGATAAAAGGTGCTACCTGAATGATGACCTGGTTGACATATGTCATGCCAAGCGGCAAACCAAACTAGGCTTACAAAGAAAGCTTTTTATTGTCAGGTAAGTGCTCCAACTGAACACTGCAGTAGTTGACATACCTGACAGGGAATTTCGGGGTATAGTGGACAGGAACATAGCCCCACAGTGACCACAGTTGGACAGAGCTGCCTTGATTTTTAGTGCACGCACACCTCAGGCCCCACCTAAGGGCCGATGGGCTCAGCTTCCTGTTAATAGGGGTTCAACTTGGGAAAAGGGTCTGTGGCCAGGACTCTTTGGGAAATCCTAGCATAAATAAAATTAAACAGGTTTTCTTCACTGTAGAACTTTTCAAAGCCTTTCCAATGAGCATGTGATTTGTCAGTTTCTAAGAGAAGGATTTGATATGAAGCATTTCTCCAACTTACCGAAACACGGAACACATTTTTGGAGGAACAACTCAAGAAACTAGTACCATGCGGAATGTGCTTTGGGATATGCTGTTGAAGCCGTTGTCTTTTATAGATGAAGACATATAACTTCTCTGGGCCTCAGTGTCCTAATTTGCACCATGAAGGGAGTTGTTTCTTAGACTGTTTCTATTGGCTTTTCCAGTATTGAAATTCTGCAGTACTGCTTACCAATTTGTTCTAAAACATTGCTTTTCTGGTGGATTTCTATGCTTGGTGATGGATCTTCTGTAAACCAGTGGTTCTCCACTGTGGGAAGTGGGGCACAGCAGATTTAGTCCCCTAGGGAACTATCTGGCACTATCTGGAGAGATTTTTTGGTTGTTACAACTGGGGGTCGGCTGCTACTGACATTTAGTGGGTAAGAGGCCAGGGATACTGCAAAATATCCCAGAATGCTCAGGATAGCCCACCACAATAAAGAATTGTCAAGCCCCAAATGGGAATAATGCCACTCTTGAGAAACCCTGGTGTAAATACGCATACATACCCACACATTCTGACTGAGTCCCACCTGTTTAAGAGTATAGGCTTTTCATTATTGCCAGTAGGTATATATTCTCTTGCTGAGAATACAGAACTGCTTTCTCACTCACACAGGGATCAAACTTATCTCCTGGCCTTATTAGGACAGTCAGGAGTATCAGAGAAAAATGACTATTTCACTGAGCTGGTTTTACACAAGAGAGCGATCTCCTGATAAAGGTCCAATTTTTAAGAAACTATAGATTTGCTCCAAAAAGGATTAATCGAGTTGTTAAAGCTAGTCCTAAGATAACAAACTAAAACTTTTCACTTTCAATATTTAGAGATATTTACAGCTTATATCTTGATTGGCACATAATTTCATGAACTGCCTCACAGGTACACTTTCTCAAACTTGGAGATTGTGGAGATGTGAGTCATATTCTTGAGTAGCTGCCACTGAACTGATTGTGGTGATTGGCTTCTATTACACATGTAATAATGACCATAACTTATAGTTATTGATTAATGTCCATTAATGACGAGTGCTTTGCACTCCTCAACAAAACTTGTCTGGGTGTAAGGGCACTAGCACTCCCTTTAACCAGTAATTTTGGAAATGTGCTATAGGGAGCCTGCAGACAAACAGAGAGCCCCTTTCTGGGCTGCCACAGGTAGAGGAGGGGAGTGAGACCTCAAGCCTGTGGGCTCTAGGTCCTGCTTGTCCAACCAGAGCCTTTCTGCCAAAGGTTTTTTTTTTTTATCTAAGTTAGAAAGCCACTGACATAAACTGTTGTGGTCAGCTGTGAACATCCCTATGTAGAACACACTTTGGGAGTCACTGATTTTAATTAAGCAAATGGCTTAAGCTGTTTTGCTATGCCTATCGTGAGGCCAAAAACTAGCTCCAGATTTTTTGTTACTGTACTATACTCTATTTCCCTATTTACTTTTATTTTTAGGAAATCCTATCATTGTAGGATAGCAGTTTTCTTATATAAATGTATGGCTTTAAATGGATCATTTCAGTCTTGTGTGTCATTTTTTTGCATCCCAGATTGGGTAGCAACTTTTTTTTCCTAGTAACACAACTCCAGTTTTATTATACAAGTCAAAGAAAAAATAGAACTTTACAGCTGATGTTAGAATGTGTAGCCTATTAAAAGAGGAGTGTAGAGAATTTTGAAACTTCGGTGGAAGCAATAGTACAACTCATTTCATTGTTTTGCCATCTATATTAAAGGCATGAGCACTTAGCAATTAAAGATTTCTTCTGCTACTTCCTAAAATCTCTTACTACAAGATTGCTGTTTTTTTTTTTAATAGTAATATTCAGGAGCTGTTTTCAGCAAAATGTTTTCTCCTCTGACTTCCTGAGGTTCTTACTGTACATCTGCTGAAATGAACAGATGTATCAGATTATGAGTGAAGGAACCACTTGATTAAATAGCAGGCTGAGGATATTAATAAAGGGCTAGAAGGCTGTTGACTCTTCTGTGACTGCATTCTTTCTTTCTCACTGCGGTGTGCCAGCTGTGCAAATGCATGCTCTCTTTCCGCATTCAGCTCGGATTCATTTGTCTGGAACCACCTGTCATTTTCCAGTCACACAAAGCACTTGTCCGTGTTCACTCATACCAACGCATCAGACAATGAGTTGCCTTCTTTCTAAGTCAGCCAATGTCTTCAGTTGCCTAGGTTTGGGCAGGTTGCTCCACACCTTCATTAATATGAACACCCGATGTTTATTAAAGGTCATTAATGGAAGTGAAAGTTATTTAGAAGCTAGACGTGTGAGCAAGACTTCTTTTTAAAAAATACACAGAACAGAACAAATCCACATGGCACACAAGCCAAAAAGTGTCCCTATTAAAATATGCTAGGTTTGCCATTTTGTTTGAAACTGATAATGTAGCATGAAATGCCATGTTAGATGAAAATAAAGATAATCTTTCTTAGAAGAATCCCAAAGTTTTTACTAACTGAGTTGTAAAGGTGATAAAGTACATGAAGGTGTAGGTAACCTTGTGACACTGCACCTAGTTTGGGTAGCTGCTATTGGTGGTGCTTGGCTAAATAATTTACCCCGGGAAAGCCCATAATTTCAATTAAGTATGTATATTTCTAAGATTTGCAATTTAGGAAATCGTAACCTACTGCTTTGCTTTAGATTAGATTTAAAGAACTATGTGTCTATCCACAGTCTGGTATCTTCTTGTTATCAGTTACGGACAATAAATGTAGTTTATATTAAATTTTCCTTTTTTCAAACTTAAGTTAAAAATAGCCTTAAGACCGACTTAAAATTTTTCTTAAAGTTGAAAATCAATCCCCAAACACAGGATTCCCAGAGCTAAGAGCACTTTGTGGCTTCAGAACAAACTCATATGAGCAGGATTCCTATGTATCTTCTTCTGCATGGTAAATAAAGAACCAAACCCAGGTCCATAACTTTAGGAATCAGTGCTCCTTTTTCAAGCAGGAGGTCATTGGTGATAGCTTCACTCTGAATTTGCTTCTCTTTCCATCAGATAACTTTAATAGTATCAGGTAACTTTAATGTTGATACTCATGCTGAGTTCATTCTCAACAACCATAAACCGTTCCAAATTTTTGTCTAAAAATTATTTTAAAGGAATTTCCCCCAAAAGTAGTTGAAAGCTTTTTAAAAAATATGGCTTTAAGCATTGGAACGATTTTATGACCTTTGTTATTATTTTATGACTCTTGGGTAGTAGGTAAAATATGAATAGCTTTTTCCAGAGTCTACTAGAAAAAAATCCTATATTAGATAGATACCTGGTTTTCTTCCAGAAATCTCCAGAGAGATTAAATGACGTGTTTTTTTTTCTACTGGAGAAGCAAGATCAGGGGAAAGTGACAGCTTCAGAGCTGGCAATTCCTGGCAGAGTCCTGGATCAGTTTTGTCATCCAAGGGGTTGGCTCCAAAGTTATGAACTATGTGTCATAGACACAAAATTTCTTTTCTCATTGTTTGTATTCAGCTGCAAGTAGTTTTTTATTTGTATTTTTATGTGATTAAAAAAAAACATATTTGCAGGTAGTTTTTATTAGCAATCCTATCCCTGGTTATTTGCTACTTATAGATGATCCAAAAAGGAGAGATCAAAATGACCCAATTTCTAAGAGTGAAGCACTTAGGTCAGTAGCTAGTTGAAGGTCTCACAACGGAAATCAGTGAGAGTCTTTCTCTGGCATGGGTTTGGTCTTCAATTTAGGGACAAGTTTTCCTTTATATTTAGTTGTTTATATTTTCTGCCCTCTTTCTTATACAGTCCACCCTAAAGCTCTTTTGTACCATAGCACTTTAATTCAAGTCCTCCTTTGTTTATCTCCTCTTGTTTTTATTAACCCTTTTTAATGGTCTTGATGTGGCTGGGGACTTGGATGGGCATATCTTAAAGTAAAACTTAAAAATAAACCTTATTGTTCCTTCAGTCTTGGAGGTGGAACATTCCTAGGCCTATGTTGCTTGCTGACTGGTTGTGAGACCTTTGAAGAAGCTCTGGAAATGGCAGCTAAAGGCGACAGCACCAATGTTGATAAGCTGGTGAAGGACATTTACGGAGGAGACTATGAACGATTTGGTCTTCAAGGATCTGCTGTAGCATCAAGGTAGAACCTAAGTAGCGAGGGGCAGTAGTGATTAAGCACAAAGCAATCTCTCTGCCCTGGCCGTTCATTTAGTACTTTTTAAAAAGTGTCAGCCTACCAGCCTAGGGCAAATATATCTTGAATTGGAGCTCTGACTTGATCTCCTTCCTGTCTTTCATGAAACACTGAGATGATTCGCTCTTGAAGCTTATGCTTAAAATTGGGCAACTTTGAAAGAAGGCTCTGGAAAACTGCAACAGTTTCCCCTGTTCAGTTCTTGTCCAGCTATCTAGAGACTTAAAAAAAAATCCCCCCTCCCATCAATAGTCATGCTACTTTGTCCCTCTAAGAAAAGGGCAGCCAGCCATTCATATCGTAGTCCTCTCTGCTTATACACCATGGTTGTCAAATCAGGTCATTTGAGTCTGAACAGAGTTATTCATAGAACTTTCCACAATACTTCGGTGGAAACATGGGCCTGCCTAAGGATGATCTGAACGCTTGCTAATATTTTCTAACATAGCTTTGGCAACATGATGAGTAAAGAAAAGCGAGAATCCATCAGCAAGGAAGACCTCGCCCGTGCTACTTTGGTCACCATCACCAACAACATTGGCTCCATTGCTCGGATGTGTGCATTGAATGAGGTAAGGCCCCAGCCCAGGAAAACCATCCATATGCATCGTCTTTGGCAGTGCAGTCCCTGTTGGCCCTTATGAAACTACTGATCCTTGGGAAATATGCCTTTCACTGTATTCACACTTGAGGTGTGGGATGTGGGGGTGGCAGGAAGAGGGAGGAGTATGTTTTATTATTTTATTTTTATTTTTATTTTTTTAGGAGGTACTGGGGATTGAACCCAGGACCTTGTACATGGGTAGCAGGTGCACAACCACTGAGCTACATCCACGCCCATGTTTTATTTTTAAGCAGGCACTGTATGATAACAAATGATAAACCATCCAACTGTGGGAACAGGGTAAAATTACAACCCGTGCCATATCCTCTCCAGCCATCAATGTCACGAGCCTGCTAAAGTATGAGGAAAGGCTCTTTGCACACAGTTGGTCTCTTTGTGTCTTTGCAAATAATTGTATGTAAAATGCAGTTCCTAGCAGTTTTGCCCATTTTAGTACCAGAAACACTGGGAAAATTCCCTTGTTCCACTTGTGATATTCTCTCTGCTTTCAGCTTCTTTACAGTGTTGCCTTGTGGAATGGAGTTCAAGCAGCATTGTACAGGGCTATCAAAGCATAGAGAGCTTGCTGCAGCCGAGGCCAGTCAGAGCCCCTGAAACAAGAACAGGTGGAGCTGGTAACAGACAACGCTTTGTTAAAATGTTCTGAAACCTTTCAAAATTCCTTTGAAAATAAAAAGGAACCCTTTTTCTGAAATATGAGGCGTGTAAGGAACTGTTCTCTTCTCACTGAGGCACATTAGGAAGACGAGAGGGGCTGGGGCATGGAACAGGTAATAGGAGACATAAGAACCAAAGTAGCACCAGTAATAGAGTAGGGTTTTTTATATATTTATTTATATTTATATTTTAAATGGAAATCTGACATACATGCAGAAGAGGGCTCAAATCCCAAGTGTACACCTCAATGAATTGTCACACTTCTCTATGAAAAGATAAAGAGCAGTCTGGGTCCTGTAGAAACCCCCTCGTGGCCCCTCCCCATAGTGGAGTGTTAAGCAGTGTGAGGCTTTGTGATAGGTGAGTGCTAGCCTTGCCTTTGCGTTCTGCCCTTACGGAAGACATGCGCTCCTTTCATGGGTTGAAAAGAGTGTGTTGCTGGCCAGTGGATCTGGCTCATAAATTTTTTTTAAAGATTAAAAAAAAATTTTAATTTATTTCCCTCTCCCCCTCCCAGTTGTCTGCTCTCTGTGTCCATTCGCTGTGTGTTCTTCTATGACCCTTCTATCCTTATCAGCGGCACCGGGAATCTGTGTTTCTTTTTGTTGTGTCATCTTGTTTTATCAGCTCTCCGTGTGTGCGGTGCCATTCTTGGGCAGGCTGCACTTCCTTTCGCACTGGGTGGCCCTCCTTACGGGGCGCACTCCTTGTGCATGGGGCTCCGCTACATGGGGGACATCTCTGCGTGGCAGGGCACTCCTTTCGCGCCATCAGCACTGCGCATGGGCCAGCTCCACACAGGTCAAGGAGGCCCGGGGTTTGAACCGCAGACCTCCCATGTGGTAGGTAGACACCCTATCTGTTGAACCAAGTCTGCTTCCCTGGCTCATAACTTTTTGAAGCTCAAAAGTTCCCATTTCAGATGGAGTTTAAAGGCAAGGCTGACATTCAGATGAAGGGTTGTTTTTTTGGCAGCGATGAGTGTATTTCCCAGATGGGTTTTCAAAGTCCATGTCTGTCCTGGAACTCACTGTAACAATGTTTATTATTTGACATTAACCTTGAAAGAGTGTTTTTCCAAATGGTTAAGCAAGCACTAAGACGTGTAGCAGGCTGTACTTCTGGGCTCTAAGAGGTCAATTAGACTGATGGTATCATCCCCCATCCACAGAGCAACAGATGTCCTTTTCCCTGCTTTCTCCAGAGCTGGCTTCTGTGTGAGTCAGCAGGTCTTTGTACAGGTATTGTAATCACTTTGTGGGGAGGACACCTGATCTTTGTTTTTCACTTTTGACCTTAAATTCAATACCAGTTTTTGTTGGAATATAGCCGATGTGACTATTAGAAAGTGTAGCAAGTTACACCTTGGTTTGAGTAATTATTTAAATGTTTAGGGGAGTGGAGTTAAATAAACCAGCAGACTCTCTTGATTGCCTTGGAGAAAGGCTCCATTAGATGAGGGTTGGAGTCTCCATGGGGTCATATCAGTGCAGACCCCAGTGGATGTACCAGGAACCATCAACTTCACCATCCCCTAGCAAGCAATGACATGTCAGTGCTTTGCTCTCTGGAGACACTGATTTGGGAATCTTTGATTTAAGCCATTTGATAGACACAACATTTACTGACTTGAAAATATTTTTGCTGTGATGACTAGAATGCTGTGAAATGCTTCTCTATCAACTTTAAATTCTCTTATTTCATTTTGTTTTGAGTAGATAAAATGCAGACACAAAATAAAATTCAAAGGTACCAGAAGGATATACAGGGAAGTGAGTCACCACTTCTAACTCTGTCTCTCACTGTTAGCCTCACTAGTGACAACAATTGTTTTTAGTCCTTTGTATTTTTTTTTTAAGGAGGTATTGGGGATTGAACCTGGAACCTTGTACGTGGGAAGCAGGTGCTTACCCACTGAGCTACACCTGCTCCCCTCAGTTCTTTGATTTTATCCTATCCTATATATATATATATATATATATATATTCCCACACATATATATCCTCCCAAGAGTAGTGTATTCTATATACAGTTCTTTTTTGTTAAGAGCCACTTTATTGAGGTAAAATTCATGTGCCATACAATTCTTCCTTTATATAACATTCCTTATCATGCTTTGATTATCAATTTTTATCAGAATTGTTAAACATACATAAAGGAGAGGAACAGTATAAAGAACCTTTATATACCCATCAACCCAGATTCAACAGGTATCAAGAATTTGCCACATATGCTTTATCTGTTCTCTTCTTCCTCCTTCCATTCCTCTCTCTTTCTCCTCCTCTCTTTTTCTGTTGAAGTATTAGAAAGCAAATCCCAGACATTTTTTTCAGTTAACTTTGCATACTTTAATATATACCTGAAAATACTGCCTCTTGCTTTTTTAAATTAATGATGTCTCTTGAGACTTCATTTCAGTATATTTAGATTTGCTTCATTTTGAATGGCCATTTAGTATCCTAAACTAGAGATTTGCTATTCTTGATCTGAGCAGTTTCCTAATGCGTAGATATCTAAGTATTTTTAGTCTTTTGCTATTAAAATCTGCGGTTAAAGAGTATAAGAGTACAAGTTTCTTTACGGAGGGTTATCAGATGTTTTTTAATATTTTTAAAATTCTGATTAAAAATATATAACAAAATTTGCCATTTTAACCATTTTAAGGGCACAATTCAGTGGTATTGGATTTTTTTTGAAATTTTCCATTCTTAATAGGTAAAAAATGGTATCTTATTTTAGTTTCAATTTACACTTTCTTATTGTGATTGAGCTGGGACATTTTTTCACATATTTAACAGCTGTTGGTATTTCCCCTTTTGTGCATGTGAACTATTAATACTGCTCATCTCTTTTCCTTTTGGATGGTTGGTCTTTTCTTTTTATTGTATTATTTCTTTACTAATTAGGTAATTGACCACTTTATGTGATGTGTACTATAAATACTTTCTACTTATTGCTTTCCATTTGGATCTGAAATAAATATATCAATGTTTTCTTTAATGAATTCCGACATATTTTAATGAATTTTAGCATTTACATCTCTTACCCACCTGGAACTCACCTGAAGTAAGGAATGCCATCAGCTTGTAATGTTCCTTCTTCCACTATGACTTGAGACCTGGGCCTTGAGCAAGTCCTACCTTAGGCTTGCTTCTTTTGGGGGAGAGGTCAAACTTCTAAGTTTAATTAAATTCCTCTTTAAGTTTCTTACTTTATTTTGAGTGTTCCTTGCTATCTCTAAGTCTGGGCAGTTTGTAGCTACAGTTCTTTTTTGTGGGAACTTATTAAAAACACCCCCCACCGCTGCACCCATGGAAAATTTCACAGTGGCAAATGGGCTGATGAACATGTATTGGTAAAACTTGAGACAGGTAAAAGGTGATGTTCCCAGACCCTGATTACTCTTGATAGACTGAGCAGAAAATAATGCCAACTTCAAAGACTCTCCTTTCCTTTGATATGAGTGACCACAACAACTGGCTTTTTCAGTGGGAAGCCAACGGCTGAGCTCAGTTTTAAGCTTAAGAAATATCTGGAGGAGTGGGGAAGACCAGTGCAGTAGAACTCAAAGCTGACAGGGTTTGGAGTATTGTCTGCCTGGTGGGCTCAGTATGCAAATCTATAAACATGACTTGACAAATATAAATGCTTATTATTATTACTATAATTTTTAATAGACATTTTAAAAGAGCAGTTTTAGATTTATAGAAAAATTGTGCAGAAAATACAGTTCCAATATTACCTTCGCCTTCATGCCCATAGTTTCCTCTACTTTTAACATTTTGCATTAGGGTGGTACATTTGTTACGAATGATGGACCAATATTGATATGTTTTGTTAACTAAAGTCCATAGTTAACATTAGAGTTTACTCTTTGTAGGAACAGTTCTATGAGTTTTGACAAATGTATAATGTCATGTATCCATCATTACAGGACCATATAGAATATTTCACTGCCCTAAATAGGTCCTGGGCTCCACCGGTTCTTTCCCTCTCACCCCTCCTCACGAAACCCTGGCAACTACTCATGTTTTTACTGTCTCTATAGTATAAATTAATTTCTTTTTTTTTTTTTTTTTTACCATATTTTAACCTCTACGTTGCTCAAACAGGAATTCCACCATCTATCCTGAGGGCAGAATCTGAGTGTTGTTTACTTTTTTATTCCCAGGTTTGGACCCAGAACAGCCCCAGAGAAAACTCATGAGATGAATAAACCAAACTAGACTTATTAATGGGAATCTTTACAAAC
Source organism: Dasypus novemcinctus (assembly GCF_030445035.2). Lineage (NCBI taxonomy): Eukaryota > Metazoa > Chordata > Mammalia > Cingulata > Dasypodidae > Dasypus > Dasypus novemcinctus. The sequence continues at coordinate 51,471,077 of NC_080678.1, forward strand.
TGGGTATAATATTTTATAGCGGGAAGTTTGGGGGATTGAAGGGATAAACAAACAACTTTAGTGGAATCCCAGTTACAATTTTATATGTATGTGTTGGGAGCTAAATTTTAAGTCAGATGTTAAAACAACTTAACATAATATAGCAAACAGACCCAATATCAGTCTCTGCCCCAACCAACAAAAATCCCAAACCCCGTTCTTTAAGAATGTGCTATGAAATTTGACTTCATCTTGGAAATGTTGATATCATTCCATTAAAAAAAAAAAAAAAGACAAAGAAAAAGAAAAGAAAATTCGTTGTTCAGGGTCCTGGGAGTGCAGTGATATATGGAACCTTGAGTCTTGATGAATGCTATGTATTTTTATGCCATGGCTAAATTGTTTTTCTTTCTTTTTCTTTTTTTCCCAGAATATTGATAGAGTTGTGTTTGTTGGGAATTTTCTCAGAATCAATATGGTCTCTATGAAGCTGCTAGCATACGCAATGGACTTTTGGTCCAAAGGACAGCTGAAAGCTCTGTTTTTGGAACACGAGGTAAGTTGAGCTTTCATAGATTTACTTGTCCTATGTGGAGCATATTTTGGGTTGTTTAATATGAGTGGGTCATCTTAGTTTGAAGATTGGTCAAATAGAAAATCTTGCCATTCATATTTAGCATTTCTGCAAAGGATAAGAAAGAACTATATATAACAAGAAAGCCTTTTTATCCAACAACCAGGGCTTGTGGTTGGTAAATTTTAAAATGTCAGTTAAAATGAGTAATCATTTACAAAATTTCCCTTTAATACTTTAACCATTTTATTTTAACTTAAAATGTTTAAATATGCATTCATTCACCAACCTTGTAATATAGAACCAAGGCCTATTTTTGAGCATGGATTCTGCTGCTTAGAATTCTACAGTTGTCAGTCTTTAATAAGCCACAAATATTATGGACCTTGCTTGATTTCCAGTTTGTTTCTTAAAACGGTTTAAGAAATGAAAGAAACATAGAAAGGCATATACATTAACAATAAAACTGTCAAAAACAAGTTTGAGGATATAGCATAGCTGCCTCTTGATAAGCAAATAACTCAACTGGTGGGAACTAAAGTGCCTGGGCTCCTGAGAGGAGCCACCAGGCTTGAGAGCGCGATGTACCTGGCATTGGCCAGTTTGTTCTCAGAGGAGATGGAGAATATGGGGTCAGCCAAAGAACTCTTTATATGGAGTTTCTACAACACTATGAAGCAGAGGTTCCCCCTTCAGAATCAGTGCTGTGGAGAGCCAGCATTTACATATAAGGTATCTAATCCCTTGGGTATGTTGTAGAAGAAAGAACATTGAAAGAGCTGTTATTATAAATTTCAACTGTAATGAATAACTACACATTCCAAACTGAGTTATTTATTTGAAAATTTACTGATAAATTTAGAAGCTATTTAGAGCAATCTGTACCCATATTTTATTTTATTTAAGCATTAAAAAATAGCCAGAACTTAAATACTAAATAGGTAAAGCCCAATGATAGAAATTAATACTAAAGTCTGCATGATATTCTTTTTTTTTTTAAAAGCCGGCTGAAGGCATGGAGTAATAGCTTTTATTTTATTTTTCCAGTTTTGGGAGAGAGGGCCTCAGAACCTTCACACCCCCTACCCCCAACAGGGAAGCTCCCTTTTTGTGTGTTTATTTGTGGAGTTTTCTTTATAGAAAAGAAATAGGGAAGTGGCTGTGGCTGAATTAGTTGGGCTCCGGCCCTGGGTTCACGTCCTGGGTCCTCCTTGTGAAGGCAAGCTGGCCCGTGCACTGCAGAGAGCTGGTGCAGCAAAATGATGCAACAAAGACAAGCAGATACAGAAAAAATGTGCAGCGAATGGACACAGAGAAGAGATAGCAAAGAAAGGAACAAGCCGCAAGGGGGGGTTAAATAAATAAATAAATCTTAAAAAAAGAAATAAAACGCCCTAGCTTTAAAAAAATTAATTAAAAAGTAAAAGAAAAAATATCACTGCTCTAACTCAGATAGAGTTTCCATATTTAGCAATTAAAAAAAAAAAATACCGGGCTCCCAGTTATTTTATCTGGCATTTCTCTTTAATATCTAGCAACTCCAAATCCAGATCCCTTTGGACTAAGGCTGCAAACAAAGCATGGAAATGGGTCTGGGATTAAAAACCATCTACAAAGTCATACAGATAATTAGTTGGTAGTAAGATAGGAAATAAGAGCTAATATTTTGGGGAAACTTGTTTAGGTAAAAATGTCATTACCGGTATCACTTTGTACAATGAATGCTTAACGACTCTGTGCAATATAGGTTTGATTTATTATTATTATTATTATTATTTTTAAAAGATTTATTTATTTTGCTCCCTTCCCCCACCCCCCATTGTCTGTTCTCTCTGTCCATTTGCTGTGTGTTCTTCTGTGTCCACTTGCTTTCTTACCATGCAGCACCGGAAAACTGTGTCACTTTTCTTGTTGTGTCATCTTGCTGTGTTAGCTCTCTGTGTGTGCGGGGTCATTTCTGGGCGGGCTGTGCTTTCTTTACATGGGGCAGCTGTCCTTGCAGGGTGCACTTCTTGGGCATGGGAAACCCCTATGCAGGGGACACCCCTGCGTGGCACGGCACTCCTTGCGCGTAGCAGCGCTGCATGTGGGCCAGGTCACCACACAAGTCAGGAGGCCCTGGGTATCGAACCCTGGACCCTCCATATGGTAGGCAGATGCTCCATCAGTTGAGCCACAACTGCTTCCCATGGTTTATTATTAAGTATCATAATTCAGGGTCTATTGCCAGTGGTAGTGGAGTGTTCTGATACTCCCTGAAAGATATCCCTCAAAATTCTCTGCATTCTTTAACTCACTCTGGTTTAGATAGGATCTACTAGGGAGAACTTTTGGAGCTCATGTGGTAGCTCTCTAGTGGCCTCCCTCACTCAGTCTCTCATTTATTCAATAAATATTCTTGAGCATCTCCTAAGATAAGTCGTCTAGCCAGGCAGTTACCAACAGTGCCTGGAGAGTCAGGCTGCCTGACTCCACTTCTTACTGACTGCAACACCTCAGGCAATGGACTCAACTTCTCTGCCTCCGTTTTAGCATTTGAGGGAAATAATAGTATTTGTCTCCTGAAGTTGTGAAGATGAAATAAGTCCGTGTAAAGTGCTTAGAGCAATTCCTGGCATATAGTGAGGGCTCAGTAAATGTGACCCATCATCATCACTAGCAGCAGCAGCAGCTACAAAGACCTGCCATGTAGTGTGCTGACACATTCCCACCCATTTCTGCAGGAGCTGTTGAGTCAGGCAAATACTGAGGGTCAGAGTCTCCTGCCTTTTGGAAACCAGGTTCTCTAAAAATTTCTATTTTACAGTTTCTTTCATTTTCACAAAAACTTGGGCTTTTTTGTTGTTGTTGTTGTTTTTTAAGATATATTTTTTATTTATTTCCCCTTGCCTCCCACTTGCCCCCCGCTTGCCCCCCCTACCCCCCAGTTGTCTGCTCTCTGTGGCCATTCTCTGTGTGTTCTTCTGTGACCGCTTCTATCCTTATCAGCGGCACCGGGAATCTGTGTTTCTTTTTGTTGCATCATCTTGCTGTGTCAGCTCTCCACGTGTGCGGCACCATTCCTGGGCAGGCTGCACTTTTTTTGTGCTGGGTGGCTCTCCTTAAGGGGCGTACACCTTGTGCCTGGGACTCCCCTACATGGCACGGCACTCCTTGTGCGCATCAGCACTGTGCGTGGGCCAGCTAATCACACAGGTCAGGAGGCCTGGGGTTTGAACCTTGGACCTCCCATGTGGTACGCAGACACCCTATCCATTGGGCCAAGTCCGCTTCCCAAAACTTGGGCTTTTATTCCACATACGAACAAAGGGAAACTTGGGCTGACTTATGTGACTTCCAGGGTCTGAGGAAGTTTAGGGTTCTTTTCAGCGAGAGGCAGTTTTGAAGTCTGATTTTTGAGGTGGTCCCCTGGCACAAGTCATGTGACCCAGAAAAGGTAATTTACTTTGTTACCTCCTTTTCTCATCTGTGAAATGGGGGTAATCATATGAATTTTGCCATTGCAAGGATTAAAATGACATAATAGTAAAAGTAACACTTATCTAGCATGAAATATGTGCCAGGCATTGTTCTAAGTACTTTATATTAATAGTATAATCACAATGCTGTACATTCATCATCCTAAAAGTTCTAGAACATTTTCATTACTCCAAAAATACTCCAAACCCCTTAGCATTCCTTCCTTAGACCTACATAACAACTAATCTTTCATCTTTATGAATTGATTTATAATTATATTTTATATAAATGGAATCATACAATATGTAGTATTCTGTATCTGGTCTCTTTCACTTAATAAAATGTTTTTTTTTTTGTCTGATATTAACATTGTGTAGTATTAACTTACATTTGTTCAGCTTCCAGGAAAAATAGTCTTATATATACAATTCTACCCATATTCATGTTTCACATAATATATTTAGTTTGTAATAGGGCAACCATACAGTATTTTTCCTTTTGTGCCTGACTTGCTTCACTCAACAGAATGTCCTTCAGGTTCATCCACGCTGTCATATGTTTCACGACGTCATTTCTTCTTACTGCTGCATAATATTCCATTGTGTGTATACTCCACAATTTGTTTATCCATTCATCAGTTGCACCAACCTAATATATATTGACTTATTTCACATATATAAATTACTAAGTGTTCAATAAACTGTATTATTATTATTTTTACTCTACAGTGTTTCATGTTTACAAATCTAGATTTTAAATTTTTCTTATCTACATTAGGGGGATAATATTCCTAGAATTACTAAAAACAAAGGCGTTTGTTTAACGTTCAAAGACTATTATTCTGATTTACTATTGTTTTGGCAGGGTTATTTTGGAGCTGTTGGGGCGCTGCTGGAACTGTTCAAAATGACTGATGAACAGTAGTGGAAAAAGTTTTTTGTGAGACTAAGAGCTGAGACCTGCTGCTGCAGAAGGTGAAAGCCACTATGGGGATGGAAGCTAAGCCATTATGGCAGTTGAACCTGCTCGATTTGTAAATAATTTAAAATTCTTCTAGTTGATCTTTTACTCTTGGGTTTTGAGCTTATGATTCAAAATGGGGAATACAAGAGTTTTTCTGTATACTGTATTTTTTAAAAAATAGATTTGTGCAGTGTGGCCAAAATTACCAATTTTATGCATTAACTTTGAAAAGGTGCCTGATGTTTAAGAAGGACCTTAAATGTAAGATCTGTTTATTTTTCTTCTGGGGTTTACTGATCAGTGTGGTAATTTTAACTTCATTTAGTAATTACTCTAGGAGATTTTACCTTTACTTATATTTTTCATGACGTTTCATGATTTGCTGTTGGTTTCAAATGAAACTACAAATCTGGCATGTTTTACTGTGAACACATTTTGTTTGTTTACCTTTTTTGGCCTTGTTTTTCTGTTTGAATGTCTTAGGAAAAAAGAGAGCCCTTCTTCCATTTTTGTCCTTGGATCATCACTCCCACCACCAACCCAAATGCTAACCTATCTTTAATGTAATTGTTCGTATTAATCATGGTGCTGAACATCTCAACTTAGGTGTGAGATCTAACGCTCTCAGAAGTGCCCATGAAGAAAAGACTCTGAATGTGTTAATGAATTTAATGAGTCTGGCAAAAGCTGAAAATCAAATGCAATTTTGTCTTATCCTTCATGAATATACAGTGTTCTGTTGCATTTAATTTGTGTTAGGTTATGTTTAATTGAAATGTTTTATGATAGAATGGTCTCATCCATGCACAGCATATGAATGGCAGTCAATCCTTGCGCAGGAGGTTTTTAATTTATGGTAGAAATCTCTCAGTAGGTAACTGTTCACATTGGGAGATTTGATGGAAGTCATGGATTGAGGTGTGGAGTAGTAATAGCTGTTTGTACCTAGGAGCTTTGTAACAAGATTATAAATAATGTTGAGGTTTTTCATTGTTACTATTTTAAACTGAAAATTATATTTCAATCCCAATTTCTAAAATTAAAAAAAAAATACAATGCTGATCTATATATTTTTTCTCTTTAAAAGGCTTCATTGGGATTGATGGGTAACAGTAAATTGAGGGTCCTTTAAGAATAATGGAACTCATAAAGACTAAAGCTTTAGAACAAATTGATCTTTGGATTGAGCATATTGTTGAAAGGAATTTTTGAAGGTTATTACATTTGCTCCATGATGAATCTTTCCTTTCTGCCTTCTGAGCACCGTCTTTAACCTCCATTGCTTCAAGTCTTGAAGAAGTTGATGCTAATTGAAGTATTCACTTGTCTGATTGAAATAAAACCTGTTTCTGTTGTGATGTTTTTAGTGTGTATGTGATTTTCATTTCTTAATTACCATGTTCATATTTTCTGCTTTGTACCATAGAAGATTGTGTGTTGTGTTTTTGCTACTCTGCATTTCATAATTTGAGGCTCTCACACAAATGTGGTAAGATCCCATTGTGTCTTCCGTTGAAGTTACAGCTCTATGAAGATGTCTTATGACTTTATTGTTCTTGGTATAACCAACTCCTTAATGCCAAAATATATCTGGTAATTCTGGAGCTTCAAAATATTATGTTTGGTATAGTCATCACAAATAAATATTTTCAACTCTTGCCTGGCTCAAAAAAAATTCAAGCAACTAAAGTGTTCTTGAAAAAGATAAGTGTAAGAATCTATATATTATTTATAATTAGTGCCTTTTTTGTTAGTCTCTTCTGCTATCCCTAATCCTGTCAGGAAACTGCAGATCACGGCTCTGCAAAGGAAATCAGGGGAAGTTAGGGTGACTATATCTTTTTTAAATTATAAATTTGACTATATTGATAGCTTGTCTATTTTTCACAAAGAGGAACTTGTAGCCTGAGGACTTTTACACTCAACCTGAATTACAGAAACTTTTCCTAGATTCAACATTACAAATAAACAGAGTAAGACTAGAGAATTTTTTTATCTTGTGTATCTGAAGTCAGGAAGATCAGGTGGTTCAGAGCATGGCTTTATGAGATTCTTGAGTTTGGATCCCAGCTCAGCCATTACTAGTGGAGCAGGCAACTTGCTAAACCTCTCTAAACCTAGTTTTCTCATGTGTGAAATGGGACAAATAATAGTTTTTACCTCCATATTTAAAGGGCTTAGCACAAGGGCTGACACATAGTAAATGTTCCATTAATGTTTGCTATAATGAAAACAGGTTTATTTTATTATTTACTTTATTTATTCCCGCCTTCTGCCAGATGATTCTTTCATCTGTCTGCTCATTGTTTGCTCACCTTCTCCACAAGGCACTGGGAACCGAACCCAGGACCCTCCCATATGAGAGGGGAGTGCCCAACAGCCTGAGCCACATCTGCTTCCTGCAGGCTATGGCATCTGCTGGCCTGTGGCATCTGCTTGTGGGGAGGTGGCATCTAAGTGCGTTATGGCTGGAGGTGGCATCTGCTTGTCTTCTTTTAGGAGGCACCGAGACTGAACCCGGGGACCTCCCATTTGGTAGGTGGGCGCCCAAGGGGTTGGGCCATATCTGCTTCCCCAGTTAGAAATTTTAAACTAATCTGTTGGATCAGTGATTCCCAACCTTTTAGAAAGTGGGGAACCCATTTTAGCATGGAATTTTTCACAGACTCCATATGCTACTTTATCCATAATTCCAAAATCTCAAACTCTTAAGTTTGTCTTGGTGAAAATGTACTTGGCAGCAAAACCTGACTTGAACATTATTTATCACAGGACTCTTCACATGTTTTGATGCATAGCTCTTACTGTGTTGGGTTTTTTACCTAGTGAGCAATTCAGAATTTTTAAGTACATCTGGCCGTAAGAGTTTTGGATGAAGGGATTATAGAATAGAGTTGTATTTTCTTCAGTTTATGCTACATATATGAATTCAGAGTCCCATTTTTGGAAACTGCTGTTATAGTTGACAAATCAATATTCATTCATACAAGGAATATTAAGAATTTACTTTGTTTCAGAGAACTGAGGTGACTGAGAGGAGTAGGATTTAGTCCCTGCTGTCCAGAGAGGGAAGACAGAATTCTCAAGCCAACACATGTAATAAAGCATGACAGGTGTCATTCATTCATTCATTCATTCATTCACAAATATTGATAGCAGTGAAATAAACACAAACCCACCCTCACAGAGCTTACATTCTAGAAAAGAGAAGTGAAGGCCTTACTAAAGATGTAATGTAATGTTAGCTCTTAATCAGTACTGCAAAGAAAAAGGCAGTGTAAAGGGTTAGAGAGGGAATAGGTCTACTTAGAACTTAAGAGTGTTCAAAGTCAACCCTCCCTTCGGAGGTGACCTTTGAACAGAGAATCCAATGAATTTAAGAACACACTGCAAATTCTTCATTCCTGGCAAATGGAATGAAGTGTTTTGAGGAACTGCAAGGAGGCTGGTGTTCCTGGAGTAAATGAAGGAAAGAGGGGAGGGAAATGACTAAAAGAAGTCTGGGTGTGGTGGTGGTAGGGATCTGCACTTCTGGGGTGGGGTGCTAGAACAGTCTTCATAGATTTATTGTTTTAATATATTTCTCCCTCCCTTCCCCCTGTTGTCTGCTCTCTGTGTCCATTCACTGTGTGTTCTTCTGTGTCTGCTTGTATTCTCATTAGGTGGCTCCGGGAACTGATCCTGGGACCTTCCGAAGTGGGAAAGAGGTGAATACTCTCTTTGCCACCTCAACTCCCTGTTCTGCTATGTCTTCTTGTTTTCTCTCCTCCCTGTCCCTTGCTGCGTCATCTTGCTGTGCCGCTCTCCACAATGGCCAGCACTCCTATGCGGGGTGTCTTTCCTGCACAGGGCGGCACTCTGCGTGGGGTGGCATTCCAGCATGGGCTGGCACTCCGCATGGGCCAGCTCACCGTGTGGACCAGCTTGCCCTCACCAGGAGGCCCTGGGCTGCGAACCGTGGACCTCCTGTTTGGTAGACAGAGCCCAATTGGTTGAACCACATCCGTTTCCCTTCACAGAGTCTTAAGCATCAAGTAGAGACCTAATATAGTAGACCAGGAGGTGCGGGCCTCCCAAGCAGAGGGGGCTGGTGATGCAGAAGCACTGGGGGGAGAAACTGGCCTGGCTTATTTAGAGAACTGAAAGCTGATTGCCTCAGCTGGAGCCTAGTTAGTGAGAGAAAAACCAGATACTAGGGAAAAGGAATTCCGCCAGACTTTGGAAGGTCTTGTATTCCATACTAAAGACTTCAAACTTTTGTATACTTGGTGTGGAGCCATTGAAGAGTTTCAAGTAAAGTGAAAGTAGAATTAATCTAGCTTCAAAGTGATAAGTAAACCAAAATGTCCTATTGAGGTAAGAAATGAGTAAACCAGTTATTGTGCTTTTGAATACATACCACTCCATTATCATGCCGATTTTATTTCCCTTATTGTGCCAAACCTCATGAAGTAGTTACTTAGTGGACCATGTTGTTTTGTTTTGTTTTGTTTTTTTTGTTTTTTTAACAAGAAACTTCAGCTCAACTTTTTTTTTTTAAAGATTTATTTATTTTATTTATTTCTCTCCCCTTCCCCCACCTCCCGGTTGTCTGTTCTCTGTGTCTATTTGCTGCGTGTTCTTCTTTGTCTGCTTCTGTTGTTGTTAGCAGCACGGGAATCTGTGTTTCTTTAGGTTGTATCATCTTGCTGTGTCAGCTCTCTGTGTGTGCGGCGCCATTCCTGGGCAGGCTGAACTTTCTTTCGCACTGGGTAGCTCTCCTTATGGGGCGCACTCCTTGAGTGTGGGGCTCTGCTACATGGGGACACCCCTGCGTGGCACGGCACTCCTTGCATGGCATGGCACTCCTTGCGTGCATCAGCACTGTGCGTGGGCCAGCTCCATATGGGTCAAGGAGGCCTGGGGTTTGAACCGTGGACCTCCCATGTGGTAGTCAGATGCCCTAACCACTGGGCCAAATCCGCTTCCCTCAGCTCAACTTTATTGATATTAATCAGTGGACCATATTTTTCTGTAGCTAAGAAGGTTATGTAAATGCTGAGAATTTTTCCAGAGTACAAAGTCCACTAATAGCTACAAATGTGATTCTCTTCAGTAAGCAGGAAGGTCTCAACACCATTGATAACTGTAAATTCTATTACCTGGGAAAATTGTTTGGAAGGAAGGCACCTACCTTTTCCTTCCAGTGAGCAGATGTCCCTGAATTTGCGAGGAAGATTTGAATTAATGAATACTGTCTACTGGGTCTACCAGGTGCTCATTCATTCACTCTTCATCCATTTCATTTTTCCCTAGTGCCTGTGACCCAGGAAGCATTGGGTAGCACTCAGGATACATCTGCAAACAAGACAGCAAGGTCCCTCTTTCATGGGGCTTACATTTCTGGTGAGGGAGATAGATTTTAAACATATAAACAATAAATAAACTATCAGATAGTGATAAACGCTACAACAGAAACAGGATAATATGATAGAAAGGGGAGGGACTTCCTAATACAGTTGGACATGAGATGAAAATATAAATTATGGCCTCCTCTTTTGAGTAATGGCAGTCAGGTGCACCTTGCTTTTGTCCTTACTGCCTCAATGGAAATGAAAGGTATTTTTTAAAAAAAGACAGCTAATGTATTTTATTTTACTTAACGATATTTTAGTTCCCATGTATTTAAAATATTACATGAAATATTAATTTTAAAATACGTGTTTTTCAAACTCATTTCATGGAATAATACTATTTGAACTGTTCACTTGAACTTGTCAATGCCTTTGTCTTCACCAGAATCATTTAAGGGCTTCCAGAGCACATCAGGTTTGAGACATAGCACTTTTTGAATCTGTATGTGATGGTGACACTGCATTTATTTAAACCAAACCACAAGCACCTATTCCCATAATGAACTCAGTTGTTCATTTTTCAGGTGTCTATTGGTGATTGCCACAGTGTACCCATTTATGTAAAGCTTTTTAAAGTGAATTTTAAAAGGCTAGTTTACAAGTATCTATCACTTGCAACACACACAAAAAAGTTTGTGCTGAAAGTCTTTGCCTTCTTTTTTACTTGCTCTATCAGATAAACACTAAGCATTCTAAACTAGAATTAATTGAGGTACTTTCTCTTAATGTCTACAACAAACAAATCTCAGTCAGCAGTTAGGTTTGCATCTTTTAAAATGTAAGTATCTTTAAAAATTTTTAAAAAGCTTTACATGCATATAATTTAAAGAGTAAAATAGTTCCACAAGATTAACAATGAAAAATAGCAGTGCCCAAGCTTGCTTTTTGTACTTGTGTGTCTAAAAATTTCCAAAAAATATTCTACCTTCATACCTAGTTGGTACTTTGGCAAGGTATAGAATGTTAGGTATCATTTTTCCCTCAGAATTCCAAAAGCACAGCCCTATTATTACCAGTCTTAGAGTGTGGCTGTGAAAAAGCCTGATGTCGTTCTGTCTCCTGATCTTTGTATGTGACGTTTTCCCCCTCCTTTCTGGAAGCTTTTACAGGCTTACAGTCTCAATTTACAGTTTCAGCTCCAGTTTGTAAAGAGATTAGAAGTCATTTGTGTCCTTACAACAAGGAAAAATCTTCACAAAATCAATGACTTTCCTTGGACCCAACAGAGAATTGACTTCAAAAAGACAAACTGTTACCAGCAAATCTGAAAGAACAGGCAAATTACAGAGAATCACAGCCAAGATCAGCCTACTTGGAGCAATCCCAATGGGACCATAAACTGGTGGAAACACAAATTGTTAGAGGCCAAGTATGGACTAGTTTAAGAGTGAGAAACTCCTGGAAGTTTCGTTGTAGTGGCTCCCCATACTTTGGAGGTTTTACCTTTAGGAACTCCGCCAGGTTCTCATGGAAGAGCCTCTGGTGGGGGAGGGGGAAAGTAACCATATTTAAATACACTAAGCCGTTCTCCACAACAAAGGTCTGTGATACAGGGAAAAGACTACTAGCGACTTCTCACCTTAGCCTTCCTGTCTTACCTAAGGGGAAATAAAAGCTAAGAAACATTTGTGAGGAATCCAGCTAAGGAACACTGACCCATTACAAAGGACTGAGATTTAATCATAGGATTATAGGATGCTTTCTCTCCCCTTCCCCTCAGCACCACACAAACGGGGCTCCCATATAATTTAAAACCTCACACTAACAACCTAATTCCCTCAGTTCCTGTCACCTGATCATGTTTGGTTTTTAACAAGATTACAAGGCATACTAAAAGGTAGGGGAAAACAGCCTAAAGAGACAAAGCAAGCATCAGAACCAGACTAGGATATGATGCAGATTTTGAAGTGGTTAGGGAATTTTAAATAAGTATAATTAATATGCTAAAGGTTCTCATGGAAAAAGGACAACATGCAAAGGGCAGATGTAAGCAAAAGATGGAAACTCTAAGAATCAAAAGGAAATTATAGGAATCAAAAACACGATAACATATCTAAATAAATGGGAGGATATTCCGAGTTCATGGGTTGGAAGACCTAAGTATCAAGATATCAGTTCTACCCAAACTGATCTACAGATTTAACGCAATCCCAATAAAAATTTCAATGTTCTTTGTAGAATTGGGAAAGCCAATTATCAAATTTATCTGGAAGGGTAGGAGTTCCCAAATAGCCAAAAATATCTTTTAAAAAAATGAAGTTGGAGGACTCACACCTCCAGGCTTTAAAGCATATTGTCTAGCTACAGAGGTAAAAATAACACACTACTGGCATAAAGATAGATTGATCAATGGAATCGAATCAAGAGTTTGGAAATAGACACATCTGTGGGTAAGTGATTTTTGACAAGGCTGTCAAACCCACTCAGCTGGATCACAACAGCCTTTTCAACAAATGGTGCTTGGAAAACTGGAAAACCGTATCTAAAAGAAAGAAAGAGGACCCTTATTTCACACCTTATACAAAAATTAATTTAAAATGGATAAAGACAATATAAAAATTAGGGCCATCGAACTCCTAGAAGAAAGTGTAGGGAAACACTTTCAATATCTTGTGGTTGGTGGTGGTTTCTTGGACCTTATATCCAAAACATGAGCAACAAAAGAAAAAAATAGGTAAATGGGACTGCCTTGAAATTAAACACTTGTATTTCAAACGATTTTATTAAGAAGGTGAAAAGACATCCAATTCAGTGGGAAAACCATGTATCTGATAAGGGATTGATTGCCATGTTACATAAAGAGATCACAGAACTTAATGACAAAACAACAAGCAACCCAATTAAAAAATGGGCAGAATAATAGACATTTTTCAGAAGTGGAAATGCAAATGGCAAAAAGATTTGAAAAAATGTTCAACATTACTATCTATTAGGGAAATACAGATCAAAACATTAAAGACCTATCATGTCACAGCATAAAGAATGGCCATTACTAAAAAAAGAAAACTACAAGTGCTGGAGAGGATGTGGAAAAATAGGAACACTTCTTCACTGCTGGTGGAAGTGTAAAATTGTGCAGCCTCTGTGGAAGACTATTTGGCAGTTCCTCAGGAAACTAGGTATAGAACTGTCACATGATCCAGCAATCCCACTACTAGGAATATATTCAGAAGAACTGAAAGCAAGGATGTGAACAGATATTTGCATTCTGATATTATAGCAGCATTATTCGCAATTGCTAAAAGATGGAAACAACCTAAGTGTCCATCAACTGATGATTGGATAGGCAAGATGTGGTATATTCATATGGTAGAATACTATTCAGTTGTAAGAAGAAATCAGTTAGGGAAACACATGACAATATGGAGGAACCTTGAGGATATTAGGTTGAGTGAGATAAGCCAGATATAAAAGGATGAATATTGTATGGTCTTGCTGATAGGAACTAAATACAACGAGTAAACTTATGGAGTTGAACTGTGAAGTGTAGATTGGTGGGAGATAGAATGGTGGATGAGAAGGGAGAGAAGATGCTGGATGTATATAGAATGTTTAATAAGGTGAAATGTAAATATGTTGTAATGGTTGGACATGATAGTAACATGAGTATAATAAACACTGTTGATTTATGGATGTGATTGTGACTGAAACTAGTAGTCTAGGGAGATTAATGTTAGTTGGAGGACAGCTGGAAGATGATACAATGATTTTGGCAGTTGTGAGGATTGTGGTTAATAACATAAATAAAGGAATATTCTACTACAGGGTGTTAAGAATGTGGTGATTCATGGGAAAAATATAACTAATGTAATTTATAGACTATAGTTAGTAACAACATTATAGTGTTTCTGTAGCAAAAGCAAAGTTGGTACTATATTAATTTAAAAAACAACATGATAACGGAAATGAAGAATGCCTTTGATGGTGTTGCAGATTGAATCATGACCCCATAAAAGGTATGTTCAGGTCCCAACCTCTGGTTCTGTAGGAGTCCTGTGTACCCATTTGTAAATAGAACCTTTGTTGATGCCATTATTAGTTAAGAAATGCCCAACCTTAAATTGGGCCTTAAGGTGGGCCTTAATCCAATATGATTAAGTTCTTATAATCAAAGGAAATTGGATATAGAAGAGAAAGCCATGGGGAAGAGCTGGAAGCTGGAAGGTAACAGAACTCAGACCAGAAAGGAGAGGACCTTGACAGGTGATGAGAAAGCCAAGTGTATTAGACAGTCAAAGGGGTGCTGATACAAAATACCAGAAATTGCTTGGTTTTCATAAAGGGTATTTTTTTGGGGTAGAAGCTTATAGATACCAGGCCATAAGGTATAAGTTACTTCCCTCATCAAAGTCAATTTTCACATGTTGGAGCAAGATGGCTGCTAACAGCTGTGAGGGTTCAGGCTTCCTGGGTTCCTCTCTTGCTGGGTCTTGCTTCTCTCTGGATTCAAGGTTCCTTCCTTCCCAGGGCTTGCTTCTTCCTGGGGTCAGGGTTCCTCTCTTCCTGGGGCTGACTTCTCTTTCCTCTGTGAGCTTCTCAGGGTTACAGCTTAAGGCTTCAGCATCAAACTCCAACATCAAAATCCTCGCATCAAAAGCTCCAATTCTGTCCTTTGCTATGCCTTTTATCTGTGAGTCCCCACCCCTTGGTGCCCTAATGACATGGCCCAATCAAAGCCCTAATCATAACTCAGTCATGCCCAGTAATAGACCAGATTACAAACATAATCCAATATCTGTTTTAGGAATTCATAACTATATCAAACTGCTACACCAAGGAACCCAAGAATTGCTGGCCAGCCAGAACACTACTGATCTCTGGAGGAAGTGAAACTTTTAGCCTCTGAAACTGTGAGCTAATAAATTCCTGTTGGTAAGCCAACCCATTGTGGAGTCTTAGCAGCCTGGAAAGTAAGACAGATGGGCTCATCAGAAGACTGGACATGGACAAGGACAAGGAAAGAATTGGCAACCTCGAAGATAGGTTAATAGAAACTTTCCAAACTGAATGCAAAGAAATACTACTACTACTACTAGAATAGAATAGAATGTCCAAGAACTGTGGGATGATGTTAAAAGGTATAAATATGCATATTGTAATAACAGAAAAAGAGAACAGAGCAGAAGAAACATTTGAAGAAATAATGACTAAGAATTTTCCAAAATTAATGACAGACCCCAAACCACAGATCTGGGAAGCTTAGTGAACATCAAGCAGGATAAATACTTTCCAAAATCTATACATGGGCATATCACTTTCAAACACCTGAAAACCAAAGAAAATAGAAAATCTTGAAAGGAATCTGAGGGGTTGAAGGCACAACTTACCTGTAGGGGAAGAAGGATAAAAATTGCATTGTACTACTCAGAAACCATGTACATGAGAAGAGAATGGACTGAAATATTTAGTGTTAAAAACTTCTCTTTGTCCCCAGTATTCTGAAATGTTTTAATGCTAGGCTATGGTGAGTGTATTTTCACCCACTATACTGGTTACTTGATGAGTCTCTTCAAACTAGAAATTCATATACTTAATCTCTGAGAAATTTATTTTTTAATTTTTATTTATTTCTCTCCCCTCCTCCCTCCTCATCCCCCCCAGTTATCTGCTCTCTATGTCCATTTGCTGTGAGTTCTCTGTCTGCTTCTATTCTTGTCAGCGGCCTGGGAATCTGTCTCTTTTTGTTGCGTCATCTTGCTGCATCAGCTCTACGTGTGTGCGGCGCCACTCCTAGGCAGGCTAGACTTTCTTTCACTCTGGGCAGCTGTCCTTATGGGTGCACTCCTTGTGTGTGGGGCTCCCCTATGAGGGGGACCCCCCTGCGTGGCACGGCACTCCTTGCGCACATCAGCACTGCACATAGGCCAGTTCCACACGGGTCAAGGAGGTCCTGGGTTTGAACCGCAGACCTCCCATGTGGTAGGCGGACGCTCTATCCGTTGAGCCAAGTCTGCTTCCCAAGAAATTTTCTTACAATATTTCTTTGGTAATTTCATCCTCTCTGTTCTATCAGGAACTATCAGTTTTGGATGTTGGGCTTCATATCCTCTTTCTCCTATTTTCCATCGTTAGTCTTTTTTGCTCCATTTCAACTTTATCCTCCAGCTCTTTTATTGAGACTTTTATTATTATTTCTAGTATCATGCTTTAATTTCCAAGAGTTCTTTTTGTTCTTTGATGTTTTATAGCTACTGTTCTTATTTCATGGAAGTAATAGCTTTTCATTTTTTCAGAAGATGTTAATTGGTCTTTCGTGTTTTCATTTCCCTGTATAGTCTGTCTTCCAACTTGCTTTTTTCTGTCTGTTATGGTCTCTTGTCTTTCATGTTAGAGGCTTTCCTCATGTGCCTTATCACCATCAACTGGGTGCTTACACAAAAGGATGGAGCATTAAAAATCTGATTGAAAACTATGCAATGGGTGGGACTTGAGGATTGAGTTTCACTGTAGGGTCATATGGCTCAGCAGTTTCTTTTGGAAAACGCTGCCTGTCAATATCTGAATCTTTTCTCTAGAGTTGGCCAGGTTTTCTGGAGAAGATTCTTTCCATCTCCTCTCTGGAGGGTGTAAGCTTGACTGTAGCATTCTGGGGGTAGAGGTGGGAATCATGGCATTCAGCCTGAGAAGCAGTAATGTGTAGAGGTTAAGAGCAAGCACTCTGAGCTGCCTATGTGAGTGTAGGCGAGGTATTTAAGCCATCTAAACTTCACTTTTCTCACCTTTAAAATGCAAAGATGGGAAGTGGACTTGGCCCAGTGGTTAGGGCATCCGTCTACCACATGGGAGGTCTGTGGTTCGAACCCCAGGCCTCCTTGACCCGTGTGGAGCTGGCCCATGCGCAGTGCTGATGTGCTCAAGGAGTGCCGTGCCACACAGGGTGTCCCCCACATAGGGGAGCCCCATGCACAAGGAGTGCACCCCGTAAAGAGAGCTGCCCAGCGCGAAAGAAAGTTCAGCCTGCCCAGGAATGGTGCTGCACACACGGAGAGCTGACACAAGATGACGCAACAAAAAGAAACACAGATTCCCTTGCCACTGACAACAACAGAAGTGGACAAAGAAGAAGATGCACCAAATAGACACAGAGAACAGACAACCATAGGTGGGGGGGGGGGGAGGGGAAAGAAATAAAATAAATCTTTTTTTAAAAAAAGTTAAATAAAATGCAAAGATTGTTAGTAGGATTAAATTAGTCACTAAATATAAAGCATTAAAAAAAGACTACTAAAGCACTATTTAAGTGTTGCCAAAATCATAGACAGACTGACTTAATCCCACTATTTTCAATATAGTACCCTGCCCATAACCATGCCAAATGTGGACCAACCCAGCCTTCCTCTCTTTTACCATCTCAAGGGAATAAACTTCCATTTTTATGCTGGGGAAGGGGAGGAGCAGTAACAACTGCTGAGCATTGGGGAGCACCTGGGCAGGTAAACATTTTTTTTTAAAGATTTATTTTATTTATTTCTCTTCCCTCCCTCCCCCCACCCCATTGTCTGCTCTCTGTGTCCATTCACTGTGTGTTCGTCTTCTGAGTCTGCTAGCATTATCTGGCGGCACTGGGAAACTGTGTCTCTTTTTTGTTCCGTCATTTTGCTGCGTCAGCTCTCCATGTGTGCGGCACCGCTCCTGGGCAGGCTGCGCAGGAGTGTGGGGTGCACTCCTTGTGCATGGGGCACCCCTATGTGGAGGCACCCCTGCATGGCATGGCACTGCTTGCACATGGCAGCACTGAGCGTGGTCCAGCTTACCACACGGGTCAGGAGGCCCTGGGGATCGAACCCTGGACCCTCCATATGGTAGACGGACACTCTATCATTTGAGCCACATCCACTTCCCAGGTAAACATTTCTTAAACTGATATTCAAGCAATCCTATTTTTCATCTCACTTTTATCCTCACTTTCAGGCATATTTGTTTATTTAAAATATAGTGCAAGCCACATAGGAAATTTAATTTTTCTGGTAGACTTCATTAAAAAAAAGTAAACAGGTGAAATGAATTTTGACTTATTTTAGTTAACTCAATATATCCATTTTATCATTTCACCATGCAATCAATACAAAATTATTGAGAAATTTTATATTCTTTTTTCCATACTAGATCTTCAATATCTATTTAATACTTACAGCCCGTCTCAACTCAAACTAACAACATTTCACATGCTCAAAAGCTTGTGCTCTCCGGGCACCACCACTGTTCCAGCTGGGGCCTGCTGGGGTGATCCATGGGTCGCAGCCAGGGCCACGAAGACATAACCGTGAGGAGCAGTGCGATGAGCTGGAGGCTCGGGAGACCATCTACCCAGAGTCCTTCACAGTATTATCAGAAAATCCACCCAATTTCACCATTGTAATAGCCGAGGCTAACGAAAGCGATGAAACTCTCAAGACTGTGCTCAAGTTTACATGAAGTGAAATATACCCAAGTGAAGCTTCCCTTTATGAAATAGTCTCCCTGGAAAATCTAGAAGATGATGTTTCTCAGGCATTTATAATTTAAAAAATTATTAGCATTACAGGCAGAAGAAAAATCAATATGGTAATGTTCTTTAGTGTTGGCTGTGCAAGAAAAATTAAATTACAGTAAATCAATAAAAACTAAAGAAAAAAATTAGCAGAAGCAGAAAAGCAATTCTTTCGTGGCATTCTTGTTACATTTGAGAATATCGTAAGTTGAAAAGTAAGTTTGATTCAGACTCTCAGAAATGAAAAAGAAACAAATGAAAGAAGTATCAGGAAAAAATAAAGTGGAAAACAGCTATGTGAAACATCATAATCTTGGCACATCTGATACCTAGTTCTTGGAAAATGAAGCAGATGAGGCTTTGTTCCAGGAAATGGATACTTGGAACTGTAGGATGATAAGGATGATCCAGACTACAATCCTGCTGATTCAGAGAGTGACTTTCCCACTAATGAACTGTCCCCATCTGCAGAGAGGCTTGACTGGCTCAGCATGTGTGACTGTGCTAAAAGGGTTTTGATTTTCCTTTCTTTTTTCCTAAGAAAAAAATCATTTTCAAGAAAGTATTCTGATAACTTTCATCATTGAACTTAATAAACTGATACTAAAGTGTAGTGAATAGGCATGACAGTGGTGCAGTGGGTTCGGCGGTGCTGGTCTCTGAGGTGGGTAGGGTGGGGAGTTGGGTGGGACTCTCCATGGAACTGGGGGTAGGGGTAGGGGAAGGTGCAAGTGAACTCTGGGGATTTGCAGGTCTGTGGTTAAAACTACAATATTGGGAATGTTCTTTTGGCAAATATGGCAGGGGAGGGTTACTGGTGTCGGGTGTTGGATGTAGGAGGCATACAGGACAGGGCACACCTGGGGCAGACTTCTATGAAATATGTAAGTGTTCATCTTGTCATAGTATTTTAT
The DNA here is from genome assembly GCF_030445035.2 of Dasypus novemcinctus. NCBI lineage: Eukaryota > Metazoa > Chordata > Mammalia > Cingulata > Dasypodidae > Dasypus > Dasypus novemcinctus. The sequence goes on from NC_080678.1 coordinate 51,490,829, forward strand.
GTCAGTGCATGCAGACCAACACAATTAACACGAAAATATTACACTCCCATCCTGGGGAGTCCTGCTATGTTCTCAGACAGAGGGGCAAGTGTCTCTCAGGAACATAGGTGGTGACCAATAAAAGAAAACAGACCAATATGTTAAGCCCCCAATATTATTGCAAGTAACTGAATCTCATTCTTCAAAAAGTGAAACATAGTGGTTACCACAGGTCTTGAGGGAAGGAAGAGGGAAGGATAGAATAGATGGGACATAGGGCATTTTTAGGGCATTAAAATTATTAGAATTGTTCTGCATGATCTTGCAATAATGGATACAGGCCATTTTAAATTTTGTCAAAATTTATAGAAGTGTATGGTGCAGAATGTAAAACAAAATGTAAATCATTGACCATGGTTAGTAGCAATGCTTCAGTATTTGTACATTGATTGTAACAAATGTACCATCCACATGTAATGTTAATAGGGGAGAGAGGAAAAGGGGGAGGGTGTTGGGTATATGGGAATCCCCTACATTCTGTACATGACTTTTCTGTAACCTAAAGCTTCTTTGAAGATAAAATGAAAAAAAAAAAAAGACTCTGGGGGAATATATGGAAGAAAATGTCACTGTAATACAAGACAACAGATCTTACAGTGATGAAAGACACAACATCAAAAAATATTTTTTTATTAAAAATGTTTCAACTTTTTTGTATTTTATTTGTTATTTTTAAAACTATCATTACTATTTCATTTTCCTATTAATTTTATTTGGTTACTTTGTTGGTTTCATTTTTGAAGAAGTTTTTGGATCACAGAAGGGTCACAGGGGAGGATCATTGGTATGGGGTGTCAGTGACGGGGGATGCCTGGGATGAGGTTCACTTGGGGCATACCTATAAGGCATATGAATGTGTTCAAGTGTTCATGGGGCATTGTCACAGTGGGTGGAGATCCACACAATAACTGAAAGAATATTGATTCCCATCCTGGGGAGCTCTGCCACATTCTCTAATTGGACAGCAAGAATCCCCCGAGTATAGGGCAGTGCTTAGTGAAGGAGAATGGACCCTTGATATTGATGATTGTACTTATGAACCTTTTCTTTTGAAATTGAAACTTAGCCTAGTGTTATATGTTGCCTAAGAGTTACCTCTTGAGAGCCTCCTTGTTGCTCAAATATAGCCTCTCACTAAGCCAAACTCAGCATATAAATGCATTATCTGCACCGCTCAACCCACCCCCCCTCCCCGGCTGTCATGGGACATGACTCCTAGGGATGAGTCTCCATGGCACCGAGGGATTATTACCAAGTGCTAACTAGCAATGCACATGGAAACTGGAAGAAGATCTTAACCAAAAGGGGGAAAGGGTAAATACAAATAAATTTTCATGACTAAGAGATTTCAGAGTGAGTTGGGAGGTTATTCCAGAGGTTACGCCTATGCGAGTCTCAGCAGAATCTCATTGACTGCCACAGTAAATATTGCTTCAAATAGTGGGGCTCCTGAGGGCTCTTAGACACTATAGGCAGGGCAGAGAGCTCAGGAGTTTGGCTCCCTGCCAGTGGACCCTACTTTGGAATTTACACTCCCCAGTGTGACAGAGTTGGACTCAGTTGTGGTTTCCCTACACATGGCTCCTCTGCCACTTCTATTTGAACCTATAGTTAGTGCTAGAGTTGATAGGTGTATGTCCAAGAGACTTAAATCTTTGGGCTATCTATGTGCCATTTGGACCCTGAATCTCAACAGAATTGCAACATCTACTCTTCAGTTCATTGGATTCACTCAGGACAACTAACAAAAGATGATGATGGAAAACACCCATTCCAAGGAACAGAGAGAGTCTACAACTGCAAGCAAGATAGTCCCATCTATCTGCTCCATGGAATCTAAGCCCCCTCTCACTTAGAGGCAGAGTGGGCATCACCATCCCAGAATCCTCAGGATTGGGAAATGAACGATGTTGTAGAGTAGACTTACTGTTATTCTACTATAGACTTATTGTAATTCTAACAATGGAAGAACTTTTATTACTGATGTGGAGGCAGTGGCTGCTGGAGGTTCTGAGGGGAGGAAGAGGGAAAAGCAGGAATATGGGGGCATTTTTGGGACATTGGAATTGTCCTGAATGATGTTGTAATGATGGATACAGGCATCTATATATTTTGTCATAACTTACAAAATTGTGCAGGATAGAGTGTATATCATAAACTATAATCCATGCTTAGTGGCAATGCTCCAATATGTGTTCATCAATTGTAACCAATGTACCACACTAATGAAGGATGCTGTTAATGTGGGAGAGTGTGGGAGGGGTAGGGAGTGGAGTATATGGGAATCCCTATATTTTTTATGTAACATTTATGTAATCTAAAGTATTTTTTAAAACATAAAGAAGTATTAAGTTTTTTAAAAAGTTTCAAAAAAAATTACTACACAATAGCTTGTGGCCACTATATTGGACAGTGCAGGTCTAGGGTGCATATTAATATAATTTCCTGGGTTCACTTCAGTTGGAATCCTCAGGGGTACTGCCCAAGAGCAGTACCTTGAGCTGGGTAATTGCGCTTTTAAAAAACCTTTATTAGTTTAATTTCCAATAGCAACATATAAAGTACAAAGTGTAATATAGATCTCCGTTTCCTTTCCTTATCCTACTCCTACAGCCACTCCCAGCTCCATTACATCTTGTTTTTATTCATATGTAATTTTATTTTTAAATGACATCATGTAGTACAATAATTTCAGTGAACATATATTGTGAATATCTTTCAATGACAGTACTTGAAAATCGAGGTCTTCCTTTTTATTGGTTAAGTAATATCCATTTTTATGGATGTGCCATAATTTATTTCATCAGTTCCCTTTTAATATACTTGAATTGTTTCAGGTTTTTGCTATAATAAACATTGTTGCAATGGGTAACTTTGTAAATTTATCTATGGGATAAATTCCTAGAGGTGAATTTGCTAATTCATGGGGTAGAAACATACAATTTTTTGATAGTTACTGCCAAATTTCTCTTCCAAAAATTAAGTCTGTACATCATAAATTATTTTAAGAGGGCCTATTTCTCTACATTCTTACCCACATTAGGTATTATCAATCCTTTTCATCTTTGTCAATCTTATAGGTGAAAAATGAGACCTCATTTTAAGGCAAGTAGAAAGAACTGGGTCCTTTTTGAGTTAGAATTTTCCTTCTCTATTCTCCCCTCTACTCCGTTCATAAAATTTGCTGTTGCTATTTTAACTAGATCTGGCATCTAAAGAATTTGTGCCATTTGGCTGCTGTGACATGCTACAAATTATGTTTATTTTATCATGTTCCATAAGTGAGGCAAGTGGTCTATGTCACATTATTGTGTTAGGAGATCTTAAATTTTATAAGAACTGTTTTCTATTAACTGTTCACATTTATTTATCCTGACATATTAAATATTTCTTCAATAATATGCTTAAAAACTGTGTTTTCTAGTATTTATGCTGTGTGTGTATTTGTGTGTGTGTGTGTATGTAATGTATTGGGGAAGGGGTAGACCCCAAATTAATCCTACAAATAATGAATGTAGTGTATTTATTAAAACTGTATAATTCAGGTAGAGTATATTTTTAAATTTGGTATTTATAGTTTGTCACACGTCACATTATTTTAAATGTAGAACAAGAGCATTTTTTAAAAAAGATTTATTTATTATTTATTTCTCTCCCTGCCTGCCCCCCACCCTGTTGTCTGCTATGTCCATTCGCTGTGTGTTCTTCTGTGTCCACTTGCATTCTCGACAGCACTGGGAATCTGTGTCTCTTTCTGTTGTATCATCTTGCTGCGTCAGCTCTCCGTGTGTGCAGCACCATTCCTGGTCAGGCTGCCCTTTTTTCACGCGGGGTGGCTCTCCATACGGGGTACACTCTTGCACATGGGGCTCCCCTACGCGGGGGACACCCCTGCGTGGCACGGCACTCCTTGTGCGCATCAGCACCGCACATGGGCCAGCTCACCACATGGGTGAGGAGGCTCTGGATTTGGACCCTGGACCTCCCATGTGGTAGACGGGTGCTCTATCAGTTGAGTCACATCCACTTCCCGACAATAGTATTTTTGTATTAAGCTCCATAAGTGTGGGTTGAAATAGGCAAGTTAAATGCCATTGTCAATTTTAAGCAGGAATATTTGAAGTATTCTTCTTTGGACTTTGACTACTATTTTTACTGAATCTGTACATTTTAAAATGAGCAGTCACTCTTCTGTCAGATCAGGTAGCAACACTGGATTTATCAAGTAGTTATTTATGCAATGTTTAGACAGGCAAAACAAAATGGAGAGGTGAGGCAATTATATGTAGATCATACCCACACAACTTAAAACAACTACAAAGGAAATAGTTCAGAACAATGGAGTTTCGTTGGCTCTATGCTGAACATTTAGTTAATTGCACGGTTCTTCACATCTTTTAGCCTGTGGTGGCCGTTAATTAACCATGGCAACCACCTCGGGGCAATACCTGTCCATTATAAAACTTGGTCTCAGAGAACTTTAAGAACCATTTCCTCGATAGCATAATATGTTTTAAAAGTCATAGAGAGAGACAGTACCAAGATATAACCTTAGTTGCATATAGGAAATTAACCTGTTTAAAAAAGTATGATACTAAGATTTGCAGTTTTAAAAGAAAAACCATATTGTGCATATTTTTTGGATATTTAGCAAATTCTCAATGCACTGATACATAAACTCTAACATGTAGAGATGAATTCATTCCATAATGTTAATTATTGATTGATTAATTAAGTACTGTCAGCTATTACTTACTGACCCTGTGCTGCAAAAGCTACTTTAAAAGCAATAGCTGAATCTTACATTTCAACTGAGAGACGGTAATTTTCACCACTCAAGTGGTAAATTGCAAAAATGTGCTAAAGGCACAAAGTGAAGGCTATCAATGTAGATAGAAATTACACCTACAGATTTCAACTCTGTATTCTAATTTTTAAATTCTAAAAGGTGGACAAATATTTAGGGCAAGTCACTTAGGAGGGTGCTACATTATTAGCCTGCTTTGCACTCTCACAGGTTTTGACCTGGCACTGGAAGGAGAGGGAGGTCTTGGAGCAGAGAGGAACTTTAATATCCTTCCAAACCCTGAGCTTCTGTGATTCTGAGAAATGATCATTTAGTATGCCCTTATGAAACCATCACATGGGAATAAAAGGTGTTTATATGAAGAAGAGTTCACAAAAATAACTCCAGTGGCGTAAGCTTATGTGCTTGGCTCTCTGGATATGTCATCCCATTTAATCCACCCAGTGAATGAGGCAGAGTCTTAACAGGAGAAAAGACAGGCTCAGAGAGGTAAGGGATCATGCCCAAGACTAATCAAGAATAATGAAATGGGGGAAGTGGATTTGGCTCAACTGATAAAGCATCCGCCTACCACATGGGAGTTCCAGGGTTCAAACCCAGGGCCTCCTGACCTGTGTTGTGTGGTGAGTTGACCCACATGCGGTGCTGATGTGCACAAGGAGTGCCATATCACACAGGGGTGTCCCCCACATAGGGGAGCCCCACACGCAAGGAATGCGCCCCATACAGAGAGCTGCCCCATGCAAAAAAAGCGCAGCCTGCACAGGAGTGGCACTGCACATACGGAGAGCTGACGCAGCAAGATGATGCAACAAAGAGACACAGATTCCTGGGGCCGCTGACAAGAATGCAAGCGGACACAGAGGAACACACAGCAAATGGACACAGAGAGCAGACTACTTGGGGGGAGGGAAAAGGGGAGAGGAGAGAGAGAGAGAGAGAGAGACAGAGAGTGGGAGGGAGGGAGGGAGAGAGAGGGAGGGAGGGAGAGAGAGAGAGGTAGGGAGGGAGGGAGGGAGGGAGAGAGAGAACTTAATTTAAAAAAAGAAAAGAAAAATGAAATGGCCGTTAGGGAAAATCAAGCTTCTTTGGGACTAAATGATCCAGAGATTTGCTTCCATTCTCCAAAAGAAGCAATGTCTGAATGTGTAACTATCGCCCCTATAATTCATTGTGTTGAAATGTCTGCATGCCCAGTCCAAAAATTTCACACCAGCTGGTCTGAGGTTCTAGCTCTAGTGCCTTCCTGCCTTCCTCCCTCCCTTCCTTCTTTCCTCCCTTCCTTCTGCCCTCCTCATTTCCTTCCAGGTTAATGCTCACATTCCTCCATGCAGTCCTCTGGCTTTCCCCCTTCATTATACTGATATCTCCACCACACTCAACACAACTATGAATGCTAGATGTGTACATACTGTAGTGATGTAAATATAAACAAACAAAAAACCTTATTGACAAAATTCTATGTGGTTACAATATATATTCCTTCTTGTCCAGGAAAAAAATATATGAGTCTACAAAATACTGGCTTGTCATTGTGAAGATTCATGCCAAAATTAATTTTGAACAATGGAATGATTGGTGAATACGATATCCATTTTCTTTATTTTGATTTGAAATAAATGATATTTCTCCTTTATTTAATAACTTGCTTTTCTTAGCTCTGATGTTCCTTTTGAAAATTTTTATCTCATGAAACTAGTTCATCTTGATGCTATAGCTATTTTTTTTTCTTATTTTTCAGTTGTTAAATTTTTTGGGAGGAGTGTATAGAAATAATGTTATTTGGCTTTTAGCAAGTATTTCTCATTAGATTAAAAATTTTAAGAGTGATGTATTTGGGTTCAATGAGTAAATATGCTTTAAGAACTAATTAATATTTTAAGGCCTATCTTTTTTTTTAAGGCTTATTTTATTTTTATTTCTCTCCCCCTCCCTCCCATTGTCTGCTCTGTGTCCATTCTCTGTGTGTTATTCTGTGTCCACTTGCATTCTTGGCAGCACCAGGAACCTGTATCTCTTTTTTGTTGTGTCATTTTGCTGCATCAGCTCTGTGTGTGTGGTGCCACTCCTGGGCGGGCTGCGCTTTTCATGTGGGACAGCTCTCCTTGCAGGGCGCACTCCTTGAGTGTGGGGCTCCTCTATGTGGGGGACACCCCTGTGTGGCATGGCACTCCTTGCGTGCAGCAGCACTGCCTGTGGGCCAGCTCACCACACAGGCCAGGAGGCCCTGGGTTTGAACCCTGGACCTCCTATATGGTAGGTGGATGCTCTATCAGTTGATCCACATCTGCTTCTCATTAAGGCCTATCATTTTGACATGATTATAATCTGTATTTTGAAGAGAATGTCTCTTCATTTTAAAATAATTACTTACTGAGTTATTTTTTATTACTGTTTGTGGCAATTTGATTTTTTTTAATATTATGCACTTTTTAAATTCATTTTTTAAAAATATTACATTCAAAAAATATGAGGTCCCCATTCACCTTCACTGCCCCCCACCCCACCACTCCCCCCACAGCAACACTCTCCCCCATCATCATGACACATCCATTGCATTTGGTGAGTACATCTCTGGGCATTGCTGTACCTCATGGTGAAAGGTCCACATCATAGCCCATACTCTCCCACGTTCCATCCAGTGGGTCATGGGAGGATCTACAATGTCCATTAATTGTCCCTGCAGCACTACCCAAGACAACACCAAGTCCCGAAAATGCCTCCACATCTCATCTCCTCCAATTCCCCGCACCCAGCAGCCACCATGGCCACTTTTTCCACACCAATGCCACATTTTCTCGATTACTAACCACAATAGTTCATGAATAGAATATCAGTAAGTCCACTCTAATCCTTACTGTATTCCTCCTTCCTGTGGACCTTGGATTGGTTGTGTCCATTCCACATCTATGTCAAGAGGGGGCTTAGATTCCACATGGATACTGGATACAATCCTCCTGCTTTCAGTTGTAGGCACTCCAGGCTCCATGGTGTGGTGGTTGACATTCTTCAACTTCATGTTAGCTGAGTGGGGTAAGTCCAATAAACCACAGTGTAGGAGCTGAAGTCTGTTGAGGCTCAGTGGTGGTTGACATTCTTCAACTTCATGTTAGCTGAGTGGGGTAAGTCCAATAAACCAGAGTGTAGGAGCTGAAGTCTGTTGAGGCTCAGGGCCTGGCTATCATATTGTCAGTCCAGAGATTCAGATCCCCTAGATATATCTTAAACCCCAGCACCAACTACAATTCCAGTAAAGTAACAGGAAAGGCTTGTGAAAAGAGATCACATCTGAGTCCAGCTCCATCACGCAGAAAAACCAACTCCAAAGAAGGGCCAACTGACGTGGCAGTGAACTCCATCTGCCATGACCATAAAACCTGTGGGTCTCTTTAGCCCTCAAAAGAACCAATACCTGGGGTTGTATCTACTTTATCTGTCTCTGAGACTCTGCTCAGGTGTGCATACGGGCAATCCTTCTGACAACCTCCAGACTCTTTTTTAGAGACTCATAGCCATATAAACTCATTTGTCCTTTCCATTTCCCCCTTAATTTAGGTCAAAAAGCATTTTTAACTCCTGTTATTATATGTACACAGGGATATTCTGCTGGGCCGTGTTGAACCTCTTATTCAAGGTCATTTTCTAGTTACGTCATCAGCTGGTACTTGGTAGTGGTCCCTCAGTGCCAGGGAGGCTCATCCCTGGGTGTCATGTCCCATGCTGGGGGGAAGGCAGTGCATTTACATGCTGAGTTTGGCTTCGAGATTGGCCACATTTGAGTAACACGGAGGCTCTCAGGAGGGAACCCTTAGGCACACTGCTGCTCTAGGCCTTGCTCTTATTTCAGGTGTACAGGCTCACAAGCATAGTCATTAGTATCAGGGACTCACTGTTGGACCCTCATTCCTTCCTGGTCTTTGCCGTTGCACCTGGGGGACTGCCGCTGTTCCCCTAGGGACCATGACTGACCCCCCCGCCCCGGCCAGGAACCCAGCACCCCCCCCAGCTGTAGTTTTTAATTCTTTCCACTATGAGTATATCCAAACATTTCCATGCACCCCGGACACATGCCCTGTATAACTCCCTGTCAACCCTATGTCCCCTGTCAATAACATCCCATACCAGTATTCCTCTGCTGCCATTGTTGAACCACTCTGTGATCCAAAACTTCCTGAAAAGTGAAGCCCAATATAATATCAGGTTCCCTTAAGAGTAAAATGGAATATACAATGAGTTTAAAGGTTAGATATAGGATACATATTGAATTGGAAAAATTCTACATCCTATCATTTTCATTTCTTTTTTCCTAATTATTGAGCTTCTCTTCACAAGAGCCCTAGATCACAGTAATTCATATATACAATATACAGTACTCCCACATATCCAATATAAAATCTTTTCCCTTCCACAGCAATAATCTTTTAACTTATTCATACCATATTTACTGAAACTGATGTACAGATTTTGAGACAATAGCTTTCAAATAAGATAACATTTGTGTTTACATTGTGGTTTATACTTTAGGCTATACAATTTTCTAGATTTTTAGTTATCCTATGTTTTACATTATGGTTTATGTTATTAGTCTGTCAGCCCCTATATGTTTTTGGTGTAACATTACATGTTTTATATCCATCCTTGTGTACTCTTGTGAAACACTTCTATTGCCCTCACAGTTACATTGGTTCCATCTATTCAATATTTATTTCCCCCTCCCTTTGGGACCCACAGTGACAGTCAATCTTCATTTCTTGAGGAGCCATGTTCAGAGATACTTGCAACAGTGTTGAGGGCTTGACTTGCTCAACTGCCCTAATGCCCTGGGAGCCCCCATTTCTCTTGAGAGATACTGTTCCCTCTATTTGATGGCATTAGTCCTCCCCAGGATGTGGGTCTACCTTCACTCTCATTATATGGGTCTCTACCCAATGGTATAAACCACTCTAGCAAAATGAGCATTCACATATTCCCTAGGAGTCTGTCCTACATCAGATTATTCCCTTTAAGTATCTTAAACAGGTAACTTTTCTAATTATATTTTGAAAAGGTTTTCTCAGCATTATACTCTCAACCAACACCTGACAATTTTCTATGTTTGTATGTTGCCCCACCCTCCCCCCCAATTTCTTGGGCAATATTACCCATCCACCCATCCCTAGCCCCCCTCAGTCCCGCAAAGCCCCACCCAAAGGTAACCCTATGCCCCCATTTTATCCCTTCTTTGTACATATACTTACCTCCAGCTTATCATAGATTTCACCCATGTAGATGTCAGCTTACATCCTTCCTCTACCCCCCGATTTCCTGTAAGCCTATCTTCCAGTCTCTAGCTCTCTGAGGCAGCTTGTTTTACTTATTTCATATCATTGAGGTCATGTAGTATTTGTCCTTCAATGCCTGGGTTGCTTCACTCAACATAAGGTTCTCAAGATTCATCCATGTTATCACGTGTGTTTGTAGTGTACTTGTTCTTAAAGCCGAGTAGTATTCCATTGTATGTATATACCACATTTTATTGATCCACTCTTCTGTTGATGGGCATTTGGGTTGATTCCAATTTTTGGTGATAGTGAACAATGCTGCTATGAACTCTGGTGTGCATATATTGGTTTGTGTCCTTGTTTTCAGTTCTGCTGGGTATATACCCAGCAGTGGAATTGCTGGGTCATATGGCAAATCTATGGTTAGTTTTTTTGAGAAACTGCCAAACTGTCCTCCAGAATGGTTGGATCCTTCTGCATTCCCACCAGCAGTGGATGAGTGTTCCCATTTCTTCACATCCTCTCCAGCATTTGTATTCCTCTGTTTTTTTCATAGCTGCCAATCTTATGGGAGTAAGATGGTATCTCATTGTAGTTTTGATTTGCATTTCCCTGATAGCTAAAGATTTTGAGCATTTTTTCATGTGCTTTTTAGCCATTTGTATTTCTTCTTTGGAGAAGTGTCTGTTTAAATCTTTTTCCCATTTTTTAAATGGGTTGTTTATCTTTTTATTTTCAGGATATAGGAGTTCTTTATATATGCAAGTTATAAGTCTCTTATCGGATATATGGTTGCCAAATATTTTCTCCCATTGTGTAGGCTCCCTTTTCACTTTCTTGACAAACTCCTTTGAGGTGCAGAAGGCTTTAATTTTGAGGAAGTCCCATTTATCTATTTGTTCTTTTGCTGCTCGTGCTTTTGGTGTGATGTTCATGAAGCCATTTCCTATTACAAGGTCTTGTAGATGTTTCCCTACACTGCTTTCCAAAGTCTTTATGGTCTTGGCTCTTATATTTAGGTCTTTTATCCATCTTGAGTTGATCTTTGTATAAGGTGTGAGATGGTAATCCTCTTTCATTCTTCTACATATGGATATCCAGTTCTCCAGGCACCATTTGTTGAATATGTCATTCTCTCCAAGTTGAGAGGGTTTGGTGGCTTTATCAAATATTATATGGCTATATATATGAGGTTCTATATCAGAACTTTCTATTCAATTCCATTGGTCTGTGTGTCTCTCCTTATGCCAATACCATGCTGTTTTCACTACTGTAGCTTTGTAGTATGTTTTGAAGTCAGGTAGTGTGATTCCTCCAATTTCCGTTTTCTTTTTCAATATGTCTTTGGCTATTAGGGGCCTCTTTCCTTTCCAAATAAATTTCATAGTTAGTTTTTCTAGTTCCTTAAAGAAGGCTGTGTTGATTTTTATTGGGATTGCATTGAATGTGTAGATCAGTTTTGGTAGGCTAGACATCTTAATAATATTTAGTCTTCCTATCCACAAACAGGGAATATTCTTCCATTTATTTAGGTCTTCTTTGATTTCCTTGAACAGTCTTGTGTAGTTCTCGGTGTAAAAGTTTTTTACATCTTTAGTTAAATTTATTCCTAAATATTTGATTTTTTAATTTACTATTGTGAATGGTATTTGTTTCTTGATTTCCTCATGATCTTGCTCATTACTGGTGTACGGAAATGCTACTGATTTTTGCGCACCGATCTTATAACCTGCGACTTTACTAAACTCATTTATGAGTTCTAGAAGCTTTGTTGTAGACCTCTCAGGGTTTTCTATGTATAGGATCATGTCATCTGCAAGTAATGAAATTTTGACTTCTTCCTTTCCAATTTGAATGCCTTTTATATCTGGCTCTTGCCTCAGTGCTCGAGCAAGTACTTCTAAGACAATGTTAAATAGAAGGGGAGAGAGTGGGCATCCTTGTCTTGTTCCTGACTTTAGAGGGAAGGATTTCAGGATTTCTCCATTGTAAATGATGTTGGATATGGGTTTTTCATATATACTCTTTATCATGTTCAAAAAATTTCCTTGTATTCCGATCTTTTGGAGTGTTTTTATCAAGAAAGGGTGCTGTATTTTGTCAAATGCTTTTTCTGCATCTATAGATATAATCATGTGATTTTTTCCCTTCAATCTGTTTGTATGGTGTATTACATTGATTGATTTTCTTATGTTGAACCATCCTTGCATACCTGGAATGAATCCCACTTGGTCGTGGTGTATAATTCATTTAATGTGTTGTTGAATATGATTAGCAAGTATTTTGTTAAGTATTTTTGCATCTAGGTTCATTAGAGAAATTGGTGTGTAATTTTCCTTTCTTGTGGTGTCTTTTTTTGGCTTTGGTACTAGGGTAATGTTGGCATCATAGAATGAGTTAGGCAATGTTCCTTCTGTTTTGATTTTTTGGAAGAGTTTCAGCAGGATTGGTTTTAGTTCTTTCTGGAATGTTTTGTAGAATTCACCTGTGAAGCCATCTGGCCCTGGGCTCTTCTTAGTTGGGAGGTTTTTAATGACTGATTCTATCTCTTTACTTGTGATTGGTTTGTTGAGATCATCAATTTCTTCTTTCGTCAATATAGGCTGCTTATGTGTTTCTAGGAATTTGTCCATTTCCTCTGAATTGTCGTTTTTGTTGGAATATAGTTTTTCAAAGTATCCTCTTATGATAGTCTTTATTTCTGTGAGGTCAGTGGTGATATCTCATTTCTCATTTCTTATTTTGTGTATTTGCATCTTCTCTCTTTTTTCCTTTGTTAGTCTCACTAAGGGTTTGTCAATTTTATTGATCTCAAAAAACCAGCTCTTGGTCTTGTTTATCTTTTCAAGTGCTTTCTTATTTTCTATTTCATTTAGTTCTGCTCTTATCTTTGTTCTTTCTTTCTTTCTTCTTCCTGTGGGGTTATGTTGTTGTTTTTTTACTAATTCCTCCAAATGTGCAGTTAGTTCTTCAATTTTTGCTCTTTCTTCTTTTTTGATATATGAATTTATGGCTATAAATTTCCCTCTCAGTACTGCTTTTGCTGCATCCCATAAGTTTTGGTATGTTGTGTTATCATTATCATTTGTTTCAAGGTAGTTATTGATTTCTTTTGAGATTTCCTCTTTGACCCACTGTTTTTCTAAGAGTGTGCTGTTTAATTTCCATATCTTGGTGTGAAATCTGGGCCTCTGGCCCTTGCAGATTTCCAGCTTCACTCCACTGTGGTCAGAGAAATTATTTTGTATGATTTCGATTTTTCTGAATTCATTAAGCCTTTCTTTGTGGCCTAGCATATGGTCTATCTTGGAGAATGATCCATGTGCACTTGAGAAAAATGTATATCCTGTTGTATTCAGGTGTAATGATCTGTATATGTCTATTAGATCCAGCTCCTCTAATACACTGTTCAAATATTTTGTTTCTTTAGTGATTCTCTTTTGAGATGTTCTGTCCAGAGTTGATAGTGGTGTATTAAAATCTCCCACTATAATTGTAGGATGCGTCTATTCTTTCACTTAGTTTTTCCAGTGTTTGCCTATGTATTTAGAGGCGCCCTTGTTAGGAGCATAAATATTTATGATTGTTTGTTTTTCTCGTGAGATTGTCCCTTTCACTAATATGTAGTATCTTTCTTTGTCTCTCACAATTGTTTCGCATTTAAAGTCTATTTTGTCTGATATTAATATAGATACTCCTGCCTTTTTTTGGTTATTATTTGCTTGTAAGATTGTTTTCCAACCATTCACTTTCAGCCTCCATGAATCTCTGGGTCTAAGATGTGTCTCTTGTAGACAGCGTATAGATGGGTCATATTTCCTTATCCAATGTCCCAGTCTGAATCTTTTGATAGGTGAGTTTAATCCATTGACATTCAGTGTTATTACTTTCAAGGAATTATTTATGTTAGCCATATTTTGATAGGACTTGTGTTTGTCATATTTTGTTTGTTTGTTTGTTTCTTCTTTTTTTTTTTTTTATTGCTCTTACACTCTCCTCCAACTCTGCCTGTCCTGTTTTTTCCTTTCTTCCTGCAGAACTCCCTTTAGTAATTCTTGAAGGGGAGGTTTCTTGTTGGCATACTTTCAATTTCTGTTTATCTGTGAATATTTTGAACTCTCCATTATTTTTGAATTCTAGTTTAGCTGGGTAGAGTATTCTTGGCTGGAAATTTTTTTCTTTTAGTACCTTGACTATATCATACCACTGTCTTCTTGCCTCCATGGTTTCAGATGAGAAATCAGCACTTAATCTTATGGGGCCTCCCTTGTATGTGATGGTTTTCTTTTCTCTTAGTGCTTTTAGAATTTTCTCTTTGTCTTGAACATTGGATAATTTGACAAGTATATGTCTTGGGGTGGGCCTGTTGGGGTTTATGATGTTTGGGGTACATTGTGCTTCTTGGATATGTACATCTGTCTCTCTCAGTAGATTTGGGAAGTTTTCAGCCATTATTTCCTGCAACACCCCTTCTGACCCCTTTCCCTTCTCTTCTTCTTCTGGGATGCCTATAATACGTATGTTTGTGCATTTTGCATTGTCATTCAGGTCCCTAAGTCCTATGTGGATTTTTTCTATCTTTTTATCGATCAATTCTACTATCTGTTTGATTTCTGATATACTGTCTTCCACTTCGCTAATTCTCTCCTCTGCCTCTTGTAATCTGCCGCTATTTGCTGCAAGTGTATTTTTGATTTCTTGAACTGTGGTGTTCATTCCCATCATATCTGTTATCTTTTTGCGTATGTCTGCAATTTCCTCTCCAAGTGTTTTCTTTATATTGTTTATCTCTTCCTTTACTTCATTAAGTATGTCTCTGATATATGTTCTGAGATCTTTAATTACTTGTCCGAAGTTCTGCTCCCCTTCTTGGTTTTTAGTTTGTTCATTAGATTCAGCCATGTTTTCCTGATTACTTGTTTGGTTTGTAGTTTTTTGTTGCTGTCTGGTCATTATTTTATCTTGACGGGTTTAATCAGTTCCTTAGTTTCTTTGTCTAGTCTTGGGGATTAATTAGTTGTTGTTCTTGTGTAAGTGTTATATCTTCTCTTTGTTACTTTGTTCTTCTTATTCTAATTTGTTGTTGCTGGCTGAGTTCACTTTGAAGGAAAATATTAGGGACAGGGATAGGCAATTGTGTAAAAAAGGAAAATGTGTAAAGTAGTATTGGTAATAAATGTTACCAGAGCAACAATATGAGATCTGGGAGGATGGGTTTTAGACTCATGTAAGTTGTGTAGAGTTATAGCAATAAGTAGAGTACCTATAATGAGGTAGTCGACTGAATATGGGAGGAATATAGTATGAATTAAAAAGCCAGTGTTTTCATGAGGGAGGGAAAGAGAAAAGAAAGACAATAGTATCAAGAGTGGATAAAAGACAGAAAACAAAACAAAGGTATTAGAAATTAAAAGTTAGACAATTTGGGGACCAAAGAAAGGGAGGTGGTATATAAGAGAGACAGTAGATGATGGAGGATATCAAGATGTGGGGGAAAAGGGATAGTGTAGGTTGCCAAAATCAATTCACACAGAAATGAGGCAATGGAGGATGAGCAAACCCAGCAAATGTGAGGTGCTCCCTGCAGCACCTATTGTATAATTAAGATAAAATAAAATAAGAAGAAAAAGAGGGAAAAGAGAAAAAAGGGGGGTGTGGGCAAAGAGAAGGGAGGGAAACAAGCAAGAAAAAGAAAAGAAGAGAAAGGAAAAAAAAAGAAAAATAAAAACAAAACAAAAAAACCCCTAAATAAATGAAAAAAGACCTTGGGGGATACAATGGGAGTAAAAACTAGGAGATAATGCAATATTAGCAACCAGGACAATAAAAAAGAAAAGAAAAAAAAAAGTAAAAGAAAAAGAAAAAAAAGAGAAAAAGGAAAGAGAAAACAAAGAACAAACAAACAAAAAAAAACAAACCGCAACCGTCACAGGATAGGACAATCAAGGACCTCAGATGGACCTCAGGGTGTGGTGGGTTCAGGGATGGGAAGTCTGTGATATTGCAGACTCAATAGGTGTGAGTCTCTGGGGTGTGGGCCACCAGGGTTTAGGGGACACAGACCTGGCAACCTCAAATCCGGTTAACAGGGAGCCTGGGAGCACCACAGTGCAACACAGCCTTCGGGGATCCCCGCAGCTAGGTACCAGCCCTATGTGGGGGGTCACGTCCGCAAACTCTGACCTCTGTGTCAGAAACCCAAAATTCTCCCTCACAAGAGTCTCTTCTGTCACTGTGTCACCAATTCGACTTCAGGACACCTCCCGCCCTGCAAGCCCCCGGAACAGCCTGCTGGGGGCGCCTCTTTATTTCGGCCAATTTAAGGATGCTGCAGATCGGCAGCCAGGCCTAGGGGGCAGGGCTCTAACCGGAAGCGCTGAACTCCATGTCCGAAATCAAAAATTCCCTGCCTCACAAAAGACTCCTCCTAAATGGCTTCCAGGCACCTCCCAACCTGCAAGCCCCCGAAATAGCCTGCTAGTAGCGCCTCTTCATTGCGGCTGATTTAAGGACTACTGCAGATCGGCAGCCAAGCCTAGGGGGTGGGGCTCTAACCAGAGGTGCTGAACTCTGTGCCCGAAATCCAAAATTCCATGCCTCGGGTCTCTGTCTCACCAAATCGGTTTCCAAAGACCTGCCCTGCAAGCCCCTGAATAGCCCGCTCAGGGCTTATGAATTCCCCAGCACTGCAGAGCCTCCAGGAATCACCACTGCCACACCGCCCACCCCAGGGGGGAGCGTCCTGCGTGCAGCCCCTATCTCTGTGTAAGAGAGCCTCAATTATACCTTTTACACGAATCTTCTCTCTCACCGTCCCACCAGATCGATGTCCAGACACCTCCTGCCCTGCAAAATCCCGAAACAGCCTGGTCCTGAAGAATTTTCAATGCTGCCCAACCGCTTCTTTGCGGGAGAGACTATAAGGTGCACTCACTCAGACGCCATCTTGCCCCGCCTCTCTCAATTTGATATTATTGATGAATTCTAAAAAGAAATACTGATTATGTTTGTAAACTGGTCTGTTCCTTTGGGCTAGTGATAACCTTAGATTATATTGGATTCAGAGGTTCCACTTTTATTTGATTAAATAATGATTAAGGCTTTGATTGGGCCATGTTAGCAGGATGTTGAATCCTTGCCCCCTTGGTTGTCAGGGACTCACAGAGAAACTGCCCGGCAGAGAAGGGAGTTTGGAATTTTAATCCTGGAGCCCAGGAGGAGTCAAGCTGTTTGCCTGATAGTCTACAGCTGACTTTGTGGAGAAAACAGTGCCACTGAGCCCGGAGAGGAATGAGCCCCAAGAGAGAGACGAGACTTATCCCAGCCTATAGCTGATATTGGAAGAAACTGGGACCACAGAGCCAAGAGAGAAAGAGGAAGCCTCAACCCTGACAGACATTGGCAGCCATCTTGCTCCAACATGTGGCAACAGACTTTGATGAGGGAAGTAACATTTTGCTTTATGGCCTGGTAACTGTAAGCTTCTACCCTAAATAAGTACCCTTTATAAAAGCCAACAGATTTCTGGTATTTTACATCAGCACCCCTTTGGCTGACCAAAACACTGTTGAATTTGTTTTGTCCCTGGAAATGATGTCAAAGGCAGTTTTTATAAAAAATAGAATAGTATGTTCTCAAAATTTCATCCAGCAAATTGCTTAAGCGATCTTAGCATCTCAGATGCCAGATGGCTTTTTTTTCAAGGAGATCCTTGTTAAGTGAGAATATTAAAGTGTGATGGAGGATGACCTGCCTCAGAATAAGAGTTTGTTTAAAATGCCTAGTTTGGGGTGTCACCCTGGACCACTTGCTAAATGAAAATGTCTGGGAGTGGGACCCTAGAATGCATTCTGAGAAACCTCCCTAGATGATCTTTAAAGACCTAAAATTTGAAAATTGCTACCTTAAAGAGTCCTCCACTACTTGCATCAAAAAGCATATCCACACTTAAACTTTCCCTATTCTCTGGCAGATCTCACCCAACTGCAGGAGAGCAGCATTGTGTGAAGATCAACTGCTGGCTAAGCCAACATGTTGTGTCTGTGGTGAAAAGGGCTGCACCACATAGACGGCAATCCATTCTGCTGCATGATGACTGGCAACTCCTAAGACAGTAGAGAAAAACATGTCTCCCACATTTTGTCAAAAGTGATTTTGCCATCACTGTCTGGTCATCTAGCTTTTAGTTTCTGTTCAACTCCCACATTTAAAAAGTACCTCCCTTGGCATGAGGAAGGGAATGTTCTGATTTTAGTTTTCAGGGGAGAAAGAATTTCTTAGCTAGGCGCTTACTTTGCTTGAGATGTTCTGGAGTTCATCTCCAGTGAGTCACTTTCCTCTCTCCAATTATGGCAGTGACAAAAGAAATCTTCATGAGGTCGGCCTGCTCTTGCTTTACTCCAGTAAACACTTTGGTTCTTTGACGTGCCCTATAACCACATCAGAAACTTTGTAAGGACAATTTGCAAGGCAATGTCAAGATTCCATTTCTTCCAAAAAGCCTGTTGTACGCATGGCAGAGGCAGTGTTGTAATATAATTATTTTAGGGTCTGGGTAAAAACAATCATACTACCTTGCAATTATGTAGCCCTTCTTCACCTTGGGATCCTCCATATTTTCTCCAACAATAACAACAACAACAAGTCATAAAACTCAGTTTTCTGGCTATCAGCATGTTTACAAAGGTGTCTATGATAAGGGTCAAGCTAAACCTTAGCTTGTTAATCTCCATTCCTTAGCTTGTTACTCTCCATTCCAAGAAAGGCTCATAAACTTGAATATTTGCTGATCACCTCCCATGAGTCCGATGCTGTGTTTAACCCCAAGTTCCATCCCTGTGTTGGCAGAATCCGGGGCCCTCTAATTACCTTAAGGGATGTCAGGGATGTCTTTACATTTTCCCCAAATTTCAACATAAGAGTAATTGAAGGTCATGACTATTTTTTTTTTTAACAAGTAGTGTTCCCCATGGATTGAGAAAGGAAAGGTTGTTTTAAATTCTCATGGCTCTGAAATGTCAAAATTCCCAAATGACTGCATATCATCATTCACCTAGATATTTAGACATCTTTAAAAAGCTCTGTTAAAACACAGTATACACTTAAATCATGTTACTTTGAAAAACGTGTACCAATTAAAGATTATTAGAATAAACATATTGTCTTTTACTTTTACTATTGTATTAGCCTACCAAAAGGGTGCTGATGCAAAGTACCAGAAATCTGTTGACTTTTATAAAGGATATTTATTTGGGGTAAAAGCCTACAGTTACAAGGCTCTAGAAAGTTCAATGCAAGGTTGCTTTCTCACCAAAGTCAGGTGCTACATGTTGAAGCAAGACGGTTGCTGATCTCTGTAAGGGTTCAGCCTTCCCCTCTGGGCTTCGTTTCTCATCTGCAGGCTAGCATAGGCTTGTCTCTCAGGGCTTCCTCTTTCCTCTGGCCCAGGATAAAAAATAACAGAGTCCTCTCTCTTCCAACGTCTTCTTGAGTAAGTGTCCATTTATATTGGCCATCAAGGGGGTAGGGACTCAACTTGAGTCGTGCCTTACTGATATGGTTGAATCAAAGCCCTAATCTTAAAGGTAATTTAATCAAGTGCCCCTCAACTGAATCCAATATAATCAAAGGATATCACACTCAAAATAATAGATTAGTTTACAAACATAATCTTTCTCTTTTTGGGATTCACAAAAATAATCTCAAATTGTCACAACTATGAAATTGCTAAAACTTTTCTCCCCAGTTTTACCCTATTTATTCAGAACATGAGACATGTTTTTCCCACTTCATGAGATGATAATGAGCAATAATACAGAGCAAAAAGGTCAACTATGCTATTGTGAAAGTATGAGGTGTATCATTCTGAAAGCTTAGTTATATGAACCACTTTACTGCAAAGATATGTGCATATATCAACATCCATATTTATATCTATATAGCTGTTTCCTGGACTTACGTGCAATATATGTTCATAGATATATTATAGGATATATTTTATCATTAATAAATATTACTATTAAATCAAAACTATCCAAATTAAGCTTTCATTAATTTTAGCATTTCATGCAATTATGATATTTTAAAGCTTCCTTTTTCCCCTAATCAGAGTCAAGAGGGGGTATATAAAATCCCCAAATGATTTTGACATTTGAATGAATTGCATCACTTGAGCCCAGACTCAGTTCTTCAAAGTGCCAGCTGGCCACATCACCCACTGAGCAGAGGAGTTTAAGATGGTTGGGGCACATATTCCCATTCCCCTTCAAGAGTCAACACTGCATAATTACTATTTGTTATTTTTTTTTCTTTTTCTTTTTTCCCTCTTTATTTTCAATAATTCTCACCTCCCCAAAGGATCTGACTGTGGGGCTGGGATAGGAGATAGAGAAAACTTCTTTTTTTAAAAAAGTTGGTATTTTAATCAACAAAAGGCAGGAACACTAAAAAGCATTCTAATCATGCGGCCACACCACATTTTTGTGTTTAAATCAAGTGCGGGGTAGGGTTGGGACTGGGTGTAGTTCAGTGGTTCAGGGCCTGCTTCCCATGTACGAGGTTCCAGTTTCAATCCCTGGTATCTCCTAAAAACCAATCAATCAGGGAAGTGGATTTGGTCCAATGGATAGGGCATCCACCTACCACATGGGAGGTCCAAAGTTCAAACCTAGGGCCTTCTGACCCATGTGGTGAGCTGGCCCATGTGCAGTGCTGATGCACACAAGGAGTGCCATGCCACTCAAGGGTGTCCCCCAAGTAGGGGAGCCCCATGTGCAAGGAGTGCACCCCATAAGGAGAGCTGCCCGGCATGAAGAAAGTGCAGCCTGCCCAGGTATGGAGCTGCACACATGGAGAGCTGACACAACAAGATGACACAACAAAGAGAGACACAGATTCCGGGTGCCGCTGACAAGAATACAGGTGGACACAGAAGAACACGCAGTGAATGGACACAGAGAGCAGACAACTATGGGGGAAGGGGGCAGGAAAGGGGAGAGAAATAAATAAAAAATAAATCTTAACAAAACAAAACAAAAAAACCCAATCAATCAAGACTGGTTTATGACAGTGATTAATGATACACATTGACAAAAAATTATTCGGCATGATTTTTTTTTTTAAAGATTTATTTTATTTCTCCCCCCCATTCTCCCCATTGTCAGCTCTTTGTGTCCACTCACTGTGTATTCTATGTCTGCTTGTATTCTCAGTAGGCAGCTCCAGGAACTGATCCTGGGACCTTCTGGAGTGGGAGAGAGGCGATCAACTCTCTTGCGCCACCTCAGCTCCCTGTTCTGCTATGTCTTCTTATTTTCTCTCCTCTGTGTCTTTTGTTGTGTCATTTTGTTGTGCCAGCTCTCCATGTCGGCCGGCACTCCTGTGTGGGGTGGCTTTCCTGAACAGGTGGTATTCCCACATAAGGCGGCACTTCTTTGCAGGGCCACATTCCCGCATGGGCTGGCACTCTGTGTGGGCCAGCTTGCTGTGTGGGCCAGCTTGCCTTCACCAGGAGGCCCTGGGCATCAAACCCAGGACCTCCTATATGGTAGATAGGAGCCCAATTGGTTGAGCCACATCCATTTCCCAGGCATGATTTTGATTTTTTTTTTTTATTGATTTTGTAAAAATATTACATTAAAAAAAATATATATATATATATATATGAGGTCCCATTCAATCCCACCACCCCCACCCCACCACTCCCCCCCCCAGCAACACTCACTCCCCTCATCATGACACATCCATAGGCATGATTTTGAAAGACAAATTTTTCTGGCTTTAGGGGTTTATTAGTCAGAATTCTCTAGGAAAATAGAATCAACAGGAGATATCTGTAAATAGTATGAGATTTTATAAAATTCTCTCACGTGACCATGGGGCTGCATGCACAAGTCCAGATTCCGCAGGCAGGCTGCAAACCAGGGTCTAATGAGGGTCCAATGAACGTCCTTGATGAGCTCCCAGGAGACATTGGCTGTCCAAAGACAAGCTGGGAAATTCTTTCTGAATGATGAAATCACTTCCCTGTTTAAGTGATTGAATAAAACATCAGTCGTTGCTGATGGCAATCTCTCTGGTTGAGTGTAGATGTAATCAGCCATCTATGCAGTAAACTCACTGATAACCAAAGTCCATAAATATCCTTGTATTACAATTAGCCCAGGGCTTGCTTGAGCACATAACTGGGCCCAATTACCTGGCTGAGTTGACACATTAGCCTAACCATCACAAGGGGGGAAAGCAAAATAGGCATACAATTGACCTTTACATTCCATTTTATTTTTAAAATGTTTTCTAGCCTTTAAAATAATCTTCATACTTCTGTTACATATCAAATTTGGGAATATATGCCTTAAAAATGTGCTAGTCACAAAATTTCATCTTGGTAGATGTCTCAAATATTTACTTAGGAATATATACTGCTTGTAGCACTCAATGTAAAATACATGGGTGGGGTCACAATGGCACTATGTATTAATAGCAAAAGTAGTCTATTTGCATTTTCTTGAAATTTTTGTTGCTTTGAAGTTTGAGGGGACATAATTCACCCTCTTTTACTCCGAACTTAGATGACTATTTTAGTTTCCTGCATGCGATGATAAATACCACACAATGGGTTGACTTGAACAGCAGGAATTTATTGTCTCATACTTTCAGAGGCTGCAAGGCTTGCTTCCTCCTGGGCTCTGCATCCTTGGGTTCCTTGGCTTTCTCCTCACATGGTGATGTCTCTCTTTTCTCTTCCACTTTCTTTTATTTTTTATTTTTAAAAATTCCATTTATTTATTTATTTTTATTTTTTACGTATTTCTCCCCCCCCCCCAAGTCGTCCACTCTGTGTCCATTCACTGTGTGTTCTTCTGTCTGCTTGTATTCTCAGCAGCACTGGGAATCTGTGTCTCTTTTTGTTGCGTCATCTTGCTGCGTCAGCTTTATGTTTGTGTGGCGCCACTCCTGGGTGGGCTATGCTTTTTTTGCGTGGAGGCAGCTCTCCTTGTGGGACACACTCCTTGTGCGTGGGGCTCCCCTATGCGGGGGACACCCCTGCATGGCACAGCACTCCTTGTGCGCATCAGCACTGCGCATGGGCCAGCTTACTACATGGGTCAGGAGGCCCTGGGTTTGAACCCTGGACCTCCTATATGGTAGGTGGATGCTCTGTCAGTTGAGCCACGTCCGCTTCCCACTTCCACTTGCTTTTTTTTTTTTACGATTTATTTATTTATTTATTTCTCTCCCCTTCCCCCCACCCCGGTTGTCTGTTCTCTGTGTCTATTTGCTGCATCTTCTTTGTCCGCTTCTGTTGTTGTCAGCGGCACAGGAATCTGTGTTTCTTTTTGTTGCGTCATCTTGTTGTGTCAGCTCTCCGTGTGTGCAGTGCCATTCTTGGGTGGGCTGAACTTTCTTTTGTGCTGGGTAGCTCTTTTTATGGGGCACACTCCTTGAGTGTGGGGCTCCCCAGCGCGGGGACACCCCTGCGTGGCACGGCACTCCTTGTGCGCATCAGCACTGCACATGGGCCAGCTCCACACGGGTCAAGGAGGCCCGGGGTTTGAACCGCGGACCTCCCATGTGGTAGACGGACGCCCCAACCACTGGGCCAAGTCCGCCGCCTCCACTTTCTTTTGACTTCCAGTTTTCAGCTGCTCCCTGTGACTTTCTCTCTATAAGACCTATCCTGATTCAGTTGGCCAGACCTTAACTAAAAATAATGTCTTCAGAAGCTCTTATTTACAATGGGTTCACACCCACAAGAATGAGAAAAAGATTAAGAACATGTCCCTTGGGAAGCGGACTTGGTCCAGTGGTTAGGGCGTCCGACTACCACATGGGAGGTCCGTGGTTCAAACCCCAGGCCTCCTTGACCCGTGTGGAGCTGGCCCATGTGCAGTGCTGATGTGCGCAAGGAGTGCCATGCCACGCAGGTTGTCCCCGTGTAGCAGAGCCCCATGCGCAAGGAGTGCACCCCATAAGGAGAGCCGCCCAGTGCAAAAGAAAGTGCAGCCTGCCCAGGAATGGCGCCGCACACACGGAGAGTTGACACAACAAGATGACGCAACAAAAAGAAACACAGATTACCGTGCCGCTGACAACAACAGAAGCGGACAAAGAAGAACACGCAGCAAATAGACACAGAGAACAGACAACCGGGGTAGGGGGGGAAGGGAAGAGAAATAAATAAATCAATAAATCCTTAAAAAAAAAAAAAAGAACATGTCCCTCCACCCCCAACCCTTGGGTTACATAACTTAGTATACCATAGTGAGCAATCAGAAGGTTTTAGAATATTAACTTAGAATCAAGGATGCACATGGCTGGTTAGGAGAATGAGTGTACACTGCCAGGCAGCCAACCAGGGCTGGAGTTCCCATGTCAGGATTCATGCTGCCCACCTCCATCTAGGTCATTTATTCAGTCCTCTTATTAGGATATTTACTTCATTTTCTGGATCTTTGAGAATTCAGTGCTGGCACATATCCCCACACTTAAGACTCAATCCATTCTCTCATCATAAAAGATTAGGAAAAGAAAAGAGAAATGTGTGGAAGTAAAATGCATGCTGCTAGCATTCCACCCCTGCCCCCTTCAGCTAGAAAGACCAAGTGGCTTATTTATCTTGGTGGAACCTTAATGATTCTAGGATTTAGCACAGGGCCTGGCCTGTAATAGTTACTCAGGAACTACTGAACAAATGACGGTTTCCTTCAGTTAGATTGTCCTCAGCTTATTTGGACTCAGTGGAAGTTATATTCAGGAATTTCACTTTAGAATAGCTAAAAGGGCATTACAATGTTTTTATGATTAAAAGAAAGGAGTGTTGGATTTGACAGGATTGAGGAACACTGGACCCCCTTTTTCTCCCCAGCAGAACTAAGGGACCTTCTCCTGGGCACCGCTGTGCTTTGTATATATCATCACTAAAGCAATTATGTGATCGTATGACAATTGCTAACAGATCTGTTGTCCCTACTAGACTATGAGCACCTTGTGGGCAAGAACAGTTATGAGCATTCGGTTAAAATTTGCAGCATGATGAGTAAGGATGAATAAATGAGATGACCGACCAAAGACAGGGAAGCAAAGAGAAATTCCAGTGGGAAGGAATGGACTATGTGTCCTGACATCATCTGAATCCTAGACTACAACCTGACCTGTCCAGGCTCTGCTCACTCCCTTCTGATCTGATTCTTCAGATCCGTCTGCCTAAATCTGTGCCCTATTTCCACTGGGCATGACTCTCCCAACCCACTTCTCTTCACCGTCACCTGCCCCTTCTCTGGATGGCCAAGAATCCACAGACTATGCCTAGCTCTTAGTGGCAAGATGAGAGCTGTCTTTCAGAATATTGGTATCTGGGTCCTCACTTCTAGAGTAGGCATCAGAGAGATGCATGCTGTTGCATTTATTCAGCTTCATGGCCAGGCATTTAAATTTAAGCCAAGGTTCTCTACAGAGTGTGTTCTGTTTTTCTCAAGCTCCAGCTGAAACCACATTCCCTGCAAGCATTTCTTGTATCACCATCCTCCCTGAGGCTTGACTGGGAAGTACTGCCACCCTTCTCCAGTTGGCCAGAGCAGCTATCTTTTATCTCCCTTGCTCCCTTGTGCCACTTACCACATTCTACCTTCTACTATTGTAATATGAATGTATGCTTCTCCATTTCTAAATTGTAACACTCAAGGGCAGAAACTGTCTTACAGATCTCCACATCCTTGTAGTTCCTAGAACATCGCCTCACTCAACAAATGACAGGACAAATATAGTTTACTACATGTTTTGTGTAAATGTAGATATTTCAAATGAACGTGTTCTATATACTTTATAATTTATTGCAGGTACTAGGGTACCTGTCAGATTTTACCACTAGATGGCAGTACTTCTTGTTGTTTCGCCTACTAGAGCAATTTAAATGTGAAATTACATCAAAAAAGGACTGCTTCACTGTGAAGCTATTGATGCCTAATAAATTAGCCATTTGGGGTGTTCTAATACTACAACATACACTCATGGATCTAGCTGTCGTATGTGGTATAGGCAACAGTGGCTTAAGGAAAAGTAGATACTACTCTTTAGATGTGTTTCAAAATATTTATCTCTTTCACATGGAAAGAATTACCATAATCGGAACCTTTTATTACAGTGCCAATGAATAATGTCTCCATCAAGAAGGAAATGACAAAATTCCAGAGGGGATCTTGTAATGTCATTGTGAGGTCTCCATGAGGTTTTGGTTGGAGACCTGGTCCACCTATTAGCTAAGGGACCACGGGCAGCTACTTACTTTACTGGGTTTGCTTTATTCTCTAGAGAGGGGTGAAAATAAATAACACCTTACTTTTGGGGTTTATGAATAGCAAATAAAATTAGGTCTGTGAAAAGGCTCTATAACTTGGGAAGCGCTGTGCTAATTGTTACAAATTTTGAGGATTTTAAAATGGAAACTCATTGGTATTTCTAGTATGCATAAAATATAATTCTCTCTTTTAAGATAGGCAGGCAGTGTAATTAAGTGCAGGGCTAATCAAAAATTTTGGCAATTTAAAAAGCAATTTCATTTTTTAAAAAATTCTTTCTTTTTTAAATTTTAAAAAACTTTTAAATTTTTACTCCACCCCCCCAATGGCTCCCTCATCTGTCTGCTTGTCTTCTTGAGGAGGCACAGGGAACTGAACCCTAGACCTCTCATGTGGGACGCTGGTGCCCAATTGCTTGAGTGACATCCATTCCCCGCAATTCCGTTTTGAGCATGTCTCTGAGACTACCATAGAAGGGGATGATTTGAGAAGATTCTGTGAGGAAATTACAGCAATTTTAAATCAAGTGACATCCCTAATGGAAATACAAGTTTGTTTCATTTAGTTGGACAAGGTAAT
Organism: Dasypus novemcinctus; assembly: GCF_030445035.2. Classification (NCBI taxonomy): domain Eukaryota; kingdom Metazoa; phylum Chordata; class Mammalia; order Cingulata; family Dasypodidae; genus Dasypus; species Dasypus novemcinctus. The sequence goes on from NC_080678.1 coordinate 51,517,810, forward strand.
TTCGACTTGGCTGAAAATTTATTTTTATGTGAGAAGCATTTGTCCTTCTGGCGATAACAGTTTGGGATGTCTTTGTACCGTCAGCGTCAGCGCAAAGTTTGACGTATAACATGGATTTCAGTCCCATGTGCCCCTTGGCTGACAACTTTGCACAATGAACTGTTTTTGGACATTCTGGTATTTAATGTTGTCTTTTAGAGATGGCATGACAGAGTGGTCAGATTTTCTCGCCACTTTACTAGCTGATGCCTAGTAATGATCCATCTCTCTCTGCCTTGGTTCTTTACTGTAAAAGGAGATAATATTGGTGTTTACCACACTGGGTCATTTTGTAGACCAAATGCAAAATACATAGAATAGTGCATGACAAAATGCATATATTCCATAAAATGTCAGGTATTACCTTCAATATTTCCCAGGTAGACTAGTACAGGCAAAATCACAAAGACCAAGCAAAATCACATGTACTGAACAAAATCACATGTACCTTTGACTATCCCGAGGCATGGGATTTAGGGTGGTGGGGTTTTGACAGAAAGGTAGCTCTCCACACAAAGCTAACCTATAAGAACGCTATGGCCGAGCATCTTGCAGAGAAATATGAGTAGTTAAACCCTCTTGAGAGTGATCACATTTAAGGGAGCGTAGAATTTCCTCCTGTAACACCATGATCTTATTCACTATCTGTATTCAATGACTTCCACGTAGGTGTTCAATAGATATTTGTTTAGTGGGCTTATGAAGTTCTGAGAAGTGTCTGTAAATCTTTGCTCTCCACCCAGCCTTGCCAGCTGAGTTGCTGGGATTTCTAGTTTATTTCTGAAGTCTGAAATTAGATGAGGCTGCTTTCTCGATATCTTCCTCTAAGATGATTAATTAGGAGAACTCTTCCAAACACCGTAGCATCCTGAAGCATATTCTCCTGTCTCTTTTAAGTTGGTTCTGTTACCTGCATTTTGTTAAAGTAAACTTTATCTCAACTGCAAAAAATAAAATAATGGACAAAAGGCAGCTAAACCAATTACGGAAGCATTACTCTGAAAAATTCTGTCCAGGCACATTTATCTCATTTAATCCTAAAAACAAACTCAATTGTTTCTCCAGTATTTAGAAAGATACATAAATGACCACAGATTAGTTAAATAATATGACCAAGGTCTCCTTGTTATTGAAGAAAATGAAGGAAATAACCGTTTTCATATTAAATCGAAATCCCATATTCTTTTTTTCCCCTTTAGCCTTCATATAGTACCTTCTTTGCTTTTGCTACAAAATATTACAATATTACTGTTAACTCTAGTCTACAGGCTACATTAGTTGTATTTTACCCATGCATCACCATATTCTTAACACTTTGTAGTAGAAGAACATTCTTGTATTTGTATTATTAACCATACTCCTTATCTACCATCAAAATTACTATGTTGGCTTGAACTCTCTGAAGGGGGAGTTGAGGCAGGTTAGTATAGTGAAACGGGGAAGGCAGCTGGCCTGGCAGACAATACGGCCACAAGACCCTGCAGGGACCTCGATCTCGACCTCGCCCTTGAGGTCCTAGTTAGGGCTCTTTCCGGGCTGAAGGGAGGCCCTGGATATTCCAAACAGATCTCACCATTGGTCCCCAACATTGACGGGGTAACCAATAACAGCAGGGGCCCCTTCCTTTAGCATTAGTAAGGGGAGGAGTTATTAATAGCTCAAAAGGTGACCACGCAAGCCAAAGCCCACTCTCTCTGCCTAGAGGAGTCCACACCAAATCTGGGTGCGTCCTTCTATCCTTCTCTCCCATTTCTCACCAAGTTCTGTTCTTTCCCCCCCTTTTCCCAATCAATTCTTTTTACCAGCCTAACTTTTCAAAAAAATCACTTTGTTTTACAGTCCCTAGATTATCCTCTAGCTGTCTTTCAATTAACATTAACCTCCCTAGACTACCCCTTTCAGTCACAATCACATTTATAAATCAGCAGTGTTTGTTATACTCATTATAATATGCTACCATCAACTCTATCCTTTACCACATATTTATAATCTACCTTATTAAATACTCTACATATGTTCAGTATCAGCTCCCCCTTCTCAACCTTCCTTCTGGCTCCTACTAACCTATACTCTGTTGTTTAACTTCCTAAGTTTACTAACCATCTTTAGTTCATCTCAGTGAGACCATACAATATTCACCCCTTTATGTCTGGCTTATCTCACTCAACATAAGATCCTCAAGATTCGTCCATGTTGTCATGCGCTTCCCCAGCTCGTTTCTTCTTATAGTTGACTAGTATTCCATTGTATGTATGTACCACACTTTGTTTATCCATTCATCGTTTGATGAGCACTTAGGTTGTCTTCATCTTTTAGCAATTGTGAAAAATGCTGCTATGAATATTGGTGTGCAAATACCTGTCCTTGTCCTTGCTTTCAGTTCTCCTGAATATATTCCTGGTAGCAGGATTGCGGGTTTGGCAGTTCTATATTCAGTTTCCTTAGGAACCGCCAAACTCTTCCACAGTGGCTGCACCGTTCTACACCCTCACCAACACTAAGTGTTCCTATTTCTCTAGATTCACTCCAGCACTTGTAGTTTTCTGGTTTGTTTGTTTTTTTAATTAAAAGAAATCCCTGCATTTTATTATCATGAGTATTTCTGTTCCCAGACAGCAAAGAATACAAACAAGCACAAGAATTCTTGGATTGCACTCTGCTGGATTTTGAATTCCACACTTCTCATCATGGACTTTTTTTTCCTAGGAGGTACTGAGGGTTGAACCTAGGGCCTCATACGTGGGAAGCAGGCACTCAACCACTGAGCTACATCTACTCCCCTCACCATGGATTTTAAAAAAAAATAAGGGTCTTTAAAAAAAAAGATTTTAAAAATTTATTTATCTTTCCCCACCCCCTTGTTTGCACTTGTTGTGTCTGTTCAGTCTTCTTCATTTCTTTTAGGGAGCACTGGGAACCAAACCTGGGACCTCCGATGTGGGAGGGAGGTACCTAATTGCTTAAGCCACCTCCATTCTCTGCTTTATTGTGTCTCTCGTCATGTTTTTCCTCTTGTATCTCTTGTTTTGTCATCTTGTAGCATCAGCTCACTGCACCTTCCTGTTGTGCCAGCTCGCCATCCTGCTTATCCTCTTTAGGAGGCACCGGGAACCTCTGCTCCCACTTTGTTATGTGTCTCATTATGTTTTTTCTTCTTGTGTCTCTTGTTGAGTGATCCTGTTGCACGTGCCAGTCACACCAGCTTGCTATCGTCTTTAGAAGGCACTGGGAATTGAACCACAGACCTCTCATGTGGTAGGCGTGAGCCCAATCCCTTGAGCCACATCCGCTTCCCTCATCACAGACTTTTAAGAATTGAAGAGACTTAATTAATGCAGAAAAACACAAGTAAAATAATTAAAATTTCTATAACTCAGGAAAAACCAAGGTTAACATGTTGTTTGGGGCTCTTTCCTGTGTAAATAAATAAATATAGTTATACGTGTATATACAATTTGACTAACACTCAATAATTAAATGGCTTATAAGAGCTCCCCTGCAGAGTAAGCATTTTTCTAGGAGCAGTGATCTTCATCTCCTCCTCTGCATTTCACTTCAGTTTGAGTGCTGCCAGTATATTCCTTTTTCAAACTGTGCTAACATCTTCACTGTGACTGAATGATTGGAAGGTGACCTTCAACTTTCTCTCTTGAAAAACCTGGTGATGTCAAGCAATGTAAATACACTATAGAAAGATTTTCTGTAAATCTATAACAGATGATAGTTAAATATCAAAATAATTTGGAAAATGTTAAGTAAAAGAAGTCAGACACAAGATAACACACACTGTATTATCCAATTTTTAAAAGTTCAAAATTGAGTAAAACTAAATTGGGCAGTGATATATAAGTCACTTAGCCTCTCCAGTCTTACCTTTCTTACATTTAAGTAGATGACTAATAATATCTAATTTGTAGAGTTGTTGATGAATAATGATAATGACAACAAACCTAATTCAGTTCTATGCCTGGCACATAAAAGCCCCTTCATGACTGGAGGCAATGATTAAATGCCAGCAGGCCAAGGTACTACCAATTTGAATTGGTATTATTATAAGTGATTACCATATCATTTATTCATTCAATAAACATTTCTTAATCATCTGCTGTGACCAAATGCATTTTTAAGCACTGACAATTTTGAGAAAAAAAGAAGAGAACCTTCTTGCTCTCAAGAAGCTTGCAGTCTAGTGGGCAAAGTCAATAGGTAAATCATCAGTTAAATGGCAGTGTGAGGGACATTGTGACACAGCTGTGCAAGGTATTGTGAGAGGACACTGTCTAATCAGGGTAGGTATGGTGGAGAGCAAAGATTCACAGACACTTCTCCGGACTTCATTAGCCCACTAAAGAAGGCCTTGCTTAAGCTTACTTTGATGTGTGAAGAGGAATTGGCTTAGGTAGACAGAAAAGATGGAAAGATGAAATAACACAGTCTATTAGGAGAACCACAAACTATTATGTATGGATGGAGTAAGGTTGCGATGGGCAATGGTGAGAGATGAATCCAAGAGGTAGATTCAGGACTAATCATCTGGCATAGCATCTGCCCTAACCCTAAACCCACCTCATTTCCTACAGCTTTCCCCCTGGCTCACTAACTGGCCTTGCTTTACTTCACATACACCAAGCATGCTCCAAAGTCAAGGTCTCTTCCATTGCTTCAGTCTCACCAGGGAGGGTTTCTCTACAAGATGGCCACAGGCTTGCTTCCTCACCTCCTTCTGGTTTCTGCTGAAACGCCACTTCACTGTCCACCCTGTTAACTCCATTCCACAGTTCTGTCTCCTCCCTGTTGTGTTTCTTATCACCAACTGGCACACCATATATTTTACTTGTTTATTCGCTTGTTTGTATGACTGCCACATCATTACCGTTATTTTGAAGTTATTATATTACAATACAATTTGTTGAATTGTAGTTTGGTTTGTGTTTAACTTGTGCATTTGTTTTTGTTTTATAGTCATGTAAGAGCTGAAAAAATATTGAGTTCATACCTAACTTTCTTTTTGTACATGCTTAAGCAGCATTATTTTAAAAATAATTTAAGTTGGCCCTGGGTGATAGTGGTGGTTTTTTTAAAAGAAGCACTGTGATCCCTATTTATTTATTTATTTAGTAAAGTGGTGACAAATGTGGAAGCTAAGTATTTTTTGCATCTTAGTCCCACAACAACTGTGAAATCTTGTGCAAATAATTTACCTGCCAATAGTGGTTAAGAGGTTTTTTATTTATTTATTTATTTATTTTAAAGAGGGAGTGGGGTTCTTTCATTTTTTTTTTTAAGATTTATTTTATTTATTTCTTTTCCCTTCTCCACGCCCCCTCCCTGCCCCAGTTGTCTGTTCTCTGTGTCCATTTGCTGTGTGTTCTTCTTTTTGCCCACTTTTGTTGTTGTCAGTGGCACAGGAATCTGTGTTTCTTTTTTTGTTGCATCATCTTGCTGCGTCAGCTCTCCATGTGTGCAGTATCATTCCTGGGCAGGCTGCACTTTCTTTCGCGCTGGGTGGCTCTCCTTATGCGGCGCACTCCTTGCGCGTGGGGCTCTGCGTATGCAGGGGACACCCCTGTGTGGCACGGCACTCCTTGCGCGCATCAGCACTGCACATGGGCCAGCTCCACACAGGTCAAGGAGGCCCGGGGTTTGAACCGCCGACCTCCCATGTGGTAGACAGACGCCCTAACCACTGGGCCAAATTCGCTTCCCGTGTTTGAGAGGTTTAAATGAGAGAATGCATGAAAAGTGCTCAGCACTGTATTAGGCATATCAGGCTCTCAATAAATTGATCTATGTGTGCACGTTACCTTGGGAGGCTTTAGAGATAAAGCTAAATCATTCTCAAAGCTTTATATCCTTTCCTTCAAAACAGTTACTGCAGTTTGAAATCCTGTATGTATCTGAATGGTTATTTAATTGATGCCTGTTTCTCTTCTGAGACCACAGCAACTTTGTGTTTTGCCCATTATTGAACCCCTAGCATCTAGCAGAGTGCTCCACCTGAGGTGAATATGGCGATGATTCTGCATCACAGGTGATCAGCGAATCAAGGTGAAGTAAGTTCCAAAAGTCAACACGAGGGGTTCCACCACCTATCTTCCCACTCCTTTCAGGTTCAAATCAGAAACGACTTTCTGAAAGTGTATATTTTGAAGCCTTTTCGGAGTCAAGAAAGTAAGTTCTGGGAAGTGGAGTTGGCCCAGTGGTTAGGGTGTCCATCTACCACATGGGAGGTCCGCGGTTCAAGCCCCGGGCCTCCTTGACCCGTGTGGAGCTGGCCCAGGCGCAGTGCTGATGCACACAAGGAGTGCTGTGCCACGCAGGGGTGTCCCCCGCATAGGGGAGCCCCACGCAGGGAAGCCGCACACACAAGGAGTACGCCCCGTAAGGAGAGCCACCCAGGGCAAAACAAAGTGCAGCCTGCCCAGGAATGGCGCTGCACGCAGGAGAGCTGACACAACAAGATGACACAACAAAAAGAGACACAGATTCCCATGCTGCTGACAACAACAGAAACAGACAAAGAAGACGCAGCAAATAGACACAGAGAGCAGACAACTGGCGGGGTGGGGGGGGGTGTGTGGGGAAGGGGAGAGAAAAAAAAAAGAATAAAGCAGTACTAAAAAAAAAAGTAAGTTCTTTCTTCCTTTCAAACTTTAAAGCTTCCCATTTTTGCCTTACATTGTTTGTAATATTTACCTATCCTTTCTTTTATTTTTAAAGATTTATTTTTAATTTATTTTTCTCCCCCCACCCCATTGTCTGCTCTCTTTGTCCAGTCACTGTGTGTTTTTCTGTGTCTGCTTGGATTCTTGTCAGCGGCACTAGGATTCTGTGTCTCTTTTTGTTGCATTATCTTGCTGCGTCAACAAGTGCGACACCACACCTGGGCAGGCTGTGCTTTCTTCGCCAGGGTGGCTCTCCTTACAGGGAGCACTCCTTGTGCATGGGGCTTCCCTACGCGGGGGACTCCCCTGCATGGCATGGCACTCCTTGCACTCATCAGCACTGTGAGTGGGCCAGCTCCACATGGGTCAAGGAGGCCCAGGGTTTGAACTGCGGACCTCCCATGTGGTAGGCAGACGCTCTATCTGTTGAGCTAAATTGGCTTCCCCCTATCCTTTCTATTGAAATAAAAATAAAATCTAAAAGTCTGGTTGATTTGTACCCAGGACATATTAATAGGGAGGTTGACCAACAAAATATTTAAACCAAAGCAGAGGAAGCTGACTATCCCTTGCTATTGGGCAACCAATATAATATTATTGGAATTAAAATGGTTATCAGTGCTCTCTTAAATGCTAATTTGCTCTTTTAATCACCATGAGCCCTTTCTAAAGGTAATTGCTAAGACTGAATATGTTCTTCCACAAATATTTACCATGTGACTTCTATGTACTAGGGATTTCTCTGGGTGCTGGGGATTTAATTGGGGAAAGAGCCCTAGTGTGTTTAGCCTGGTGGATATTCTGCCAGAAGAGGGAGGGGGGAATATACTTGTTTGCAGAGCTCAGCACCCTTGAAATAATAGCTTAGAAATGTTGAGATTTATTAAGCTGGTAGGGGATTTAGAGATTATCTAGTGGAAACTCTGATACCTAGAGGGGCCAGACAGACAATAATAAATAAACTAAGTGGGCCAATTGGGGACAAACTTTATGTGAAGAATAGGTATCAGATTTTAAGGCCACTCCTTTCCAATCAGCGCCAGCTAGAATTTTCTCCTCTCTTACTCTTTTTAAAGTAAGTATGTAAATAAGGGTGAGTAACCCTCCCTCCCTTCCCCGCCAACTGTCTCATAGTCACCAAACAGAATGAACAGCCCTGGGAAAGGTGAATTCTGAGACCCAGGAGGAGTGAGATGGCAAGGTGAAACACCCTTCTCTCTGTTACCCCCTGCTCCTGCCAAAAAACCCACGTTTCAAACAAAACTGTTCAGCCTAAACAGTGATAAATATTGGACAATACCAGACCACAAAATGAGTATTAAGCAGGGGCTGTGGTATAGGTGAGACCTCCTGTTTTCTTTCTTTCCTTAAAGGATTTTCTAGGCAATTCAATGAACTTTCCAAACTTCTGGGTCTCATTGTCCTCCATTACCTGCTAGCTTTTACCTGGAACAGGTGTGGGGCACAACATTCTTCAGGTGCTATCAGAAGAGAAACGAGGTGGGGTTAGTTGTACCTTCCACTCTTGTCATTTGTGAATATGGGAAGAAAGTGAGACCAACACAGGTAGCGTCTGAGGCCAGATATTTCAAGGGAAGTCAGATTTTGATTTTTAAAGAGAAGCCAGAAATCAAGAGTTTCATGGGAGATCTCCCACTTTTAGAAGGCTGCCAGCTATTGGGAATTTTAAAACTATGGTATGGGCCAATCCTAGCTTATCCGGGGGCTGAATTTGCCTCTGTGTCCAGCAGTTAGCCTCTAACCTAATTCAATCCCCTCATTTTATGGATGAGGTAACAGACTGGAAGAAGTTAATGACTCACCCATTACCACATAATCTGTATGCTTTCCATTTCAACCATAGAATCGCTGCAAAAAGTAGAGAGAATGCCTGACTACATATGAGACAAATATTGCTAACTTTAAATAATTTAGCATTGAAATAAACCTTGCAACTTGGCAATGTTTGTGCTGAGATGATTCAAAAGAGTGTGATTTATACTAACAATGAATGTAATACTTAATGTGGAAAATGATTATTATTGCAGAAAGTGACTAAGGAGAAAACTCTGGCTGGCATGGGTTACAAATGGTACTGTGACGTTGCTCTGGGTTTTCATCAAATGTGGGTAACTACAAATACAGCGGTGTATTGGAAAACAACTTTGAGATAATATATCAAGGAATTCTGGAAAATCAGACATCCTAATTATTTCATAAATCCAATAAAAGAAGTACATATGGATTTTACTATTAAATTAAGACAAAATAGTTTAATAACAGGGAACAAAATTAACATGTTGGAATGGTGAAATAGTACAAATGAATGAGGGGATAAAGGATCATTCAAGTGAATTCAGTAGGGGCTTCAAATTCTGGGGCCATTTCCAATACATTCAAGGGCCATTTTATGGAACCAGGTACTAAAACTATTTTGGTAGCCTTTAAGAAAGTGCTATTTCTTTGGTTGTTCATCACGTATGGCTAATTCTGTGTCAAATTGACATTCTGAGAGGAAAGCCAGGTGATGACATCACCAGTTGGTTTTGCTAAATTCTTGTTCCCCTCCCACTTTCTGCCTCAGATTCTGTTAGGGGATGCCTACCTTATTCAAGGTCCCATTCCCAGCTTAGTTCCTGGCAATCAAAAGGCCCTCAATAACTGTTCAGCTGGGTTGAATTGGCTTGGCTGGAATTGAAGAATCGGCCCCTATTGGACGGGACCTCAGAACCAGTTCTCATGATCCATACCCATTCCCACTCCTTCCAGTATGATGCTTTTCCCTACTCTCACAAGTCCACTTCGATTAGTGATGGGAAATACAATGTGCTGTTGTGCCATCATTTGCCAGTGGCCAAATCTAATTTAATAATACTGCTTAAGCTCTCTCCAGAGGATGCTTAAGTCAAAAACAGACTGTCATAATGTTCTTGGCCAGTATTTTTAAAATGAGATTACATGGGATTCACATGAGTTTTAATATAACCATAGTAAGTATTAACACATGCCTTACAATCAGTTGGCATTCTTCCCCAAAGAGCTCAAACTCTTTTCTTACTTTTTGCTGTGACAACTTTTTACTAAGAGATGAACATTAGGAAATCCCCCTTCGAAAGAGGAAAAACAACCTTTTATCTTCATCAAAGTTTCCCACAACAATGTGATCCAGCTCCAATGGGTTAGAAGAGCAATGGGCTTAGGGATTTTACTACCAGTCACCCATATAATTCTGGAAACCAAGTTAAAAAAAAATTTTTTTAAACATTTATTTATTTATTACCCCCACCCACCTTGTTGTTTGAGGTCACTGTCTGCTCTGTGTCCATTTGCTGTGTGCTTTCTGTGTCTGCTCGTCTTCTCTTTAGGAGGCACTAGGAACCAAACCTGGGACCTTCCATGTGGGAGAGAGTCGCTCAATCACTTGTACCACCTTAGCTCCCTGGTTTTGTTGTCTCTCATTACCTTTCCTCTGTCTCTTTGTTGTGACATCTTGTTGTGTCAGCTCACTGTGCCAGCCAGTGGTGCCAGCTCACCTTCTCCAGGCAGCACCAGGAACTGAACCTGGGACCTCCCCTTTGGTAGGTGGGAACCCAATCGCTTAAGCCACATCTGCTTCCCTGGAAACCAAGTTTACTTTCATAATGCATACCCTCACCCTAAAATGGAGGTTACTAACTCAATCAGGGACTTTCATGCTCTGAAAGCTTTGGATCCTTTCATTCATTCATCCAGTGATTTTTGAGTTCCTAATATACTCCAGGCACCATGCTAGGTGTCTATGCTCTTAGAGACACAACAATAAACACAGTGACTTTGGTTCCTCTTCTCATGGAGATTTTAGCTTATAGCGGAACAAAGTGAAAGCAAATGGCAACAAGTTTTCAAGATGCAACAAATGTTATGAAGGAAACAAACAAAGGTTGAGGCGGACAGTAATGTGGAGAGGGCAACTGAGTTTGTTTAAATAGAGTGATCTTGGAAGATCCCTCTGGTGAAGTGATTTTAAGCTGAGGTGTTTACAAAAAAACCCGAGTATTCCAGGTTGAGGGAACAGCGAGCACAAAGGCCTCTGCCTCCTGGACTTGGTGCTGAGGTAAAACCCAGTGTGGCTAGAGCTTAAGGAGACGTGGGGAGTGTGGCACAAGATGACAGAGAGGCAGGCAGGGACCAGACCAAGGCCAGAGGAGTTCAGATTTTAATTTAGTGGTTTGGGAGCCATAGAAAAGTTTCAAGCGATGAGAAGCAATGTGATCTAATTTAAGACTTGAGAAAAACATTCTTGAGGTTCTATGGAATGGACTTGAGGAGGGTAGGGGCAGAAGCAAGGTACATGGTTACGAGGCCATGACACCTGATAGGAGAGGACAAGAGAAGATGGCAGAATGAACTGGGGTGTTGTTTGTGCAGGTAGAAGAAAATGGGCAGATTTTCAGATATATTTTGATAAGACAGGATTTGCTGATGGATTGAAGTGGGAGGGAAGAGCTGACTCCTAGATTTCTGGCTTGAGAATGGAATGGGTGGAAGCCCAATATAATAAAACTGTAGAGGCAGAGCTGCCTTACTTAGAGGAGGAAGAAAGGAAAGAGGGAAGTTTGGGTCCTGTCTACTGGGTTTCCTTCCTCTTCTCCAACTGACCTGAGGTCTCCCTAAAATTCCTGGGTCATGGTTCTCGAACTCTAGAGTCCTGAGCCACTTGGAAAGCTTATTGAAATGGAGGTTCCTGGGCCCCCACCCTTGGAGATTATGATTCAGTAGGTCTGAAGTGGAATTTGGGTATTTATATATTTAACAAGCCTTCTAGGTGATTCTGTTGAGGTGGTTTGGGCTCCATGTTTTGAGAAACACTATTCTAGGTCCTCAGAAGGGCACAGTTTGAAAACTACTGATCCAAAATCTGTCAGAATGTCTATAATGTTACTGAGCAGAGCACTGGAGCAGATGTAGACCAGAGTGGTTAAAATGGGTGTGTTAGGTAACTAAGAAACTGTAGACCCACTGCTTTCCCAGCTAAACTGCAGATTGGGTGGAAATACTCTACAGCAGGTCTTGGGAGGCAAAAAACTTGTTGGCAGACTTAACGGTTTCTTTTTGTTTCTTCATTCTTTGACTCTGTTGAAATAAGACATATTTAAGGGCTATTATTTGTATCCCTAGGAACTTTTTGAGTAGTTGTTCCAATTGTTGGAATGTATTGTATTTTCTTTTCTTGTTTGGAAAGAATCTACTTTTTTTCCCTCTATTTTTAAAAAATATTACATTCAAAAAATATAAGAGGTCCCCATATACCCCTTATCCCCCGAAGAAGGGGGAAGGAGGTGTGACACAGGGCAGGATATAGGAGGCCATTGTGCCTGCCCTAATGTGTATTGGCTGGAAATCAAACCCAGGTCTCCTGTGTGGGAGGCGGGAATTCCACCACTGAACCACCAATACCTCACTGTATTTTCTTAACTTTATGTTTCACGGCATCTTCTATTATCATAAGAACTAATTAATATGGGCGTATAAGTACGTGTTTCTCCTAAAAGTACCAGAACCAATAGGATGCTATAGGTGTAATCTGTGTTACTCTTTGGATGTACTTACAGCATAGAAACTAAAAGGGGAGTTTGGCCATTTTTATTTAGCTTGATGCTTTACTTGGATTGACTTTATCCTGATCAAATATTTTCTTCAATTTACACTTTTTGAAGTGATCAAAATGAATAAAGGTGAAGCGGAAACTTGCTAATTAATTCATTAAGAGGATCGACATGGAAAGCCAAAAAGGGTAAATCAGCCCGAAACAAAGCTGTTTATGCTCTTCTTGCAAAAAGGTTTAATAAGTCTCTCCTCGGTGTTTATGTTGTTAGCAAGCAAGCAGACTGGCTGGAACCATTTGTTTCCTTCCAATGATTTACAGAAGGGGTCTGGTCCTGCTGTGAGCTGGTCCTGTTCATTATCACTCATTCTTTTCTTGAAAGAGAATGTTTCCCCTCTGCTGGTGTGTACCTCTTTCCTTCTCTGAGTGGTTATCACATTTACGTGACTTATGTGGTGCTTGCCACATCCTGCTTAATCGTCAGCTGTGCATCTTTATCTCCCCTAATAGTCATCATGGGCATTCCCCAAGGTTGAGTCCTTCCCTTCTACTCTTGGTTTCCTCTCTGGAGATCTTACCCCCTCTTACACTGACACTTTTCAAACCATGCCTCCAACCTTGACCTTTCCCCTTGGCCCCTGATGTGATTTTCTAACAGTCTTCTGGGTATTTTATGGCTACGTCAGGTCCATCTGTCTCATATTGACTGGTTCATGGCTGCTTCAGTTCTCTCGGTCTCTGTTAATGACCACCACTCCCGACCGGAAAGACACATGTCCACTCTGATTCTCATGTCTCTTCCACTCCATATCTAACTAGTCACTTTGTCCTATTGATTTTCTCTGTTCTCATCAAAATGACTTATTTACTCACTGCCAAATACACCCTGCACTTTCCCACTGCTACTATTATTACCTGTGGTTTCAAGAATGAAGAATGCTTTTCTCCCTGCTTATTGAAATGCCCCAAGAACATTTCCACCTCCTCTATAAAGTCTGTCACCTTGCCAGCTTCCCTCCCAAGCATCCTTCTTCAATGAATTTTCTTAGCGCATGTTGACTTCCTTGATGAACATGATCATGCACATTTTCTTTTTGAAATATATTATAAGGTTATAGTGAAAGTGTTCTTGGAATCCTTTATCGGTATTCACCTTCTCTTGCTTGATTTGTTTCTATTGGATTTGTCTGATGACAGAAATAAAGAGAACCATGCACTGTAGATCAGTTTGCAATTTAGTTGCTTATTAAATTGGCTCATTAGGCACAAATAATTTCTTTTCTAATATACTCTTCGTAAAATGTTTTTCTTCCTGAGTAATTAAAAAGTTTATAATAGCATGATTACAAAAATGAAAAAAAAAGATTTCTGAGATGTGTTTGCAAAAACTTTACTCCCTTTACTATTTATAAAGTATACTTAAGATCTGCAGAGAGTGTATATTATATTAGTTACCTCTTAATTAAATTATGTTTCATGACACACAACCTCAGTGACAAGAAAAATAAAGATTTATTTTTCTGCACGAGTGTATAGGTTGTCTGGGCAGTTCTATCTGAACTGACCTTGGTTCGCTCACTTGTGCACCTGTGGTCAGCTATGGGGCTAACAGGCAGATTTGCTGATCTTGACTGGGCTCTGCCTGTGTCTGCCTTGGCTGGATTGATCAAGTGACTCAGATCAGCCCCTTGTGTTCTCTGACCTTCTGCCAGGGTAACCAGGCTTGTTCTCATAGAGATGCAGGATTCTGAGAGAGCTCTAGACTCAGAATGGGCCCACTGTCATTTCCTTTGTGTCCTACTGGCTAAAGTTACAAGACCAGCCCTGAGTCAACGGGTGTGGAAATAGGCCCCAGCTCTTAATGGGAGGAGCTGCAAAGTCACCTTGCAAAGGGAATGGAAATAGGGGTAGAGAGAATGAGAGCCATTTTGCAGTCGGTCTACTGCAGAGTTAAGCCTGGTTTCAAGTACTGGCTCCTTTTACTAGTTGCAGAATACTGGGCAATTCATTTAACCATTCTGAGCCACCTTCTCTCAATTGAAAACTAGTTATTGAGAGGATTGAATGAAGTAACATTTACACAGAGTCTGAGCTGCATGCTGACCCAGTGGAATCAAGGAAGGGTAGGCCAGGAAGTGTATGGGTCAGAATGTTGGGAGCTTTCTCACCTCCTTTTTTCCATCCTCCGCTTCTAGTTGGATGGCAATACACCAGTTACTCTTCTATCTTGCCCAGTCTCCATGTAAACATGGATTTCTATTTCAGACCTATTTTCAGAAGGGGTCTTGGCTTGGTCAGAGAACTCTCAAGCTGTATACTAGCAAGGAGCTATAAAGACTGTTGATTTCTCAGATGAAGTATTGGGGTAGGTGTGGGGCTATCACGCTTCTGCCTGTGGTTGCTGACTTTGTTCATAGTAGATGCTTCATAAAATCTCACTGAATGAATCTGCTCGAGGAGGAAAAACAGAAATAAACAACTAACATTCATTCATTCCACAAAGATTTGAGTTCCTACTCTGAAAGCAATGGGAGAACAGTAAATGAGATAAAGAAGGTCCTACTATCAGATAGCTTACACTCTATGTAGTCAAGGGAGGAGTGTTTTGGTTTGTTTTATTTTCAGCAAACCTTTATTGAGTTCTTACTATGTTTTATTTACTGTGCTTACCACTTTACAAGTTTAAATTTCATTTAACTTTCACACTGGCTGCATGAAGAGGTGTTATTATGCTCATTGCATAAATTACGAAACTGAAGTTCTGGATTATGTTACTTGCCTAAGGCCACCTAGCTAGCTAGCAAGAGGTAGAGCTAGGCCTTACACTCAGATCCTGATGCAAAAGCCTGGATTCTTAACCACTATGGGCTAGATCTGGGTGGGAAGGCTTGTGGAGAAATTGGAACATTTATTTTATTTTGTATTGTGTCCTATTTTAAATTTTATGGTTTATTTTATTAAGACAATTTTCAAACATAGAAAAAATTTGAAAAAAAGTATACAGTGAACACCCATATACTATTACCTAGGTTCTAGATTAATGTTTTACTAAATTTGATTTGTCACATAACCATCTGTCTGTCCATGTCTCTATCCAACCATTAATCCATTTTATTCCTTGATGCCTTTCAAAGGAAGATACAGATATCCGTAGACGTTGGGATTTGAATTAGGCCTTGAAGAATATTGTGAGATGCGTATGGGCAGAAGAGAAAAAAGAAAGAACAGGCCACATGTGGGAAAGAATATATGGGTGAAAGAACAGGTACGAGTGTGCATGGTAATAGAACAAATAGGAGACTGTGACAGAAGATAACAGCTAGTGTTGGGGAATATAATTAAAGGGTGGATAGGAAGGCTGGATGGAAGAGTTGTACAGACTGGGAGAGAGGTTCCATTTCAATTAAGTAAATATTGGAAACAGGAACAACCAGTTGCCAGTACAAAAAATATAAGGAAAAAACAGTAACAGGAAGGTTAGGTATAGAGACAGGCAGGGAGAGAGACTAATATAATGGGAGTAGTTCCAGTAAACCATGTAGGAGGAATATGAATATAAAGAGCAGTGAGAATAAATGGAGGGAGAGAGAACCAAATTATTAAGAAAATGTAATATACTAGGTTTGTATTTTATTATTGCTGGTATTTAAAAATACTATTTGTTAGGATATGATAAGTCAGAACAATAGTCTAAATTGATTTTTTTTTTCTAAAAGTGTTATTCAACTGTGCTCTCCAGATTGCTTGATAGAGTACCACGAATGAATGGACATCCATGTTTGGCAAACACTGGCCTGGGGCCGATGGTGTGTGCAGAGCTGTGCAGCCCCTTTCATACTGTCAGAGAGTAATGCTCAAAGCTCTGGGAGAGAAAGGAACTATAACTCCTCCCAGTATTAGTCTAATCCAGTGGTACTCAATGGGGCATTTTATCCCTGCTCAGAGAACATTTGGCATGTCTGAAGACAATGTAGATTGTCAGGATTATGGGGGATTGCTACTGACATTTAATGGGTAGACACCAGGGATGGTGCTAAATGTCCTACAAGGGTCAGGAAGGCTCCCCACAACTGGTCTAAAATGTCATCATGTAGAGGATGAAAGTCTAACAATTAGCACAGAAACTGGAGTAAATAGCCACTCATCAACTGTAATATTGACAGTCTGTAGATGAGAAATCCGAGGGTTATGGAGGTTAAGACATTTCCTAAGTTTATACTGTTAAGAAGAGGCAGAAATGGGATTTTACTTTGGTCTTCCGATTCCAAATTCAATGTCTTTCAGTTAAACCATGACTCAATGAAGAAGAAAAATGGGTGAAAATTATTCCATGGCCTTAAGCCTTAGTAAATGAGCACATTTGAGCACCAGAGACCAAGGCAGTGATGTTGGAAGGAGAAACTAGAGCACTTGGGGAGCTAAGAGCAGATTGTAATGATGACATTAAGTCCTGATACGCTAACATTTGAAGTGATGGGGTGGGGAGAATTCAAATGAAAATATCCACTGGACATCTGGCGGCAAGAATTGGAGTTCAGGGAGAGGTCAGAACTGGAAATACCGACTTCAGAGGCACTGATAGGTAGAAGTTAGTTGTCATGAGAACAGATAAGTCCTCTAGAGGAAGACTGAGCTATGAGTTAAGAGAGGAGAATAAAGAGATAGGACCTAAATTCTAAGAAAACGCTCTCAAGAAAAGGAGTGAAGTGCTGATAGAGGAACCAAGGAAGAAAATAAAGAAAGTAAGATCTGAAGGATGCTCCCAGGACATGATTTTATTAAAGTAAGCAGAATAAAACAGAAGTCTGTTAATATTAAATCTGTTTCTTGGAGTGCAGGAAAGAATCTTGCTCACTCTTTTTTCCTTTCCATGTAGTGCCCTAATCTGTATAAATGACAGTGTAAAATACTTTCATCTTGGCTTTTGCTTGTGTTTATAGTTATCCCTAAAATCTGCATTAGTCATGAAAATAAACTTTCAAATTCTATTTAGGCAATAGGCTCAGGGTTTCATCCCCAACCCCCAGACTTCTAGTATCTTAGATATGGAGCCAATGTTCTTGTTTCCCTCTGCTGAGCTAACATATCCTTGTTTGACCAAATAACAGAAAGAAATACCTTCCATAATGGATGTACCCAAAGGTGTCATGCTTCTGAGAATCTTCTCTGAAAATGAATTCCACTGAGCCATGGTGCAATAAGATTTTTAACACACTTGTCATTTATTGGATACACATGGTAGGGATTTGACCAAGTATTCTGTGCCTCTAGGCCAGAACAGTATGAGCAGTGCTCAGTTCTGACTGGGGATAAGGGACAGAGGAGGGGATTAGAACAGGTTGTATCCTCAAAGTTTATCTTTAAGTTGCCTGTTTGGAATTCAGAATGTATTTATTACTAGGAACAAAGCCATAAAGGGTAATAGAGGTATCAGATCAGCTGACCTCATCAATGAAATGCTCTTTAACTAATATTAACGTGTCTATAGTATCATTATTATTTTTTTCAGTGTAAAATAACTATCAATATTAATGCTGGCTCAGATTTTGGGAGCATTTACTATGTGCAAGGCATTGCGTTAAGTGTACTCTTGGGATTATCTTATTTTGAGTCTCAACAGCAACAACTTAGGTTTAATGATCGTTCCTCCACCTGCCTTTTGACAGATGAAGTTCTGAGTAGGACTTGGAAAAGGTAGACTATCTGAGCTCACCTCCTCACCCAAATCCTGGTTTCCCAGCACTGCTATTCAATAGAACTTTCTGGGAAGAAGGAAAAGTTCTATAATCTGCATTGTCCCTATATATTGCTATGGAACACTTGAAATGTGGTTAGTGCAATACAATAGCGCGCACACACACACACACACACCCCTGAATTTTAATTAATTAAAATGTAAATGTAAATAGCTACATTTCAAGTCATATTGGACTGTGCAAATACAGATCATTTCCATCATTGCAGAAAGTTCTATTGGATAGCACTCCTTAAAAGAAGTGCTTCATTGTTCATTTTCTTCCTGGCTGAACTCTGAGGTTCCATCTTTGCCTTTCTCTCACACAGGGTAAGCAGGTCTTTTTCTTTCCCCAGTTTCTCTAGCCCTCCAACCTCAGAGAAAGGAGATTCCTTTCCTCTTTCCTCTTTCCATCTCACCTATACATCTTCACACTGCCGTAGTTGCAGCGTTTTTTTTTTTTTTTTTTTTTTTTAAAGTCTTGAGGTGGAAGGCAGCTGGAAGTGGCCTTTGTTTATAGGGCATTGCTTATATTTACAATCAACATTAGCTTCCTCTTCATGCTCATTAACCCATAATTACAGTGTTGTAGAATTTGAGAGAGGTTCAATTATTTGCATATAGAAAGGCTTGGATTCAGGAATGATTTTGAGAAGGAAAAATGGTTTACTGATGGCCGGCTGGTCTCAGGAGCTTTCTGTTGCAAACCCGAGCCCCAAATAAGAATTTTGAGTTCCTTTTATACAGAGGAAGAGCTAAACCGTTCTTTGTTTCATTGCTCAATAGGTTTGAATTAGTGTATGTATCTTCCACATCCTAGGTAAGTTTTCAGCATGGACTTCATACATTCTAGATAAGATTTTAGCATATTTGGTTTGCATTTTCCCTGAATATTTAAAATTTATAGAGTTTGCATTGATAAACTGTTTCCTGGGACTGGAGTCGTTGCCATGGTTACCAAGGGCAGGGCTGCAGCTTCTCACCATCCTACACCCACAAGTCAGGACAGACAGCTTAGGTTAAGGTTATCTCCGAAGAGACAAAGAGCCTCCCACCCATAGCCCACATCAACAGTACTCTCACAGGATGAAATCATTCTGCTAGAGACAGAACCAGGGAAACTAAATTTCAACACTTTCAGAACTTAAAAAACACAGCATTAAATGAAAGAAGCAAAATATTTGCCTTGGGCTTTGCTAGAGCCCTTGTAAGCAGAGACTTGGAAGGAAGGAAGCCTGTGAGTTTTCTGTTTCCCAAAACTTTTAGAGAACTGGTTATATTACATTACTTAAATGGGAAATGGAGCTTACTTGCCACCCCTAACAATATTTAACTAAGAGAAGTATTTTTTTGAACCGCAAAAGTATTCTAACCTTTAATCCAAAGACCTTCACAGCTGAGAGCTCCAGGGCTCACTAGCTGCCTCTACATTTATAGGCTCATTTTCAATGCTAATGAAGTCTTTACAGGCTGTATTTGTTAAATTCCATGTGTGTTTTAGAAACATATTCATTAATCATCCCTTTGATCTAACCTGTAGTTTATTGCAAACGAAAATAGGACTTAAATGCAAATTTATAAAGGGCAGGAAACTGAGGGGAGGAGAGCAGAAAATGAGAAGCAATTTTACCAGTCTGTTAAAAAAAAAAAAAAAGCAAAAAACCAACTTAAGATACAACTGCTCAATAACTTCTCAGTCGTCTTCTTGAATTTTCCAAAAAATTCTAACTCATTTTGGTTTAGTACTTAGAAGACTTTGATGTAAATCTGAATCTCTGGGTGAATAAAACATAGAATCTGATTTAGTGGACCTGGGGTGGGACCTGAGAAACTGCATTTCTAACAAGCTCTCGGATGCTGTTGGTGCTACTGATGTAGGCTATGGGTGGGGGGTTGTTTGTCTCTTCATTGACAACCTGACTGAGCTGTGCGTTTGGAATAGTGAGAACTGCAGGCGCCCCCCCCTCCCCCGCCCTTGGTAACCATGACAATAACTCCAGTCATGGAGAAACAGTTTAGCAATGCAAACTCTATAAACTTTAAATATTCACGGAAAACGCAAACCAAGTGTGCTAAAAGCTTATCTAGAATGTATGAAGTCCATGCTAAAAGCTTACCTAGGATGTGGAAGATACATGGTAATTCAAGCCTATGGAGCACTGAAACAAAGAACCGTTTGGCCCCTCCTCAAAAATCATTTTGGAATGAGAAGCTGCGAGCCCGGCTGGTCGTAAATAAGTTCTTTTTCCCTCCCAAAATTATTCCTGAGTCCTGGCCTTCGTATACGGAAATAATTGAACCTCTCTTGACTTCTACAACACTACTGGTCCAAGAACCACATCTTGACTATCAAGGATCCCAAGAACTTAGCCTCCGACCTTGTCAGTTCAGAGGCGTTACTTCTGACAGGTAGAGGAATCTTTAGTAAGGTTAGCTTTCTGTGGGGCACTTTCTGGCGAACTCCGGTAGCTCCTTCTGAGGGCCAGTGAGGCAGCAGATTATGTAAGTCAACGCTTGGGAGTGGGCAACCTCTATCTAGCACAACAGACAGCGGTAACTTTACGGGGGGGGGGGGGGGGGCGGAAGTGGCAATTTTAGTATGCTAACTGGTGAAGAAACTGAGGCTGAGAATATTAACTCGCTCAAGTTCACGATCTTTTAAGGAGAGTAAAACCCAGGTCCTTCAAACTGTAATGAGCCAATGCTCTTAACTAACCCCACGGTGCCTCAGTTTCCTGTGTTGTGAACAGAAAGGACTGGCAGGCGGCAGGATCCAGAGTCCTGCCGGGGACACCCATGGCAACGCTAGTGTTGCTTCTCGAGAGCTTGCGCTTTGCCCTGCAGGGGAAAGTCCTCGGCTCGCTTAGGTGAGCGGCGCGCACTGCTGATCCCGTAGAGGGTCGGGCAGTCCTCCAGCGAGCTGGTCCGGGCACAACGGGCCGATGCATTACATAACCGCGGGGCGTCCCTCCGCCTCCGTGTCCCTCACTCCTGGCCAAACCGTAGCACACAGAGCGGATCCCAGTGATAAATCCCCTTCCCCTGGCCCGCAGCGAGTCCACGGCGGAGCCCGCTGAGCCGAACGTGCCGGCGCCCTCGGCGAGTCGAGTCCTGGGATCTTCCTCGCGACGCTCCCCGTTCCCGAAGCTGCGGGTGAGGCCCCCTGGTCCCAGCCCCGCCCGCGCCTCCGCCCCGTCCTTCGGAAGCGCGGACCGCGGCGCCGGGGGCCAGGCAAGGGGCCACCGCGCAGGCACGCGGCACGGCGGGTCTCCCCGGGGCTATGTCCGCGCGCCGCCGCCAGGGCTGCAGCGGTCCCCGCGAGGTGAGGACGCGCGGGCTCCGCGCGCTCGGGGGCGGGTCGCCTTGTCCCGCTGGTCTCCCCCGGGCGCAGTCTCCCACGAGCGGTTCAGGCACCCGGATCCCAGCGTGGGGCCTAGGAGTCCACTCGGGCCACCCTCTTCTCGCTGTCGGGCTCGGCGGTGGGGAGGACGCGTTGGCGCCGGCGACCCAGGCATCCTTTGCGGCCGGGCGGCCGAGCGCTCGGCCTCGGCGTCGTGGAGCTGGTGGAGGACCGAGACGTGCCTTTCACTTCCCGCTGCACCAGCACCCAGTCCCGCGCAGTGAGTCTCCGACTATGACCCTCGTCCCTCGGCGCACCTGTTGGATTAGAAGTGCCAACTTGTGGTGTTCTATTGGGCCCCTATCACAGGCAAAGTTTCTGGGCAGGTGGGTGGAGAGAGAAAGCGGCTTTGATCTCCGTCTCCTGTGGGTTTCCAAATACAGACTTTCTGGTGCAGAAGAGCCCATCTTTATTTTTATTTTGGATTTTCTGTTAGCAGTGGGTTTAAAAAAAACTTCATTTAAATTAATCCTCCTCCCTCCCCCTTCCGCCTCGAACGATATTTATTTCTCGTGGGTGGTATAGTAGGGGATGATAAATAAAAAACACATTAGCCTTCAAAAACTTCAATTGGTTGACTTTACTTTCTTTCAATTGCTTCTTGTCCACAAAGAAAAGCAGCGATACCTTTTGTGGGGACTCGGAGAGGCGCTGGCAGCAACATTTCTAAAGCAGGTTTCCAGTGAAGCTATTTAATTTTCTGTTTTCATAACTTAACATTCTAAACGTCTCTCTATTATTTAATGTCGAGTCAGATGCGACCTGTCAGGAGACTGTTAAACCATGCTACCTGTTTCTTTGCAGAGAGCTGGGTACACCGGCGACATGGTTTAACACAAAAGGAAAGCCTTCAGGTGTTTCAAATTCAGAGATCTCAGCTCATTAATTCTGAATATCATCAACTGCTCCTTGCATGACCCTCCCCCGCCAAACTAGGGTTCATGATTTCTGACTCTCCCACAATTCTCAACATGTTTGTGGGAAAAATAAAGGCTGGCAAGGAATGATAATTAATATTGACTGTATTTGGTCACTTATAATCCCAGGATCTTAGAAATTGGAACGGTTTGGAGAGATCATCTACTAAATTCAAATACCTCACTTTATAACCCAGGAAGCTTAGATCCAAGCTGGGCCCCAAACTGGCCAAGCCCATACTTTTCATTAGTGCTAGAATCCAAGTCTTCTTATTTCACCTTGTTCAGTTTTCAAGGCATATTCCTTCCAACTGGGCATTTTGAACAAAAATGAGATTAATAAAATCATTTGATTTTCCTGTTCTTCATTTTTATTTATTTCTACCTGGTGGGATTCTGAAATAGATGAGAGGGATTGATTTAGTCAAACCACCTTTGGAGCAAAAAGAGAAAATCCAAGCTCTTGATTTCCAAATGATATTTTAAGTTCTTTTTATATGAAGGTAACTATGCTGGTATATCCAGGATATACCTGTATATCCCAGGTGAACCTCCAGAAGAAGAAAAGTACTCAAAACGGATGGGGTTAAGTCTCCCACTGGTATCGGATTTATATGCATCCCTCCTTGGGGTTCTTCTCTTTCTCTGCTATCAGTGGTGATGATTGGTTGGAGCCAAAGGAGTGATTTATGGCCTTGGAGCAGATTTGAAAAAAGTGCCTTATATGTGGGCCTATAACACCGTGTCCTGTAACAGGATTAAGAAAGGAACTTAGAACTGACTTATGTAGCCTTTTAGTATTGCTTTGCATATTGTTTTTGTTTTCCAATTTAGTTTAATTTAGCAGGTATTTATTAAGTACTTACTATGTGCCTGGCACTGTTTTGGGCTTTTGGGATATGAACAAAGAATTTGGGCCTCCAAGGAGCTCACATTACCAGTCATTCATTAGAATTTGGGAGGTTGGGGAAGGATTTTGTTATACAAATAGAAGAGAATTTCAGTGTTGCCTAAAGCAGGGAAATGAGCATAAACATTTCAGACTATCTTATTCCAATCCTGTGGTTTTGCTGATCTTATAGTCATGAAAAACAAACAAAGGCACAAAATCAGGTGAAGTAACATTTATTATGAACTAACATTCTACTGTATGTGAAGAGCAGTTTCCACCTTGATTATTTTATGTACATTCAGTTATCGCTGATGGGATAATATTTCCTTTAGTACAAGGACATTATTGTGGTGACATTAAACCTAATGAAGCATGGGAGGATTAGTTTTCTCAACAGTGTCTGTGCGACCGTGCCAAAACTGTAGCTACAACTTGTGATGGAGACTGTAATTGCATTCACTGGTAAGATGTAGCTTTTTATTTATTTATGAAAATGGTGTTCCATTTTTATTTTGTCTCATTTTACATCCCCACCCTCCATATTCATAGTGGTGCATACTGTGCATTGTTGCAACTTACTGGTAAATCTTTTACAACAGCAATTTTTCATTTTAATCAGACATTCTAGTTTTAAGCATTTTGTAATTCTCTCCATTGCTTTTTCTTCAAAACAGCATGGTTTGCAAGCTCAGGCATGTTTATTATTTTTTAACAAAGGCTTATCAAAACGAACTTGGCAGTTTTTCAGTCTTATACAGCCAAAAAA
Source organism: Dasypus novemcinctus (assembly GCF_030445035.2). Taxonomy (NCBI): domain Eukaryota; kingdom Metazoa; phylum Chordata; class Mammalia; order Cingulata; family Dasypodidae; genus Dasypus; species Dasypus novemcinctus. The sequence continues at coordinate 51,541,807 of NC_080678.1, forward strand.
AGTATTCACTGTAGCTTTTGGGATTGTTTATGCATTCCTTACCTAAGCAATTGCTTTGCTTTTAATAATTTGGAAGCAATTATTTATGAGTATTTCCTAGTATATTTAAGACTCACCCATTAAAAGATTGTTATTATTTAATTGAGAAAAACCAAATCCACATTTGAAGATGTTGGATAATTTTAAGTACAAAGATTTTCTACCTTTCTCTGTTTTTTTTTCCTTTTTAAAATTATTTTTAACAAATCAACTTTATTGGTACATATTAATAAAGCATTAATCCATCCAAAGTGTACAATCAGTGGTATTTGGTATAATCCCATAGTTGTGCATTCATCACTTCAATCATTATTAGAGCATTTTCATTATTCCAATAATAATTACAATAATAAAAAACAGGCAAGCAAACTCATCACCTCTCAATCTCTCTATACTTCCATGCCATACATTGCTGCTATTGTTTCTATTTCTTCCATTTATTTGTATTTACATTTTTAAAAACAGGTTTATATATGCAATATCACCCATATTTGTATTTCATGTGAGGTTTCATATGTTATATAGACTCGTTACTTTTTTAAAGCTTTTCTTCTAGAAATGGACATGCCTGTTTCTGTTTCTAATTTGTTCTACATCAAAGGTCATGAGGAATTGTCATTATCTGACAACATCCTATTAGAAGGTGGTCGCTGTTAATCACTTGGTTGAGAGTTAGGGTTTCTTCTGCCTGCCAGGCACTTAGTCGTTGAATTTCTTCTTCATTTGCCTGCCATTTTGCCCCTTCAGATACTCTTCCCTCCTTCTTGTATTGCACGCTGAGGAATTGCAGTGAGTTGCTGTAACCAGGTAGGAAGTTACTGGCCATTAAGGAATTATTTAATTTATTTCTCATTTATATATTTAATAAATATTTATTGAACTTCTACTCTTTATTCAAGATGTGTTTTGAGGGCCTCTTTTATAGAAGCACTGTGTTGGTGGCAGTAGTAGAGAGAAAGACACAGGATCCTGCCCCTGAAGTAGGTTACAGCCTAGTATGGAAGGAAAGACCTTGTATTAATAGCTAAAATAACAGTTATAACCCCTTTAAGAGACAGATAAGGACTTTGGAAATTATAAAGGAGAGAGAGCTTGTGCAGGGATTGTGAGGAGGAGAGGTTAGGGAAGGCTTTGTAGAGGAAGAGATGTTTGAGAAGCTCCTTGCAAAATGTGTAAAGCTTTTATAGAGGCAGAGGATATAACTATCTTTCTGGGAGCACATCTTTGCTACTTTTTGATGATGTCAAGATTTCCTTTGAGGAGCCAGTTGAGGCTGTGTCAGGTTTTGTGATAGAAATATCCCCTCTGCTCCCCTCTGCATGCATCCCCCCACCCCTGTGCTGGGTAGTAGAGTACTAATCTATACTGAAACAACTCATTGGTTTAACCCATGCTCTCCTTTCCTTCTGAAACTCATATTGGTTGTTTCTCAGAGCACAAAGACCACTGTGGCAAAAGCTGTCATCATGATAAACTAGTGTACTTTGCCTTCACCAGCTCAGGTGCATTCATTTTTTTTTTTTTTAAGATTTATTTTGTTTATTTCTCTCCCCTCCCCCGCCCCCCGTTGTCTGTTCTCTGGGTCCATTTGCTGCATGTTCTTCTTTTTGTCCGCTTCTGTTGTTGTCAGTGACATGGGTATCTGTGTCTCTTCTTGTTGTGTCATCTTGCTGCGTCAGCTCTCAGTGTGTGCGGTGCCATTCCTGGGCAGGCTGCACTTTCTTTTGCACTGGGTGGCTCTCCTTATGGGGCGCACTCCTTGTGCGTGGGGCTTCCCTATGTGGGGGGCACCCCTGCATGGCAGGGCACTCCTTGCGCGCATCAGCACTGCGCATGGGCCAGCTAATCACACAGGTCAAGGAGGCCTGGGGTTTGAACTGCGGACCTCCCGTGTGGTAGACAGACGCCCTATCCACTGGGCCAAGTCCGCTTCCTCAGGTGCATTCTTACAGTGAGGTTTGGTCATCCTCCTGTTAATGCTGGTTATATTTGCTATGGTAATTTGGCAATTTAATTAAATATTGCACAGTTATCATGTGAGTGCCAAAAATATTATTTCTGTGAAAACGAAGATGATTGCCACATGGACCTACAAAAGTAAAGTACGTTGAAAGACAACAGCAAGAAAACTGTTTCTACTTAGGTGTAGACGAGACAACTGTGGTAGTTTGACTTTCGTACTCCAATTTAGCCATGTTCTTATTCTTAACCCATATGCCTGTGGGTGTGAACCATTGTAAATAGAATCTTTTGAAGATATTATTTATAGATAAGGTATGGCCTAACTGAATACATTTAGTTTTAACCTGGATTACTGGAGGTCGTACAAAAAGAAAGAAACCGATAAATAGAGAGAGAAAGCCTTGAGCAGGAGCTAGAAGCAGGAAGCCAGCAGGGACCTGGAAGAGAAAGGAGAAGACATCACCATGTGATGGGAAAGCCAAGAATCGCCAAGGACTGTGGCAAGCCAGCACCAGAATGCTACCAACCTTGGGAGGAAGCAAGCTTTCTAGCCTCCAGAAGTGTGAAACAATAAATTCCCATTGTTTAAGCCAACCCATTAGGTGGTATTTGTGATAATGGCTTGGAGAACTAAGACAACAACTATGAAAGATTGGAAAACTACAGTAAAAAAGAATCTAGAAAGATTCTGCACTCAGGTTACTTCACAAATGTCTTTAAGGCCCTGCTCTACTTAAAAAATTTTTTTTTACTTTGGCATGTGCTTTATTATTTTTTTTTACAAGTCTCAATAAATTTTATTTTTCTTCTTTATTTTATTTTAAATTTTACATTAAAAAAATATGAGGTCCCCATATACCCCCCACCCCACCCACACCACCCCTCCCACATCAACAAACTCTTCCATCATTGTGGCACATCCACTGCACCCTGCCAATACATTCTGGAGAACCACTGCAGCACATGGACAGTGGTCCACATTGTAGTCCATACTCTCCCCCAGTCCACCCAGTGGGCTATGGTAGGACACACAATGTCCAGCATCTGTCCCTGCAGCACCACCTAGGACAGCTCCAAATCCTGAAGATGTCCCCACACCATATCTCTTCTTCCCTCTCCCAACCATCAGCAGCTACCATGGCCACCCTCTCCACATCAAGCAGGAAATTGTAGATAATGTATTTGAGCATGGTTTAACCAAGAAAGGCAACGTGGAACTCCAAACATAACATGCCATTCAAATATTGCTGAATGAATGTACATTTATTTACATGACTAAAGTTGAAATACCATGTTTCAAGTGTGATGTATCAAGTTTTTGGCTCTTTGCTTTTACTGATTTCTAATTGATTTCTTCTGTTAAGAGAGTTTCTGTTGTTTCAATTTCCAAAGGTGCCCACTATATCTTGGAAATAGCTTGTCTTTCTGCATTTGGAGAGAAAATGGGTCTATTTTTGTGACTCTCTCAAAGATGTATTATGAGTTGTGTAAGATTACAGAGGAGGCCTGAACCTAGTTTTCTTTTTTTTTTTAAAGATTTATTTATTTATTTTTCTCCCCTTCTCCCCCCACCCCTGTCCCAGTTGTCTGTTCTCTGTGTCTATTTGCTGTGCGTTCTTTGTCCGCTTCTGTTGTCAGCGGCATGGGAATCTGTGTTTCTTTCTGTTGCGTCATCTTGTTGTATCAGCTCTCCGTGTGTGCGGCGCCATTTCTGGGCAGGCTGCACTTTCTTTCACACAGGGCGGCTCTCCTTACAGGGTGTACTCCTTGCACTTGGGGCTCCCCTATGCGGGGGGACACCCCTGCATGGCATGGTGCTCCTTCCGCGCGTCAGCACTGTGCGTGGGCCACCTCCACATAGGCCAAGGAGGCCCGGGGTTTGATCGGCGGACCTCCCGTGTGGTAGACGGATGCCCTATCCACTGGGCCAAGTCCGCTTCCCTCTGAACCTAGTTTTCAAGCACCCAAGTCACCATAAAAATCAGCAACTTTGTTTTTCTTCCCTAACCTGTGTCTAATGGCTGCCTGGTTCATGTATGGGAACAAGTGGTAACATATAATGTTAACTACACCAACACTTAACATTTGTCACCTCAAACACACTTGTAGACTTTATATTTTCTCAAAATATTCTTGATTCCAATTCACGATTCTATGATTTATTTAAAATATTGCTATTGTAATTATATTAAGATTGTAATTATTTATTTGTGGGACCAACTGGTAGTGTTTTTATCACTCTACTATGCTTGATGAAATACTTTCTAAGGGAGTGAGTTCATATTTATTTACTGAAACTCGTATTTCTTGAAAGAGCAACTGCAGCTCTCTGAACCCGTGACTTCATAACAACCACATTCATTGCCCATGAAGGAACCACAAAAATAAAAAATTAAATTAAATTAAATTAAAAAAGACAAAATCCTACACTTAAAACAAAGTTAAATTTGTCTTCATTCAGATAGCCAACCAGCCGATTAACAAAAAAAACTGCCTTAACTATCATTATTAAATAGTCACAAATGGGGGAACCCAAAGTCATAGCTATCACTGGTATCAAAATGAAGTGGTTTGCTCAGCCCAATGGCAAATAATCAACTGACAAATGAAAACGGACCCGTCAATCAGTGGTTTCACAGATTTGCACTACTGGTTTTTAACCATGGCTATACCTGGGAAAGGAAGAAAATGCTGGTGCCAAGAACCTATCCTCAAATCCTGATTCATTAGGTCTGGGGTGGGGCCAGAGCATTGGTAGTTTTTAAAACTCACAGGGTGAATCTCACGTGAAACCGAGGTAGAGAATCACTGATTTTTATAATACTTAATCATTTTATCCTTTTATAGAACAAATTTTATTGAAATAAATGGTTATTATGGAATCTTCTAAACATAGTAGGTGAAAAAATAAGCATGATAATTTTTTTCTTCTTTTACTTGATTCTTGCAATTACACTACATAGGTGCCAACTCAGTAAATGGGAAGCTTTCTCAATGGCTGAATGAATTTTCACTGATTTTTTTTTCCCTTGTGGGATTCACTAAGCTGATGTCTGTATGATGTCAAAACAATCAAATCATTCAAATTGGTGTCATGATAGTCAACCATCCCTTTGTTCAACCAACTTGTTTTATGTTTTTGGTGATTGTGTTGTCATATAGGCATATTTGTTGAGGACAATAATTTGGCCTTTTCCTCTTTAACAATAATCTGTTTCCTCTATGAACTTATAGATGTGCATTTGTTTACCATTCGTTCCCTTAAGTTGATTGGGTTGTCAAATGTTCAAATTTGTCTCTGGATTCCCTCTCCCCTCTTTAATTTGTTGTATCAATGTAGACTTTCAAAATAGCCAACTATAGTATCGACATTTATATAAGGAAGATAGATGTTTTAAACCCATCTTATGTGACTTAAACAAAATATGAATAATTTTAGTTTTTTCCCCTTTTCATTAGGATTTACTGTCTTTGAGAAAATGCGGTGAGTTGATTGGTGTAGAACTTTAAAAGGAGTGATCTAGTGGAATACTTAGAATCTAGTGGAGTACTTAGGAAAACCTTATTTTTAATGGTATTTTTCTTCGTATTTTATTTTTAATATCCATGGAAATTCTCATTCATTGTTACCAATTAGTTTTCCCAAATTGTGCTTTTCTGTTGATTTTTGTGTTAAAAAAAAATAGCACCTTCAAAGATCTTGACCAGTAGCTCTTGAACTGTGTTTTTCAGGTTGCTGGGAGTTGGGGACAATGGGGATGTAGTCTCCATTCCACATGGTTCTGTAGTTTCAGTGTGTTTCTTTGACACTGACCTCATCCTCAATTTGCTGGCCAGCTGTTTGGCAAATTTAGTTAAAATCCTCACCAGGCAAGAGTGTATTAACTTAATTTAAAAATTCATTAACACTGTTTAAAAAAAGTAGCTGGGTAAAAGAATACATAAATGCTTATAAAAAAGATACTGGTCAAAAGGGGTTTACTTAATAGGGTGTTCTAGAGATAAGGGGACTAGTTATTGTATGAAAAATTAAGCTCCATGCATTTTTTCTCTCCTTTTACTTCCTTAGGTTGAGTTCTTTGATTATCTTCCACATTCAAAATGATTAAAAATAGACCATCATATTCCAATTTGATTAGGGATGTAGGTCTAACTAGAACTGTTAAGTGTCACCGAGTGATTAGTACACTCAAATTGACATCTCACACTCATATTGGCAAATCAGAATCTTCCTGGCTTTTTCTTTTTTCTTTATGAAGTCTTTCATGATAGTATACTTGATTGACTGCAGATATATCAAGGTGAAGGTTCAGTTTAGTTTTTAACAGCTTGAAGCAGAAGTTGAAGAAGGGACACTTGAATTAGATGGGATAGAATTAATTATCTTTAAAATCCCTTCTCGATAAAAAATATTGTAATTAACAAAGCTAAAATAAATTCAATGAGCTTATTCCTTTATCAGGCAAGTGTTTACTGAGATCCCACTATGCTCCAGACACTGTGCTGGGGGCTGAAGACCCACAGAGAAGAGACAGAGTTCTTTTCCAGAGGCTTGCAATCTCCTAGGGAAGAGAGGTGTGTGTATAAATAGTTATAGCATTGTGATGAACATCCAAAGATAAGGATGACCATCACTTGCGAGTTTAGATTGGAGGTACTTAACTCTGCCCAGGGTAGTTAAACCCTTAAAGGAATGAAGTAACTCATGAGGTGAATAACCTGGGGCAGGGCATTTTGTGCAGTAGGTACAGTATGTGCAAAGCACTGAGGTGGGAAAGTACACTGCGGATTGAGAGAACAGCAAGTGGTTTGATGTGGCTGAAGCAGAGGGTATGTATAGGGTGAGAGTGGAAGATAAGAAAGGAGCCAGATCATGCAGGGTTCTGCATATCACACGAAGGAGTTTCAATTGTGCTCTGGCAGCTAAGAGTAGCCCTCAAAGGCTTTTAAACAGAGGAGCAGGTAGGGGTGGGAGGTTGGTGATATAATTAGTATGATTTCAAATAGATAACTCTGAATGGGGCTTGAACAAAGTCCTGAGAAGTTGACAAACTAGGTGTCTGTTGAAGTGGTCCAGATGGGAAATAAGGTTAATGCCTCATAATGAGACTTTTGTTTTATTCATATTTATATCTTTGGTGCTTGCTGTGGAGCCTCTAGGGCACATACTAGAGATGATTGGTAATCAGTTTGATATTCTGGGCAGGAAGTCCAAAATTTGGGCATCCTTAGCTTATAGTCTCTAAGTCCTGTGTTTGGATGTAATTTCCAGGGTGCATGTAAAAAGTGGAGAATGAAATGGTTCAAAGAACTGTGGAAAATAACTAGACTGTCCTCAGATTATGCCCAGGCTGTATCTTGGTCATTGTACCTTTCTTTTTATATTCTAATTGTCTATTAACTTGTTGATCTTTTACATCAGACAAACTGTGAGTGCAAGGGCTGTGCTTATTTATGGTGTCACTGCCATTTTACAACCCCAGAGGGCACATCATAGTCTATGTAGATGTGTCTACACAGTGAAGAGTGCCTGCTGGATTTATGCTCAGCTGTCCCAGTTTAAGCAGTCCAGCAGCTGTCATGGTACCTAACATACAGTAAGTACCCAGGAAGGAATTTGTTGAAGGAATGAATGAATGACACAACATATAATGGGTCATCAGAGGAAAAGGATCTAAAAAGAAACTGAGAATCAGGAGTCTATAGGGAAGAAGGATTGACAAGACAGTTTTCTGCCATGGCAGGGAAGAATGAGTTCAGTTGTGAGAGACAAGTCAGTAGTAGCAAATGCTAAGGAGAGGTCAGTTAATTAAGGCTGCTGAGTAATCAGTGGCAATTAGGAGCCGCTGATGATAATGTCAAAACCAGCTTGAGTAGTGTGTAAGGGGAGCAAGAGACAAATTCCATTCATGGGAATGATGGGAAGGCTGGGTTTATGCAGGGAAGAGGATAATTAGTTATGACCAGAAAGGGTGGTGGTAGGCTGAAGAGGGGTGTGATGGATGAAATTTAGAGAAATTCTTAATTCACATCCTTGTGGGTGTGACCCATTGTAAATAGGACCTCTTGGAGGTGTTATTTTTATTTAAGGTGTGGCTCAGCTGAATGAAGGTGGGTCTTAATCCAGTTACTGGAGGCCTGGTAAAGATACCCAGAAGGACAGAAGTTGAGAAAGGAGTGGACATTGCCATGTGACATGAGGCAGAAATGCTAGCCAAGGAATCCCAAGGATTGCAGCAAACCAGTACCAGAACCCTACAGACTAGGGGAGGTAGCAAGCCTAGTCTCCCTGAGTGTGAGACAACAAATTCCCATTGTTTAAGCCAATCCATTGAGTGGGATTTATGATAGCTGCTCTGGCAAGCTAAGACGGGGTTTCTTCCTTCTCTTTCCTTCACCTCCCTTATTTTCTTCCTTAGATTCTTTCTTTGTGCTTTAAGGAAGGGAGATACTTGAATAAATTTATAGGCTAAGTAGGACCAGTGAAAAAGTCTAGATTCAAAATACAGGAAAGGAGAGAGAGGATACTAATTGGAGTGATTAAATTAGTAACATTCCATTTCCTCAGGAGGAAAAGAGATAAGGATGTATGTAGACATGAATAAACTGGAGTGATAAGCTGGAGAAAAAGAAATTAAAGAAATTCCCACCCCAAGACCCCAATTGTTTCTATAAAATAATAACATGTTTTGGACACTTTCCATTTTCCAAGCCTTGTTAGAAATACTTTACCTAGGTTGATTCACTTAATCCTTCCAGCACTGCAAGGATGGAATTATTATTATCCTCATTTAACAAATGTGGCAACTGAAGCATGAGAGGTTCAGAAACTTGTCTGAGCTGTATGGCTCCGAAGTGGCAGAGACAGGAAGCAGAGCTGTTTACCTCATGCTATACTGCTGAGAATGAGGTCTCTTAGACTGCTTAAGACTTGCAATAACCAATGTGTGTTAAGAACAGGCTCAGGGAAGTGGGTGTGGCTCAAGCGACTGAGCTCCCACCTACCACATGGGAGGTCCCAGGTTCAATTCTCAGTGCCTCCTAAAGAAGACGAGCAAGACAGTGAGCTGATGTGACAGGCAGGTGCAGCAAGCTGAGACGACAAGATGACGCAGAGGGAGACACAAGAAGAAAAACACAATGAGAGATACAGCAAAACAGGAAACAGGTGGCTCAAGCAATTTAGTATCTCCCTCCCATATCAGAGGTCCTGGGTTCAATTCCCAGTGTCTCCTAAAGAAACAAGGAAGACAAAGACATGGCAAGTGCAAACAATGAGGGTGTGAGGAGAAATAAATAATAATAAATGAAATAAATCTTTTAAAAAAACCCAAATATTGAGTTAAAAAATGATGGTAAATTTATAAAGTATATAATTTTTCTAATATAAACATTGGAAATAACTTTAACAATTGTAAATGTACATAGAATGCTGAAAACATCAAGTTATGCAAGCCTAAAAAAAATCTTTGCACTCTATCCTTTTAGGCATCACATTTATCTTTCCCTGATTTCAACCTTAGAATACGAAGGGGTATGTCAATTACACAGATGAAAACATCAACATTTAAGTGCTTTGAATGTATGTCTTATTATATATTAACAGCTTTTAAAAATTGTTGGTTATAATCTGATCAAGTGGTTCTATTCCCTTATTACCACTTCTCAATAAGTCTTAGATACAAAGTTAGTTGTGCCAGGAAAACTGATTACTGTGTTCAGCATGAAATACATTCCCAATAATTCTTTTAGAGGTGGCATAAGGTTATAAAAAAAAATATATATATATATGAGTCCTTCAGGACATGAAAAACAATGAATCCATCCACACATAAATAAAATTAAGCATTCCATCCTCAGCTTGCTTACTTGGCTCCATATGTGGGTAGGAAGAAGAAGCGAGAGCCATTAAGAAGTAAGGACAAATCAGAACTGCTGGGGATTAAGGGTGGGGTGATGTAGGAATGGAGCTGGGAAGAAGTGCCAGATTATAAAGCAAAATAAAAAAGTATTATGTCTCTATTCTTTGCATCCTGCTAGAAGCAGGGACTGGTTCCAGCCCCACGCCTCCATTGCTTCCCAGCTGTTCTGTCCCCCTGCACTGTGAAATAGCTACTCCTTTCAGAGGAGGGGCCACAACTGTTCCCTACCCAGAACCCTTTGCACAAATTTGATGTACAGCTTTATATATTATAGGTTTGAACATTTGGCAAATGCCCAAGAGTGTCCGGACTAAGCTGTAACATGAGGGCAGGTGAGGCAAGTTTTACAAATGAGGAGGTGATGCCCCAGAACATTAAGTGGCTCAACCAAGGGGAAGACAAAGGAGGCTAGGTGTGATATTTATCCTTCTACGAAGGAGCTTCTCAAATTTTGATGCATACAATTCACTAATAAACTCATCAAAATGCAGTGGGTCTGGGGTGGGGCTTCAGATTGCATGTTTCTAATAAGCTCCTCAGAGATCATGATGCTCTTGGTCCATGGGCCACCCTTTGAGAAGCAAGGGCTCATAATGTATGGAGGGAGCCTCATCTGTCTTTCTGGGCCATAAACAAATCTAAGTCCTAAGCAGAACTTGATCTGCTCCCATGTTATCTGCCTACTCAGGAACATCTCCAGACAAAGGCCTAGATAAATTACGGGAGTAGCAGCTGTCTGCAAGAAGGAGCATGACTACATAAACAGCCAAACAAGTAACATAATTCAACTTGAGTAAATGGTCAGGACTATTTGCTAGGAGTAAAACTAATCTTTTACACATTTAATCTCCCTTAAAGTGAATATGATATAAAGGAATAAAAAAACAGCATATTAAATTTTGTAATAGAATGTCCCATTTGTGCACATATACAGATACTATGAATTCTAGGACATTCATTGTATTCTTTCAGAATAAAGTGCTACCACTGCTCCCAGCTAAAATCATCTCCTCTTCCAAATACAAGGAAAAAACCTTGAATCTTAAGGAAAATCACTGCATTGCCAGCCAGCACGAGGCCATGGGCCCCCCATTTGATCACAGCCACGCGTGCAAGAATAACAGGAAATCCAAAGGTGGAAACAACAATCCCAGTAGTGAAGAAAAATGCCAGTTCCGACAGGCCGTACTTGTCCCATGGCCCTTTTGGCAATGAAGTGGGGAATGGGGGAGATGGAGTGAAAGATCAGGACAAACAAGGGCCAGTAAACACAGTACTCCTTTAAGGAGTATAAGGAAAGCCAGCCCAATAGCCCCACTGAAGGATAATTCCACAAGAGCTTTACTGCCTGCCATGTCTCCCAAGCTTGGGCCGAGGCTGCTTCCAGCTTCCTGCCACAGTCTGGCTCAACTTATTATTGCTGAGCTACTTCAAGCAATTAGTTTGTGCTGATAATCATAATTGTGTTACACCATTAATCTGCAAGGTTGAGAGATTTCCTCTAGCAAAACTTGCCTTACCAGTTATAGAAGAGGAAAAAGGTGATGTTTGGATTGAAGAGGAATTGGGGGATTGGTGGCTTGGAAGGAATAGAGTATCACAAAAAGAGAGCAATTGAAGTGATGGATCCTGTGCTCTAGGCTGTAAGAAGGAAATGAGAATGGGACCAGCTGATGGAATGGGAGAAAAGTAGAGAAGCAAGGGGCTGAGGGCTCAGGGAGGTTGAAAACCAGGTTTAGTAGGAGTTGGAGAGTTAGAGACTTGTGGGGGGTGGAAGTTGGGATTAGAGTAGGATATTTAATCCTCACAACAACCCTAGATTTGAGAGATGGGATTCAGCACAGGTGATGATGTGGCTTTGGGAGTACTTGGTTGAAATGGATTGGAGGTGTAGCATATGGGAGATGAAGTCAAGGTTAAAGGTAAGATTAACCAAGAGGCTGGTTGATATTGATTAGGCCTTGTTGCTCCTTGGAGGATGTCCAGTAGTCATCCTTCAAGTTGTTAGCAACTGGTCTGAACTTTAGAAAACTGCAACTCAAGTATGTCATGGTTACAGGAAATATATAAAAGGCTGGCCTGTATCTGGCATAAAATAAAAATCACTTGATGGTCTCAATAGAACATTGTCAAAGAACAATTAAATGTTTTACATTTTGCAGTATGGTTTTTGAAAATGAATTTGAAATGTAAATTGGTGAAACAATGTAGTTCACAAGTAACTCTGGATGCTTCAGCTGAATTGTTGTTTTTACACTGGGAAGAAAAGACTATGTGCTCTGATGAAATCTCCTCATCCTTTTATTTTTCTGGTAGTATAACACTGTTCTGACAGAGACAGCTGAAGACCATCAGACTTCCAGATGTGGAGCTTTATTGTGACTTACTGGGTGAGGGTCATGGGAAAGGGGCCAGATACTTCAGGGGAACTCAGTGTGGTGTCTTCTTCCTCTAAAGACAGTACGACAAATCAGCAATATGTGTTCCCCTCTTGTGCAGCTGTACATACCAGTGTCTCCTTTTCTCCTTTGACCATTTAGGCTTTCAAGAAATCAAAAGTAGACCTGATATGATCCCAGGATGCCACACTTGTGAAGATATGGAACTACTACATAGGGATAGAATATGGAAACTGGAATTGATATGTGAGTGGAAATAATGGAAGATGTATCAAATAGGATGCTTTGGGGTTCGAGAAACAGAAACTCTGACTTGGACTGGCTTCAATAATAAAAGAATTCCCTCACATAGTAGGAAGTTCAGGAGCAGAATGTCTGGGCTCTGGCTTTGCTTCTTTGTAATTTGCTTGGCTCTGTTTCTCCTATATGTTGGCTTCATTCTCAACCTCATTCCCTTCATGGTCTCAAGAAGGCCACAATACTTTGAAGGGTCCCATCCAGACAAGAAAACATCTGCTGGAAGGGAAAGGGCTGTGTCTTCATGTCTCCACAGCAGTGAGGAAGCTTTTCCCAGAAGCTCCCCCAATGACTTTACTTCCAGTCATTGGCAAGGATTGGGTCACTGCCTTTTCCTTAAACCAACCCATCACCCACAGGGGACACAGGATTAGCATAATTCTTGTTAAACCATTTGGGGTAGAAAGGGCTACTGTAACGAATTACCATGAATTTAGTGGCTTGAAACAATAGAAATTTATTCTCTCATGGTTCTGGAGGCTGGAAGTCTGAAACCAAGGTGTCAGCAGGGCCATGCTCCCTCTTAAGTTTCCAGGAAGAATCTGTCCTTCCCTTCTCCTAGTTTCTGGTGGCTCCTGGCAATTCTTGGCATCCTTAGTGTGTAACTACATTGCTTCACTCTCTACCTCTGTCTTTATATGGCCTTGTTCTCTATGTGTCCAAGTCTCCTTCTCCTTTCATAAAGACACCAGTCTTTAATGTGGGCCCTAAATCCATAATGATTTCGTTTCAAGATCCTTAACAAATTACATCTGTGACGACCCTATTTCCAAGTAAGGTCACATTCTGAGGTTCTGGTGAACATGAATGGGGGTGGGTGGGTTGTTGCTATTCAACCCACTTCAGGAATCAACTCCAATAGCCATGAAAGAAAGCCAGATGGGACATTATTATGAAATTCAGACAGCATTGTCAAGGGGAAAGAGCATCAGCTGGAGAACTGAAGGTCCCATTCACGTTCTCAACTTGAACATTTGAAATGGTGTGATCTTGGACAAATTATCAGCATCTGTGAGCCTTAGTTTTCTCCTACAGGGTATTTGTGGAAATTGAAAACATTTTATATATAAATTCTAAAAAAGCCATACAAATGCTAATTATGCATTTAATAATTATGATGATAATAATAGCCACTTCCATTTACTGAACACTAGCATGTGCCAGTCACTTGCTACATGCTTAAATGCATTCTCTTTTTCTCACTCCCTAGACACATAGAGCAACAGTCATATTCAAGGCACTCTGCTAAATGCTTTATTTCCGTTCTCATTTTAGTAAGGTCTGGAGCATTAAGGCTCAAGGGTAGGGGCAGAGAACAGGCATGGGCTCAGTCTGACCTGGGTTCCTTCCCTTTTTCAGCCTGTGTGATGGGGTTGCTCTGTTATCTGCCACTGGTTATCTTGAGCTAGAGTTCAGGGACCATTGCACAAGGCATTTCAAAGCAAATGTGCTTTTAAAACCCCTGATACTCTTTCCATTGTTCCTTTCATGAACCTGAGGACTACCTTCTTGTTTTTATCAGCATTTCACATATTTATGCTTTCCAAATATAGAGGGAATTATAAATGTTCATTAAGCTCTTGCATATATATTGTCTGGTTGGATCCTCATGAAAAAGTCATGAATTTGTATTGTATTGAGGCCCCCAGTCAGGGACCCTGTCAATGAGGCTTAAAGTTAATAAGTGGTAGGGCATACTTTTTTTTTTTTTTTTTAAACTATCGCAGAAACCTTGCTTTGCAAATGGTTGTAGCATGAGCTTTTTCCGTAGTTTGGTTTATATTCTTAGGGTAATCTTCCTAAAAGACAATAACTGGGTTAAATGGTTTGGACATCTTTAAGACTCTTACAAAGATTGCCTGATTGGTTCGTGGATGTATTTTTTGTTGTTGTTGTTGTTATTCTTTTCCCATAGGAACTTTCTTGTGGTGGAAATGACACAATTGTAGTGTTATCTTGGGAATTTGCATTTTCTCATTCTATGGTGTTTCATATGCCTGGAATCAAAAAATATTTCCAGAAAATTTAAACTCTTCTGATGCCATGTAACTCACTTTCCTATTCCATCCCCACCCCCTCACCCCCCTCTATTTGAATAAAAATGGTATTTCTGTGGTGCACTCTGAACTAGATTTTGAGGAAATCTAGCCAGTGCCAGTTCCTCCCCATTAGTTCATAAAGTCCTGGGAGGAAATGAAACTGGTATATCTTGATTCATCCTCTTCATCTGAGTTACTTCCCACGAGGCTTCTTGATCTTGTATGCAAATAGATTCCCTGAAGACCTATCCTTCAAACAGTTCAAATATATGGGGACACATCTGCTTTTTATTCATGGTTCCAGGTCTCACGCTGAGACTTCTCACAGATTGTTACACTCTTAAACAATCTGTTAGTAAATTGATGGGAAAAAATGGAGTGAAGGCACCAGCTTTTTGCTGATACAGCATGAATATGGTGTGTTTGTTTTGGAATTGTGGTGGACGTGAAAAGACTTCCATTCATATGACTTGACTTCCCATGTAATTCTCAGGATCCCACAATTCCCAAAATACCTCTCCCCAATGTTTTCTACCCCCATAAATATATTGATGGATGAAATTGTTTGCAATGAGAAATCAAGAGAGGAACTGCCACTATTCTTCAATAGATTTTAAAAATAATCGCTATTGTGTTTGTGGTATATATGATTTAAACTGTGCTTTTACTCTGTCCTCTGCCTGTAGGAAAGGAAATCAGGTACCTCTGTCTGCTGGGGCAGAGGCTGGGCTGGGAGGACCTTGTCCCACTCAGAGTCTCTGTGGGCAAGGCTTGTGGCATGCTGGGCTCTGGGAAACCAGGACATTCCCAAGTTCAGCAACAACACAGAGGAGCCAGAGTGCCCTGACAGCCAAACTTTTTGAGAGAAGAGGGCTGTTTGTGCTGCTCTGGATTTCTGCCTTATGCAAGGAGAGTGCAGGGGCCCTTACCAGTTGGAGAGGTTGTCAGGAGGGCCAGGGGCTGCCTTCTGTTCATCTGTGCTTTTTTGATTGCCTACATTGGTGCCCAGGAACTGTTGCATGGAATGGAGTGGAGATGCCCAAACCCTAGTTCTGCAAGATGCATCATTTGGGTGACTTTGAGCAAGGCACTTCATCTCTTCTAATCTCAGCTTTCTCCAAGTCTAAAGTACTCTGTTTTCCCCTCCACATTTTAATATTTCTGAAATAAGATGTGACTCATTGGTTTATATATTTAACAGAGTAGTCTTTCTTAAATTTTCCTTTTTCTTGAAAAACTGTTTTTAAGCCAGTGGGGTGACTTAAATTTTATGTTATTTTAGGATTGTGGGAATATAAATCCCTTGAGGACTTGTTTGGAGAATGGGTAATGCATGACAACTTGCTTTGTGAACTGTGAAGAGCTATGTAAACATGAAACCAGAAAACTGCCCCGCTGCCCTTGTATCGCTACTTCTCAGAGATGTCCAACAGGAGCTTCTGGATTTAAAAAGCAGTGACAGTCTTGTATTTAATAGAGTTGGTATTCTAGGTTGTAAGGATATGCATTTCTAGTCCCGTTCCCTTCCAACACCCCACCCCACCCCACCACACATTCATATGACTCAATAAGCTATTTTTATTTTGAATGAAAACATGGTTCTTAAACATTTGCATTTCTCTTGAATTTGTACTAGACCAGAACCATTTGATTACCATAGATTTAGTGGATTCCTGTCCCTCATTGGAAATATCAGGTTGGCCAAGAAACTCCTGTAATTTGGACAGAATGCTAAACCCAAGAGAAGTGCCATAATCTAACTGGAGATTTACCTTGAGTGCCTGCTATATGTCAGATAACAAGAAGGTATTAAAAATAATTGCTCAGGAAAGTGGACTTGGCCCAATGGATAGGGCGTCCGCCTACCACATGGGAGGTCCATGGTTCAAACCCTTGGCCTTCTTGACCCATGTGGAGCTGGCCCATGCGCAGTGCTGATGCGTGCAAGGAGTGCCGTGCCATGCAGGGGTATCCCCTGCTTAGGGGAGCCCCACGTGCGAGGAGTGCACCCCATAAGGAGAGCCACCCAGCACAAAAGAAAGTGCAGCCTGCCCAAGAATGGCGCCACCCACATGGAAAGCTGACACAACAAGATGATGCAACAAAAAGAAATACAGATTCCTGGTGCTGCTGATAAGGATAGAAGCGGTCACAGAAGAACACACAGCAAATGGGCACAGAGAGCAGACAACTGGCGGGGCGGGGAGGGAGAGAGAGAAAGAAATAAAAAATAAATCTTAAAAAAAAAAGAAATACCATTAAAAAAATAATAGAAAATAAAAACAATTACTCAGACTACAGTTCCATCCAGCATCCAGGTGGAGTTCAGTCCAGAGGAACCAAAGGGGGAAGCCTAGGCACTGAGGTAAAATTTCCCTTTACAGCTCAATTCAACCAATTTGCCTTAAAAACAAGTCCATAGGGGTTTATAATCTGATGCGAAACAAAAACAGATATTTGCCAGTTAAAAAGTTAAAAACTGGTGCTAAGTTTGTAATCACTGGAAACAAGATCACAGAGAGAAAATTTATATTCCCAAAAGAAATCTAATCAGCCATTCTGCCTTTCCCTTTATAACTAAGTGGTCAGTCATGGCACTTCAACCAGGGATTGCTAAATCAAACATCTTTGGGGGCTCAAATGTGAAGTCATGGAGTTATGGAATAATAGGGGACTGGGCTGGGATATAGGCACATCTGAGAGGACATGAAAGGTCCATTCACTATTCAACAGGTGCATATTTCAGTTCTGTTTTTCGTCTTAGGGATATGTCAGTGAACAAAGCTGGTGAGAGTTGCTGTCCTCCTGGAGTTTACATTTAAATCTGCTGCTGCTTTGGAAAACAAGCAACTAACTGGGTCAGTGTTATGTCTAGAGTAAGAGTAAATGAATAAGACACAGGTGTGTTCCTTGGAATAAAGTACATGGATTTTGGTTTTGTTAGGCTCTAGACATTTTGTACATAGCTAAGATTTCTGGATAATCTCGATTACTATAATTATAAGGAGAGAGAGCTTATTTTCAACATTCTGCTTGGTCTGTTGCCTTGATTTGCCACACAACCATTATTACAAAATATTATTGGCTCTATGGGGCAATACGTATTTTATTTAATTCTAGTTTTTCTTTTGTTTTGAACATAAAACTTTTTTTGTGAAAAATCCTATTTCTTCTGTTTTTTTACTGATCATGATGATTTAATGACCCTCCCTCCCCTCCTCTCTGTCCCCCAGTAAGTGGATTCCATGTCACGTAGCTGGAAAGCTGTGACATGACCCCCCAGCTCCCCTGGAAACAGCCTCTCAGGATACAGAACTCTTACAGGCCTGGTTTTCTCCAAGCAGCTTAAGCATGACTTTTTGCTATGTGACTTTTGAGGTCACTACAGTAACTAGCCTGGGAGCTTGGGCCTAGGAAACCATGTGCCTTTTCTCTGAGCTTTTTGTGGGAAAATGGGGAAAAGAAGCATGTGTGACCACACTTATCTTAAATTTCTACATGTCGAACTCCTGCCGAGACTACAAAGTGAGGCAGAATCAATAGTTGCCTAGAGAGAAAAAGCAGGCCACTGGCAGGGTCTGGACTAGAGCCTCTGATACTGTTCTGTTCAGTCGTCAATGGCCTGCATGTCTAATTTTCAGCAAATTAATGAGTATTAAGGATGTGAATGTTTGGCCTCGGTTCCTGTTTCAGCAATTTCTTCCCACGTGTGTCTCCTGAGGGTAGAGGATGCTGCACTGAGGGCAGGGACAGGGATTCTTCCAAGGCAGGGTCTCGGCTTTCCCAATTTGGGGGATTTTCTACTGGAGGGGCTTGAGAGTCTTTACAGGCTGTTAAGTATTTGGGTTGTTGCAATCAATTTGTGTGCCCCTCAAGTAGTCACATCATCTTCTGAAATTGCTGTCCAAACCTAATGGAAACCTTTAACATCTATACAAATTTGCACTGGTTACGGTTTCTCTTCTTAGAGTCTTACCTGACCTAGCAGTAAGGTTGATAGTGTTGTTCCTTTCTTTTTTTACTTTAGTGACACCATGTTCTCCATGGAGTACATGTAGTAATTTCTGGCCACTCTTTCTCAATTCCCTTGCAGGCTTCTCTTTTCCTTACTGTCTCATAAGGATTGGGAATCCTCAAGGTCCTAATCTGTCTTCTCTTCCACTTACTCTTAGGACATCTTGTAACTCAAATTGTGGTCTGGAACAGCATAAACCTCACTTGGGAGCTTCCTGGAAAAGCAAATCTCAGTCTCCTCCAGACTTATTGAATCTGAACTGTATTTAGTGGGTGATGCCATGGAAGCCTGAGCTATAAGATCTGTCACCAACTGTGTGCCCTGAGCCCCAGCACACATCTGGATGCCAGATCTCTCTAACAGGCTCTTTATCCAGCAGAGCCTTCTGGACTGTCCATTTGAGGTCCCACATGGACCTGTCCAGAGCCTGACTTCTCTTTCCTAAATATGCTCCTCCTCCTTTGGGCAATTAACAAAGTACAGGGCCCTTCCAGGAGCTTTTACTTCAGAACTTCCACTTACCCACATGCTTCTGGTTTAAATGACTTCTTTAGGTTAGTCGAGGCTGATGGTCAGCTGGTGTGCGCTGGTCTGATGGACCAGTTGTTTTTAGCCAGCCTCTCTGAGTGGTCGATTGCACTGTCGGCCTCTTACTAAATATTTTGAATATTACCCCAGCATTACTTTTTTATTTCATTTTTAAAAAATTTATTTTCTTTGTTTTTCCCAGTATTACTTTAAAAATTTATTTTTCATATTTTTAAATTTATTGAAGTATATCACTCACACATAAACACACATAGACAATAAATGTATAGTAATAGTTGTGAACTTACAAAACAAAATACAAAACATCATACAGGGCTCTCATTCCTCACCCTACCACCAATACATTGCATTGTTGTAAAACATTTTTAACTAATGATGAAAGAGTATCCTCAAAATATTACTTCTGGGAAATGGATATGGCTCAAGCAGTTGGGCTCCTGTCTACCATAAAGGAGGTCCAGGGTCCAATGCCCAGGGCTTCCTGGTGAAGGCAAGCTGGCCTGTGTGGTGAGCTGGTCCATGTGGAGTGCTGGCCCACGCAGGAGTGCTGCCCTGTGCAGGAGTGCCAGCCCATGTGAAGAGCTGGCACAGTAAGATGATGCAATAAAAAGAGACACAGAGGAGAGACAGTAACAGAAGTAGCAGAACAGGGAGCTGAGGTGGCACAAGAGAATGATCGCCTCTCTCCCATGCCAGAAGGTCCCAAGATTAGGTGGCTCCAGAACCACCTAATGAGAATACAAGCAGACACAGAAGAACACACAGAGAATGGACACAGAGCAGACAACGGGGGGAGGTCGGGGGGGGGTGAGCAGAAATTAATCTTTAAAAAAATATATTACTGCTAACCAAAGTATCTTACATTTGGTGTATTTTTCCCTTAACCCACCCTATTATTATTATTATTATTATTATTATTATATCATTAATACATGAACATACATAAACAGGAAGTATATAGTAAAAGTTGTGAATTTACAAAGCAAGCAAGCATAACATCACACAAGGGTCACATACATCAACTCACCACCAACAGTTTGCATTATTTGAGACATTTGTTACAAATTATGAAAGATATCATCAAAATCTTACTACTAACTGTAGTCCATATCTTACATTTGGTGTATTTTCATCCCAACCCACCCTATTATTTTTTAAAATATATTTTTATCACAGAAGTTGTAAACTTACAAAACAACCATGCACATGTGCAGAATTTCCATCCAGCACCCCTCTATCAACACACCACACCATAGTGGTACATTTGTTACGGATTGTGAGGTAATATCATCAGATTATTGCCACTAATCATGGTCCATAGCATACACTGGCATATTATTTCCATACTCCCCCATTATCAACACAGTACATCTTTGGTTTAGATACATGAATATTACATTATTGCTATAAGCCATAGTCCATTGGTTTCTCCAATTGTATTTTTCCCACACTTCTCCACATTCCCACCAACCTGCAATAGTGATGCACATCTGTTCTAGCTCACAAAGGACACTCTTACATCTGTACCATCAATCACAATTCTCATCCACCTATGGCTTTACTTTGTTATTCATTCCCTTGATTGTTCTCCAGCTTTCTTTCAATTGACATTTACATCCCAAACTACCCTTTCCAGCCACATTCCCATTTATAAGCCCACTGTTAGTCACTATAATGTGTAACCATCAACTCTATCCATTTCCACAGCTTTACAGTAAAGTTAATTAAAACTTCTACGTACATTAAGCATCAGTAGTCCATCTTAGCCCTTCTCTTATCTCCTTTAAGAATCCACAACCTACCACTGGGTCTTGACAATGTTTTCCTACATTTTCTTCTAGAAGCTTTATGGTTCTTGCTTTTATATTTAGGTTTTTATACATTTTGAGTTAATTTTTGTATAAGGTGTGAGATAGGGGTCCTCTTTCTTTCTTTTGACTATGGATATCCAGTTCTCCCAGCTCCATTTGTTGGATGGTCTCTCTTGCCTGAGCTGAGTAGTTTTGACAGACTTGTCAAAAATCACTTGACCATATATGTGAGGGTCTATTTTTGAATCATCAGTTTGGTTCCACTGGTCTATAGGTCTATCTTTATGCCAGTACAATGCTGTTTTCACCACTGTAGCTAGGTAATATGATTCAAAGTCTGGAAGTGAGAGTCCTCCAACTTTGCTTTTCCTTTTTTTTATTTTTATGGGTTTGTTTTGTTTTATTTTCTGACTTCAATTTGCTAATTTTTTTTGTCTTTATTTATTTTTTTAATATTACATTAAAAAAATATGGGGTCCCCATATACCCCCCACCCCTCTCACCCCACTCGTCCCCCCATAACAACAATCTCCTCCATCATCATGAGACATTCATTGCATTTGGTGAATACATCTCTGAGTGCTTTTCCTTTTTAAGGTGTTTCTGGCTTTTTGGGACCCCTTACCCTTCCAAGTAAAATTGATAATTGTGTTTTCCATTTATTTGAAAAATGCTGGTGGAATTTTTATTGGGATTGTATTGAATCTGTATATTAATTTGAGTAGAATTGACATCAATATTTAGTCTTCCAATCCGTGAGCATGGGATGTTCTTCCAATTATTTAGGTCTTTTTGAATTTCTTTTAACAATGCGTTGTAGTTTTCTGAATACAAGTGCTTTACATTGTTGGTTAAGTTTATTCCTAAAGAAAAGCAAACTTGGCCCAGTGGTTAGGGTGTCCGTCTACCACATGGGAGGTCCGTGGTTCAAATTCTGGGCCTCCTTGACCCGTGTCGAGCTGGCCCTTGTGCAGTGCTGATGTGCGCAAGGAGTGCCGTGCCATGCAGGGGTGTCCCCCACGTAGGGGAGCCCCACAAGCAGGGAGTGCACCCTGTAAGGAGAGCTGCCCAGTGCGAAAGAAAGTGCAGCCTGCCCAGGAATGGTGCCACACACACAGAGAGCTGACACAACTAGATGACACAACAAAAAAGAAACACAGATTCCCATGCCACTGACAACAACAGAAGCGGACAAAGAAGACGCAGCAAATAGACACAGAGAACAGACAACTGGGGCAGGGAGGAGAAAAATTAAAAAAAAAAGTTTATTCCTAAATACTTGATTCTTGTAGTACTATTATAAATTGAATTTTTTTTCCTGACTTCCTCCTCAGATTGCACATGGATATTGTCTTTTAAAGTCAATTTCATCTTAGTAGTAGTATAGCTACTCTGGCTTTTGTTTTTTTGTTACTGCATGTGTGGAATATCTTTTTCCAGCCTTTCATTTTCAATCTATTGGTATCCTTGGGTCTAAGGTGAGTGTCTTGCAGACAGCATGTAGGTGGCTCATTGTTTCTTATCCATTTTGCCAGCCTGTGTATGTTATTGGAGAGTTTAATCCTTTTACATTCAATGTTGTTACCATAAAGGCAGTTCTTATTTCACCATTTTGACCTTTGGGTTTTATCTGTCATATTTTATTTTCACCAATCTTTTGACACTTTTAATTACTTTCACTTGTGTAATCTTCATTTTAGACACTCTTCCAAGCCTCGTTCTCCTATTTTTTTCTTTTCAAGCTATACAGCACACCTTTTAGTATTTTCTGCAAAGATAGTTTCTTGGTTATAAACTCTCTCAGTTTCTGTTTATCTGTGAGTATTCTAAACTCACCCTCATTTTTGAAAGATGATCTTGCCAGATAAAGATTCTTGGCTAGTTTTCCTCTTGCAGTAGCTTAAATATATCATACCACTGTCTTCTTGCTTCCATGGTTTCTGATGAGAAATTGGCATTTAATCTTATTGGTATCTCTTATATGTTATGCATTGCTGTTCTCTTGCTGCTCTCAGAATTCTGTCTTTAGCATTTGATATCTGATTTTTAAATTTTATTTTTATTAACACTTTTAAAATTAAAGTTAATAGATCACATAGAACGTTACATTAAAAAACATAAGAGGTTCCCATATAACCCACTCCCCCACCCCCATCATTTTTGTAAATTGTATTTTTTGAAGATATATACATCACAAAAAAGGTTACATTATAAAAAACATAAGAGGTTCCTGTATGCCCCCATGCCCCCACCCCACTCTTTCCACACCAACAATCTCCCCCATCATTGTGGCACACTCATCACATGCTCCGAACACATTTTGGAGCTCTGCTTCACCACATGGATAATAGTTTACCCTGTAGTTCACACTCTCCTCTAGTACATTCAGTGGGTTATGGCAGAATATATAATGTCCAGCATCTGACCCTGCAATATCATTTAGGACAACTCCAAGTCCCAAAAATGCTCCCTCATAACAGCTCTTCTTCTAGTATATGTCTCGGAGCTGGTCTTTTTAGTTGGGAGTACTTTGTGCTTCTTGGACCCAAATATCTATGTCCTTTAACAGGGTTGGGAAATTTTCTACCTTTATTTTTTCAAGTATTCCTTCTGCACCCTTTCCTTTCTCTTCTCTTCTCCTTCTGGGATACCCTTGACACATATGTTTGCACACCTCTTGCTGTTGTTTAGTTCCCTGAGAACTTCTTCAATTTTTTTCCATACGTTTCTTCATCTCCTCTTTTGTATGTTCCCTTCCAGAAGTCATTTCTTCAAGCTTACCAACCCTTTCTTCTGCCTTCTCAAATCTGCTGTTATGTGATTACAGCATATTTTTAATTTCATTTAATGTGACTTTCATTCCCTTAAGATATGCTGTTTTTCTATGGATGTTTTCAAATTCTTCTTTGTGCTCATCCAATATCTTTTTTTTAATCCCCTCCCCCCTTGTGACTTTTTGCATGCTGTCTGCTCTGTGTCCATTCGCTGTGAGTTCTTCTGTGTCTGTATTTATTTTATTTATTCCCCTCCCCTGACCTTGAGGCTTGCTTGCTGTCTGCTTCCTGTGCCTGTCGGTGTGCTCTTCTGCGTTTTTTGCTTGTCTCCTTTTTTTGTTGCGTCACCTTGCTGAGCTGGCTCTCCATGGCGCTTGCAGACCGGGCGGCACTCTGCGTCATATACAGACTGGGCAACTCTCCGCAGTGCTTGTGGGCTGGATGGCTCTCTGCATCATGCGGATGAGACTGCCTTCACAAGGAGGCCCGGAATGCGAACCCAGGGCTTCCCATGATAGACAGGAGCCCAACTGATTGAGCCACAGCCACTTCCCCCAATGTCTTAATATCCTTAATCTCTTTAACCATCTTACTGAATATATTAAAGAGATTTGTTTGAACACCTATGATTAGTTGTCTCAACTCCTTTATGCCATCTGGAGGCTTATCTTGTTCCTTTAACTGGGCCATATCCTGTTTCTTTTTTTTTAAGATTTTTATTTATTTCTCTCTCCTCCCCCCCCCCCCCCAC
This sequence comes from Dasypus novemcinctus, assembly GCF_030445035.2. Lineage (NCBI taxonomy): Eukaryota > Metazoa > Chordata > Mammalia > Cingulata > Dasypodidae > Dasypus > Dasypus novemcinctus. The sequence goes on from NC_080678.1 coordinate 51,566,365, forward strand.
CATTGTTTGCTCTCTTTGTCCATTCACTGTGTGTTCTTCTGTTTCCGCTCTCATTCTTGTCAGGAATCTGTGTCTTTTTTTGTTGCATTATCTTGCTGCGTCAGCTCTCCATGTGTGTGGCACCACTGCTGGGCAGGCTGAGCTTTTTTCATGTGGGGCAGCTCTCTTCGTGGGGTGCACTCCTTGTGTGTGGGGCTCCCCTACATGGAGGACACCCCTGTGTGGCACGGCACTCCTTACGCGCGTTAGCACTGTGTGTGGGCCAACTCACCATATGGGTCAGGAGGCCCTTGGTTTGAACCCTGGACCTCCTATATGGTAGATGGATGCTCTATCAGTTGAACCAAATCTGCTTCCCCATACCCTGTTTCTTGGAATGGATTTTAATTTTTTGCTGGTGTCTTGGCATCTGATTTACTAGATGTATTTATACTGGGTGAAATTTCTCTCTTTAGTTTAGGGCTTTCTTGCACTTTCTCCCTTGCTGATTTTGTAGTAGGAGCCAAGGATATAGTTGGTCCTATAAGCTGTGGAGGCTCTCAAGCTGCCCGCATTGCCCCAGGGATGGAAGAAGCTTCTTCCAACTTTCTCATTTGCCAGGGGTAGGGTCAGAGCTACAGCTGTGTGTAATAATCCAAATCATGTAGGCCTAAACTGTGGTTGCCCAGAGAGACTGATGAAGCTTCAAATCCCTTCCTCCCCTGCCTGGTGATTGCAGGTGTGGGCAGCACTCTATGCCGTGTATGTCCAAAATGACCGTGGTTGCTGCAATAGACTTCTGACTATTCAGTCTGTGCCAGCTGAATGTACCTGCAGTTACCTGGAGAGGCTGGTGGAGGTCCTGCCAGCTTCCTCCCTGCCAGAAGTGGGGCTGAAACCTAGGCTAGGGCTGTTGTACAATCTGGGTGGAAAGAAGTTGGTCCATCACTGTGATTTTCAATCAGCACAGCTTCCCCTTGTGCTGGGGGCAGAGTTAAAATGGAGGCTACCAGCCTCTTTCTGACCTGGACTGTTTCAAACTTTATCTGTTCTTAGGATTACACTTTAGCCAACCAAATTTATTAATCAATAGTTGAGGTTGGTACCCAACTGTCTTTTCCTCCCTCATTTTTGGGGAATGGAGCTTCCAATTCCAGGCATACAATAGCTCTGGAGGCGGCTTGTACTGCCAGTGGAGGATGGGCACCAACCTCCCAGGCGTTGAGTGCTCTACTTCCAAAACTTCTCTGCAGATAGGCAGTCTCCTCCTTCCATTCTTTCAAGGATGTTGCAGGATGCTCTTCTGGTCTCCTGGAGCCCCCAAACATGTTTAGATAGCTCTGGGTGATTACTAACTGCCCTGTAGCCCGAACTGACTCTAGGATTGCCTTACTTTGCTGCCATCTTGCTGGTTGTCCCAGTATTACTTTTTATTTTTAATTTTACCACCCCTCCCCCCCCGCCCCTGCTTGTGGCTTTTTGCTTGCTGTATGCTTTCTGTGTCCATTCACTGTGTGTTCTTCTGTGTCTGTATTTATTATTTATTTATTTATTTATTTTACCCCCCCCACCATAGCTTGCTTGCTGTCTGCTCTCTGTGTCCATTCGCTGTGCATTTTTCTGCATTTTTTTGCTTTTCTCCCTTTTTTGTTGAGTCACCTTGCTGAGTCGGCTCTCCACGAGCTTGCGGGCCAACGGCACTCTGTGGCACTTCCAGTATGACTTTTGATTAGTAACACTTCTATCTTTTTCCCATTCATATTAAGTTTGAAAATATACAAATTCTATAAAAATATTTTATGTTGGTTATATTTGCATTAATTTTTAAAAATTTCTTTGTCTTTATTTATTTTTAATGTTACATTAAAAAAGTATGAGGTCTCCATATACCCTTCCATCCCCCTCACTCCACTCTTCCCATAACAACAACCTCCTCCGTCATCATGGGACATTCATTGCACTTGGTGAATACACCTCTGAGCACTGCTGTACCACATGGTTAATGGTCCACATTATAGTTTACACTCTCCTCCAGTCCACCCAGTGGGCCATACAACGTCTAGTCACTGTCCCTGCAGTACTAGTCAGGACAGCTCCAAGTCCTGAAAATGCCCCCACATCGTATCTCTTCTTTCCACTCCTTACCCTCAGAAGCTACCATGGCCACTTTCTCCATCTCAATGCTACATTTACTTCCATTACTAATCACAATAGTTCCAGAATAGAATATCAGTAAGTCCACTCTAATCCATACTCTATTCCTCCATTCTGTAGACCCTGGGATGGTTATGTCTGTTCCACCTCTGTATTGAGAGGGTGCTTAGATTCCACTTGGATGATGGATGTAATTCTCCTGTTTGCAGTTGTAGGCACTCTTGACTTCTTGGTATGGTGGTTGACCTTCTTCACCTCCCTGTTAGCTGGCTGGGGTAGCTCCAATAAACCAGAGGGTAGGAGTTGCAAGTCTGTTGAGGCTCAGGGCCTGGCTATCACATGGACAGTCCAGAGATTCAGGTCCGCTGAGTATACACTAAACCCCAGCATCAACCACAGGTCCGGTAAAAGTGACAGGAGAGGCTTGTGAACAAAGATCACATCTGAGTCCAACTTCATCACACTCGAGAACACAAACTCCAAGTAGGGCCAACTGACATGGCACTGAAGTCCATTTGCCATGACCATAGAACCTGTGGGTCTCTGTAGCCCTCAGAAGAACCAATACCTGGGGTTGTATCTACTTGAGTTGTCTCTGGGACTCTGCTAAGGTGTGCATAAGAGCGACCCCTCTGATGACCTCCTGGCTCTTTTTTGGAGACTCATAGCCATAAAAACTCATTTGTCCTTTCCATTTCCCCCTTTTATTCAAGGTCAAAAAGCATTTTTAACTCCTGATATTACATGTAAGCTGAGATATTCTGCTGGTCTGAGTTATATACATATGTATATAGCACAATTCTCCAAAGGATTCACACAAAATGGTGTCTGTTTTGGTAGATGATTTTTAGTGTCTTTTTGCTCTATTCTCTCCCATCTCTGCCTTAAGGGTGTAGAATGTATAATGAAAAATGTTTGCAACCCAGAATCCAGCTATATCAACTCAGAGGTTGATGGCAATTCCCCGTTTCCTTCTGGCTGTGCAGCCTTCATGTGGGTCCTCAAATTGCTTGATTTTTGGGCTTGATGTTCTTAGGCATCTTAGGCTGTCCACTTCTGCTCCAGGGCTCGAGGGCCAGGGGCCATACATTCTTTTGTCCAGGTAAGCAGAAGCCGGGCTCAGTGCTTCTAGGCAGTGGGTTAGATTAGAGTAAATTCTAATCAGGTCTCAGCATGTGGCTTCTGCTGCCCCACTCTACCTCCTCCCTACTTCTATCTCAGCTTTTAGCACAAAGAAATCATCTTTTTGGGTTTGTTCACTCACCAAGGTTTTGGCTGGTTATCGTAGTTGATTACAAATGGAAGAGAAAGGCACTTTCTTCTTATCCATAAAATTGTAAATTCTGTGATCTCTCAAAGAGTTTTAAGGCTCACAGCAAGTGTTTATGTCAGCCTAAAAAGCAGTAAAGGTAAAGCAGTGGAAAATAAAAGTAAAGCAGTATGTACCATTCGGAAAATGTTCAAAGTTCCTTTCATGGATCAGGCTACCACATTTATGAAAAGAAGGGTTGCCTAGTTTATAAAAACATAAAGTATTCTTTTCTTTTTTTCATCTACTATATTTTCTCATGTGCATGCTAAGAGGCTGGGTTAGATGGTGTTTGCTCTTGAGGGATAGAGAGCATGATAAACCAGGGCAAAGACGTTGATGGGACAGGGGATAAGGAAAGGCCCATCTGGTTAAGGGTCTCTTTGCATGGTTGATGGCTTTAATTCAGAATTTTTCAGCATCATGATTCTGGCTGCCTACTTTGAGGACCAAGAATTTGAATGAAGCAAGGTAAAAAAGATTGTTGGAATTGGCTGTCCCAGAGCTGTCAGGACTTGTCCTGGGTTTGTAGCTCTGGGTCAGATCTGGGGAAGCATGGTAAGGCCTGATGATTAATCTTGGGGCCTCATAGAGATAAAAGGAGTGAAGCTAAGGACAAATTGTGGATTGTGGAGGTACAAGAGTAATTCCATTTCTTAGATTTTATCTGGATAAAACATCACTGTGCATTTTTCCTCAACATTTCTTTCATCTGCTCAATTTTCTCAAACTTCTCAAATGAGAAGTTCATAACTTGGGTTTTGGGTTTCCCTCTCCTTCCTCCCTTGCATCCATGTCCGCTTCTTCTCAGGCCTCCCTTTCCTTCCCATCTATAGCTCCAGCCTAGCACAGGCCTTAACAGCCCAAATCGTATGGGGATAATTGCTACGCCACTGCAAGCACCTTTCTTCCCAGTTTCTTCTCCATCTGACCGTGGACTTGTCATAGCCAATTACTCTGAGCACACCTGCCCCTCCTTGCCCCACCTGGCCCAGTGGCATCTTTCAGGTCACTGCCTATGACTCACCCCTTCGTTTCTCTTCTTTATTTAGGCACAGCTAGAAATCCAGGTGCTGCACACCCTTGCTGGACTTGTCCCCTTACTCTCTAACCCCACAGTTTGAAATCACTTCATGTTTCATCTACTTCATCAAGCTGCCCAGAAGGGAAAAGCACTTTTAAGAGAGAGGGCCTTTACAAGTTAATGAGATTTTACAGGGGCCCTTTATAATACTAACGGGATTGAGTAGCAGCTATGCATGGAATGGCGTTACATTAATTTTTTGTGAGCTTTCTTTTTTGCCAAAGTTAGTTGCTATCTTTTTAAAAAAACTTTTGAAACACAAAAAGATTAAGTGTACATAATGAGGCTAATAAAGAACCTCCAACTGCAGTAAGAGTGTTTAATATAAAAAGAAAGTAATGTAGAAGAAAAAGCAGAAGCCAGTTATGTGAAAAATAAATTATTTTGCTTTATTTATAATTTAATATCTTATGCAAAGAGAGTGTGCCTTATCCTCTTATCCTCTCTAATGCCTGTTCTTTTTAATGATGTGGGGCTGTTTTTAAAAACATCCACTAGAGAGAAAGGAACAAAGTGTTGTCTGTTTTGACAAGGTGCTTATTACCAAACAGACACCTCTGATCTCAGATTGTAGTTTGATTGTGCATAAAACACATGTTTCCTACAAGCTTTGCCAGCCACTGTTGTTCCTCATCTTTTCCACTTTGATAGAGAGATGGGAGAAAACAGGTTGCTGGATTCCTGGGACAGATGGAGGCCTAGTTGAAATGGAGTTGGGAATTCCTGATCTTCTTCCAATATTAATTATATTTATGAGTCGTGTTGGCCTCCGTCTGTTGCAGCCAATATGATTTGGAAGCTGGAAACTTAAATGACACTCCTTATGGAAGGTATTGACTTAAGTGATATTCGGCACATGTGCAGGCAAGATGACTGATGTTTATTTGCTTCTGTAATCCCAAGGGCTCAAGGCATTTGACACATTTTTGATAGCCCTCCAGGCCACGGCTCTGAAATGCTGCAAACTCCTGGGCTAGATGCTATGTTCTGTTCAGGAGCTATCAGCTGGTGAATGTGTGCAGGATCTAGTTCTCAGTTGTACTGAAACTATTTTTGTGGGTATCGCTCCTGCCTGAATTTTGGCATCAAGTAGTCATTGTGTAGGCTGTTCCCAGCTTCCACTCCCCTACCTGAAGCAGGAGTTTTAAGCAGTTGTGAACCTGGGCCAAGTGAGCAACCAGTCTAGATAACTGAAATTAAAAACAACACAGTAAGAATTGAATTAACTTCAATTCATGAAGCAATCCATTTTTTAATTTCAATAAATATTTTTTGGGAGACTACTATGTGTTAGGAACTGCTCTTGGTGCTGGGAATCCAGCAGTGCAAAAGGCAGGACTTCGACCCCCGTGAAGCTTATATTTTTGTAGTGCAGACAAATAATAAACAAATTATTAAATGAGACAACTTCAAATAGTAATAAATGCGCTACAAAGAAAATAAAGGAGCCTAATTTGAGGCGCTGGGGGGTAGGGGACCTCATAAAATGATCGTGGTGGCAAAAGTCTCTCTTATAAATCGATATCTGAGCTGAGACCTGAGTGACAATCGGAAGGAAAAAAATCAGTGTGAAGACTGGACGGAGAATGGTCCAGGCAGGGAAGGGCAATGCAAAGTCCCTGAGGCAGAGAGCAGAAAGAAGACCCAGGAACTTGGTCCACCATTGACTAATGGGAGGAGTGGTAAGGGGTGTGGGCCATAGGGAGGTCAGTATTCTCAGGGCAATGAGAAGCCATTGGAGAGTTTTAAGCAGTGAAGTGATATGGTCAGATGAGTAGTGTTGCCTTTTACTCAACTTTATATATCTATAGTCCAGATCTACAAAGCTCTCCAACATGTGTAACTATATCTGTTGTCACAATATCAATGATGATGTTCTGTTGGTCTCACAGCACGCAGTGCTTTCTGTATGAGCAAGTGAAGAAGCAGTGTAATGGTTAAGTGTGGGGACTCTGGAGCCAAGCCTCCAGGCAGTGTTTGAATGCTTGCTTTCACCTGCATGACCTTGGACAAATCATTAACCTCTGTGTCCCTCAGTTTCCTCATCTATATAATGGGATCCATAGTTTTAGCACTCCATTGGATGGTTGTTGAGAGAATTAAGTGAGTGGTACTCAGGCACAGGTAAGCACTACATAAGTGTTCACTATTCTTACTGTTAGGAAACAACTGTTTGACTTTAGCCCATTGATTTGTCTTTGTGGACATTATGAATTCTGTTAACTGACTGGGCTTTCTTTGGAGTATATGTATTAGAAATCTTTTCTAAATTTTCTTTCTTTGTTTTTTTATCTTATTTCTTTTTGTGCTAGAAATCTTGAGGTCATCTTTTGTGGCCTCCTCACAGGAATTATGTTGATTTTATTTGGGCTAACATCCTCCCAATTTCCATTTTATGGCTAGTTTTCTAGTTTTCCTTTTCTTATCTTAACTTTAAAAAATATATTGCTCCAGATGTTAGTAACTGTTTTACATATTGTATATATTTGCTAAAAATAAGGTAGACCATACATAATTTTGCAACTTAATTTGTCCACTTAACTTTATTTTTTATTTTTTTGTTTTTTAAATTAATTTATTGAAATATATCACCTACACAAAAACATACATAAACAATAAATGTATAGTAAGAGTTGTGAACTTACAAAACAAACATATATGACATCATACAGGACTCTCATAACTCACCCTACCACCAACACCTTATATTGTTGTTAAACCTTTTTAACTAATGATTAAAGAGCATTGTCAAAATATTACTACTAAACAAAGTATTTTCCCCCAACCCTCCCTATTATTATTATCTTTATGTCATTTATATATGAGCATACATAAACAATTAAGTGTATATAGTAAAAGTTGTGAACTTACAAAGCAAACACACATAACATCATACAGGGGTCCCATACATCAACCCTCCACCAACAGCCTGCATTGTGGTGAGATGTTTGTTACAAATTATGAAAGAATATTGTCAAAATCTTACTACTAATTATAGGCTTTATTTTACACTTGGTGTGTTTTTCCCCCAACACACCTTATTATTATTTTTTAAATATATTTTTATGGCAGAAGTTGTAAACTTATAAAACAATCATGCACATATGCAGAATTCCTAAGCAACACCCCTCTATCAACACACTGCTCTGTGGTGGAACATTTGTTACAGATAAGATAATATTATCTGATTGTTACTATGTCCATAATATACATTTGGCTCACATTTTCCATACTACCCCATTATCAAACCAGTACATCTTTGGCATAGATGCAAGAATATTATATTATTACTGCTAACCACAGTCCATAGGTCATTCCATTTGTATTTTTCCCATACGTTCCCAACACCCTGCAGTAGTGATATACGTTTGCTCTAGCTCACAAAGGACACTCTTGCATCTGTACCATCAACCACAATTCTCATCCACCTCTTGGTTTACTGTGCGATTCAGCTCCTAGATTATTCTCTAGCATTCCGTCATTTGGCATTTACATCCACAGACTACCATTTTCAGCCACACCCCTATTTATAAACTAGCTATTACTATTTTTACCATCCATTCTATACATTTCCACACTTTTATGGTAAAGCTAATTAAAACTTCTACATACATTAAATATCAGTAGTCCATCTCAGTCCTTCTCTTATTCCCTTAAGAATCCACCACCTACCACCAGGTCTTGAAGATATTTCCCCACAATTTCTTCTAGAAGTTTTATAGTTCTTGCTTTTATTTTTAGGTTTTTGATCCATTTTTGAGTTAATTTTTGGATAAGGTGTGAGATGGGGGTCCTCTTTCCTTCTTTTGGCTGTAAATATCCACTTCTTTCAGCACCATTTTGCTGAATGGACTGTTCTGCTGTGAGGGTTTGACAGGCTAGTCAAAAATCACTTGACCATACATGTGAGGGTCTGTTTCTGAGCCATCAGTTTGGTTCCATTGGTCTATGTATCTGTCCTTATGCCAGTACCATGCTGTTTTTACCACTATAGCTTGGTAGTATGATTTAAAGTCTGGAGATGAGGGTTCGCTTTTCCTTTTATGATGTTTCTGGCTATTCAGGACCCCTTACCCTTCCAAATAAATTTGCTAATTGTGTTTTCAAATTTTTTAAAACAATGCTGGTGGAATTTTTATCAGGGCTGCATTGAATCTGTATATCAATTTAGGTAGAAATGACATCTTAATGATATTTAGTCTTCAATCCATGAGCATGGAATGTTCTTCCAGTTATTTAGGACATTTTTGATTTAACATTGGGTTGCAGTTTCCTGAATACAAGTGCTTTACATTGTTGCTTAAGCTTATTCCTGACTACTTGAGTTTTATCTGTCATATTTTATTTTTCCACTCTTTTGACACTTTTAGTTACTTTTATTGATATAATCTTCATTTCTAGACTCTCTTCCATGGCTCTCTCTCCTGTCTTTTCTTTTCAGGCTCTAGTACACTCTTTAGTATTTCCTGAAAATCTGGACTCTTGCTTAGAAATTCTCTCAGTTTCTGTTTATCTGTGAATATTCTAATCTTGCCCTCACTTTTGAAAGACAGTCTTGCTAGATATAAAATTCTTGGCTGGAAATTTTTCTTTCATGGTATCTTAAATATATCAGACCACTGTCTTCTTGCTTCCATGGTTTCTCATGAGAAATCAGTACTTAATATTGGGTATCCCTTATATGTTACGCACTGCTTTTCTTTTGCTGTTCTTAGAATTATCTCTTGGTCTTTGGCATTTGATATTCTGATTAGTATGTGTTTTGGAGTTGATCTACTTAGATTTTTTTGAATGGGAGTACGTCGTGTTTCTTGGACGTGGATATCTATGTCCTTCAATAGGGTTGGGAAATTTTCTGACATTATTTCTTTAAATATTCCTTCTGCCACTTTTCCCTTCTCTTCTCCTTCTGGGACACCCATGACATGTATGTTTGCACATCTCTGGCTGTCATTTAGTTCCCTGAGACCTTGGTTAAATATTTTCCATTCTTTTCTTCATCTGTTCTTTTGTATGTTCACTTTCAGAAGCCATTTCTTCAAGCTCACCAATCCTTTCTTCTGCCTCCTCAAATCTGCTATTATATGATCCCAATGTTTTAAAATTTCATTTATTGTGCCTTTCATTCCCATATGATCTGCTTTTTTTCTATGCATGCTTTCAAATTCTTCTTTGTGCTCACGCAGTCTCTTAATATCCTTAATCTCTGTAGCCATCTCATTGAATTTGTTAAGGAGATTTGTTTGAACATCTATGATTAGTTGTCTCAACTCCTTTATGTCATCTGGAGGCTTATCTTGTTTCTTTAACTGGACTATATCCATATTTTCGTGTTTCTTGGTGTGGTTGTAATTTTTGGTTGGTGTCTTGGCATCTGACTCATTAAAGTATTCTGGATGCAGTTTTTCTCTTTAGTTTAGGGCTTCCTGCCATTTCTCCCTTGCTGGTAGTGCAGTAGGAGCCAAGGATATAATTGGTGCTCTAAACTGTGGAGGCTCAAGCTATGCTCATTGCCCCAGGGACTGATGAAGCTTCTCCCAACTTTCTCCTTTCCCAGAGGTAGAAACAGAGTCACAGTTGTGTAGAAAAATCTAAGTTGTGCAGGCTTAGACTGTAGTTGCCCAGAGAGACTGATGAAGCTTTACATCCCTATCTCCCCTGCCTAGGGCATGGATGGGCAGCAACCTATGCAGTGCAGGCCCAAGATGACATCAGTTGACCCAGTAGACTTTTAATTATTCAGTTTGTGCCAGCCAAAGGTACTCTCAGTTACCTGGATAGACTGGTGCTGAACTAGCCTCTCTGCCAGAGGTGGAACTGAAGCCTAGGCTAGGGCTGCAGGCTAATCCAGGTGCAAGAAACCATTACCTACCATCACTGTGATATTTGGTCATCCCGGCTTCCCCTCAGGCTGTGGGTGGAGTCAAAATGGCAGCGACTGGCCTTTTTCCGACTTGGACAAATTCACACCCCAGGTGTTCCTAGGGTTATTCCTTAGCCATCCGAGTCTACCAATCAGTAGCTGAAATCAGCAGCCAATTGTCTCCTCCTCCCCAGTTTTTAGGAAATGGAGCTTCCAATTCCAGTCACAGAATAGCTCCTGGGGCGGCTTGCACCACCAGAGTAGGACAATCACTGGCCTCTGCGGCTTGACTCGCAATTTTTTGGAGAGGCTGGCGCAGGTCCCCACAGCTTCCTCCCTGTCGGAGGTGGCACTGGATCTTAGGCTAGAGCTGCAATCTGATCTGGATAGAAAGAAGCTGGTTCCCACCAGCCCTGTGATTTTCAGTCTGCCCCACTTCCCCTTGTGCCAGATGTGGAGTTAAGATGGCAGCTCCCAGCCTCTTTCTGACTTGGACAGGCTCAAACTTCAGCTGTTCTCGGGATTCTACTTTAGCCTGCTGAATTTTACTCATCAGTAGCTGAATTTGGTGCCCAACCATTTCTTCCTCCCTCATTTTTGGGAAGTGGAGCTTTTGATTCCAGCCACTGAACAGCTCCTGAGGCAGTTTGTGCCTCTGGTGGAGGATAGGCACTGACCTCTGGGGCATGGAGCACTCTACTTATGAGTCTTTTCTGCAGACGGGCAGTCTCCTCCTTCCACTCCTTCAAGGATGTGGCAGGAAGCTCTTCTGGCCTCCTGGAGCCCCTAAACAGGTACTTCAGCCAGCTCCAGAGAGCTCTGGGTGTTTACTAATTGCCCAGTCTGTTGAATAGATCTGGTCTTTGAGTTCTCAGAAATGTGATACAAAAATACAAAACATACACTATGTAGTTTGATTTAACATTCATTTGTATACAGAAATAGTATATGTTAACCCTTGAATTTCTTTGTTTCTACCTGTACTCTTTTTTTTTGTAGTCTCATTTTTTTTCTTTATTTTTTAAATATTACATTAAAATATGAGGTCCCCATATACTCCCCAACTCCCCCCCTCCACTCCTCCCCCCATAACAGCAATCTTCTCCATCATCATGAGACATTCATTGCATTTGGTGAATACATCTCTGAGCACCGCTGCACCTCATGGTCAATGGTCCACATCATAGCCCACACTTTCCCACAGTCCACCCAGTGGGCCATGGGAGGACATATAATGTCTAGAAACTGTCCCTGCAGCACCACCCAGGACAACTCCAAGTCCTGAAAATGCCCCCACATCTCATCTCTTTCTCCCACTCCCTACCCCCAGCAGCCACCATGACCACTTTCTCCACACCAATGCCACATTTTCTTCGATTACTAATCACAATAGTTCATGAATAGAATATCAGTAAGTCCACTCTAATCCATACTCTGTTCCTCCATCCTGTGGACCTTGGAATGGTTGTGTCCACTCCACATCTTTATCAAGAGGGGGCTTGGATTCCAGTACTCTTTAAGGATAGATAAAACTGGGAAGCGGATTTGGCTCAATGGATAGAGTGTCCACCTACCACATGGGAGGTCCAGGATTCAAACCCAGACCCATGCAGTGAGCTGGCCCACATGCAGTGCTGATGCGCGCAAGGAGTGCCGTGCCACATGGGGGTGCCCCCCGCATAGGGGATCCCCACGTGAAAGGAGTGTGCCCCATAAGGAGAGCTGCCCAGCAATAAAAACGTGCAGCCTGCCCGAGTGGCGCCGCATGCACGGAGAGCTGATGCAGCAAGATGACGCAACAAGAATAGACACAGATCCCTGGTGCCACTGACAAGAATACAAGCGGACACAGAAGAGCACACAGCAAATGGACAGAGAGCAGACAAGTGGGGGGAGGGGCAGGGAAGAGGAGAGAAATTTAAAAAAATAAAATATCTTCCAAAAAAAAAAAAAAAGGATAGATAAAACTGAAGAAGCTTGATAGACTTCTTGACCCATGGAAGAAGTGTATATCAGCACAATAGATCACCAAATAGATTCATTCTGAGCAGACACAGGTGGAGGATCTTCTTTCAGGTGCACATTAGAGGTTGAGGCAAGGGGGCCTCCATTCCCTACCTGCAGAGCTTCGAAGGGCTGAGTGTTGGAGCTTCCTGGGGAGTCAGTGCTAAACCTCCCTAGACTCAGGTGCAACAATGAAAGGAATCTCCTTCTCAAGCAGCAAGTAGTTTGAGGGGGTGAGTGACATAAGCTGAGACCCACAAGGGACCCTAGGAGCTGCATCTTTCTCCAGCTCTTTCAAAAGGGCTCTGAATTCCTGGGCTTCATGCAGGGTGGAGCAGTTCCCTGCCAAAGCCTTGCCCTGGGGCTTGCTCTGGGCTTCAAGGACAAGTGTGTGGGCAAGTCTGACAACTTCTGGAGAGTGGCCCACCTTTGGATCTTCTGGGTGGTATGGCAAAGAGCCCCCTGGACTCCGGTTTCATCTCACTGCTGTTGCTAACTTGCTGTGGATCTCTGTGGGTGACTCTACTGAGCACCATCTATCCCCCTCTGTAAAATGGGGGACAGGGGAGCAATCAAGTAGTGTAATAAGTATAGAGGCCAAGTATTGCTCCAGGCAGGATTGGGGGCCCAGGGTTACCAGAATCACCAGGTTTTGAAAGAAGCAGCAAGAAATATCGGTTTTTGTGTGAAATTATCTGATTTTTTAGTATTGGAAACTGGTTCTGATTTTTTAAAAAATCACTATGAGCCCCAAGTAAACATATTGACAATCTGTATTTGGCCTGTGGGAACCAGTTTATCATATACTCATGACCTACTTGATTCCTAAGATTTCTTCTAGCACTCCCTGTCTCTACTACTATGGTTCTTAGCTTCTTATGAGTGTTTTGGTGCAGTTTACACGTGGACTAGCCTTCCTCCCAGAACCCAAACTCCAGAGAGAAAGTAGGGAAGGGGTAGGATTAGAGAGTGAGCTGATGTGGAATTTTCCTGTACCCAGTGGCACAGAGGATGTGGATGGTTGGGGCAAGGAGCCTTTTGTGGGGTTCTCTGTGCAGCTGTGATCATAACTTCCTTAGGAGAATGATTCATTCTCTTATTGAGTAGAGAAGGAGAGAGGTAAAATATGCTCCTCTAAGTTTTCTTAGCATTGAGGACTCTGTATTAATCATTACAGAGGTAAGAATCAATTTGAAACATTCTTTAATGTTGTGTGTGTGAGGGGGGAGGAGATAATAGTATTTTATACTTTTTTTTTTTTAAAAGAACACTTTGTTCTTTGAATTGGATTGGTCATAACCTCTAGTTTCTGGTACATTATTTGGTATATGCACAGACCCTCTATTGTATTTTACGTTATTTTGTTTTATTTTTAATTTCTTTCATTCTTTTGCCCATCTCCAACCATGCTTTTCCCTGTGCACATTTTTTCTTTTAAATGTAAAAGGTTAAAAACAATTCCTAAACTTCTTGCTTGGCATTATAAATACTTAAATCTCTAAAAAGTTTTATGTTTAGAACTAATCATATCTTATTGGGCGGTTTTAAAGTATAAGTGACAAGAGGCTTGGGTGCCTTCTCCTCACTGTTGGCAGGTACCCTCACCTTAGAATGCTGGTTCACCCAGAGAGCTCTCCCATGGTCTCTTTACAAAGGCAAAATCCATAAAGAATATTTCACATAATTCTATGTCAGCGTTTCTGCGTGAGGGGGCTGGTTAGTACCTCTGTCCCTAGAACTTTGCTTATTGATGTTCTAACTTCACGGTCATGAGAATGCCTGACCTGGAGAATAGTTAACCAATTAAAAAAACAGAGGGACTAATTACACTTTCAAATAACTACTATCCTAAATTTTATGGACACTGCTGTCTTGTTTTTCTTTATGCATTTACCACTTACGTGTATATTCCTAAACCATACAGTTTTGTTCTGTTTATGAAACTTAAACTGAATAACATTGTTTGTGTTATTTTGTGACGTTTCTTTTTTTTAAAAAAAAGATTTATTTTTTATTTATTTCTCCCCCATTGTCTGCTCTCTGTGTCCATTCGCTGTGTGTTCTTCTGTGTCTGCTTGTATTCTCATTAGGCAGCTCTGGGAACCAATCCTGGGACCTTCTGGAGTGGAAAAGAGGTGCTTACTCTCTTGTGCCACCGCATCTCCCTGTCCTGCTACATCCTTTCCTTTTCTCTCCTCTGTGTCTCTTGTTGCGTCATCTTGCTGCGCCAGCTCTCCCTGTTGGCCAGCACTCCGGCATGGGATAGATTTCCCCCACTGGGCGGCTTTCCCAGGCTGGGCGACATTCCTGTGCTGGGTGACTCCTGCGCAGGGCAGCACTCCTGGTGGGGCTGCACTTCTGCGAGGGGCTCGCACTCCGTGTGGGCCAGCTTGCCCTCACCAGGAGGCCCTAGGCATCAAACCCTGGACCTCCTATGTGGTAGATGGGAGCTCAATTGGTTGAGACACATCTGCTTCCTGACACATTTCTTTTAGACATTGTTTTGTTATGTTTGTGAGATTTATCTATGTGGGTATGTGTAGATGTAGTTATTTCATTTTTATTGCTACATGGTATTCCTTTGTTTGAATTATTAATATTGGTAGACATTTGGATTTTTCTACTTTGGGGTTTTTAAGAAACTGTGTAGCTTTTTCATTAATTTTGGGACCCCCATAATTTGAATATTGGACCTCTTGAACTAATCCCCTAATTTTCTTATTCTTTCTCTCTACTATTCTCTATCTTTATGTTTTATCCTACCTTCTGGGATAATTCACCAACTTTATCTTCCAGCCTTTCTCTTGAATTTTAAATTTCTACTATGATATTTTTAATTTCCAAGAGCTCTTTTTGGTTCCTGACTATTTCTTTTTTAAAGGCACTTGTTCTTGTTTCACCTACACTCTATCTTTTCTTTATCTCTCTGAGGATATTAACTACTGTTTTTTGAGGTTTTTTTCCTTCCTAAATTCCCCTATTTCATTTTTTTATATTAGAGGCTTGTCTTAGTTATCTGATCATCCTTAGGTGTCCATTCATTTCAAAATGAGACACCAAAAAGTTGATAAGAAGGAAGGGCTTGTAGAGTGGTTAGCTGTATTGTAGAATGAGCAGTGATGGATCCAACAGTTTTGTTGGATGTACTTCCTGCCTCTCCCAAGTGTTAATACCTTTTCTGTTAGCTGGGCCAGTATAAATCTCAGTCTTTTTTCCAGGGGCTAGAGGCTTGACTGTTTGTGTTCTAGGAATCAAACAGAGTGGGCTTTTGGGATAGGGCATTTCACCATTCAGTATGATTTTCATTTAATTCTCCTGTTTTCGTATGGTTCTCTGCCTTCCCCTTCTACCCTGACCAGCTATACCTGCTGTTTCCAAAAACATGATATGGCAGGGACAAGAACTTTGAAAGACTTTCCATCACTCATATTTTCAGCTTCATCTTGCACTTACTGCAGTTAGAAGTTCCTCTGTTCTTCTGTTTTTGAGTCTTTCTAGGGTTCTGCAAATTGGCTTATCTTCCTTTCCTGTTGGTTTAAATTTCAGTGTTTTGTTTTGCTCAGTCAGATAACATCTATTCATTTGCTTTCCAGATCCCCAAATTTGGTTGACATCATTAATCTGCTGTCATCTTTTCCTGGTGTTTATTTCCTTGTTATTCCTCTCTATCAGTTGTGTTTTAGGTTGCAGCAGAGATAAACATGTGTGGTCAATCTGCTCTATTAAACGGAAGCTGAAGGTACCACAATTTATCTAACCAATTTCTTGCTAGTGGAAATTGATTCCAGTGTTTTTGAAGTGACAAATAATGGAATGCACCCTTTTATAAACATATCTGAGCATTTGGGGAGTATTACTATATGACAAATTTCTAAATATAGAAGGTTTGGGTCAGAAGTTTGATAGATGCTGCCAAATGGCACTCCAAAAATTGAACCAACAATATTCTTGCCAATCATGATCATGGGATAGAACACATGTTTTTTATTAATGAGCTGGCTACATGTCCTCTTTGATCCTTGATTGATAAGGTTCTATGTTGGACTGAAAACATTTCCTCTATTTAATAATCTTGACAAATTTTCATCTTAGGTAATTAAAATACTTTATGCTAAACATTACTATATTATAGTTCTTCGAGAAAAAAATTTAGTTTTGTCGATGGCTAACTTAGTTTATCAGCAGGAATGGATCCAATAAGATGACCTGTCTTTTCTTTATCTCTACCGTATTCTTGTGGCTCACCATCCTTCAGCTCCATAGACTTCCAGAAGTTTTAGGATTAGAGGAACTGATGATTGATTTGTAATAGTCTGCTTTGACTAAATTACTTTAGTGAGAAATGTTCATTTATCTGTTTTATGTTACAAACTCCTCTTGATTCAGGTCCTCGTGCAGCAGACCTGGCTGCTGGCCCATCTAATTACTTGAGTGCTTATACAAAAATTTGAAAATGTATTTGTCTCATGCTGATATTTAGGCTTGGAATTATTTTGGTAGAACTATGTGAGGTGGAGAGCCAAGCTGAAAAATCGGGAAGAGTCATGACCTGAGAGTTCAGCAGTTCTGAGTTTGAATCTTGGCTCAGCCACATATTACTGCATGATCTGAGACAATCATGTAAGGTCTGAACTATACTTATATAATGTGAATAACAATGCGTCAGTAACCAGTCAAGAGTTTTGTATGCAAGAGACTCAATGCAATTTAAAGCAAAAAGCTAATTAATTGATTCGCCCTATGGAGAACCCCAGGAGTGGAATGTACATATAGCTGAATTCAGATGTTTAAACCATTTTAGAAACAAGTTTTTATTAATCCCTCACTCCTACTTTCTCTTAGGTTGGCTTCATTTTTGGGTGGGTTCTCTCTAATGGCCACCAGCAACTCTATACTTATATTCTGTGTCTCTGAAACTCCATGCAAAGAAGGCATGTCTTCTCAGTTGTTCCAACATATGCTTCAGGATTGATTCTTATTGGTGGTCTAGCTTGATTCATAAGTCTCTGAATGAATCATTGTGTCTCTAATTGGCCAGGCTCTTCCAGGGGCATGTAGAGTCAAGGCACATGAACTGGGAATGGGTTAAGGGCAGTTGCCTGGAGGAAAATTGAGATGCTATTGCCTAAAGGAGACGGCATGGATGTTGGGCGAAAGAAAGAGATGACTTTACCCTTCTCTGCCTTCCTCACTAGATCAGTTTTAGGCTTAAATACAGTGATCTGTGAATATTAACTCCATAGTACTAAACAATAATGTAAGTTGTCCTTTTTGTTTAATTTTATGGTTACTCAACTATGATTATATAATACAGAATTACCCAGATGAATTATTTATAGTTAATTTTTGCAAGTCCTTTTAGGCATGAGTAGTTTATCCCCATTCTTGTTCTTAAACTGCCCATATCTCAGTCCACATAAGATAAAGGCTAATTTCAAGGGAAGAGCAAAAATAATCTTTAGTGGATACTCTGTGTATATTTATCCTCATCTTTTAGAGTCTTGTTTATTGCTTAAGTACAAAGCCATAATCATGATAGATTATTCTGTACCAGTATTTAATGGTTATTGTCAATTAAGATGTGTACAGCTTTAAAACAGTGAAATTAATCTTTCGTCTCTTTGTACAGCACCATAAGAGAGGAAGCTGATGGAAGGACATGGATATCAGGCATGATGTCAGTCTCAGAGTATGACAGCATCTTCCAAATATTCCTTCTTTTTCTTGGCAACCTATTTTGATATTATCCATGAATTTACCTAAACTTTTCTTGAATCTATTTATAGTTGAATTAGTATTGTCTCTGGAATATCATAATTTTTTTTTAGGTGCTAAAACTTGGTTTTGAAATTTAATTAAAAAATGTATTTGCAAACTATATCCTCAATCTTGAGGATTTTGGGATGGTGATGCCCACCCTGTCTCTGATTGAGAGAAGGCTTAGATCCCATGTGGCAGATGGATGAAACTGTATTGCTTGCAGTTGCAGAAACTCTCCACTTCCTAGGATGGGTATTGTCCATCTTCATCCTTTTGTTAGTTGT
Source organism: Dasypus novemcinctus (assembly GCF_030445035.2). NCBI lineage: Eukaryota > Metazoa > Chordata > Mammalia > Cingulata > Dasypodidae > Dasypus > Dasypus novemcinctus. The sequence continues at coordinate 51,584,802 of NC_080678.1, forward strand.
CCTGGGTGAGTCCGATGAACTGGTGAGTAGGTGTTGCAATTCTGCTGAGATTCAGGGCTCAACTGGCACATGAACAGACAAAAGAACTAAGTCTCTGGGGCATATATTTAACAAGTATAGTGCTAGTTACAGGTTTAAATGAAAGGGGCAGAAGAGCCATGTGTAAGGAAATTATAAATGAGTCTAACTCTGTTACATTGGGGAGCATATATTCCAAAGTAAGGCCCACTGACAGGGTGCCAAATTCCTTAGATTGTCTGCCATGCCTAGAGTGTCTAGATGTATCTGGAAAAAGACCTTGAACCAAAGGGGGAAATATTAAATACAAATGAGTTTTTAGGGCTGAGAGAATTCAAGGTGAGTTGGGAGGTTATTCCAGAGGTTATGCTTATGCATATCTCAGCAGGATCTCATTGACTGCCAAGTAAACAGTGCCACAAACAGCGGGCTCCTGAGGGCATCTTAGCATTTTTAATGAAGATTGTAATACAAAACTGAGTGAAACATTGCACACATCTCTCCTGCTAAATTTGCTGAAAAACAAACATTCGTCCCCCTCCCCCCAAATAGGCTCTTCAAGGCACTAGCCCCTCAGGGAACATAATTTTTTTATAGGTTCTACGAACAATTGCATGACAACTGATTGGGGGAGTGCAATTATTATTCATGGGAAGATACAAAACTCCTTTGTGCTGATATTAAAGTCATTTATCAGGCTGTCTCTCCTGGGTCGGAGTCAGATCCTTCTCTACTATGTTCTCAAATGTAGGGCCCTATCTAGACCACCAATGCTTTCATTGACACCTTCCTCTTTCTAAACTTGAGGTAGGGCAGGTGCTGTCTTCTTCTCCAAAGAAATTGTCTTTATGAAATAAATAAATTCAGTTTTTAATCTCCACAGCTCAAGAGTTGTGAAATGAGAATTTCCTTTATAAATGCTGAAGATAGTCCTGTGGCCCCTCACAGTGGAATTTCACACTTATGTTATCTTGGTATCTCAGTTGAAACTTTAACATATTGTTTTACTTATAAACTGACACGATCTCTAGGCTTCAGGAGCTGCCTGTACTTTCTGAGATTTAGTCACAAGTCTAGGTGCACCATATCTACTTACCATGTTTTTTCATTTTTTAAGACCATCAACTTTTAACCTATGCCTTTGTCTATTGAAAAAGAGCCCTATTTAAAAAAAAATTTCTTTTCATATGCAGACCCTTCATGTCCTCAGTCTCTTAAGTTGTCTATCTCTGATCCTTTACAAATTGCTATACTTTTCTTAATTTTCAAGTGAGCAGATTGTATGCAGCATTATCCTATTTCCCTTGATGATAACTTTTTATCGTAAAAGCACATTGAATTGATACCTTTAAGAAGTAGTCAACAATAAGTTTTGTATCTTTCCCTCCCATCATATCTGAGGCAACAGACCTTATAGTGTGTTTACAGTTACAAACAGAACGAAAGAAAATATTGACTCAAAATGATATTATGAAATATATATCCAAATGATGTTATCCCTTTTGAATTAGGTACCTGGGGAATTTTTGAAGTCAAGTTATCATTGTTCACAATATTTTTGAGCCTCCTCCTTTGAAACTACTTTAAAATGGTTTCTTTTCTTTTTTTTTTTTAACTAGAGAAGTTGTGGGTTTACAGAACAATCATGCATAAAATTCAAGATTCCCATACACCTCCCTACCACTAGCACCTTGCATTTGTGTGGGATATTTGTTATAATTGTAGATAGCACTTGTTTGTAATTGTACTATTTTTTAAAAAATGGTAGTTACTTATGTTACACTTGATGAAAGATTATTAAAATAGTACTGTAGCAGTTTGATATGGTTGTGAATTCCAAAAATAGATATTGGATTATGTTATCTGGTCTGTACTTGGGTGTGATTGAGTTATGATTGGGGCTTTGATTGGGCCACGTCATTAGAACATTCAGTCCCCACCCACAAAGGGGTGGGGACTCACAGATAAAAGGCATGGCAAAGGACAAAGTGGAGGGCTTTTAATGTTGGAGTTTTGATGTTGGAGTTTGAGCTGAAGTCTTAAGCTGGAGCCTGGGGAAAAAGACAGAGTCATTTGCCTGATAGTCTATATCTGGCCGTGTGGAGAGAGGCAAAGCCTAGAAAGCCTCATAGTCTACAACTGACCTTATGGAGAAACCAGAGGAGCTGAGCCCAGAGGAACCTAGGAAGCCTGAACCCTGGCAGATGTCAGCAGCCATCTTGCTCTAACACGTGAAAACAGACTTTGGTGAGGGAAGTAACTTATGCTGGTATCTCTAAACTCCTACCCCAAATAAATACCCTTTATAAAAATCAACCAATTTCTGGTATTTTGCATCAGTACCCTTTTGACTGACTAATATAAGTACTATTAACTATCTTCCATAGTTTACATTAAGTATATTTTTCCCTATATACCTCCCTAATATTAACACTTTATATTAGTGGTGTGCATTTGTTATAATTCATGTACTTGTACTGATAACTATAGTTTATTGTCTAAAATAGGGTTCACTATGTTATACAGTCTTATGTTTTATCTTTTAATTTTTATTGTAGTAACATATACGACCTAAAGTTTCCCCTTTTAACCACATTTACCTATTCAGTTCAGTGCTGTTGATTATACTCACAATAATGTTACTATCACCACCATCCATTTCCAAACCTTTATCGTCAGCCTAAATAGAAATTTTGTACAAGTTAAGCATCAACTCCCTATTCTCTAACTCCAGTCTATCTCCTGGTTACCTATATTCTAGATTCTAACTCTGTGAGTTTGCTTGTTATAGCATATTAGTGAGATCAAACAAATATTTTTCCTTTTGTGTCTGGCTTATTTCATTCTGAATAATGTCCTCAAGTTTCATCTATGTTATTAAATATACCAGGATTTCATTCCTTTTTACAGCTGAATAATAATCCGTCATACTCATATACCACATTTTGTCTATCTATTCATTGGTTGTTGGACACTTGAGTTGCTTCCACATTTTGGTGATTGGGAATACATGGTCTGCTTGCCTTCTAGAGGTTCAGTTTCTCTTTTCCTGTGGCTTTTCTGCCTCAGTAATTTCTTCTGTTAGGGGATCCTGACTCAACAGCGCCAGATGGAGTTCAGTGTTCAGAAACACCAGATTTTTTTCACTTAGGTGCACTAGCTATTAGGGACTGAGCTGGGAGTGTGCACAGCTTGCTAATATTTCCACCATGGGTCACTCTGATTTCCAGGGGACTACTCTGTATGCTTGCACATGCCAACCCCTAGGGCCCTGCCCTGGGGCTATGTGACCTTGTGTCCCTGTGCCTGAATGTGCATGGGCTTGTAAGTCACTGGCATTGGTGGCTCTGTGGTTAGCGACCATGGAGGGAGGTGCTCAGGCTGGAGTGCTGCCACCGTGAGTCTCTTCAGCCCAGCATGGACGAGAGGTCCAGATTGCTTTCCTACCTCTTTTTTTCTTTTTTTTTTGGTGCTTTTTTTCTTTGATTCAGCATTTGTGGTGTCTTTCTTTAGTCTCCGTTATTCTCCAGAATTTCAAGTGAGTTGAATCTGACCCTTTATTTAGCTGTGTCTAAAGGAAAACATCACCAGGATGTCCTATGTTGCTATCTTAATGATGTCACTCCGATGACTATGATTTTTGGAAACATCAAAAGGTATTGGGGAGAAGCAGACGTGGCTCAACTGATAGGGGGTCCGCCTACCACAAAGAAGGTCCAGGGTTCAAACCAGGGCCTCCTGATCCGTGTAGTGAGCTGGCCCATGCGCAGTGCTGATGTGTGCAAGGAGTGACATGCCATGCGGGGTGTCCCCTGCGTAGGGGAGCCCCACGTGCAAGGAGTGTACCCTGTAAGGAGAGCCATCCCATGTGAAAAAGTGCAGCCTGCCCAGAAATGATGCCACACACATGGAGAGCTGACGCAACAAAAAAAAAAGACACACAGTTTCCCAGTGCCACCGGATAATGCAAGTGGATGCAGAAGAACACACAGCGAATGGACACAGAGAGCAGACAATGGGGGGGGGGGGGGGTGAAGGGGAGAGAAATAAATAAAATAAATCTTTAAAAAAAAAAGGTATTGGGGACCAATTCTGATGTGTGATATTGATGATCATATTGTGCAGTACTGTTGAGGTTAAAATAGTATTTCTATAAAATATTGAGCCTAGTTTTATTTTTTATTTTTTATTTTTTATTTTTTGATTTTTTTTAATTGATTTTGTAAAAATATTTCATTAAAAAATATGAGGTCCCATTCGACCCCACCACCCCCACCGCACCCCTCCCCCCCCCCCCAGCAACACTCACTCCCATCATCATGACACATCCATTGCATTTGGTAAGTACATCTCTGGGTATCTCTGCACCTCATGGTCATTGGTCCACATCATGGCCCACACTCTCCCCCATTCCATCCAGTGGGCCCTGGGAGGATTTACAATGTCCGGTGATTGCCCCTGAAGCACCATCCAGGGCAACTCCAAGTCCCAAAGGCACCTCCACATCTCATTTAAATGACTGGCTTTGAAACCAGAAACAAAAGATTAGTTTTGAAGTCTTTTTCCACAATGAGAAGGCCATTGTAATATACTTGCATATTCTGGAGATGGCTACTTAAAAGGAAAAAGCACAATCACTATTTCTTTCTTCACAGAAGGCTGACAGGGATGAGACCACCCTCTACTCACTTTCCTGAGAGCCCAGTTCTAATTTTGACTCTTGTCACATCAAACCTTCTATTTATCCTGGATATCTCAACCAGATCTTAAGATCTCTGTGTATAGTTTATATTTTAGTTCACAATGAATTCTCTTCAGCCTAGCCCCTATCCTCCCTCCTATCTTCTTTTATAAGGGAGAAGTAGTCCTTTGGGAATCCTCCAAACTACTTAGCAAAGGAACATCTATAGATTTTTGTAGGAGGTATCAGGGATTGAACTCAAACCCTCAAACATGGGAAGTCATCACTTAATCACTACACTACATCTACTCCCCAGTGAGTTGTTTTTTTGTTTGTTTGATTGTTTGTCTTGAGGTACTGGGGATTGAACCTGGGATCTTGAACATGAAAAGCAGGCACTCAACCATTTGAGCTACATCTGCTCCCCTATGGCATGATTTCATGGGGGAAACGTAACTGTTGTCAGTTTGTTGCAGCAGCTTCTTTTATCCCACGTGTTGGAATGAGTCAATATATTAAAGTTAACTTATTTTAAAGCCTCATGGAACTTCTTTCCCAATTTATTGACTTGAAGATGAGGGGGTTTGGGAACCCTACCCTTACTGGTACTTGTACAGGCATGTAATTAGTTAAGAAAGGAAATTCCACTTACATGAGGCTGTGGTGCCATCATGCTGTGCTCCATGGCCATGAAGAACAAGTACTCAGATCCACTTTGGAGTGAAAATAATGTGTGTGTCTCCATTAGGACAGGGCCTGGCATCCCCAAATGGCAACTGCTGTTATTGTGATGATATCGGCCTGTAGAACCCAAATGTTGAGTTATCTTTTTGCCACACCACTCCAGCATTTCCTTTAAACACTCAATTAGTTAGATGTTATTTGCCCTTAGAGAAGCCTTGTTGCTTTGTCCTAGGATGGTCATGCTCATTCAGCGGAATCTGTACAAGGGTCAGAGCCCACAGCCATAGGAGGGATTCAGGGGGCTTGCTTTTGTCCAAGCAATGACAGGTTATGCATTTTCTCCCATAGTTCCAATTTTCTTTCTTTTTTTTTTAAAGAAGGTACAAGGGAATGAACCTGGGACCTCATACATGGGAAGCAGGCACTCAACCACTGAACTATACCTGTTCTCCTCCAAATGTAATTCTTGAGCATCTTTTGACCTACAGGGGTCAATTTAGTACCAAAGTCACACGTATCTCTTCAGGTCCATCTGGAACACTATATCTACTGTTTTCTGATCTAGGGCCTTTGACCTGCTGGCTATAAAAGCCACTTGCTGGGAAGCGGACTTGGCCCAGTGGTTAGGGCGTCTGTCTACCACATGGGAGGTCCACGGTTCAAACCCCAGGCCCCCTGACCCATGTGGAGCTGGCCCATGCACAGTGCTGATGTGCGCAAGGAGAGCCCTGCCACATAGGGGTGTCCCCCGCGTAGGGGAGCCCCACGTGCAAGGAGTGCACCCCGTAAGGAGAGCCGCCCAGCGCGAAAGAAAGTGCCGCCTGCCTAAGAATGGTGCCACCCACACGGAGAGCTGATGCAACAAAAGGAAACACAGATTCCCGTGCTGCTGACAACAGCAGAAGTGGACAAAGAAGAAGATGCAGCAAATAGACACAGAGAATAGACAACCGGGGGGGGGGGGGAAGGGAGAGAAATAAATAAATTTTTTTTTTAAAAAACCACTTGCTTCTCAAAGAGTCACTGTTAATCATATTATAATAACAGTGGAATGAGAGAGATAAGGTATTGAGGAGACCCAATTTCTGTAATATTGACTTCCTTTTCTATCTTTGTTTCCAGGCTTATTTCTATCACATCATATGATCTTCTTATATATTTTGACTTTTTTTTTGCTCTTGCAGAAAAAGTAATGAGGATTTTATGAATCCTAAATCTCCTTCATTGACTAAGGTGAGAGGGCAGCCCATTTCTCAGTCTCTTGTGGATTTCTTTTTAAAAGTAAACCAGGTGGGACTTTTATATACAACCCCAGTGCCTAGCATAGAGCTTGGTAGCCACTAACCCTGCAATACAGGCATTATCTTCCACATTGTATTGAATGGGGACCCAAGAAGCTTACTAATTAAAAACATCTTTGGCTAATTGCTACTAATACCAGAGATTTCTGTTTTTCTTTGGTTTATTTCACATCGTGGGAAAATTCTGTTTGCTGCATGTATGTAATCATGGATTTTTACCAATTGGGCAGCGTTTCCCTCAGTAGCGATGTTCTGCCAATAGAATATATATTTCCAATGGTATGTTTCTTCTATCCATTTGAAAGGAGAATTAGGCTTAGAATGGTCACATACATGCAAATCTATATTACAATTGTATATGCTTGTGCAGTTTTCCAAACTGTTTCCACTTAAATTAATTTCTTTAATTTCACCAGCATGCACCTGCTGATCTAGTCAGGCTACTGTCCTTTCTGTACATAAACACACTGTGATTATCACTGCTTCTTTGCCCCGACTCATATTTTTCTTCTCCCCTGCACTGTTCTTCATCTTTCCCTCAGTGTTTCTCCACATGCCTTCTCAACCTCTGTGCCTTTACATGTACTGTTCCTTCTGCCTGGACTGCTATTTCTGTCACTCTCAATTGCTCTCTCCAAAGCCTGTCTCAGGTATTTTTGTTTGCAAGTAACATACACTCATTAAACTGGTGGAAGGGACAGGAAACTTTTTTGGAATGTCTACATGGACAGGAAGAACACTGGCCATAAAGTGCCTTGGGGAACCTGTAGCAGGAGGAGCTATTAGGCTTCATAAGCAACTAGAATCAGGAACTGGGGAGCCACTGGAACCCAGCAATGATTTTCTCCATTTCACCCTCTCTTAGTTGCTGCATGGTTCCTTGCTCCAAATCTACATCAGGGTATTTCAACCTTGTCACTATTGATATTTTGGACTCGATGAGTCTTTATTTTGGATGTTGTCTTATGCCTCTGTCCACTGGATGCCAATAGCATGCTCCTTTTGTGACAACCAAACATTGCCTCCAGATATTGCCAAATGTGCCCTGGTAAGGGGCGGGGGACAGATTGCCCCTGGTTGAGAACTACTGGTCTGTATGAAACTACTTCCTTGTATCCATGGAAGTTGCTTCAACAATTCTGTGTACATGGCAGAAAATGGCTTCCCAGTCGTGACTCCACAGTATCACCCAGTTTCAGACTGACACATTCTCTCCATTTCCCACTCCCATCTGCAAGGTGGTAGAATCTCAGATTTGATTCAGCCTTTGGATTGGTTCCTTGGCATCAGTTGTGTGCTTGTGGTCCAACCAGCCTGGGCAGGGAGTTGGCTCATACAACAGAGTGTTGTTTGAGGATTAAATGAGTTAACACACGTAAAAGGCATCAAGAGCAGGGAGTGGCACAAAACGAATGTTACTTAAGTATTAGTTATCATGATTTTTCTTTTTTCCCAAGGGTCACTGTGATTTATTCTTGTACTTCCCAACAGTGTAGTGATACATTTGGGGTTCATTAAGGCAGGCCTTTTCAACCTTTCTCACTAGGCACACCTTAAAAGCCATACTATCTCTAAGACACATTGGGGTAAACCATGAAGCTCCCTAGCCCCCGCAACTAACCTGGGCATGGGCTACCCACGGCTCTGCCCAACTGCACCATGAGCCAAGGAATCCATATCACACCAACTCTGCAGTTGGAAAGCTCTGAATTAAGGGGTGCTGATATGTTTCCCTCTCTGCCAAATGACTTGGAGCTGTTGAATTTCCTGGTTCTTTTTTTTTGGTGTGTGTGCATCGTTTTCTCTTCTGTTTTCTTTTGCTTCCTTTGTTTTCTTTTCTCTCCTCCCTTCTTCCCTCCTTGCTTCTTTCCTACTCTCCTTCCCTCCTTTTCTATTGCTATTAAACTCCTAATGATTACTTCTCACAGTTAGTTTCAGCTATGTCTGCGGCACCTTTTATTTTTCTCATACTTTGGTTACTATGATTTGTCACTGGCAGGCTTGAAAACCATAAAACTTATATATTATATAGAATACAAAGTGAAAATACATTGACTTCATAGGACTTTGGAATGCTTCTAAGAATAAAGTGTATTAATTTTGTAGCATAGATTTTGGTCATTTTTTTTACGGTGTTCTTAGAAAATGAGAAACCAAATAACCTGAATTTGTATTATTTGACACTCTAAGTGAGATGTATGGGTTTATTACATTAGACTAAACTATACCTTTTGATCTTATAGATGATTAACTGTTCTGTAAATATCAAATGTTTATTTTCTCTGTTTAGATTATTCTCACTCAAAGAGTCTAAAAATATGCAGCATAACTCAAGCCTTTACTTATTTTTATTCTGAAAACAGTAAATAACATATTCTCATCCTGGCCCCCGATGAAGAGAATTTTGTCATTGTCAGCATTCTCTCAAGAAGTTTATCAAAGAGAAGATTTTCTCATGTGATCTTAAAATGCCATGAGAAAGAACATTGCATTCTCCTTCTGTCTAGTGCAGTTGTCCCAAAGTGGACTTTTCCACTCCATGTTATTTGCACATCAAATATTGCATCACTTTGTAAGAGGAAAACAATTTTGAAAATAATGATGAAAGGTCATAGTGGACTAATTTTTAAATTTAATCATATACACATACATACATGCTCACATATATGAAAAAAAAAATCAAACTGTCAATTAGAGTTTTCCTCAGTCAACCTTAAAATATGATTGTAAAATTTCTCTTCCCACAAATAGCACCCTTTGTTTTCAGCCTGTTGGGGAAAAAAAGAGTGAAAGGGAACCCTTTAATCTGCATATGAAAGGGCAATACCAGAGCAAAACCATCCCAAGTATTAATGGGAAGATAAAATCTTGACAAGCTGGAATAAAGAGTTCAAATGTAAACACGATAAATATCCAAAATGGCAAATGTCAACTATACCAAATACATAGAAAAGCACACGTGAATCAATGTTAAATGGAAAAATAAGATAGCACGGGTTTACTACTTTTTATTAAAACAGTTTATTGGTATTCCAGGGTGCTCAGAAAATATATAATTTCTCTTTATTCACACAACTATATTCTCTTTTTGCACATTCATCTTTTATTTTGTCCTTGTGTATATGTATTTTCTATAGTTGTACCCATAGCCTATACATGTTGTGTTCTGATTTTTGCTTAACAGTCCATCCTAAGCATTTATTTTGCTGCTATAATCCTCATAACTGCCATTTGTAAAGACTTTATAATAGTCTATTGACTGGACATACCATCAGTGTATAACTTAGAAAACATTGCTGTTTATGGCTGAGCATCATGACCTTCAGGTTCGCTTGCAGAGAGTAAGCCTTCTCCTCAGAGAAATGCTCTTTTAGAGCAGTTTCTGCATGCAGCCTCAGAACATACATGAATGTGTCCACAGAAAGTCTTTGGATAGTGAATGGTGATGGATCTTCTCGTGCAGTTTATGAAGGTATACTTCATTGAAATGTATTCTCCCACATCTATCTTCATATATAAAATTGTAATAATCGTAGGATGTTGGAATTTTAAAGTCATTATTTCCTACCTAAGGCCAAGGAGGTAGTTTATAGCAACAATGTTAATAGTAATAATAGTTAACATTTATTTGACTGCTCACTGTGGGTTGGCCCTATGTTTTGTGCTATAATAAGGATCACCATATTTCATCTTCAAAATTCCATGAGGTAGGAATTGTGATTTGAAAGGATCAATAAAGAACACCCATCTTTTCTCTAAGTTCAAAACCAATATAGAAGTAAAAACAGGCATCAAACAGATGAAGAACATAACATCCCCTTAAGTACCGATAACACCTGATCACTGGGGAATGAAGGTTAGAACTACCAGCCATGTAAAGATATAGTACTTTATGGCTGAAAAAGACAGACTTACCCAGTTGCAATCACTGAGCTCCCCACAACCACAGGTCTCCTTTTAAGGACATCTGAATGGAATAGATGAGAAGATTGAGTGCTCTCTACTAGTAGGTAAAGAAAGGGAAGGACTGAGCTGAGTATGTGCAACTATTTCTTTCAAACTAATGAGTCAGTTAATTAACTGTTCCTCCTATGGAGGAAAAAGCAAGTGGGGAGGAGTGGAAAAGTCAGGAACTTAACTCAAGTGGAGTTACCTCCACATGGAATCATGGGACATGAGATCCTAAACTATTGTTTAGAGGTACTATTCATGGAATTATTCTACAGAGAAGGAAATTGAGGCACTGAGAGTCTAAGTAAGCACTCAACATTACTAAGTGGCAGAACAAATTAAACGAGGCCACTCCCTAGGTAAGTTGTACTGTCAAGATTGGACCAGGCAGGCTAGGACAGACTCTGGCTTAGTTCAGGTTCAAGACAATGGGAAATAAAAAAGGAATGTAGACAATGAGAAGGATAAAAAATAGTGATGAAGTGGTGAGTTGGAAACTCATTCATTATGAATTTTGGAGGAGACAAAATGATTCAAAGTTCTCTAGCATATCTGGTTGGAAGATGCTGATAGCATTTAAAAAATGTGTTTCCAGGAGAGAACAGCGAGCACATTTTATACATGTGAGTTTGAGTACCTCATTAGGCCATTGGAAATTTGAATCTGTAATTGGGGAGAAAATCGGGAGCAGAGAGGCAGATTTTGGAGTCATTCATTTAAAGATGTTAACTGGAACTAGGGTAGTGCTTAAATATCAGCATCAAAGAGGAGATGTTTGACAATTGAGTTTTTTTAAGATTTATTTTTTATTTATTTCTCTCCGTTCCCCCCCCCAGTTGTCTGCTCTCTGTGTCCATTGGCTGTGTGTTCTGTGACCGCTTCTATCCTTATCAGTGGCCCTGGAAATCTGTGTTTCTTTTTGTTGTGTCATCTTGTTGTGTCGGCTCTCCATGTGTGCAGCGCCATTCTTGGGCAGGCACTTTCTTTCGCGCTGGGCGGCTCTCCTTACGGGGCGCGCTCCTTGCGCGTGGGGCTCCCTTACGCAGGGGACGCCGTGGCACGTCACTCCTTGCGCGCATCAGCACTGCACATAGGCCAGCTCCACAGGGGTTAAGGAGGCCCAGGGTTTGAACCTCGGACCTCCCATGTGGTAGGCGGACACCCTATCCTTTGGGCCAAGTCTGTTTCCCGCACAATTGAGTTTTGTATTTGAAATAAGCCCCCAAGACTTGGGTTGGTAACCTTCAGTGATTTAATCTAGATGAAAGGTGAGGTCCAACATTGGCTCAGGACTTGACCTAATCTTTTAGCTATAACCCTGCTGCACCACAAGAGAAGCTTACAGGTTCCACTGGCATGCAGGACAATTTCCATTTGCTCCTCCATAGTCACTGTTCATCCAGTTTCTACCTGCTTTCTCCCTTGGGAAGCTGACATTTATGGACTGCATCAACTGGATTCCTGTTGGGTTCAGCTACTGGGAGGCCCTGGAGAGAATTGGAAGGCAGGAGTGTTAGGCTGGTGTACTTATTTCCTTGACTCCTCTCCTATCAGATTCTTGTGAAGTGGCTGCGTCCCTCTATAGCCAAGACTTTCCCCTACAGAGACTCTCTTAAGATTCCAATAAATGTTCTCTCCCTCTACCCCTTCAAGGTAGGGGTGGTGATGGTTTCCAACTGTGGCTGGCCACAGAAAGCTCCATCAACTTTGTTAGATTTTATTAACACTGCCCACACCTTTAAATAATGTCTTTGTTAAACTCGCCTCACTTTCCCAGTTCCTGCTGGGGCCTTGACTAAGTAACACCCAGTAAACCACAAAGAACTCATGCTCTCCAAAGGATTAGCCCTACGCTTGTAAACAGAAGGGGGACTTCTAATCTGGATTCTCAGACCTGCGAGGAGACAAGAGAGTTACTGCAGGGTCTGTGAATCCACATGTACGTGTAGCATTATTGGTGGATAGAATATCTTACACAGTTACCATGATTTTCAAATGTACATAAGAACCTTAGTGAGGCATAAAGTAAAATTTACTTGAAAGTGTTATAAAATTCATTTTAATGGTTGTCATTATATATTTTCTTAATTATCAGATTGCTGAAAAGTATAACCATTGCCATGTTGGGCAAATAAAATATTTAAACATGTATGAAGGACATTCACATGCAAAAAACTACTTGGGAACTACTTCTAAGGCTGTTGTGAAAAGGTCACCACACTTTCCTTTGGGTCAATAAGTGGAAGGAGGTAGAATGAACTGGTTCAATCAGCTATTTCTATCAGGAAAGAGTCAGAGATGACCACTCACATCTTGAAAGAATTTTTGTAGAATCATTACTAACTCTTTCATTTTAAGGAAGAGATTCAGGCTTGCAATAAATAGCACATCACATTCTCAGCCTTGGCAACACCTTGTCCTTTGGGTGACCTACTGGGGCTCAAGCAGTGATCAGAGTCTACAGAGCACAAAAATAAACATCTCTAAGGGCCTGTGGAATTCAATGGCCTTGCAGTGTGGGGCAGACAGTGGGCTGAGTGCCAGGCTCTGGGTGAGCCCTCTAGCAGCCCACACTTCTTTTTTGCCACTCTGCAAAAGCAAGAAGAGAGGACCAACCTGGCAGTGAAGTTTTCTTTCCCGGATTGGCTTGGTCTGGGGTCAGGGCCTGAATAAACCCTTGTGTAGCCAATGAGATGTATCACACAGGGGTCTTACCCAGATGCTGGGAAAGCCTGATAATAGGGTTTGACAGTAGATAAAAGAACAGATAGAATCGATACAATTTCTTGCCCCTGTTCCTCAGCTTTCTTTTTTTAAAATAAAATTTTGTTAAAGTATATCATTTGTACATGAACATACATAATCAATAAATGTATAGTAAAATTTGTGAATTTACAAAACAAACATGCATATCATCATACAAGGCTCCCGTACATCTCCCCACCATCAACACCTTGTATTGTTGTGAAACATTCATTACTAACTGTGAAAGAGCATAATTGAAATATTGCTACAAACTACAGCCATATCTTATACTTGGTGTATTTTCCCCCCAACCCACCCAATTATTAACACCCTATGTTAGTATTATATATTTGTTATTGTTCAGGAGGAAATGTTCTGGTATTTGTCCTGTTAACCACAGTCCATCATCTAACTGGATTCCCTGCGTTATACAGCCCCATGCTTTGTGCAATCCATTCAATGTGTGCACTCAGTGGCTCTCTTTTTCATCACAGAGTTGTGCTGTCATCACCTCAGTCAATTTTAGAATGTTTTCATTACTCCAAAAGGAAAACCACACTCCCTTATACCTCCCTGTTGTTGTCCTTCAGTATTGAAAAAAAATTGCTGCAAAATATTAAAATACTACTATTAACTATCATCCATAAGTTACATTAGTTGTAATTTTCCCATGTACCACTATATTGTTAGCACTTTGTAAAAGAAGAGCATTCTTATATTTATACTATTAACCACACCCTTCATCCACCACCGTCATTACTATGTTATACATTCCCTAGATTATTCAATTGACATTTACATCCGTAGCCTACCCTTTCGGCCACAATCAACATTTATAAATCAGCAGTGTTAGTTATACTCACTATAATGGGTTACTCTGAGCTCTATTCATTCCCACACTTTTACAGTTAAATTTTAAAAAATTTACTTTATTTCACTCCCCTCCCTGCCCCCTGTTGTCTGCTCTCTGTGTCCACTTGCTGTGTGTTCTTCTCTGTCCACTTGTACCCTTGGCGGCACCAGGAAACTGTGTCTCTTTTTTGTTACGTCATCTTGCTGCATAGGCTCTCCATGTGTGCGCTGCCACTCCTGGGCAGGCTGCGCCTTTTTCACGCAGGACGACTCTCCTGGAAGGTCACACCCCTTGCACGTGGGGTACCCCCACATGGGGTCATCCTTGTGTGGCAGGGCACTTCTTACATGTGGCAGCTCTGCCTGTGGGCCAGCTCACCACATGGGTCAGGAGGCCCTGGGTATCGAACCCTGGGCCCTCCCATATGGTAGGCAGATGCTCTATCAGTGGAGTCATGTCCGCTTCCCACAGTTAACTTTATTAATAATGCTATTTACATTTAACATCATCTCCCATTCTCAACTTACCTTCTATTTCTTGGTTACCTGTACTCTAGAGTTTATCTCTGAGTTTACCCATCCTATTTAGTTCACAATAGTGAGGCCATACAATATTTGTCCTTTTGTGTCTGGCTTATTTCACTCAACATAATACCCTCTAGTTTTATCCATGTTGTCATATGCATCCCAATTTCATTCCTTCTTACAGTCTCAACTTCCTTTTATCTTTTCCCCATGTGATTTGAGAAAATGTCCAAAAGAAAGAATTGGGGATGTTCATTTGCTAAACATTGATTGAGCACATATTCTCACCCAGACACTGTCCTAGGCACATGAGAAAGGGTAGCGAATGGGGGTAGCAAGAGTTCCCTGCTCTTAGGGAGATCACGCCCTGATTGCACACCTGTGCTGCTCCACCTGCACATGTTCTTTCAAACTACTGGTTCTCCACAATAATCCATGATGTGAGGGGTTAACTCCTAGACAACTGAAATATTTGCCTCATTGCCCCTCCCATTTCAAGGACATGGCAGATAACACAGCAATCACAGTGAAGAACGGGTTGTGGTATAGACAGGCAGAACTGTTCTTTAATAAAAGGCCTCTGTGGATTAACAAAAAGACTCTGTAAATGCATCTCAAACCCTAAGAGTCTTGGCTGCAGCCTCTGATATAACATAAGCCAACACAATAATTCCATATTGTGTAAAAGTGTAAAATTAGAATCAAAGAGTTCTGCAAGGTCATTGAGTTAGACAAAATATTTTCATTCACCATACAAATATTGAGCACCAGCTTTGTCGAGACATTGTGCTAGATGCTGAGATAATTGACTGTATGTTATAGTTCTTCCTCCTTCCAAATAGGAGAGAAAAAAAAATTACTATTTCTATTACTGCCAAAAGAAGCAGCAAGCACCTGGTTATAAATTGCACTGTCAACAAGCTGTTAAACTCAAAAGTAAGCATTTTTCTAATGTTGCGTAGAATCAGTGGCTCTGTAGATTAGGGGCTAAAAGAGTTGGAAAGAATTTTGCTTTTTATTCTCTGTCTCATGTAAATCATGAGTTGTTTTTCTTCCTTTTTTTCTTCCTTTCTGTAGACCAAATAACATGTAAGTCACTCCGCTGTTTATTTTAGGAGTTATATAAAGTATTCTCATCCCCAAGGTATCGCACAGAATGTACAAACTTCAGAAGCTTCTTCAGCAAAATCAATGTTTCAACTTAGTGCTCAAAGGTCTCTGACAGACATCCCAAAAGTTCTGGTTGAGTCAGTAATTATTTACTTCCCCCTTACAAGGATCTGTTGGAGAAGAACCAAAAAAAAAAAAACAAAACAAAAAACAGCAAATCACTAGTCTTTCTTCACCTAACAACAATATGTGTATATATATTATTTTTACATTGCATAGCACATGTGCACTGACATTGAGCAACAAAAATAAATAAATCTCTATACGTACTAGAAGGTGGACCAAAGGCACAGAGACCCCAAGTGGACAAAAATGGCTGGCTGGACCAAAAAACGTGCAAACCTGAGCAGAGAGGGAAGGGGTTTCTTTTACTTTACTCCCATGTGCAGTCCCTTTTGGAGCTTGAGTTTCCCCATCAACAGAAGTCTGTTAGACTATCAGCTGGAATGCTTTGCTATATAGCTGTAAAGACAATGTGAAAAGTGTTAGAATCCTCTCTCCTAGCATATCTGGAAGGTTACCCTTTGGTACACATGGTCTCTGCTGCATTTCCTACCATAGGCTAGGGTCTTTAATGGGGCTTGGAGACCTGGGTTGGAGTAGAACTAGCCATTTAACTCTTGGCAAGAGGGAATGATAGAATGTCAAGTGATCAGGAGCCCAGGCACTTTTCTCTATGAATGTCCACAAGAGGCTTACCTTTAACAACAATATTGATCAAATATATGTCTAGTACCACTCTAGGTGCTGGGGACACGACATTGAACCTAACAACAGTGCTCAGAGGCTGCTAGAGCTTAGAGGCTTGTAGAAAGGCAGCAGCATTTAGTAAGTAAGAGAATGAGTGTTGAAGTCAGACCTTCGTTGAATGTTGGACAGTCAAAGCATCATTACTTTACCTGTAAAGTGGAGATAATTATATGTACCACACAGGGTTGTGATGAAGATGCAATGAGATAACGTATGTGAGGTAGTGAATTCAGAGCTTGGCAAATTAAGCTCCCCTAAATAGAAACTGCTGTTACTATTATTATTTTGTGGCTTACTCTCTGGTTCAGGAGTTAGAGTATGGGGCTCTTAGAACTGGCTGGTAGTTCTGGGAGGACAGTGCTGTTTTCCTGGTTGTGCACTATTTAGAGAAAAGCTGGCTGTGCTAAATATTCTTCATTTTATAGTTGTAATGGCTGATTTAATTTTATTGCCTTGTCTAATGTGAATATTTTTTTCACATTTCTTTCAAACAAATTATTGAAGTGTGTGACTATTGATGCTTTAATTTATTTCTTATGACTTGATGGGTTTCTCCCTGGTGAGGGCAGACCATCATTTGTTTGGTCAACACTGACTGAGTTCTTACTCTGCACCACACATTAAGAGTGTGTGTGTGTGTGTGTGTGTGTGTGTGTGTGTGTGTGATGGTGTTCAGGGGACGACAGCTCATGGGTCCTCATGGTAATGGTGGAGGAACTGGCTGGCATGTAAGTCCCTAGTTGTTCACCGAATTCTCATTGGCTTCTGCAGCGTTTTCCCTAGTATTGATCCCTGGGCATCCTGCTGATCTCCTGGATCTCTATATAGAGTGAAACTCATCTTGCCAGTCTCTAAGTATTGACTTCTGTCCTCAATGCGTAACTGGGCTGAAGTTTCTGCTGCTGGTAAAACTTATGGTTTATTCTCTCTGTATGGCCTGGGCCTAAAGAGAATCCTGCACCTCTCTTGTTGTGGTTCTTCTTGAGGCTTAGCTATGATTTCCATTTAGATCATATGTTTGCCTTGGAATCATTTTACTTTTTTTTTTTTTTTAAAGATTTATTTTTATTTATTTAATTCCCCTCCCCTCCCCTCCCCTCCCCCCCCGGTTGTCTGTTTTCTGTGTCTTTTTGCTGCGTCTTGTTTCTTTGTCCGCTTTTGTTGTCGTCAGCGGCACGGGAAGTGTGGGCGGCGCCATTCCTCGGCAGGCTGCTCCCTCCTTCGCGCTGGGCGGCTCTCCTTATGGGTGCACTCCTTGTGCGTGGGGCTCCCCTACGTGGGGGACACCCCTGTGTGGCACGGCACTCCTTGTGCGCATCAGCACTGCGCATGGGCTAGCTCCACATGGGTCAAGGAGGCCCGGGGTTTGAACCGCGGACCTCCCATGTGGTAGACGGACGCCCTAACCACTGGGCCAAAGTCCGTTTCCTCATTTTACCTTTTGCCATAGCCCTGGCTCTCATCTCTTAGCTATCTTCCACATCTCCATTAAGCGCATGAGAGAACATCTGCATCACTTGTGTGCTACATGGAACTTGAGAGATGTTCAGGGGGCACCACCTCTGGTAAGGGCAGCCAGCAAAGCGGTGTCTTCCCATAGTTCCACAGGGAACATGTAGCACACACATCCTTATTGCAGCTTCCCCTCAACTACCCAGGCTTCTCTCTCTTTGCTGTACTATATATCTGCCTCTGCTACAGACTTAAGGGACTGGGAGAGGTGGTCCCTGAGAAACTTGGGCAACTCACCCCCCTTCCTTAAAAAAAATCCCCCTTCCTCTCTATGTAACTTCCTACTTTCTCTTCCTGTGTGGTGGGAACTTCCTCTACAACACAATCCCCTGGTTCTTCACCTGTGGACATATCTTTCTGGATATGATCCATCTTCTCTTCCCTACAGCAATACGCTTCTTGGCTTCATCTTAAAGACCATTGAGAGAAACTGGCTTACCAACAAAGGTTAATATATCAGGATATATTTCAAAAATATTATCTATATTATAGGAATTTTGTTTTTAGAAATGCCTAAAAAATAAGAAACTGATCAATTTCATGGTTCTTAAGTAATAACTAAGAGTTGCTTCCTCCTTCTAAGTTATTTAATCATAGCAGAGTGAACTCAATCAGAGTTTACTGAGAGTACCTAGTCTGCCAGGTAACATATATTGGGGAAGAGATACTTAATAATTAGTCACTGGCTTAAGAGTATAGACATCAGTAATTCAACCCCCTGGTTTTATATGTTAGGATATAGCACAGAAAGAAAGCAATTCACACATGGTCACATGACTAAGTAGTGTCACTTGAACCCAGTGGTCCTGATTCCCACTCTTGGTATTTTCCCACCACACACCCTTTGCCGTTTTTGTGGTTGCAAACCAATTCACAAATTTGGCTGAAGACTGAAGCACTGGAAACAGAAGGGATGGAGAAAGGAGAAAAAAATGGAGAGACAATACTGGCAGCCCACCAAGGGGCGTAGTCTCAGAACCACTCTTTCTTTCCTCTAGCTGTTTACTGATATAAGAAATGTGCAGGTGTGTGTGTGTGTGTTTTAAACGGATAGAAGGGATCACTTCAGAAAGGTCTACTGTGGGAAACATGAATGTGCTTTCCTGGGAGGTTACTGAATGTTAGCAAGAATTCTTTGTAAATGTTTAGATTTTTGGAAGCAAAGAGGGTGAAGTGAGATTGAGACTGTTTCCCAGTTTGCACTGTAAGAAGTAACCTTGGAGAAATATCATAGTAGAGAACCTCTTTTGCTTCAGAAATTGTTCTAAAGCCAGAATGAGATGCAGGATACAATTAAATTTCAAAGGTTAATGTCAAAATAAAATAAATTGGATGCTGATTAGTAAAATGAAGAACTGCAGGATGGTAAAATGTTTCCTTTGTTTTAGGTATACTGTTAATAAATGACTTTTCCATTATATTTGTCTAATATTAGGTGGGTTAATTATTTATAAGAATGCTCAAACTAATATCATAGGGGAACTGCAGGCTGCTCCAAAGTCTCTAGGAAACTAAGTTAGCTTTGTCTAACCTGTGCCTTTCTTCTGAATACATACAACTCTATTAAGGGACCTGTTTTGAAAGAAACTCCCGTGAGTTGCTCTGTGAGCCGCAGTATACCTTTGTGTTAGTCTTGTTGACTCCCCCCCTTCATTTTGCCATGGTCACGCACATGAACGGGTGCTTAAGCTTTAATATTGCTTGGAGTTCTTGTTGACAAAAATGTGCGTTAGTAATTCCGAAACCTAGAGGGCAGATGGACAAGTGCTGTCAAAAATTTGCCAAAGCGACTCGTCTCCATTTCCTTTCAGATGTAGTGCTGTCAGGCAAATCCCTTCACCTCTCTGAGCTTCAGTTTCATCATTGTGAAAGGCGGAGATATGGTGCTTATCTCTAAAGGTTGTGAGGATCAAGTGCGATTATTTATGAGGCACTATTAATAATATTGCTTACAAGTGCCTTCAGAGAAGTCACACTTAGTCATGTGACAATGTGTGAATCGCTTTCTCCCCACCCTGGAATCCTGTAAGGATGTTCCTTGTTCTGTGTTTTACCCAGGTTGACTCTCTGACTTAAAACAGACTTTGGTTCATGATGCTGTTACCACAGGAATACTGGAATTATTACTGAAATTCTTTTTTTAAAAAAATTTATGCAATTGTGTTTTTTGAGAGACCCACACAAATCAATTCTTAGCTTAGAAAATGTGGCAATGCCAAAAGCAGAATGCTCAACTAGAACAAAGGAAAACGGAAACATCTGGGTATAGCAGAGGCAATGCAAAAACTAATGATGCTTAATATTTTTTTAAAAGAAACAAAACATTTTATTTGCCAGGGGCTTGTTGCCTGCAGGGTGTTCTCTATTGAATAATCACCTAATTTCCAATGTGCAGTTTCAAGAAATGATATGGTTATTTTTAGTCCTGAAAAACCAAACAAAAGAGATTTTTGTGCTCATGTTTACACTGCAGGAGTAGACTTGAAATATCTATTTAAGAAAATAAAATTTTGAAGAAGAACCATAATTTAATCATACAAGCCCAACTATATTCCATTTTGTATATTTTTTCCACTCTTTGTGACAGTCACAAGTATGTAATTTTACATAGCTTCCGTCACAATGTACACAAAATTTTAGAGTCTACTTTTTGCTTCAACATTGCATCATAAATATTTATCTTATTATAATATTATCTTCCTATATATAAATATAAAGGAATGCATACTATCCCATTTGTTTTATTTTTAAAGATTTATATTTTATTTATTTCTCTCCCATTCCCTGCTCGCCCCCCGCCCCCAGTTTTCTTCTCTCTGTGTCCATTTGCTGTGTGTTCTTCTGTGTTCATTTGTATTCTTGTCAGCAGCACCAGGAATCTATGTCTCTTTTGTTGCTTCATCTTGCTGCGTCAGCTCTCTGTGTGTGTGGTGCCACTCCTGGGCAGGCTGCACTTTTTTCGCACTGGGAGGCTCTCCTTATGGGGTATGCTCCTTGTGTGTGGGGCTCCCTTACATGGGGGACACCCCTGTGTGGCATGGCACTCTTTGCGTGCATCAGCACTGTGCGTGGGCCAGCTCATCACACGGGTCAGGAGGTCCTGGGTTTGAACCCTGGACCTCCCATGTGGTAGGTGGATACTCTATCCATTGAGCCAAATCCACTTCCCCCATTTGTTTTTTAAAACGTATTTTTCATTTATTTTTAAAAGATACTTAGATTACATAAAATGTTACATAAAAAATAGAAGGGATTCCCATATGCCGCACTCCCCGCACCTCCTACCCTTTCCCACATTAACAATTCTTTCATTAGTGTGGTACATTCATTGCAATTGATGAACACATTTTGGAACACTGCCACTAATCATGGGTTACAGTTTACATTGTAGTTTACCCTCTCTCCCACTCAATTCTGTAGGTTATGGCCAAATATATAAAGACCTATATCTGTCGTTGCAGTGTCACTCAGGACAATTCCAAGTCCTGAAATTGCCCCTGAATTTCACCTCTTTGTCCCTCTCCCTGACTTCAGCACCTCCAGTGGCCACTGTCTCCAACCAATGATATAATTTCTTCCATTGCTAGAATCACAATAAGTCTATAGTAGAATACCAGTAAGTCCACTCTAGTCCATATTTTATTCCCCAATCCTGAGGATTCTGGGATGGTGATGCCCACTCCACTTCTAATTGAGAGGAGGACTCAGTCCCGTATGGTTGATGGATGGGGCTCTCTTGCTTGCAGTTGTAGACTCTCTCAGTTCCTTGGTGTGGTGGTTGTCCATCCTCTCCTCCTTGTTAGTTGTCCTGGGTAAGTCCAATGAACTGGAGAGTAGGTTTTGCAACTCCGCTGAGGTTCAGGGCCCAGCTGGTACATGGACAGCCCAAAGATTTAAGTCTCTTGGACATACACCTACCACCATTTGTTTTAATGTATCATAATTCTCTAAACATTCTCTAGTTATTGAATATTCAAGTTGTTTCTTAGCCATTACCATAGTTTTTGGCTTCTCTTAAATTATTTCTTCAGGATAATTTCCCAGAAATGGGATTACTGTTCAAAGAATATGAATAACTTTCTAATCCTTGATTCATCATATTATATTGCTTTTCAAAAGGGCTGGGCCACAGCACTACCTGTTTCAACATTTTAAAACAGCACTAGACGGCACCAACTCAGGGTGGTCCTTATACTGGATGTTTATGGGTAGGTGGATTCAGAGGCTTAAGCTGGAAAACAGCATAACCTTGGGGGTTATTTAAATGGAAAAACCTAAGAGGCTGGGACTATACCAAGACAGAGGTTTGTAAGTTTTTACTTTTTAAAGTGTACAATCGGTTCTATCATTCCATGACACTTGGTTGTGTCCCTAGTCATACTATGTGTGTGTTTGGGTGCAGATGTAGGTAAAACCTTCGATCACAGCACTTTTGGGATTGAAAGAGAAAGAGAGAAGGGGAGGGAGGAGGAGAAAGAGAGAGAGAGACAGAGAGAGGGAGGGAGAAAGTATGTCATGAATGTGACTCACATGTGGCTGCACATTAAGCTTTGATTTACTGGCAACACGGTAAAGGCTGAAGTTGAAGATCTTTTGCCTCTGTGGGCCTAGCAGGTATTGTCCATAAGCAAAATATCCCAGGGTTAGAATACAAAATGTCAGGGACAGGGTGAGGTGGGAGTGTAGGCCTTATCCAAAAGGGGGCACGTCCGCTTGGCTCCCGCCAATGGCTGCTACAGGGAATAAGGTCCATATTTTTAGAGGTTTCCAGTTTTCAAGCTCTTCTGATATTTCCATGTTGTGACTAATTTAAACATTTAAGAAACATTGTGGGCCTAAATAAAATGTCCTGAAGTTTGATTTGCTCACTGCCAGTTAGTGACCGTTCTCATTTTACTCTTACCAAAATCCTGTAAATTAGACAGCGAGGGTGTAAATCCAGCTCCTAGAATAATTTCTGGTGCACTACAGACAATAAATATTTACTGAATGAATGAGTGATGAATAAATGAAAAGAGGTTAAGGCACATGGAAAATACTATCTACATTTTTTTTTCACTAGGTACTCCTCATGTTTGATTTCATAAGACATTCTGCGAGAATATTAACCCCATTTTATAGATGAGTAAACTGTGGCTCAGATAGGTTAAAGTAAGTTGACTGAGTTCATGTAACTCAAAAAATGGAGACTCAGAACCAGAACCCAAATATTCTGATTGCTAGTATTTTTCACTATTCAACACTGTCACTCTGTCACCATAGTCATAAATATCAATATCTCCCATCCCTTCTTCCCAAATATTGGCATTTTATTCTGCAGTACATCACATCTCTCTAGAACAGGGGTCTGAAAATTTTCTCCATAAAAGGCCAGATAGTAAATATTTTAGGCTTTGCGGGCCATTTGTACTGCTTTAATTCGTACTGCTTCAACAACTGAATTGCCATTGTGGCTGGAAAGCAGCCATAGCCAAAATGCAAGTAAATAGGTGCGGTTGTGTGCCAGTGAAATTTCATTTACAGAAGGGGCTGACTTTTGCTTGAAGGCAGCAGTCTGCCTAACTCTGCCTTAGAAAACAGACAAGTTACACACCTTATTTTAAAAAAGTAACAAGCTGGTTAAGTTGCTAGCTCATGATATGGGTGTTTAAATCATTTCCTAGTTTTTTGGCTTTACTTAATAGTTCATAGAAACATTATGTATATATATATATCTTAAACTACTCTCAGGTAGCAATGGTGTGCTAGTAAATATTTAACAGTTTCAGGGGGAGGGGAGGGGAGGGTGCAGGATAGAAAAAGCTCTGGGGTGTAGTTTGCTAATTTATTATTTCTGGTATAAATACTCCCACCATGGGTGATTTCAAGCTACCACCAAGATATCATCAAAGATGGTATGGGGATAAGATGTAAAAAGGAGATGTTTCCAGCACATTATTTCTGAGGGTATATCAGTTTGGATTCTTTTGGCAGAAGTAACAGAAATATCAACTAGTTTAAACAATAAGTAAAATGTTACCTAACAAGCTAGATAGGGTGGCTGCAGACTTAACCTAATTCAGCAGCTTAATGAAATCACTAAGGATCCAGGTTCTTTTCATCTTTCTGTTGTGCTGTCCTCAAGTTAATGTCCTTCACAGTTAAAAGATGGCCGCCCAGCCAGACACAAAAGGGCAGATACTGTATGATTGTGCTACTATGAATTAAATATATTGTGTAACACATTGTATGATTCCATTTATATAAAATGTAAATGTGAATCAATTTATAAAGATGAAATTAGATTAATGGTTATCTAGAGCTAAGAGAGGCATGCTAAGGGATGTGGAGTTTTTCTTTTTGGAATAATGAAATGGTTCTAAAATTTTTTGTGATGATGAATGCACAACATTATGATTATACTAAAAACTATTGATTATACACTTTGGATAGACGGTATGATATGTGAATATATTTCAATAAAACTGCTGAATGAATAAATAAATAATTGTGCAAGAATAGCCAGGAAGAATGGCTATGTATAGCAGGGGAAACAGAGAGAGATTGAGAGGTGAAGAATTTGACTTGTTTGCTTTTTGTTTATTATTATTGAAATAAGGAAAATGCTCCAATAATGATTGAAGTGATTATATGATTGTCACAATGACTATGTGATTATATCAAATACCACTGATTGTACTTTGTATGAATTGTATGCTTTATTACTATGTACCAAGAAAATTGATTTGTTTAAATAATAATTTTTAAAAAGATGGCTGCCCAAATATGCTGTCATATTTGAAAACTGAGGTGATGCTTCATTTAATTAACACAACTTAAGATTCCTTCTGGAGATCATTATAAAATTGTGTCAACTTGTGATTTTATCAATCCAGTAGAAAAACTTCTTTTTGCCTATTAAAAATATCTCCCAACTGTAATTAAGAAGCCTATTCAGGAAGCAGACTTGGCCCAGTGGATAGGGCATCCGCTTACCTCATGGGAGGTCCGAGGTTCAAACCCTTGGCCTCCTTGACCTGTGTGGAGTGGCCCGTGCACAGTGCTAATGTGCCCAAGGAGTGCTGTGCCACACAGTGGTGTCCCGATAGCGGAGCCCCACGCGCAAGGAGTGCGCCCCGTAAGGAGAGCCGCCCAGCGTGAAAGAAAGTGCAGCCTGCTCAAGAATGGCACCACACACACGGAGAGCTGACACAACAAAAAGAAACACAGATTCCCTGTGCTGCTGATAAGGATAGAAGTGGTCACAGAAGAACACATAGTGAATGAACACAGAGAGCAGACAACTGGGGGGGGGGAGGGGAGGAGGGGAGAGAAATAAATAAAAAATAAATCTTAAAAAAAAAAAAGAAGCCTATTCAGAGAAGCAGATGTGACTCAACCGATTGAGCTCCTGCCTACCACATGGGAGGTCCCAGGTTCAGTTCCTAGTGCCTCCTAGAGAAGATGAGCAAGACAGTGAGCTGGCGTGATGGGCAGGCAGGTTGAGGCACATTGAGCTGATGCAACAAAGAGATGCAAAGAAGAAAGACAATGAGAGACACTACAAACTTGGTTGCTGAGGTGGCTCGAGCAATTGAGTGCTTCTCTCCCACATGGGAGGTCCCAGGTTCGGTTCCCAGTGCCTTCTAAAGAGAAGACAAGCAGACACAGAACACACAACAAATGGACACAGAGAGCAGACAGCGAGTGCACAAACAACAAGGGGGGCAGGATAAATAAAATAAATTGTTAAAAAAAAAACCTGTTTGATGTGTTGAGGAAAACCACCATAACAGTTTCTGTTATGGCCTCAATCGAGGTATGGTTTAGTTGGGGCTTCTGCTCAGGGTCTTTGAAGGCTGCAATCAATGAGTCCGCCAGATTGAGTTCTCAATTGGAAGCTCAACTTGGGAAAATTCTGCCAACTTGGGATTTTGACAGAATTTATTACCCTGTGGTTGTAGGACTGAGAACTTTTTTTTTTTCCTTTCTATTGGCTTTCCTCTTAGCTTTCTAGAAGCTGCCTGCAATTCCCTGTAAATGACCCTTTTTTACCGTAGGTAGTTCACAGTATGTCAGCTTGCTTCTTCAAGGCCAGCAAGAGTACATCTATTAGCAAGACTGAACCTTGTATAATGTATCATAACCACAGACTAATATCCCATCACCTGTGCCACACTTTAATAGTCAGATGCAGGTCACAAGCCTGCCCACACCCAAGGGGAGAGATTACACAGAAGCATGAACAAGAGGCAGGGCTCGTAGAGAGCACTTTAGTCTGCCCATCACAAGGAGTTTTGTGTGTTTAGCTTATAACTGAATCCCTAATGCCCTGAAACAGTGCCCTACACATATAAAGCATAACTAAGTATTTGTAAGTTGAATGAATTAATGTTGTAGGTATTACTTCTTTGAGCCACTTATTGCTAATATTTTCCCCCAAGTCTTTGGTTTACTTTTTATTTTTATTTACTACATGTTATGATATATAGAAATAACAAATTTTAATTTAGACAAATCAACAAATATCTTTTTCTTAGGTGTGTTCCATTAATTTCCATCTTTGGGAGTCTTTCTCCTATCCAGAGATTGGATAAATATTTGCCTATATTTTTACCTAGGTTTTTAATGACATTTTTGGTACCGTTAATTCTGATCAATATATCTAGAAGGTCAAGAACTAACATATGATGTATTGCATAATCCTTTTTTGTCTCCCCTGATCTTTGTTGCCTTATTTAGAGTATACTGAATTATTGTATACAACTTCTGGGATTTCAATTCTGTTTTGTCATTATCCTCTAGATTGAATTATACACCTTTAAAATTATAGCATTCCCAGTTAGAAATTCTACCAAAGAAGTTACTTTTAGACTCATTCAGTTTAGCAACTAGGATTATCTAAGCTGTTGTAACAGAGAGACCCCAAAATGCAGAGGCTCAAATAAAATGGAAATTTATTTATTTTCATCTAACGGTGTAGAGGTGTGTGAAAGTTCAGAGCTGGAGGGACAGCTCTTCTCCACCGAGTCGTTTGGTGACCCAGGTTCCTTTTAACTTGCAGCTCTGCCAGCCCCTAGAGTGATATCCTGATCTAAATAGTGGGAGCTCTCTCATCTCCACATCCATGTTCCAGTCTGTTGGACAGGGGGATAGGGACTTTGCCTTTAAGGTGATAAACCAGAAGTGGCACGTATTACTTCTGCTCATATTATTTTGGTCTAGATTAAACCATGTTGCCAAATCTACTTTTTAAGGGAGTTTAGGAAAAATGGTATCTAGCTGGATGACATGGATTTGGTTAAAGCTTGAGAGATTCTCGTATTAAAAAGGAGGAGGAAGGTTACTGAGGGAAACTAATTGTTTTTGCTCCAGTCTTGTATTCATAATTATAATCATACAGGAAATTAGTAATCATCTTTACCAAGTGAAAATCAACTTTTGAATATGACAATGAAATACAAATATGTCCTGATTTTTGGTTTTAGATGGCCAGTAACTCATGTGCCAGGTAGCATTCTATGCCAAACTTGAATGCCAACAGGAAGTCACTGGTCAGCAAACTCTTCCCAGATCATTACTTGGCTGTTGGAATAACTTGGAAAAGAAGAAAAAAGACAGATCAAAACAATGGCAAGAGTAAATAGAGGTCGGTATACATCCCCTCCAGATGGAGGCTGGGGCTGGATGATTGTGGCTGGCTGTTTCCTTGTTACCATCTGCACTCGAGCAGTCACAAGGTAAGTGGAATTTTCTACTTAATTTATTAAGGTGACCTTGCTTTTTTCCCTTCAAAGTCTGCTTCATTCTATTTCTGAACTCATTGTCATGAAAATGTAAGTGTATATGTGTATGTTGAGTGTGTGTGTATATTTCCCTTGACAGCACAGATATTTTTTTCTTTGCAAGAAATATGATTTTTGACACTCGAAAGACCTTGGTGGTGGTCTTTTCTAAAATATCTAATACTTAAATTGGGAGAATTAGGCCAAATACTATGGCTATTCTAGCTATTTGTTTTCGTAAGCAGCAGCTACAGAAGACTGTAAGTATGTTATACAAATTTCCTTTATCCTCCATCTTTTACCTATAATTATTATGAAATATTAAAGACATCATATATGAAATAATATGGGAAGTGTCTTGATTTGCTCATCAGAGGAGGGAATATTTCCATGGTATTTTCATAATAAAACCACTTTTCCAGAAGTTTATAAGAGAAGGTAAGTTAGTAAATGCTGACATGCATGGATCCAGGGACTGGTGAGATGATTTCTGCAAGTCCATTTCTGTAGAATTTTCTTATCTATTACCTTTTCATTAAGGTTTTATGGTGGAAATATGGAGTTCATTGAATGTGTGATTCAAAACTCAAAAATAAAAAAAGACACTCTGGACAAACTGATAGCAAAAGATCTTAATGGTGTAACATGTAGCTTTGAGTCTAGGGATGAGGAAAAATGAGTTCCAGGTGACAAGAGCATGATTGGAAGGTTTACAATGAATTTGTGACTTTATCACATGGAGTTAATCTTACACAGGGTTAGGGTCTATATTCATTCCAAAAGGGAAAATGTGTAAGGTTAAAATAATCCTTGAAAACCCCTTGTCTCACCAGATACTGAGTACTTGGAGGCTTAAAAAGCTAGAATTTAAATTATTTTGTTTCATTTTGCATTGACTGTGAAGATGGAGACTCTAGGTTGAAGAAGAGCATTTGGATGGCAGCAGCATTAATACAGGGTTTTTCTCATTCTCACTTGCTCAGTTCTCTCTCCCTCTTTGTTTTTCCTCTTTCCAAGGGCATAGTGTTGAATATGCTTAAGTTAAATATGTATACAATGAGAATCACTTTTCATATATTTGGAATAAATATATACTTGAAATCTGCATTGTGCTAGCTCTTTTATCTACTGGTGCTTTTATTCGAGTAGAACTCTTTGTTACT
Source organism: Dasypus novemcinctus (assembly GCF_030445035.2). Lineage (NCBI taxonomy): Eukaryota > Metazoa > Chordata > Mammalia > Cingulata > Dasypodidae > Dasypus > Dasypus novemcinctus. The sequence goes on from NC_080678.1 coordinate 51,613,918, forward strand.
CTTCTGTCGCAACACACCCTTGGCAGTACATGAATGTAATTTGTACTAATAACTTGGTTTTAGGTGGTCAGTAACTCATGTGCCAGGTAGCATTCTATGATCAATGATGGAATCATTGATAAAGGGATTGATATTCCCCTTCCCAATAACAAAGATATAATGCAGGAAAGAATCTGGATGCTTGCTTTTGCTACAATAAAATTTAGCCAATTAAATGTCATGACAAACTATAAATTTGTTCTAAAAAATGTGATTGATGCTGAGTCTATTTTGTTTTGAGTCTTGTGATCTGGGTGTGAGGAGGTGGTGGAGTTAAAAGACATCTCTTTCATCTTGGTTCTTATGTGTGAACCCATGAGGAGAGCGTTCTGGAAGCTCTGGAAGTGGGCTTAATGTTTTATAAGGAGGGTTCCTGCTGATATCTCCTGGGAAATGGGGTCTTCATATTGAAACTGCACTCATAGAGTTGTCCATAGTGCTTTTGGCTGGGATAATATGATGTTTCCCCCAATTACATTGCTTCATATGAGTCTTGTGATTTAGGTGGAATAGGCTTATCTACTCCCATATTATAGACTAAGGCACTGCTAATAAGAAAGCCTGACTAACCTATACTTAAGCGACTTGTAGGATAAAGCCAAACTGGAATCCCAGTTTTTGTTTTACTTCGCATCTTTTTATTTGCCACTGCACACACACTGTTGATCCATTGACTCTTGACATGCGTGCCCACACACACACACACAAACCACAATTGCTCTAACACACAACTAAATATTTTCCTTAGTCTGCTATTTCTCATACATACACCACACTTTGGCCTGCTCCTCCATATACTCTACACTATACTGTGTCTACACACATTTGCACACAACAGGACACTCACATTCATGTCCCCTGCTGGAGCCTTTTCATTGTGAGAAATGATTTTTGGGAGCTTTGCTTCAATCCCCACTTCTGTAATAAAGAGAGATAGAAGGTTAGAGGAAATGCTGAAGCCAATTCCTTGTTCCCTGCAAAACTATGTAGCTTATCCTTTAGAACAACAACCCCAGGAATAGAAGACATAGCTTTTTTTTTTTTTTTTTTTTTTTTTTTACAAAAAACAAAATGCCCTGGGCATGGAAATCATTATTTTAAGGTGAGTTACCCCCTCATATCCATGGGGCTCTCATGTCAGTAATGAGAAGTTATGGTGCCGGGGACAGTTGTCTCCAAATTCCTCTTATAGAAGGCCTCTGCCGTCTCTGCCCTGTTGGCACCTGGCATGGGTGATGTTACCCTCAACTCATGTACAGACAAATACACATCAAGGCTGGGAGAGACTGTGTGTGCTGATTCTTTGAATGTTGTTCTCTGGAACTATGGCTCTAACTTGGGGTAAACACCCATGGAAAATAGAGGACTTACATCAGGGACACAAATTTATTGATAGTCTTTAATGCTCCTTTAGCATTTTATATGGCTTGTTTTGTTAGGCAGGATTTGAATCTCAATTTTCTCTCAAAAGTTGATGACCAATAGATCTGATGGCTCCTATGGAGATTGAAAGTCTTGCATCTTTTTTTAGGTTGTACCTTTATGTTTTCAACTTCCTTTTGAATTGAAATCAATTCCACCAATATGTTCTATACAGTTTTTGAAGACAAAGTGCTTTACTAGGTGCTTCCAAAGAGATAGAGATGTTGAGGCATGATCTGGTAAGCTCAGGCATAAGTAACTGTGAAACAAAAATTAAAATGTGCTAAATATATATTAGGTAATAGCAGAGTATAACATAACACTGATGAGGGAGGGATTGATTCTGACCAGGGAGTTCAGGGCAGGTTTTCTTGAGAAATTGTTGCTGGAATAGAGTGGGAAGTATTTGGAGATGCAGAAATGAAAGAGAAAGACGTTTCAAACTTTATCTGCCATGTATTGCATGTGTTACTCGTTTTGTGGTACTGTTGGGCAGGTTTTGTTTTAGAACTGCCAAGGGTTTAGCTGATAACCAGAGAAGGCATTTGTGGCTGGCAGCAAAGGCCTGTTAAATAGATTACTGGGAGATGCTAAGAGGAGGATAGTTGAGCAGAATAAGCTCAGAAGAGAGAAGTGTTAAGTGGCAGCCAGCATCAGAATCTAAATGTTATGACCCAGGAAGCAGCTAAGAGAACTGGAGATAGGAATAAAGAAACAGATGCTAGGGTGATTTGCTCACTTCAGATAATCACCATCTATTGGGCAATTAATTTATTTTACTTAACAAATAGAATTAAATGAAACCATACATTCAGATGGTAAAAATTCCAACAATACAGAGAGGTATAAAGTAAAATATCATTTTGTCCTCACTTCCTGAACTCCAGTTTTACTGCCTAAAGTTAACCTTGCTAAATTTCTTGAGGTCGATCCAGAAATTTTTAAAAAAGGTTTTCATATATTAATACAAATGCATGTTTTCCCACCAAGGGGATGATACTATACACACAGTTTTGAACTTTCCCCCCCACTTAATATCTCTTAGAAATAATTCCTTATCAGCACATATGGCTCTACTTCATTGAAAAATAGCTGCTTAGAATCCCACTATATAGATGTATCTGTAATTTATTAATGCACTTTTATTGATAGACATTTATATTGTTTCCTGGGTTTTGCTACAGTTATGACCCAGCTCACTTAAAAATCATATATTTCAGGCCATTTTTAATTCATATGTTTCAGCTCTTGCCTTATATTTTAGTTTCCTATGCTGCTTAAAGCAGATACCACGAATGGGGTTGGCTTAAGCAATGGGAATTTATTGGCTTACAGTTTGAGTCAGTAATGATGCTAAATCAAGGCATCATCAAGGTGATGCTTTCCTCCTTCAGACCAGCTGCCGGCTCTCCTTGGCTCCTCTGGCTCATGGCAGCAACTGCTGGTCTCTCTCTCTTTTTCTCTCTCTGTCTCTGTCTCTGTGTGTCTCTCTGTCTCTCTCATGTCATTTCATTTATAAAGGACTCCAGTAAGAGGATTAAGACCCATCTTGAATGAGGTGAGTCACACTTTAACTGAAGTAGCTTCATCAAAAGGTCCTACTTACAATGGGCTCACAGCAATGGATTAATTTTAAGAACATGTTTTTCTGGAGTACATATAGCTCCAAACTACCACACCTTGTAACTGATGGTGTTACTTTCCACACAAAATTTACATAAAGCTTAAAGTTGTGCAGGCTATTAAAGCAGTCATTATTATTTATTTACTCCCTCTGTTCTTTAATGTGTATTTGTATTAGTCCCGGTTCTCTAGGAAAACAGAATCAACAGGAGATATCTGTAAATAATATGAGATTTTATAAAATTCTCTCACATGACTGGGGGGATGTCCAAGTCCAGATTCTGGGGGCAGGCAAACCAGGGGCTCTAATAAAAGTCCAATGAAGGTCCTTGATGAACTCCCAGGAGACACTGGCTGTCCAAAGACAAGCTGGGAAAGTCTCTCTGAATGCTGAAATCACTTCCCCTTTTAAGGCATTCAGCTGATTGGATAAAACATCACTCATTCCTGATGGCAATCTCCCTGGTCAATTGTAGATATAATCAGCCATCTATGCAGTAAACTCACTGATGACTAAAGTCCATAAATGTCCTTGTATTACAAATAGCCTAGTGCTTGCTTGAGCAAACAACTGGGCACAATTAACTGGCCAAGTTGACACATTAGCCTAACCATCACAGTATTGATCACTTTTTCTTTGAGACATCTTATTACCAAACATGTATCTGTGTTAAGAATCATATTTCATTGTGTAATTGAATGATACTCTATTAGTAAATTGACCACTTGAAATGGAGTTGATACCTGAAAAGCAACATCTGCTTTACAAGTCAAAGACCACCTCCAGCTCTGAGATGTGTAGTTCTCTGTCTTCTGGGTACAAGTTAACTTAGTTGTAACGGATGTGTAAAGTTCTTTGTAATGTGGAGCTCTTTTAATGATAGCCGAAACCTATAAATAATTGCTAACATTAACTGAGCACTTACTTTGTGTTCATTGGCGCTCTTCCAAGCAGTTTTTGTTGATTAAATAATTTACTCCTCATAACAACACAGAGGTTGAATTGGGAGTCCAAGTTCCCATGGTTAGTAAGTGGCAGTGGTTTTAACAACTAGGCAACACTCCCTCTTAAATCATTTCCTTTGTTGATTTAGTGGATAACTTCATCAACCAGAGACAAATCTTTAACTAATGGCAGATGTTGTCAGCACCCAACTCTACAGGAGCCAGAAAAGGAATTTTATAGCAGCATGGCAGGAAGGAGTCAGCAAACATGTTGGCCTCTTCAGAGAAAGTATCTTTGAGAATGCCATTTCATAACACATGACACTTGGATGTATTTTGTTTCTACGGTCTTATGAACAGAGCCTGTGAAATCCTGGAAGGCTATTAAAAGTTGTTTACTACTGCAGCATAATCTAGCTTACTCTAACTGATACAGTCATTTTTACCAAACAAGATGAGGAAATAGAGTCTGAGAGATTAAAAGGCTTTAACAAGGACCCTCAAGTACCCAGAGTAAGAATCAGTGATCAGAACACAGCTCTCCTGATGTCCATAATTTCATAAATATTCCAAAGAACAAACCAAAATTATTTTTCCAGAGTGAATACATATGCTGACAATAAAATTTGTTTTGAAGATGTAGAACATGAAATTTTATCATTTAGAAAGTTCTATGGTACTTTTCACTTTTGGGAACAAGTAATAAGTGATACACTATTCCTCCCATGTACCATGAAAGTTATAATCATTCAGAAGCATGTATGTGGTTATTAAAATTTTTTACCTCTGGCAAGCCTGTTCACATGGTTAGACAAGAATCTCAGGTGTTATTTTTGATTTTCATATCTCCAAAGTACTTGGACTGATATGTCTGAATCAAGTCAGTTCAGAAAACAAAACAGCAACAAAACAAGATTAAGTTTTTTAAAAAAAAGTCACAAGAGACAAACAGTCACACCAATGATAAGTTTCCTGAAATGATTTGGTAAAAAGATTATGATTAAAAATTCCAAAATATCTTACTCTCTGGGACCCCTTTCTTTCAGTTGTCCTTCCTTTTCCCTGTATCTTTAGTTTCTTCATTTGTCTTTTATTCTTTCCTTCAGCCTATAAACATATCAGATTCTTCACATCCCCATTTTACCCATCTAGCCACATGTCCCTGCGCTGCTACCATCAATCTTCTTACTTTCTCATTCATACTTAAAATTTCTACTCATCCATTTAACTTCCTTATCTTCTGGTTCCTTCTCTACCAATTCTGATCCCCTTCCCTTCTCCCTCCCTTTTTTCTATCCCTTTGACAAATATTTAATGAGGATCCAGTAGATGCCAGGTACTGTCCTAGACACTTGGGTGAGACAAGACAGACATGGTCTTTGCTTTCACAGAGCAACCATAGCAAGACTAATAGAGAAAGCAAATGAAGGCAAAGGGAATTGCAGTGCAGTTTAGTAGGTGTCCAGGGTGCAGTGGGAGCACAGGAGAGCTATCACACACAGATTAGTAGACAGGGAGTGGTTAGGAAAGGTTTCCTGAAAGAGTTGACTGTTACCTTGAGAATAAAAGAATGAAGGAGCCTGGGGTCAATTCTAGAAAGGAAAACAATTTTTAGGAGGTATGAAAAATCATGGGGGCATGTTGAAGGAAGAAGTGCCACTCTGTGATAGGGTGTACAGTGAGCACACAGCCTGCAGCTGCAAATGTTGATCCCTCCTATTTAGCTCACATGCCAAACTCTATCCTAGTGTCTACTTCTTGAGAACGCAAACTGGACTTAGAATTTAGCTCTCCGTCTTCTTCTCTTTTCTCTTCCTAACATCAGGGACAGCAACTTAATTGTGGGGCTCAGGGTATGATGAAAATACGAGGCTCCTTGTTCAAAAAACAAGAAAAAAGTGCCAATAAAGGCACTAAAATATAAACTTCCTTTTCTTCAGTGGTCTCTCTCAACTTGTCATGATGTTTTTTGCTATTTAATTTTGTTCTAAGTAAAAGAAAAAAAAACCCCAAATCTTAAATTATTAGCATGAACTTACTGTTCAATGCCAGTTTTAAATGCAAATATAAAAGTATTTATTTAACTCATATAAATTCCCAAAATTATACAATTTGTTTTATAGCTCACACATGCAAATTTTTACCAGGAAGTGCAACCCATGCATAAAAGTAATGCAACTATTTTTATTTCATTTCTGGATATGTACACATTCTAACAACACTCTCTACCTTTGGCTTACTGGTGAGTAAGGAAGGACTAAAGCAGAAAGGACCTGTGGGTAATTCTATGGATTAATCTGTGGGATCCCTTTCCTTCTATGTTATCATTTCCAGCATAAGTGGCTGGCTAATACAGGGAAGTAACATGAGTAAGAAAGGATATCATAAGTTTCCTCGGTCATTTGTGTTTCTTAGAACACTACTGCCTTCTTTTTGCATTGGAATCAAGCTCTAGTTCAAAAGGAAGTGTGGCCTCTCTGGCTTCAGATTCTCTCCCCTCCCCCCTTTACTCATTAATAGATGTAACACATATAGCTTGTACTCGCTTGAGTGCCACTGAAACCATGCATTGTAGTGCCACCAGAATTTGTGCTCATGAGATGTCTCTAATGCTATATGTGAATGGGGTGGCAAAAACCATGGGCACACATATTGTACTTATATCCTCAGTTCACATGCTCCTGAGTTAGGACACCATGCTAATCTGTATGAGACTCATTCTAAGTTATACAGTTGTACAGTGATGCAAATTTTTACTTCTGGTTCACTTTTGTCTTTTTCCCGAAGTAATTAACTTTATTTTTCATCATGAAAACTTGTCTGTCTCTTTATTTCACTCTCCCTCTCTGCACATACACACAAATTTCTGATTATGTAAGAAATATGTTCTCATTGTAAAATAGTTCAAAATGTTAAATAAAGACAAAATAATCATTTGAAATCTCATCATTCACATGTAATGACTGGTGATATTTTAGTGATATCCTTTCAAACATTTTCTAGTTATACTACACATTTTTATATGAGCTATATTTTTTTTACAAAAATAAGCCCTTAGTTTATGGACTATTTTGTAACTTACTTTTTAAACATTATATTATGAATTATTTCCAAATCAACAAATATAGATTGACAGCATCATTTTTAATATCTGCAAATATTTCACTATAGTGATTTGCTTCATTTATTTAACTAGTCCTTTATTGCTGGACAATTAGGTTGTTTACAATAGTAGTCTATTATAAATAGTTTTCCAGAATGTATCCTTTTAGTATATACAATATTACTATAATCATTATCATCATCATCATTATCATATGGTTATTATTTTTGGATAAATACTAGAAGTGAAATTGCTGAGTGATGTATAACTCTTTGTTGTCATTTTAATGTGTAAACAACCTCTTGGATGTTACAGATGTTAGCAAAATATTAAGATGAACAAGAAGCCATATTTTTTATCTATCTTTTCTATAAGACCTTTCCTACAGGAGTGATGTTCACATCCACTTGGCTTTAGTGTCTGGACTCTTTTTCTTTTTATCCTCCAGAATGGCTCAAATGGTCAACTTCTGATTTCCCACTTATTAGTGTCCATTGATGTACCACTGAAAACCAGTTAAAACCTGTGGAGACTGGGACAACTGATTGAACCAAAACTTAAAGTTTTGGTTCAAACCCATGTTCATCCACTTTTTGTATAAAATGCTTGCACTGTGTTTTTCAGATGTATTTCAATTTTCTTTGTGGAGTTCCAGACATACTTCTCTCAGGATTATGCACAAACAGCATGGATCCATTCCATTGTTGACTGTGTGACCATGCTCTGTGGTGAGTATCGCTTACTGAGAATAGACAATTATTGGCTAGTGTTGAGCTGTTCATGACAATGACCTTCCACTACATTTGATTACCAGTTTAACTAAAGCAGAAGGGCTATATTGACAACTGGATAAGAGTATTAAAAAAAGAAAAATCACTCCAATCTTCAGCCAAACCCAACCAGAATTGCTCTTGGAATTAATGGTCATGGCTGATGTCAGATGGAACAGAAAGAGAAAATACTCTAAAGGACACATACCATTTAGTTTTTCATGTAGAGAAGTGGTGCTGAGCATCAGAGGACTTGTGTTGATTTGGGAAGCAGCTTAAATACAGTATATGCTTGGCTTCTCTCTTTCAAATGTGGTGGCCTCCTCATTTTCTAGTCATGTAAGCAGTCATGGGATATCTCTGCCAGCTGTTTCTATATAAATTCCATAAATGAATGCTGATAATATGTGCATCTCATCGTAAATCTTTTTTTTTTTTTTACATCCTAAATCTTGGTTTCATTCTGTTTCCTTCCTAGAAGTTTCAAAATTTAACACATGGATTTCATAATTTTTCATGAACATAAATCTTTATGCTTAGAGAAGTATTGGGAAAGGACAGCAACCTCATATTTTTTAATGTAAAAATTTTGTGTGATCTATGCCTCAAAAAAATAATAAAATGTCAAAAAGAGAAAAACAAAAAAGAAAGGATAGGATTGTGCAGTCATGAGCTAAACATATCCATCATGGCTATAATTTCATTCAAGAAACCCCAAAGATGCTATGAAGATAGGGTATGCTCAAAATTCATGGATTCTCTCATTCCATCTATAGAGTAGAGAAGGTCAGACTTTGGGTTTTTTTCTTTTTTAAATTTCAAACTAAGGTTATTAAATTGGTGTCTTAAAGATTTTGAGATTGGATCAAATTGAAAGGATCTATTTACCACCTAGACCCACTTGTTCCCTTTCATTTAAACCCCCAATATTTAATTAAAATTTTAAAAAATGTGTTGTATTTTATTGATGGTGAAAGCTGCAGTCTTTTTTTTTTTTTTAAGGAGGTACTGGGGACTGAACCTGGGACCTCATTGATGGTAAGCACACACTCAACCACTGAGGTACACTGGCTCCCTTCCCAGTATTTTAGAAAGCTATTAGCTCTTCAGGCCTTGGTAACAAAAGGGAAATACTATCTTAAATCAGTATTCTATATTAATTCATTAACTTATAAATAGTTTCATCTGATTCCATTCTGTGTACTGGCATTTATTTTTTAGAAAAAGATGCACTTAATCTGGAATTAGTTGAATTGTGCTGAGATGTATTTCTTTGGTTGGGAGGAATTTGAGAGCAATTCTAGGACTAAAAGATTTGATTAGAAGGCTAAGTTTATACTTTCAACTGATAACACTGGGGAAGTTTATGGGATCAAAAAAAATCATATATTTGGGTGTCCTTGGCTGCCTTTTTTACCAGTAAAACAATCACTTGGTTTTCATGGTCGTTTTATTAGTCACAGCCTTTGTATTTGTACTCCAAGAGAGCCATGTTTGTCTTTCTCAGAGGATACAGATGACTCATTTCCCTCACTGTTATCTTTTGGAGAATATTTGCAATCCCCCCAAAAGGAGTAAACAGCCCTAAGGGACCGGTTGGTCACAATGCTTGTGTACCCACTGAGGCATTGAGCTAAAGCAGGGTCAGGTCAGACCTGCTTATTTAAATCCCATTCAAGGCCTTGAGGTTTGTTGTACCTATTACTGTGTACCTGGGCACTCACCTAGTAATATTAGAATTCAAAGTATGGAGAAAAGTCTGCAGAATCACATTTGGGATGCCCTTTGGGTACAGAATGTCCCTACAGTGAACAGAGTAGTGAACATTTTTCATTGAGTTTTATATAAATTTTGTCACTCTCTAACAACCATTGTAGCAGCAACCTGGAGAATTAGACTTATGCAGGAGATTTGGTCATTCCTATCCTCCAGAGGTTATATATAGAGCCAGCCATTCATGCATTACATATATATATAAATATATATATATTTAAGGAGGTACAGGGTATGAACCTGAGACCTAGTTGCAAGCAGGCCCTCAACCAACTAAGCTACAACTGCTCCCACATGTACTGTTTTAACTAGACAGAAGACATTGCGATAATGTCTCATTCTATCACCTAAATTCAAGTCAGGGCCCAATTTCAACTTAATCAATACAAAAATTATGATACTCCACAGATACCAAGAGAATTGGTTCTTCTGATCTTGTTACTAGGAGTACTGGTATCAGCAGGAATTGTTCCTTACAGAGAAATTCACGTGCTTTCCCTACCCATCACCCCTGCCATTAATCTGGGAGAATCAAGGAGCAGAGTAACTGAATGAAATAACCCTGTACTCTCTGTCAGGTATCCTGAGCTATACTTCTTGGTGGCTGTGGGCATGTCACCTTGAACTTCAGTTCTTCCTTGCTCTCTTTTAGCTTTGATCAAAATCCATATGCCCTGAGGTCAAAACAATTCTGAAATATTTGTAAATCATGAGCAGAGGGGGACTAACCAAAATGTTACTGTGGGCATGAAGCATTTTCCTACATTTTCTGGGTTTTGATTTCATACCCACAGGGTATCCTGAAGCCTGAAAGTATTGCTTGACTGTGGAATTTGTCGATGATATCCCTCCCTGCCCTTTTCCTGTATAATACTGCCTGCCACTTTCCTTCTCCACCACCTATCTTCATTATTGCTAATGGTTTATGATCAATGCTGTGTGAAACATAAAAGGCACATCCTTATACAAGTGTCATGTACTTTAAAGTTTGTCCGCTGTTTGAAAAAACACCAATCGTCCCTGCATTATGAATGTAATAGAATTGAGAAGTGAAATGAACACTGAAATGCAGATCAGTAGACTTGGGTTCTAAGCCCAGCTCTGCTACCTATTCTCTTTGTAACCATGGACAAGTCACTTCTTCTCTCTGGGCCTCCGTTTCCAAATCTGTAGAATGAATGGGATGGGCTCAATGCTCTGCCAGTGCAACACCACACCCTTTTCACAGTACCCTCAAGACCTTTACCTTTATTTATTATTGTTTTGAAGCTCCACTTGGAAGTGTTGTCAGTAATCATTTATCCTGTCAAGTGGGAATCATGCTGGGTGGCTTGATTGCATCTACTGGTCTCGTCCTGGGCTCATTTGCCACCAGTCTGAAGCATCTCTACCTCACTGTGGGAGTTCTCACAGGTAAGGATACTTTGTACCCCACCCCAATTCAGAGGTTGCCAAGCCAACCAACAGAGCAGTAATTCATAAAATATTTATTTTGTCAGATGCATAATTTAGCTGACCTAGCTTATGTCTACCTACTGACAGTTGAACAAAAGAGCTGGAAATGCAATTGATTGCATTACCCTAATGAAAATGCATCAGCATTTTAATTCAGCTACATAATAAAAGTAACTGCTGGCTTTCCCTTGGCAGCAGTGTACAGTCAAGATTCTATATTCAGAAGAAATAAGATATTAGCTAGGGTGACATAAATTTTCAGTAATGGCCATTCTCTCAGCATCTTTGCCAGGCACTGAAATAATATCTGCAGTCAATCTGAGTTGCCTCTGCTTCATTGTGAATATTGTTGCCCAGTAAATGGGGGTTTCTAACTCAAAACAAAAGCCCCTCCCTATATTATAGAATATAATATTCTTTACTATACATTCTCTCTCAATGCTATGGAAGTATCATTTTAGAGAATCATGAAGAGTCCCATGGAAAGAGATGCAACACATGTGCATTCCATAAATCACACTTAAGGAGACTGCATGGGGTGAAGCTGGGGTTGGTTTGTAGGACTGGGACAGCCGTTTGCCCCTTGAGTCAGAGGGGTGTTGAGAGTAGCATACTAAGTCCTGCCCAGGCACTGTGCAGTCAGGGAAGCATGAATTAGGCCCATAAAGAATTTCATCTCATAATGAAGCTCTATATCTAGTTCTATCAGCTAAGTAAGTTATCTGCCCCTAATAACTCAAAGTACCCAGCTGCTAGGGTGACTAATCATCCCAGATTGCCTGAGACTGTCCCAGTTTTAGCACTATAAGTCCCTCATCAGGGAAACATCCTCAGTCCAGGAAGATAAGGATGGTGGATCACACTATGTGCAGACAGGAACAGGAGCTAAAGGTAGAATCTCTTTTCTGTCCATCCTATTCAAGATGCCATGAAATCCAGGCCTAAGGGCCTTAGATTTTCCTAACTTAAAAAGGAATAGAGAAAATGAAAACAAACAAAACAAAACAAAACACAAAAATCAGAAAAAGGAATAGAAGCTAAAAATCTTTAAAAGGCTTTCTGGACTGTTAACACTTTTCTGCTGACCTTGGGAGATATTTTTATGTTGCTGTGCTCATGTATAAAATCAGCATGATGTTTCCAGACTATATGAAATTCTTTTGGAACTTTCATGGAGTCATATATGCTCTTTCAACCTCAATTCTGGAGTGGTGCAGATGATAAAGGTTGTGTCTTCACAAATTTAGTTTATATAATGATTTTTAAGTTCTTCATTTCATTTTAAGAAGTCATGTTTCCTTAAGGTTTTTCTTCCTAAGAAGAAAATCATATATGCTATACTTTCCAAATTGTGGATGACTGGTGAGGGGAGACTCATTTTTAGTTATGTAGAAAACATCTTTAAAAGCGTTTAACAGAAGGTCAGATTCTCTTTAATTCAAATGATTTTCTGAGATATTATCTATTATTGGCCATCCATGGTGTACCGGCACTCATAGAGTTCTCTTTATTCTCAGGTCTTGGATTTGCACTTTGTTACTCTCCAGCTATTGCCATGGTTGGCAAGTATTTCAGCAGACGGAAAGCCCTTGCTTATGGGATTGCCATGTCGGGAAGTGGCATTGGCACCTTCATCCTGGCCCCTGTGGTTCAGCTCCTTATTGAACAGTTTTCCTGGCGGGGAGCATTACTCATTCTTGGGGGCTTTGTTTTGAATCTCTGTGTTTGTGGTGCCTTGATGCGGCCAATTATTCTTAAAGAGGACCATACAACTCCAGAGCAAAAGCATGTCTGTAGAACTCAGAAACAAGACTTTAAGCAGGCATCTCCTTGTTCATCTTTGACAAAACAGTGGGTGCATACCTGCCTTTGTTGCTCTTTGCAGCAGGAATACAGTTTTTTACTGATGTCAGACTTTGTTGTGTTAGCCATCTCTGTTCTGTTTATGGCATATGGCTGCAGCCCTCTCTTTGTGTACTTGGTGCCTTATGCTTTGAGTGTCGGAGTGAGTCACCAGCAAGCTGCTTTTCTTATGTCCATACTTGGGGTGATTGACATTATCGGCAATATCACCTTTGGATGGCTAACCGACAGAAGGTAAACCAGGGCCTTTAAGCCTTTACTTTCCTTTCATCTCTTACCTTGTAGAATACAGAAGTCTGAATAATATTAACAAGACTTCAGTATCCAAAGGCAACTCCTTTGCTGGTTTTACTAGATCAGGGGTTGGCAAACACGGGACAGAGAGTAAATATATTTTACTTTGTGAGCCATATGCTCTTTGTTGAAAATAAGAGCTCTGTTGTAGCACTAAAGCAGCCAGAGATAATACATAAACAAATGAGAATGACTATGTTACTGTGAGACTTATGGGCCCTGAAATTGATTTTCATATAATTTTTATGTATCACAAAATATTCTCAACATTTTCCCCCAATCATTAAAAATATAAAAACCATTTTTATTTCATGTATTGTGCAAAAAATGGTGAAACAGTTTGCTGATCCCTTTTCTAGATGGTTTTAGATGGTGGACCTGTCTAAATTGGAGAAGGGATGGTGAATCTATTTAAATTGGAGTGCCTAAGGTAACTACAAGTGACAGATTCAATTCCATTCCAAGTCAAGTTGTCCCCAGGCAAAACAACCTCCGGCTAAGTGTTGTGTTTTTAGATTGTTGTGAACCTCCCTAGAGATTAGTTGGTGATAAGAGAGGAATAGGAGCTGGTCCAGTAGGAGGATCGGGTGCAGTAGTAACACATCTGTAGCACCATATTTATGTTTGACATTGGAAGTAGAAAATGCTTTCATTACAAATGTAGGCTTAGAAGCCAAACGTATAAGAAATCTACTGAGTAGATTCTTCAGCAAATGCTCATCCATTTGGATTGAAGAGAGCAAGCTATTCATATTCTCCTAATTGATGGACTTCTCAACCTTGAGCTATGACCTTGGAAAGCTTTCCTTATTGTGGCTTCTCACGCTTAATGTCTTCAGTAATTAATCAAGATCCAACTGCTATTAGATTAATTCCACATTTGTGATGTATAGGGAAGAAAAGGAGTGCTTTTTTCTGAGTTATTACAATCAAATAACTCAATAAAAAGCAGCCTTGTATAAGTGTGATCTATATAGGGATCTGTAGACTGAGACTTCCAAGACCCAAGTTCTTGTCCTGGCTGTGTTCCTAATTAGTCTGGTGGCCTAGGGGAAGTTACCTAACGGTTTAGAGCCTCAAGGTTCTTCATCTGTAAAATGGACCAATGCACTACTTGCCTATTAAACTCAAAGCATTTAGTGAGGCTCAGTGAGGCCATATGTAGAAAAATGTTTGCAAAGCACAAAGTGACTTCCAAAGATAAACTGCTAGTAGTGATGTAGTATAGTGTCTTTGAAATAAATGGTAGCATAGATGAGTTTGGAGCTACCGAAAGACAATGTGATGAAAGTACCACTGGGGAAATCTTGAAATAAGATTTAATACTAGTAAAAGACCTTCACTATCCTGGCAAATTACTTTAATGTCTTCATATTCCAGCTTCCCCTTTGTAAAACCACTTGGTTTATTGAATATCTGTGATATGCCAGATACCAGTGGATCACAGTCTGAAAGCACATAATATGGTAGACTACTGGAAAATATTAGTATCCCGATATGCTACATATTCTCTCACAATATCCTTGGAGAAACCCTATGAGATAGGTTATCTTTGCATTTTACAGCTAAGGAAATTGAGGTTATAGTTAAGCAGTTAGTAGGTAATAGAACTGGATTTGAATTTATATCTTTCTAATTATAGAGCATATATTCTTTCTACCACACTGTACTTCCTAGGGAGAAAAATTATTGCATTTACATATTCCAAAGAAAGAGAAAAACAATTTAGATTATATATAATGGGGAAACATCTCTCAAGACATAACCATAATACTTACTGTTGCATGGCCATGGTTCTAAAGCTCTTTGATAGAAACTGGGTATGTCATACGTATTCTTGTTCTTCATATCCACAGGTGTCTGAAGAATTACCAGTACGTTTGCTACCTCTTTGCCGTTGGACTAGATGGGCTGTGCTATCTCTGCCTCCCAATGCTTCAAAGTCTCCCCCTGCTC
Organism: Dasypus novemcinctus; assembly: GCF_030445035.2. Classification (NCBI taxonomy): domain Eukaryota; kingdom Metazoa; phylum Chordata; class Mammalia; order Cingulata; family Dasypodidae; genus Dasypus; species Dasypus novemcinctus. The sequence continues at coordinate 51,629,161 of NC_080678.1, forward strand.
GTGCCTTTCTCTTGTACCTTTGGCTACTTTGATGGTGCTTATGTGACCTTGATCCCAGTAGTGACTACAGAAATAGTGGGGACCACCTCTTTGTCGTCAGCTCTTGGAGTGGTGTACTTTCTTCATGCAGTGCCATACTTGGTGAGCCCACCCATTGCAGGTCAGTTTCCAGAGAGAACCCCCAACTGTCTCTTCTCTTTGTTGTACTGAAAATGGCAGACCCACACACAGACAAGGAGAATGATTTGGGAGAAGAGTGAGAAGGAAAACAAATGCAAGAGCTACCAAAAAATATTATGGTCTTGCTCATATCCTTGTTTTATAATATTCTTCGAACCAAGCAGTAACCTTAGCCTACCTAGAAAGAAAAGGGTCTTGATGTAATTCCACACAAATGATGGGAGCAATGGAATAGAGCAGCTGTTCAGACTTATAAGTAATGCACATTCAGAGTGAATTCTCATAGGAGTACAGGTTTCCAATAGGAGATGGTGGCAGATAGACTGAAATAAGTGCAGGTATCATAATTGAGTGGCTTGAGTGCCCCACGTAGGATCTGGGGCTCTATATTCTTCAGAGTCCATGGGTAGTATTAAAGTTTATGTGCAAAGGGGCAATATGGTAAAGAGTGCATTGTAGAAAATGTGATCTAGCATTTGATGTAATAATTTAGGGAAGAGATATTTAGGATTCCATTCTAATAATTCAGGAGTAAATTGACACAGACCTGAACTTGGGCTGCTACAGCAGAAATGGAAATGGATTCCAGGGGAAGGAGGAAGTTTTGAGGAAAAAAAAAATCAACTGAATATAACATTTGAGAGTGAAGGAGGGAAAGAAGTCAAAGATAACAGAAAAATGACACAGTTGAAAGAAATAAGGAAGGTGGAGAAAATGGCTTTGCCAGAAAAAGAAAGACCTTAATGATTTAGATGTAGTGAGATCTCTAAGATACACAGGTGAAAATGCCCAATAGAGAGGCCAGATTTGGATATACAGACTGGGAATCATTTGAAAAAAGAATCTAGAATGTTTTGTAAACTGTAAAAATTATACAGAAATTTAAGTCATGACTAAACAAGTCAGCATTGGCTTGGCACTGGGGATAGAGTAGAAACACGTTCAGCTACCTTCCTGGAGCATGGGGTCTCGACTGTTGTCTCTCAGAGGGAGGTTCTAGGATCACCTGCATCAGAATCTCCTGGGGTGCTTGATAAAATGCAGACTCTTTGATCCTTCCACCTGTAACCTGAATCTTTGGGGTTGAGTTCCAGGGATCTATACCCTGGATAAGCTTTCTTGTGAGGCCCATGCACACTAAGGAGTGAAGACTAACTGGTTCAAATTATCAGCCTAAATTAAAACTGAGAGAGTGAACCAAAGTCTATGAAGACAGGCAAAAGAGAAATGAACCAAACATTTACCTAGAAGGAAGGAGGGGAATTTTTTGAAAAAGGTAGAATGTCCACGTAGCTGCTGTTGTGAATAGACAGTTAGGGGTCATTTCTAAACCCCAGCAATTGCTAAAGCAGCAAACTAGGGAAAACTGTGGCTGCTTGAATGCTGAAATGAAAATTCTTGGTCATTTTAAACTCCATGATAAAGGACCATAGATTTAGGGCTTCATTTTTGAAAACTGCCCCCAAAATGTTCCCATACCCTCCCACCACAGCCAGTTTTAGTTCAACCTTTAGGAGCAAGAACTCCTGAAAGTCTATTAAGTCACAGGATGTAAATAAATCAGATATTTCTGGATTCTCCTTTCAGTCTATGACCTTCATTGTGGCAAATCAGACATTATGTTCAATGCTAAGAATTAGGATGTGAGTTCTTACTGCAGAATTTCTTATTTAATTACCTTTAAAAAGACAACTCTCTATTCAGTCTCTGATGCTACAGAAACGCACAAATAAATTACATGGTAACTAAAATACTGGAGAGTAGTGTGAATTGCAGGAAAATTTCTGGGGCTTTTAACAATTTCTACATGCCATTTTTGATTAAGGGATGGTGGATTTTCTTGGTATATAAATAAAGTTTGGAGGAACTTTAAACATTTTAAACATTTTGTTAATTACAAAATAATTGACTGCCAGGGTTTAATTTTATCCCACTGTGGTTTGTATTTTGCATATTGCATGCCCTCCTTGTTCCTTAAAATTTAGAGTTGGAATAGATATTGAGATTAATTTGTTGCAACAAGAGATAAAGAAAAAAAATCAGAGGGTACAGAATTATGCCTTCTGAAGTTTGCATTTGCAACTTCTAAGATGGCCCAAAGTTCTGATTTTCAATCTGGAAGGGGTGCAATGACTGGATTCTGTTGGAAATCTGGATTTCTTTGAAACCTTACTCAAGATAGACAGTGTATGGGTGCTGGGAATACTATTAGCATTTTTCATGATTTTCTTCCTTTACACCCTATATAAATTATCCTGGGCTCACCTGTTTGAATAATGCCATTTTCGTCTTTTCTATTAGATTTCATGGAATAATAATAACAATACTTATTGAGCAATAATTAAGTACGTGACTCTTTCCAAGCACTTTACGTATTAACCACAACTGATTCATTTTAGGTTTAGAATAGAATGTATTTTTCAGGTGCTTCACAAAATTTTTAAGTGTTTTGCTTTTTGTGTCAACATTTTAATGGTGGTGTGAGTAATCCATTGTTATTATCTTTAAAAATTATTGTATTTGGGGATGATAGATCATTTAATTTTCAACTCAACAATTAATTTTGCCGTTTTTTGTTTACAGGATGGCTGGTGGATACGACTGGCAGCTACACAGCAGCATTTCTTCTCTGTGGATTTTCAATGATATTTAGTTCTGTGTTGCTTGGCTTAGCTAGACTTGTAAAAAAGATGAAAAAAACCAAGCTGCGGTTTCTTGCCAAAGAATCTGATCCCAAGCTGCAGCTATTGACCAATGGATTGGTGGCATATTCTGTGGCAAGAGAATTAGATATGAAGGATGGGGAGTCTTTGGCCACAGCAGTGCCTGGTTACAATCCCACATGACCTTAAGCTGGGAATCTTTAGGGCTGAAAGAAGTGGGGATGTTGGATTGCATTGCACATGATTCTGAAGCATTTTATTTTGGCAGAAGCATTGCCATTCAAGAAAAAAATATTATTTTCTCTGTTAACATGTTTATGAGGGAAAACAGCAAATAACAAAAAAAGCTGGACTGGCTCAGAGTTTCCTTATTTGGGGATATGTACTCACACTTGAATTCATTGCCTCTTTTGGGCAATGAGCATCCCTGTATGGGGAATATAAGGACATAGCTGATAGAATTGGCTTAATTAGGGTTGATTCCAAGTCATGACCAAAGCAGGTGCCACTGGGGAGCAGCTTTGTCCCAAAATCTCTACCTTCCTTCCTTAGAAGGTAAAGGGAAGAGCTCTTATGTAAATTGGCTTATCTTATACTCTTTGGAGGAGAGGAGTCAGCTCGGGAATGGTGGTGGAGGGTGAAGATGCCAAACTTTTTTCATGGTGAGTTTCTCATTAGGGTTTTAAACAGGATCGCTGAAGAATACCTTAGATTCCTCTAGGAGATGATTAATAGAGAATGAAAATGCTGTCTTTTTTCTCTTACTCTTCCAACCAGCCCTTGCCTCTGCCAGTGGGTACACACCACTTTGAGAATCCAAAGAATCATGAAATGTGGTTGGAATGGATCTTAAAGGGTGTCTAATAAGATCTTCTATTTGAAATTCTCCACTGGAAACTGAAAGCTCTTTCCTAAGACATGTACCAGACCACACCTCTGGTACTATCACTTGCAGTACTAACTCTAAATTTGACAGAACACACCTAAGAGGGCCAAGGGTGACTTCTCAGTCTTACTTGAAATATTAACACTACCACAACTTCCCTTTTTCTTTTCTTCAGGGATTAAAAAAAACCTCTTATTTGAACAGCAGATACATTCCTGTTAGGAACAGAAAAGAGTTGGCAGCATTCCAACTGGGCAGGACTTGAATTCTTGAATCAGCAGGTTTCTGGTGAGTTTTTATTTTTTTCAATCCCCCAGGTCAGACATTTAGGTTCATCATTACCCAAAACTGAATTTAGGCTTTTAACTGAAAAATATTGTCCTAGGGATATCCTAAAGGAGAGATATCTTTTTCCTTGTGTTAACTCTTGTTCCAGTGCCCCCTGCTCCTCATCTCTCTGTAATCATTAGAAACTTGGTGCACCTTTTCAGCTGAATGAGAAGGCTTCAGGGGATTAGCCTCAGCATCTGTAATAGCACTATCAGTCACTACAATTTTGGCCAGAAGGGGAGGGGAAAAAAGTTAAGAAGGTTAGTGGTGTGATGTTTTACAATTTACAGAACTCTTTCACAAATCTTAACTCATTGAATTGGAATAGTTTACTTGTCCCCAGTACTCCACTTTTCTATGCTTTGGGATCATTTTTGAATCTTCACATTAAAGGGAGAAGGCATGGAGAGAGAAGAGCAGGGCCAGATTCCCTGGCCTGTCTCCAACTGTTTTAAATCCACGGAATTGTAATTCTGAATCCCGAATCATGTTTCACTTGTGACTAGGGGCAGGTTATGCAACTGAAAGGAGATTTTAATGATTCAAAAGTTGAAAATATGAAATATAAGGAAATATTTTGACCTTGAAGGTCATTTAATTCCACTGTCTCAGAAGGGGCCTCACAAGTGCCCTGCTGTGGGTAATGGGAGGAAATCAGCAGTGAGGAAGATCCTAGGTTGACTTAGCATGCTCAGCAAGAATCACTGCCTAAACTGGATTATTTAATAAAATTACATGTCAATACATTACTTTCAAAATGAAATATTGACTTGATTTTGATGGGAATAAAACTATAATATTTCATAGTTGTTTTCCAAAGAGGAATTTGAATGTTATGTGCTATCTCTTTTCTATGTTTGAAAATTGAATTTTGAATCATTTACTTTGTCATTTGCAACTTAACAAATATTTGGAAAATATCTGTAAAAAAGTAAGAGTTAAAATGAAATTATCCATGTTTGGAATAGCACTTTATACTAAATGTTGCCATTTCTTGAATCTTCGAGCCTAAAGATTTTTTTGAGATATAAATAGCTTATAAATATTCTTATACATATTTTTTTCATAGTGATCTCAGAAAAATTTTTTGAGGATCTGCAATAGAATTTCTCTAAAGTATTAAGTATTCATGAAAATCAGCACAGAGATGAGAGCTTTTAAAGATATGTGTAAAACATTTGGAATATTTTGATTTTATACATGTGTAAATTTGCAGGTTACTTACCCTTTTGAAGCAGCATTTTTTTTAAAACCATAAGAAAAATATAAATCTTAGGATCTACCATTTTGTCATCTACACAAAATTTTACTGTTAAGATTTCACGTGCCTATTACTGTTCATTTTTAAAATCGAAGAATTCACTGGAATGATGTATTTTATGGAATCAAGAATAAAACTGTGGTGGGATGATTCTACATATCAAATATTCATTTATCCCACTACAAGCTCCACTTTGGAAGTGACTGAGTAGAAAAGCAGTGTACTTTTATAGATAAACTGTACCATTGGGCCTTTTCTTTGGATTTGAATTTCACTCATAGATCAAATATTTATGCTGGTATTTTCTTACTTCAAAATAATAATAAAAAGAGTTCACAGTCATGTGTTTGGAAAAAATTCTTCTCTGTGGTATTGTACAGGCCGCGGGCAAAGTGCTTGAACTGGATGGTGAGTGGGACTGTCTGGATCATGCTGAGTTGGCATATACAAAAGCAAAAGCCATTGATTCAGTACGTCCAATGTGTTAGCTACTGTGCTAAGTACTTTATATGCAATGCCTCATTTAATCCTCATAATAACCTATATTATCACTATTTTGTAATGCGGAAACTGAGGCATCAAGTGACCACTACACTCTAGTGCCTCTAGTGTGAAACCCTGTAAAACAAGGATGCAGTCTGATGCTGGAGCCTGTGCCTTTCCTTTTATACCTACTAGGATCATCTTCTTATTGGGTTCAGGAAGACATTTGGAGACAGGATGTTTCTTTGGCAGAAAAATCCTTTGGATCATGCATGTTTCACTCATCCAATCAGTATAGAAAGTAAGATTCTAGATTGGAAATTCCTGAGAGTATTTTTAAGAAAACTGGTTGGATCAAGACCCTCTACTCCCAGGCTAAGTGGTCTAATTTACTGTCAATTGATGCAGGCTTCTGTTTAGGAGCATTTTAATTTTTCTGTCAGAGAGCACACTTTGCTCCAAAAGTAAGTTCTGCCTTCCATATTACCAAAGTCATGCATTCAAAGTCAGGAGTTGAGTACTTGCTAAAGTGCCTGCTCTGTTGCCAGTGAGGATGAAAATGGTAATGTCAATATGGCACTCACCTGTCTTGTTGCAATAGGTCTAAATCTGAAATTTTCTATTGAAGTGAAGTAGTGTGAATTCAAGTAGATATCTGAGTTTCTCTTCTCCCACTGTAAAGTTTGGATCTGTTTTTTTTTCTTTTAATTTCCACCAAACAATGGATTTTTATATTGGTTGCCAGAGTATCTATCAGTGAGAGATGACTGGGATTTTTTCCATGGCACTGAGAAGTATCAATATTTGGTGGGGGGTAGAGAAATATTAAATAATGATAAAACTGTCATTTAAAACAAAACACTTTATCATGTAACTTTTCAAGCATATACAAGAGTAAAGAGAATAGTATAGTGAACTTAATGTACCCATGCCCCAGCATTAACAATGATCTCCTCCCACTGATGAAGGAATTTGAAATATATTAACATGTTAACAGTGCATGTCTTCTTTCAGCTGTCTAGGAACAACTGAATGTGGTTAAGAATACATTTATTCATGCTAGCAGAGGGTATGTGGGTGGTTAGTGCCACCTATCAGTGAGCTACATCATTACTTACAATACTGATTGGGACCTTTTCCTTGCTGCGTTGCTTTCGGTATTCAAATTACAGATTAAGGCTCTACCTCTATCACCCTGCCCTTTCCACCCCATTCTACATGAGGATCTATCTACCTGAAGCCTAGAGCAGTTTAAAAATAAGTGAAAAGTGCTTTTGAATTATGGATGAGATGAGATGATAATTATTATCCTTAATTGTTTAAGGATCAGAGGCCTCTTTGAGGGGTCTGAGACCTACGGTTGACCTAAAACAGGGGTTCTTAATATTTTTTGTTCCATGGACCCCTTTGCCAGTCAGGTGAAAACCACGGACACCTTACCTAAGTCCACACTATACTGTGTATTGTTTAATAAAAATATCACATCCACACCAACATATCCCCACAGGAATAATAGTTTTTTGAATTTCATTTCAAGCTCATGGACCCCTTGTTAAGAACCTCTGGCCTAAAATTAAATAAAAAGCATTATTTTTTAAGGAGTTAAGCATGGTTGGTCCACTTAAATTTGACTTAATGTTAAAAAGCATTAAAATTAGTATTTTAAAATGCAGTCCTTCCGATAAAATTGTTTCTTTTGTGATGGCAGGTTAGGTCTTCTCTTGCTGACACATGTAAGAATGGAAGTTAGAGGTCCCCAGATCCGGGAAGGGTGAAGACCTATGCACTTTAGAAGAGCTAAGCTCTCTGGAGAGCTTGTTTGTGTAACTGGGGCCAAAGCAGGGTCCAGGCGAGGGTCAGGCTAGGGAATGGGGAAAAAGGGTAAGGGGCAGCCATTTTGCCTGGCGACCTGAGGTTCTGGTAGACACTTAAGGCCAGGTCTTTGAAACCTGAATCTCTAAATTTGCCATTATCTGTCCAAGCAGAGGTGGATGAATTTGGACATTTACTGACTGGTTTCTCAGGATCAAGCAGGAAGTGGAAAACCTTTTTCAGAGTTACAAAGCTTATAGCTTGGTACGAGCATTTAGCACTCACACTGGAACACCGCCTAAGAGGTCCTGCAGGGTATAGATCTTGCCTGTCTTCCAAACCTTGTATGGGAATACACTCTCCCCCTCTCACTACACACCAACCATCCTGTTCTTCTATGTTCCTCTAAGTACCAACCTTCCCCTTCCCAACTGCCACCTCAGGACATTTTGCACTTGCTGATCCCTTTGTGTACTCACTTAACATCTTCTGGGTCACAGTTTAAATGTCTCTTCCCTGGAGAGTCTCTTTAACCACTGCACCCATTAAATTACATATCACCCCACTGCATTATTCTTTCTCATGGCACCCTGTTCTTTTCTTTCAAAGAACATATCTTAATTTTAATTAATATATTCATTTGTGTGTTTATTTTTAAACTTCATCTCCCTCACAAAACCACAAAATTCCTGAGGATAGGGATCATATCTGCTTTATTAACCACCGAGTCCTGTGCCTGACACATAGTAGGCAATCAATAAATCCTTGATGAATAAATAAATAAATGAAAAGAACCAATGAACAAAAAAATGAAGAAACTGCTAAAGAGAATTAACACAAGTGAGTGATGGGGCTGTTTGAAGGGTCAGGGTACAAGGTTGCTTAAAGCTGCTCTTGCACCCAGAAGGGTACAATACGGGTAGATGTTCCCAATTCAGTCGGGCTAATAGGACACCTTGTGAGAAATGTAACAGAAATGGCCAGAGCTACAGAGCACTGAGTACCATGGGGCAGGTTTGGAAAAGGGATTAAAGGTGACAAAGAGAAGAATTGGTAGAAACGGAAACTTTTGAATGGAACTGAATGTAAAATTGATACCACTGTGTTCGACATAGACAAGCTTAAATAGCTCTGTTGTGCTCAAATGAGTGGCACGCCTGGGATAGGGCACTGTTTCCACAAGGGAACCTTGGAATGTTGGGAAAAAGTGCAGCTCACATGCCCCGTGCAGGAAAAGATGTGGTTTCAGTTACAGGCACTACACAGGCTGCTTTTACACGAAATCTCTGCTATGGGATTTGGCCAGGTGCACAAGTCCCTGACTTGAGTCTTTCTCCCAGCCCTGTGGCCAACCCCTAACTCAGGCCATTATGGAAAATTAGCAAGCTGGCAGGAAATTTTTCAGAATTGATGATAGGAGGTAATCAACCAACAATTAGTTATCTCCTCAGAATCTGGCACCATGTTAGATATAGTTGCGAATTCTAAAGACACACAGAACCCCCTCCATGATCTCAAGTTCATTTCCTAATTGGTAAATTTTAACTAACGCAGGTGCTCTGGAGTTTAGGGGAAGAAGAATTAATTACGTGCTAGAGAAATCTGAAGCGGTTTCAGGGAATCATGAGATGGGACCAAACAGGTTGGAATCAGTGCCTGCTCTTTTGAGGGGAAGAGGCTAAGTGGGAGTAGGGGATGAGGAGCAACCACTTGTAGGTAACTGAGTTTCTAGCAGACACCAAAGACTGATGACACTAATAAAAGTGGTGAGGGCATTCACAGGGTGTCTTTGACCAATGGTAAATTTTAGATTCCTACTGGGCTTTGGAGCTTGTGTTTGGCTTCTCTAAGCTGAAAGAGGAAATTTTCAGGGGATGGGATATGTCATGAGTCATAATTCAACATTCATTTCATAAATCCTTTTTAAAAAACCAAAACAACCATTTCTTAGAGGATCCAGAATTTAAAAGGCACAGGAAAGTTTTTAAAAATGACATGCAGCACTGCCATCTGCTGGAAGTTGGTGGCACCTCCAATTGTAGTTCAACTGGATGGCCTTAGAACAAACGTTAAAGTTTGTTATTGTTTCCTCCTCTTTTTCGTCCTAACTCTCTGCTTATTTTCCTCTATACATTTATCCTCTTCCTCTTGCAAGCACAAATATAGGGGGGAAGATAATGTGTTTCATTTTTCAGCATTTTGATTGCTTAGGTCAGTGTTCTATGTGGTATGTCAAAATTAATATGAATGATGATTTTGATTGGCCTGCCTAGGGACATGCCCTGGCAAAATGTAATGTAAGTTTTTCCTTTGGAGTCCCCTTCCTTCCTTGGGAATCCTTATTGCCATTTTGGGTTCCATTCTGATCGCATTCTGAGCCCTACCAATGTATTGATTTAGTGTGAGTTGATAGACGAATAAGTTAAAGGGTAAGAGAATCTCAAAAACATTTCAGAAGTTATATTTTGAAAAATGTTGAAACCAAATGATATAGGGGAGAATGTTCTGTGTCAATTTGGAAACATAAAGCATCCTGCTTATTGTGCTATATAAAAATAACGATCAATTTAACAACTGAATTTACTTTAAAATGTGCAATTCCTAAGAAATTGTGAAGGATGCTATTTATAACTACAATTACCTTCAAAGGAGAGTGGATCGTTTTTAAATGAAATACTCTTTTGTTAAACTAAACAACTTGATGACTTTTTAAAAAAGATTTATTTATTTATTTATTTATTTCTCTCTCCATCCCCCCTCCAGCCCCAACCCCGGTTGTTTGTTCTCTGTGTCTATTTGCTACGTCTTGTTTCTTTGTCCGCTTCTTCTGTTATTGTCAGCCGCATGGGAATCTGTGTTTCTTTTTGTTGCGTCATCTTGTTGTGTCAGCTCTCCGTGTGTGCGGCACCATTCCTGGGCAGGCTGCACTTTGTTTCGCGCTGGCAGCTCTCCTTACGGGGCACATTCCTTGTGCGTGGGGCTCCCCTACACGGGGACACCCCTGCATGGCAGGGCACTCCTTGCGCGCAGCAGCACTGCACATGGGCCAGCTCCACACGGGTCAAGGAGGCCTGGGGTTTGAACCACGGACCTCCCATGTGGTAGACGGACGCCCTAACCACTGGGCCAAGTCCGATTCCCAACTTGATGATTTTGATTGTGTGTAAGTGGATTCTGTGACTGAGTTTGAGGAGAGGAGTTACAGAGAACTGAATTGCTCTAGGTTTAAGAAAAATGCAGGAATTGGTTCTTGTTTCAGAGGGAAAAGAGTAGAGATGGGGAAAGAGGCCCAAAAAACATGGCAATAGGCAGGAATATGAAGCATTGGTTGAAGGTCTTTTGTTTTTTCCTTCTCTCTCTCTCAAAAGAACAAAGATGATCTGATATTAAGATTTAAGTTGTTTGAATTTTTGTTGTATTAATAGATTCTTCTAGCTCTTGAAATCTCAAAAAATGTTTTTATACACAAATGACATGTTACTGGTTTTTGCTTTTGCTGGTTTCAATTGTTTATATTTGTTGTTATTGTTTTGGGGTTGAAGCTTAAGGCTGGTATGGAAAAGGGAAATGGAATGAAGGGTTCCGAGCCTCTTTCGAAAATCCATGGCCTGGAGACTCAAGGAAAATCCAGGGAATGTTAAGATGGTTTTGGTCTAAGTGTTATGCTGCTGCTACACTAAGTTATAGCATTCTCACTCCTTGCTTTCTTGCATTGCTTTCCACACTGAGTGAAGGTTCTGATGTTGGTTTATTGTGTGCATGGGAGGTATTCTTTTCCTCTCAAGGACAAGAGACTGGGTATCTTGGCTTCTAATTGTTTACTCATTTTTATCAGCTCTCCAAACTAGGTTAATTCCTTTTTTGAGGAATTTATTTCAAACCTCTGAATTCCAACTTCCAAATCTTGAGATAAGCTCCACCCTAAGAATGAGTCCTTGATTTCACAGGCCTTCTCTCCAGGGTTTTCAGGGATGCTTTTTTTTTTTTAAAGATTTATTTTTTATTTATTTCTCTCCCCGACAGCTGATGTAAACAACTAGTTCCTTTCAGGAAATTTTGGGGTTCTATGTAAAACAATATCTGGTGACCTATGATATTGTAGCATGTCTGAGCTTGTTGTGATCCTCTGCAGCATTCTCCCACAGTCTCTTTAAAGATTTGGTCCTATCTTTCACATATTTCATCCCAAAATTTAAGACTATTTAGGAAATTGTATAATTGTTAAGTGCTAGAATCTAGAACAAGATATCCAGGGCTTGAATCTTGGCTTCACTTCTTATTAGCTATGTGACCTTGGGTTTACTTAATTTCTCTAATTCCTAGTTTACTCATATGCCAAAGGGAATAATAAATTCCTACTTACAGGGATTTTTAAAAAATATATTTTATTTATTTCTCTCCCCTTCTCCTCCCCGCCCCGCCCCAGTTGTCTGTTCGCTGTGTCCATTTGCTGCGTGTTCTTCTTTTTGTCCGCTTCTGTTGTTGTCAGCGGCACAGGAATCTGTGTTTCTTTTTGTTGTGTCATCTTGCTGCGTCAGCTCTCCATGTGTGCGGTGCCATTCTTGGGCAGGCAGCACTTTCGCACTGGGCGGGTCTCCTTATGGGGCGCACTCCTTGCACGTGGGGCTTCCATACCCGGGGGGTACCCCTGCGTGGTAGGGCACTCCTTGCGCACATCAGCACTGCATGTGGGCCAGCTCCACATGGGTCAAGGAGACCCAGGGTTTGAACCGTGGACCTCCCATGTGGTAGATGGATGCCCTATCCACTGGGCCAAGTCCGCTTCCCTTATAGGGATTTTTATAAGGTTAATATATGTGGCGCACTTTGAACAGCACCTGCAATGTATCATATACTATGTAAAAGTTAGTTATGATTATTCAGTATGTCACTAGTTAACAGACATGGCTGAGCTGGCATTTTCTCTTTCACAGGGCTTTCCTCCAAATTGGTGGTGACTTAAGGAATATGTAGAGGAAAATAATCTGTGGGCCCACTTCTGAACTTTTGAGTGACCATCTCTCATTCTTTACCCTAACCTCCATCTATCCCCTAGATCTGATGTAGACATTGAAGAAACTTAGATGGAAATGGCTTTTTCTGAAGAATAGGAAAGGCCAGTATGTTCAATGTCTTTAGTAATAAATTTCAGTGGCATAAATTCATACTTTTCCTTCAGGCTTTGTTATCTGTGAGGCACCTGTTTGCTCCCAGGAAGTACAGCTTTCCCAAAGCTTATTCATCTCACCTTCATTATTTCTTTGGTTATTCCACCCAGGTGCCATCATGAAAGAAGGTATTAAAAATTCTGGTTCATCACTTGTAGAAGAACCCCAATGTTCACAGTAGATATGGAAATATACATGGCATTTCTGTATATGTTTCCACTAAACATATGCTGACGTATTCCTCAAAGTGAAGTAAAACAAAATGCTTAATGAGCAAATTTAACTTAGTAAGTATGAAAATGCCAGAGAAAGGGACAGTTGTGCTTAAGTGGGATGGGGTGTGTATGGGTTAATCACAGGAAAAGAGGAAGCCAAGGAGAAGAAACCACATCTCAAAGACCCAGGAAACCCTGGATAAGAAGAAAAGGGGAGAGCAACAGGGAGGCTGAGGTCCTGGGAGAAAAAAGGGAGAGATGAGAGAAGGAGGGATATTAGAGCAGAAAACTAAGTGATAAAAGGTTTGTGGTCATTAAATATAAACTTGCTATGTCGTTCTGTGAGGAGGGAAAGAGGAAGAAAGGTCAGTGTTGTGGGAAGGGGCTGTTGCAACCTGCAATGAACTTCTATGGTGTGCTTATAATACTATTTCTTGATTTGTTTAATATAGACAATTAACTTCTTCTATGTTGTGAGGATTTAATTTGTGGATTTATGGAAACGGATGTGGCTCAAGCAATTGGGCTCCAGGGTTCAAGCCCAGGGCCTCCTGGTGAGGGTGAGCTGCCCCATGCAGAGTGCCGGCCCACATGGGAATGTCACCCTGTGCAGGAGTGCTGCCCTGTGTGGGAACACTGCCTAGCGCGAGAAAGCCGCCCCACGCAGGAGTGCCGGCGGACACGGAGAGCTGGTGCAGCAAGATGACGCAACAAGAGACAAAGAGGAGAGAAAATAAGAAGATGTAGCAAAACAGGGAGATGAGGTGGCATAAGAGAGTGATTGCCTCTCTCCTACTCCAGAAGGTCCCAGGATTAGTTCCTGGAGCCACCTAATGAGAATATAAACAGACACAGAACACACAGTGAATGGATAGAGAGCAGAAAATAGGTGGGTGGGCGGGGGGAGACATAAATCTTTAAAAAAAAATTTGTAGATTTAAAGAACATGTCCCACCCTAATTCCTTGCAATATTTAGTTATGACGGAAGCTTTTGTTCCCTTAGCAAGTAGTTTTATAACTTAGAATAATATACTCAACTCTATTTCTAATTCTATCAAGTTTTAACTGTATCTCTTGACTTCCTTTTTTCTAAGATGAGGTTTCTTTTTGTGCATATGTGTCTCCATGCTTCCCTTAACCTCTCTTTCTCCTTCTCTCTTCCAACTCAAATATTATCAAGGTTGGAAATATTTGTTGATCTTTAAACCACCTTTATTGCTTTACTTGTCTCTGAGCTGATTTAAAAAGTTGAAAAATGGTAACTGGCATTTATGTTATGTAAACATGATTTACCTTATAGCAAATCGAAGGTAGTTGGACCCCGAAAGCAGAAACCAAGATAGTATTGAATGTGCAAGAAATTTATTAGGGAATTTCTGTGACAGAAAAATGGGAAGGGAGCCAGGAGAGGTTTAGGAGAGCAATCAGACTGCGATGCAGTTCTGATCCTAAGTGAAGGAGAGAGAGAAGAACGGTTGGGAGGCTGTATCTTAGACTACAGTATAGTTTAAAGAAAAATTGGGCATGGCTGTTGAGCCCAAGCTACTTGTCAGAGGAGTTCTGCATCTTCCAGGAAAGGGCCTTACTTAGCACCCCTGCATGTCATGTAGGCATAGTCACATCATTGCCAGATAAACTGTCAATTAAGGTTAAATCTGTATAATAGATGTCATTGATTATAGATAGCAACACTGTCAAATAGGGATGAGGGCTACTGAACCAAGAGAAGCAATTTTCTCCACAATTCAGTCAGAAGTCATAGCACCAATCTGGGTCCTGATTTTCTTACCAATAAAGTTGCTTCAAGGAGGCAATGTCACAGGGTCTTCCTTGTTCCCAAGTTCTTTGGGTCTGTACGGTTTTTCTTGAACAGAGGTAATTTGCATTTTGACTCTATAAAGGAATAGGAACTGCTGATTTTGTTTTTGAATCTCTGGTGGAGAGCATGTGATCAACTGCCAAGATTAGTTCTATCCACAAAGGTGACATAAAATATGTTTAAGAGCTCCATAACTCTGAAGAGAGTTTTCCTGACAGCTAATTTTTTTGAAATGGCTTTTCTCAGTTTTTGTGAGGCAGGGAGCATAACTTTAGTGCTGATCAAGATAGTTTCGAAGTGCACTTTTATAATTTGGGGAAGAAGGACTTCTCTCTTCATAAAGGGTCAAATTACCCTGAACGGAAATCCTACCACTTCCCTGGGAATATTTTTAGGTTTGTCTGCTCCCATGAGGTCTGGCTTTCCCAAAGATTATGTATCTCACCTTCTTTATTTCTTTGGCAGGGAAAAGAATGCGGGCCTGGCATCATTGGATTTTATAAGGCTTGACAGGATAAATTTATCTAACTAGTAGGATCTGGATCCCTTTCAGAGACTTTGAGTCCAAAGGTTAAGGCCAGCTTTCAGATGTAGGGAAAGGATACTATGTAATTCAACTTAGGCAACTTTTATTGATTTACTATATATCAAATACTGTGCTATATACTGAGGGAGTAAACAATAAAGTAGATACTCAGGGAATTTAGGATCTCTTGGCTTAAGCCTATTAGTCTAATTAATTTTATCAGTTTATATTTTCCACATTGTAGATCAGTGGTTCTCAATCTTTGCCGCACAATAGTTACTCAGGAAAATTTTAAAATGATGATCCTTAGGCTATATCCCAGACTAATTAAATCAGTCTGAGGATGAAACCCAAGCATCAGTGGTTTTTTGTGTGTGTGCTTTAATTTCTCAAGTGATCCCACTGTGCACCCAAGTTTGAAGAACAGTGCTGTAGATCTTTACTACTCGAAATGTAGTCAGAAGAACAGAAACATCAGCATCAGCTTCACCAGGCAGCCTGTTTAAAATGCATAACCTTAGGTATCTTGTTTTTACAATGTTTTTTAAAAAATATTTATTTATTTTTTAATTTCTCTCCCGTCATCCCCCTCCAACCCGGTTGTCTGCTTTCTGTGTTCATTCACTGTGTGTTCTGTGACCACTTCTATCCTTATCAGCGGCACCCGGAATCTGTGTTTCTTTTTGTTGCATCATCTTGCTGTGTCAGCTCTCCGTGTGTGTGGCACCATTCTTGGGCAGGCTGCACTTTCTTTCGCACTGGGTGGCTCTCCTTACGGGGTGCATTCCTTGTGCATAGGGCTCCCCTACGTGGGGGACCCCCCTGCATGGTACAGCACTCCTTGTGCATATCAGCACTGCGCATGGGCCAGCTCCACACGGTTCAAGGAGGCCCAGGGTTTGAACCTCGGACCTCTTATGTGGTAGGCGGATGCCCTATCCATTGGGCCAAGTCCGCTTCCCATCAGGCATCTTGTGAGACCTACTGAATTAGAATCTGCCTTTTAAACAAGATTTCCAGGTAATTTGTGTGTACATTAAAATTTGAGAAGTACTGTGATAGACCTTGTTTTCCAAAGACTTGTGCTGTATATTATTAGAACATCTCTTGTCAGCTGATTTCTTAAAACAAACTAATTGATGAAGCAGATAATCTCTTCCATGACTCCCTGTCTGAATGGTCCCAGCATGTGAATCCAAGCACTGCAGTTATTATCTACTTTCAGGTAAAACATCAAGACAGTTATCTTATGTTCATAGAAGAGAGGCATTGGAGGAAGGGGAGGAAGAGCTGAACCTGAAAATCCATTTTCACAATGTCAAGGACTAAGGTGTTCCATATGCATTTCCAAGAGAGGGAGGGAGGGAAAGAAAGCTCTTTAAAGAATTGGTGAGGTGGAATTTTGGGAAGAGATACAAGATAATCTCATTCTGCTTAAATTATGTGGCTCCAGAGTTGTGAGTCAGGCCTAACATTTTGAGGTCAGACATCCCTGGACCTCTGACTTTAATTCATTATTCTTCCTTATTCCTATCGTTTTCTACAACTTTTTTATTCAAAGGCCTTTCACATAACAGGACTGTTGTTTTTACTTAACATATTATATTTTCCCTTTGGATTCCTTCTTGCAAATGGAATGCACAGGATATAGGGCTGGCAAGGTCATCCCACTGACAGTATAATGGACTGTAATAGTTATTTCTTTACCAGGCTGATTATCACTTTAGATGCTTTACAGATATGTAAATTTCTAGGTCCTGCCCTTAGAGGTTCTGATTTAGTAGGTCTGGGGTGGGACCTGGGAATTTGAAAAAGAAGAATCATCCTACTATAGTCCTAAAACTTCACTTTAGCCATTACGTTAAACTCTGAGCGCAAACTATCAGCAAAGAATAAAGACAATTTTGAGAGAATTCAATTTGACCGTGAAGGAGAGGAGCCTTGACTGTCTTGTAGGGATAGGGTGAAAGATATTGGAATATTTAACTTAAAGCAGTCTCAGTGAATACAGGAAAACTAGTCTTCAAATAGGTTAAAAAATGTTTAGTAGACATTTGATTTTTTTGGCTGCTCAGTTTCACTCAATTTCCAATAACAGCCCCTGATATGTGTTTGGTGATTTACTGATTAATTTGAATTTATCTGAAACTACAGCTGATACGACTATTAAATCATATCAGCCATTAAATTCCCATTTTGGCTTAAGTAGGTTTAAATTAGATTTTCTGCCACTAGCAGTCAAGAGTTCTAGCTGATACATAACGCTCCCTCTAAAAAGGATTGGGTTAGATCTTTGAAGTCTTCAAACCAAAATGTGTAAGCCACAGGCCAAAGTCTTAGGTAAAATGGAATGAAGAAATTTCTAAGAACAAGGGCTATCTGAAGATGAACGATCTATTTCAGAAATAATTCAAGCTTCAAGTTCTAATGGCTAATTGATAAAGGTAAACTGAGGTCTTTTTCAATACTAAGAGTCTATTACCAATTTTTTTTTAAACTTCAGAAGGGTAAGCATAATTATTGAAAAAATTTAAGGTTTTTAGAGACAACACATTCATTGCTGTTCAATATTTGGTAGAGTTGTAGTTTTCATATACTAGTTTTACAGCTTTTTTTTAAAAGAAGGTACGAGGGGGAAAGGATGTGCCTTAACCAATTGGACTCCTGTTTACCATATAGAGGTCCAGGGTTTGATGCCCAGGGTCTCCTGGTGAGGGCAAGCTGGTACATGTAGCGAGCCAGCCCATGTGGAGTGCTGGCCCACGTTGGGGTGCCGCCCTGTGCAGGGGTGCCGCCCTGTGCAGGGGTGCCTCCCTGCGTGAGAATGCTGCCCAGTGCGGGAAAGCCACCCTATGCAGGAGTGCTGGCCAACACTGAGAGCCGGTGTAGCAAGATGACATAACAAGAGACAGAGAGGAGAGGAGAGAAGACAACATAGCAAAACAGGGGGCTGAGGTGGCTCAAGAGAGTCATCATCGCCTCTCTCCCAGTCTAGAAGGTCCCAAGATCAATTTCCGGAGCCACCTAATGAGAATACAAGCAGATACATAAGAACACACAGTGAATGGACACAGAGAGCAGACAACAGGGGGACCTGGGGGCAGGGGGGTAAGAAATGAATAAATCTTAAAAAAAAAAAAAAAAAGGTACCAGGGATTGAACCCAGGACCTTGTACATGGGAAGCAGGTGCTCAACCACTTGAGCTACATTGGCTCCCCTTCTACAGTTTTTAATGTTATAACTTCTTATATATTGCAAGTTGTTAATATCTAGGGAATTTTTCCCCCCAAATCTATTCCTCTATTTTTATTTTTTTTTTATCACCCCCCCAAAGCTTGTTTGCTATCTGCTCTCTGTGTCCATTTGCTGTGTGTTCTTCTGTGTCTGCTTGACTTCTTTTGTCACATCATGTTGCTGTGCCTGCTCTCTGCAGGCGCTGGCTGTCAGCTCTCCGCAGGCATGGGCCAGCTTGCCTTCACAAGGAGGCCCTGGGATGCAAACCTGGGGCCTCCCATATGGTAGACAGGAGCCCAATCGATTGAGCCACAGCCACTTCCCAATATCTAGGGAATTTTGAAGTCACTTAATAGACCTTGAAACATAATATAATTTTAAATATAAATTGTATAAATATAAATACAACTTGTAGTTGTATCTTTGTTTTGATATTATAACTATTTTATTTCAAGTGAAGTCCCTATTTGGGAGCAGTATCTTAATCACATTATTTCTAATGGGAGAAAAATTAATTGCTTTGCTAGTAATATCCTAAAATATGTGTGGCAAAAAGGTACAAATGTTTCTACTGAGAGATTAGCACTTCAGAAAAGAGCCAAGATGAATTTCTGAAATTCTCAAGATCATTTCCTTCCCTTTTCTTTTCTCTTAAATAAAGAGATGAAGCAATCTACAAACAGCAAGGATTTAAGTAAAACCAAACATTAAAAAAAATTTAATTCATGAGATACATTGCAGGATATATGTTTAAATATGCATAGAAAAAAGATTTGGAAGGATACGTATCAAATTGTTAACAGCTTACCTTGGGTGTGAGAGATTGGAGGATGATGGGAGCACTTTTATTTTAAAATTCATCTAATTCTGTATTGTTTGAAATTTTACAATGAGAATTCATTACTTTTATAATAATAAAAACCATAATAGAAATTTTAAAAAGTAAAAGTCAGACACATTATACACACACTCAGCAATTTTAAGAGCTACACAGCAGATATGGTGAATTAAATCATGACATACTTTTCCACTAATACTGTGGTCATGAATATAATTATGGAGTCTATAATCAAAGGAACAATGTTAGAGAAGTCACAGATAGCAACATGCCAATTTAAGAAGTACTCTGGGCTAAGACACTGGGCTAAGATCCTCAAGGTGGATATTAAAGCTGAAAACTGGGCTTAACTGTTCCTGGAGGATCTGCAGAGAAAAAAATGCCAATCTGAAAACTTCAGACAAAAGAAAAAGCTTCACAGAAGTGACTTTTGAATATTACAACAGTTAACCAAAGGCCAGAAATTTAGGGTATGAGCATTCTACCCAGTCCAGATCCAAAACTGATACACTAAAATCTTGGTAATCTAAGGAGGTAGGTTAGGGGCATCTACTTTATTCACATGTTTATTATGTCCCCCATTTTTCAATTGGTCTTTTTATCTCAATGCTTTTAGTCTAAAAATACTGTGATTTTAATTGGAAGGAATAAAATAAGTTCCACCAAATTCAACTCAGGCTTATTCTTCAAGTTAAGAAAGAATCACAGATACTTGAGACTAATGATTTTCCCTTGCTCATTTTTTTTTTTATATAACTATTTCTAGCTACTTAATGAACATTTTGGGAGAAGTTCTTTCATACATAAAGTCTGAGGAAATATTTTTTCTCTTGCTGTAGTTTTTTCCCCTTTATTTTCTTGAGATCCTCAGCGATGACAAACTTTTTATTAATATGAACTTTTTTTCCAACAAAGAAGATTCTTTAGATGACTATCAGGTTGATGGTTAAATATCCCGATCAAAGTCAGAAAATCTGCAACTGGAGGAAGGTTCTATCTCTACAAGCGACATAATTTTGCACTCCTGAAAGAGTGTTCTTGACCTAGGTGTCAAAGGCTCACATAGGATTATGTTTATTGCATAACTAAGTATATGGTAAATTTAACAAAATCAGAAAATTATTATAATTAGCAGAGATAAAGGGTATAAACTCATAATGGCCATATCATTTTTAAAAATTGCAACAGCTGAAATGTTGCTGTTTCTCAATGGAGTATATTATTTTAATTTTTTAAAAAAGAAGAAAATAGCAAAAGATTCATCATAATGTAAAAAGTGTTTAGCATATAGCCTAGTACACAGTAACCATTAAATAAATATTGGCTCTATAAGAAACAATGGATTAAAATAATAAACAAATATGAAATCCCAAAATATGGGAGAGTATACAACTAAAGTCCTAGAGTATGTATTTAAATGGAAAGTCGAAGCTCACAGAGAGCAGTAAGGAATTCTGCATTTTCTGGATCCATCTTCTGGGCTTTCTCATAGTACTCAGCAGCTTGCCTCTTTTCTCCCTCCAGCTTGTAAACATACCCTAGGGCACTTAAACTCTGCACATCTGAGGCATTGTGACCAAGTCTCTTGGTAGCTAATTTCTTCAGAGCACTTGTCAGTTTAGTGCGTAGGGATGATCTGTCTTTGACCTTTAAGGCTTCTAAATAATGGTGAATGGCGGTATTTTCTGCTTTCCGGTGAAATTCTTGAAAGCGGCCATAGTGGTAGTGGATCTGATGCTTGTGATCATCAGTTATATTCTCCAGATGAAGGGCTTTCTGGAAAATGTCTTCAGCATTTCTGTAGTGGCCTCCCTCAGCATACATGTTGGCCAGGTCTGTATAGGCAAATGCAAACATTGAGTCCCGTTCCATAGCTGCTTTGAAATGAAATATAGCGGATGTAATCAGCTCATCAACCTTCAATTTATCCTTTCCTTTAGGCCTGTTTCGTGTGGCTTTCTTGATTTGGATCATCTGTGCCCTGTAGCAAAGTCCCATCTGGTGATGCAAGAAAGAAGAGGTTGGTGTCACCTCTAAGGCCTTTTTTAAAAGTTCAAGAGCTTTGTCCCAGGAGTTTTTTCTCCTGTAGAATTTGGCTGCATAACGAAGGACATAAGGTTGGGATGATATCTGGTCCAGGATTTCTTCAATATACTTTTCTCCTTCAGCTTCTGCATGCACATCTTGAAGCTTCAGTGCTAGGAAAACCTTAATATAGGTGTCATCTGGGTTTAGGGTAACAGCTTTCCTCAGAGGGCCTAAAGAAAAACTCTTTATAGACCCTTCTCTGTCAGAATCATCCAGCCGATACACTGTGATGGCGTAACCAATGTTAAATTCTGGATTGTCAGGTTCTGCTTCTAGAGCCTTCTCAAAAGCCCCTTTAGCCTTTTGGTAATACTTTCCGCCAAATTTCAAGAGTGCCCACCCTTTTTCACAGTCAATCTCAGGACGCTCTAACTTGTACTTAGAAGGACTTGACAATTTCTTGCAGACCTCATCTACCTTGTCTATATACCTCTGAGCTTCTTCGAGCTGGTCCATGTGGTAATACACCCAGGCATAGTTTCCCCAAGTGACCAGACTTCGTACTTCTTCTTCGTCCGAGTGTTCTTGCTGGATTGTTTCTTCTGCTTGTTCCAAGCACTTTAGGGCATCTTTATTTTGGCCTTTTAGGTGTTTCACATAGGCTAATAGATTATAAAGAGCAAGTCTGGATTTTGTGGTAAGAAATTCCAGCTGTTGCCCAATTGTATCTTCCACATCAAACAGATCGATGTCTTCCTTCAGTAAATTCCATGTGAAATGACATTCTAACTCCAACAGGATAGCCTTCAAGGATTCCTCAGGAATTTCACTGTCAAAGATAAAATCCTTTTAAGTTTTTGAAGAAATAAGGAAATACTATTTTAAACTCTAAATATGGTTCTTTGTACAACCACTGAGTTTTTAATTTTTGTCAATTATAATTAATTTAAATAGCCACATGTGACTCATGGCTACTGATTTGGACAGGCCAGTTCAAGACACTGGGCCTACAAGATTTAATGGAGAGAAACAGGGAGGGCAAGATGGTGGCTGCGTGAGCTTGCCTGGTAGTGTCTCTGCAGGGGGCGGCTGGGCAGCGTTGAAGGCTCTTTAGGACCGCGCTGTTTCGGGGATTTTTGCTGGTTGGAAGGTGTCTGGACGTCAATTCAGTGGGAAGGGCCCACTGGATGGAATGGAGGAGAGTATGGGCCATGATGTGGACCATTGACTATGAGGTGCGGAGGTGCCCAAAGATGTACTTACCAAATCCAATGGATGTGTCATGATGATGGGAACGAGTGTTGTTGGGGGGGGAAAGGGGGGGTGGGGTAGCGGGGGTGAATGGGACCTCACATATATATTTTTTTGATGTAATATTATTACAAAGTCAATAAAAAAAAAAAAGGTTAGAAACAGGGAAATATATATGGGGAGGAAAACTAATAAAAAAAAAAGCTTTTCTTTGAGCATAAAAAAAAAAAAAAAAAGATTTAATGGAAAAAAGTGCCTTAAACAGGCTACAGCTCTCCTGTAACTTTAAATTTCTGCTATATTATTCAAGGAGAAAGGTAAGTTAAATGGAAAACAAGGATATATTTGGACAAACAAAACGAAACAAAAAACTCAACCTAATGGATATGACCTGGGCTCACTAAAGACTTAGCTCAATATCTAAATATTATACTATTAATAATACACTATCTAAAATCAGTTGTGTCTTGAAAACCAAACAATAAATAAAGCTACCAGTCATTGATAGTTTGCTATGTGCCAAATAGTATGCCAAGCACTTTACCCAAATCACATTTAATTTTCCTAACAACCTTCTATGATTTTCATAATTTTATGGACGAGGATTGGGAGATTAGAAGGTTTAAATTGCATGCTCATGGTCACACAGCTATAAAGTGACTGAGTCAAGTTCAAATCTAGTTCTGTCTGACTCAAAAGCCTGTATTTTTCAATCAGTTCTATACTCTTAACAATTCACTAAAATTAGAGATAATTCTTGGAATGGTTTCCTTTAAAATATGGATATACCTAGTATTTGCAAATATCACTTTTCCTGGTTGCCTAAAAAGAAAATAGGCAAGCATTTTAGAGCAGCTTAAATTGAGGTGAAAGAGGTCTGTATAACTGCCCACTGGAAAAGACATGCCAAATATTTAAAGGTTTCAAATAGGAGCCCTCAAGCTAGAGTCACAATATTCTGCATTTCTGGGGTTGTGTTGTGGTGTGCAGAATGCTTCAGACAGGGTACAGAAGAGAGATTTATTAATTTGAGGATAGTGAGCGATTGTCTTAAACAGCAAAAGAAAAGCTGGGTAAAAATATAGTTAAGAGTAGGGAAGTGGACTTGGCCCAGTGGATAGGGCATCCATCTACCACATGGGAGGCCTGTGGTTCAAACCCCGGGGCCTCCTTGACCCGTGTGGAGCTGGCCCATGCGCAGTGCTGATGCGCGCAAGGAGTGCCGTGCCACTCAGGGGTGCCCCCCACGTAGGGGAGCCCCATGTGCAAGGAGTGCGCCCCATAAGGAGAACCACCCAGTGTGAAAAAAGCACAGCCTGCCCAGGAATGATGCCGCACACAGGGAGGACTGACACAGCAAGATGATGCAACAACAACAAAAAAACGAGACACAGATTCTCGGTGCCACTGACAAGAATACAAGCAGACACAGAAGAACACACAGCGAATGGAAACAGAAAGCAGACAACTGGGGCGGTGGGGGAGAGGGGCAGGGAGAGGAGAGAAATAAATAAAAAATAAATCTTTAAAAAAAAACACTTGGCCTTGTCTATCCCTCTAAACTTCTATCCTACTACTCTCTCTATTCACTGTATTTTAGACATGCAGACCTCCTTTCTATCTTTGGAATACATCTAGTTCAAGGGCTTTTATACCTACTGTCCTTACTCTATCTGGAAAGTTCTGCTCCCAAATCTTTGCATAACTAGCTCTTTTCTGTAACTCAGATCAAATATTTCTTACAAAAGGTCTATTTAAAATGTTTTATTTTCCTTATTGTGCTTATCACTTTCTGAATTTTGTTGTTTATTCACTTATCTATTGTTTATTTCCCCCATTAAAATATATGCTCTTGCTCTGATTTTGTTTTCTTTTTCACTTGTGTGTCCCTGGCACCTACTGTGAAAGGCACATAGTAGAAGCTCAATAAATAAATATTTGTTGAATGACTGAATTAATATAGTTACATATTGGCAATTCTGGCATATCCAGCCCAGAGGCACAGACCTAGCAATAAAAAGTACCTAAATTCCAGATGAGGGAATTCCTGCCAGTTCCTCCTTTCCTATTAATGTTTTCAAACTTCTTCAGACTTTAGTTCCTGTGCCTCTTATATCTTGGCATGCTCTCTGTCTGGCTCCATGTGTGGATTTTGAAAATAGGTTTTAGACTATTTCCCATAGTTCTTGACTGAGAAACCTGGTTGGATTGTTCCTTGATAATTGTTCCTTTCTCTAGTGTAAATGCAACAAAAGCATGGGCAAGATATGTCTCGCCCTCACAGTCTGCATAGATCCTTGACAATATGGGCTTACTGGCTCCTACCCCTCCATAGAGTAAAATAAATGCCTGCCTCTGTTGCATAGATTTCTACCAAACCAGCCCAAACTAGGGATGAGGAGGACTGCCTCAGGTATTATGAACATGGCTTGAGGACCCAAAGGGACGCAGCCAGCCACAGAGGCTTTGACCAGACTCTTGGGCTTTAAGCACAACTGGACACTGAGAAGTTTGACTTTTTATTCTGTAACTTTGTCTCTGGGAAGCTGGAGAGAGACGCTATTGTGTACAAAGAGGCAACGTTTATCTTTAGGTGATTTTGGTCTTTTTTGCTGTCTTTGGAAGACAGTGGACCAAACACTCTTCCACCTTATCCTGCATATACATAAAGACCCTCCTACATCCCCATTGTCCGTTCAAGCCCTCCTTTTATTTTTTGTTTTATTAGAGAAGTTGTAGGTTTACAGAAAAATCATAAAATACAGATTACCCATAAAACACCCTATTAACACCTTGCATTAGTGTGGTTCATTTGTTACAATTCACGAAAGAATACTTTTATAATTATACTACTAACTACAGTCCATCCTTTCCAATGGGGTTCACTGTTTTGTTCAGTCCTGCTTTTTTTTTTTAAATACTTTATTCTAGAAAAATATATACAAGCTAAAACCACATTTGCATATATGATTCAGTGCTATTAATTATGCTCACTATGTTGTGCTACCATTACTACCACTCATTACTAAAATTTTACCATCAACTCAAACAGTAACTGTACACCTTAAGCACTAAACTCCTCCTTCTCTAAACCAATCCTGTTCCCTAGTAACCTATATTCGAGATTCTGACTATGAGTTTCCCTAATCTAGTAATTTCATGTCAGCGAGGTCATACACTATTTGTCCTTTTGAGTCTGACAAGCCCCTTCTGTATACATCCGTCTTTTCTTACAAATGTTAGAAGGTGAGGCAGCACATACAATTTTTAAATTAATAATCATACCATTTACTGCGCAAGTATTATGTGCTAAGCAGTCTACATGCATCACTTCAGTTAACCCTTTCCTAATAGCTCCATGTCATTAATTTTTACAGATAAGAAACAAGGTTTAAGAAACATTGTTTTGGGTCACCAGCTAGGTAGGTGTTCAGGGTTAGGATTTAGAACAAAGGACTATCTGCCTCTCGAGTCCAGCCTCTAAACTCTCATTCCTCAACTCATTAAATGCGGATGGTCACCAACCACGTGCAGGGCAGGATGCTATCCCCTGGGGATACAGATGGGTAAGAAAAGGACACGACCATCATAAATTAGTAAAGCAGACATAAATTCTCTGAAAATAGGGAATTGGGTGGAACATAAATCTGTACGTGGTACAAAGGGAGCTCAAAGTAGCCAGGAACTCAGACCGCATCTTGGAAATCAGAAAGGCAAAATGGCAGTAGCTGACATAGGTGACGCGTGAAGGGCTGCGGCGAAGCCGCTTTCGTCGATAGCGAAGGAATGGCAGCTGAAGACTTGGGAAGGAACGTCTCGACAGGTCGAACGTGACCCGTGCCACGAAGAAGCCTTCCGGGACGCCCCTGGGGGATCCTCCCGGGCAGCAGAAAGGGGGTTAGCTCTGCAGGCACGCAAGGGCTTTCCACGGGCGGCGGCCGCGACTGCCCACGAATCGAGCACGGCCACCGTCGCCGCTGCCGAGGACGGCCGCAGGGAGGGCACAGGGGCTCCCGGTGGCCCGGCGTGAGGAGTTGGGCCCTCTGAAGAGCCCCGGCGTGGCGCTGGAAACGAATTAAGGGAAAACGGCAGTTTGAAACAAAGGCAGGGTTTGGAAGGATAAGCCGGGAAAGGTGCTTACCTCATGGTGCCCGGGCTCTGCGGTCCCCTCAGGCGTTCTCCTCAGGGCCCGGGACTCCCCGCTGCGCTGTAGCGGCGCGCGCGCGGCTGCGGGGCGCGCGGAAGGATGCGCGTGCCGGCTGCTCGCGGGGCGTTTGCCGCGCCGCTCGGTGCCGCGCTGTTTGTCTTTGTTAAGGACGGGGCCAGAGCAGGAAGAGGAATCTGGAAAGTGAATCTGATCCCAGACCGAGTGGAGTCCAGCTCCAGGAAACGGAAACTTCCAGAAGACCTAAGGGAGGCCCGGGCTGGGGCTGAGACGCCCCGAGAGATGTTTGCGGAGTTGAGGTTCGTTTAACACAAAGAAGAGATAAAATGGGGGCAAGGGGTTGCCTTTGGGAGGGGCTTTGCGGGTTTGAGGGTGGCTGGGGATGGGCGGATGGGTAATATTGCCCAAAAGTGGGGGAGGGAGGGGTAGCATACGAACATAGGAGAGTGTCAGGTGTTGGTGGAGAGTAAAATGCCGAGAGAAAATCGTATCAAACTATAATTAAGAGGGTTACCTGTTTAGAATGCTCGGAGGGGATGGTCCGATGCGGGCGGGCTCCTGGGGAATGTCTGAATGCTCATTTTGCCAGAGTGGGTGGCACCATTCGGTAGAGACCCAAGTAGTGAGAGTGGGGGTGGACCCACATCCTGGGGAGGACTAATGCCATCAAATAGAGGGAACTGTATCTCTCGAGAGAAAGGGTGGCTCCCAGGACATTGGGGCAGTTGAGCAAGTTAGACCCTGAACACTATTCCAACTATCTCTGGACGTGGCTCCTCGGGAAACGGAGGTTGGCTGTCACTGTGGGCACCAAGGTGGAAGGGAAAATGGACGTTAAGTGTGTGGAACCAAGGTAAATGGGGGGTAAGAGAGGAGTTTCGCGAGAGTACACAAGGATGGATATAAAACATGTAATATCACACCATAACATATAGGAGACGACAGACTGATAATGTAAACCATAATGTAAAACATAGGATAACAAAAAATTAGAAAACTGTGTATCCTAAAGTAAGCACCACAATGTAAGCACAGATGTCACCTTGTTTGAAAGCTGTTGTCTCAGACTCTGTACAACATTTTAAGTAAATATGATGTGAATAGGGTGTAAGAGTATCACTGTGGAAGGGAAAAGGTTTTGTGGTGGATGTGTGGGAGTGCTGTATATTATATATATGAATTGCTGTGGTCTAGGGCTCTTGTTAAGAGAAGTTCAATAATTAGGGGGGAAAAAAAAAAAGAAAAAGATAGGATGTAGAATTTTTTCCAAGTCAACACGTATTCTATATCTAACCTTTAAACCCATTGCTATATGCCATTTTGCTAGTAAGGGATCCTGACATTATATTGGGCTTCAATTTTCAGGAAGTTCTGGATCACAGAGTGGTTCAACAATGGCAACGGAGGAATACTGGTATAGGATACTATTGACAGGTGATATATGGCTGACAGGGAGCTATACAGGACATATGTCCAGGGTGCATGGTAATGTTTGGATATACTCATAGTGGCAACAATTAAAAACTACAGCTGGGGGGGTACTGGGTTCCTGGCTGGTGGTGCTCTGTCGTGGTCCCTAGGGGAGCAGCGGCAGTCCCCCAGGTGCAACGGTAAGGACCAGGAAGGAATGAGGGTTCAACAGTGAGCCCCTGACGCTAATGACTATGCTTGTGAGCTGATATGCCTGAAATAAGAACAAGGCCTAGAGCAGCATTGTGCCTGGGAATTTCCTCCTGACAGCCTTCATGTTACTCAAATGTGGCCAGTCTCGAAGCCAAACTCAGCATGTAAATGCAATGCCTTCCCCCCAGTGTGGGACATGACACCCGGGGATGAGCCTCCCTGGCACCGAGGGATCACTATCAACTACCAACTGATGATGCAACTGGAGAATGACCTTGAATGGAAGGTTCAATGCAGATCAGCAGAATATCCCTGTCTACATATAATAACATGACTTTAAAATCCTGTTTGACCTAATCTAAGGGGGAAATGGAAAGGAGAAATGAGTTTATATGGCTACGAGTCTCTAAAAAAGAGTCTGGAAGCTGTCAGAAGGATTGCCCTTATGCACAACTGAGCAGAGTCTAAGAGACAGATAAAGTAGATACAACCCCCAGGTATTGGTTCCTTTGAGGGCTAAAGAGGCCCATGGGTGCTATGGTCATGGCAGGTGGGGTTAACTGCCAAGTCAGATGGCCCTTCTTTGGAGCTGGTGTTTATGCGTGATGAATCTGGACTCAGATGGGATCTCTCTTCATAAGACTTTCATGCTACTGTGCTGGAGTTGTAGTTGGTGTCGGGGTTTAAGATATATTTAGGGGATCTGAATCTCTGGACTGACAATGTGATAGTCAGGCCCTGAGCCTCAACAGACTCCAGCACATACAATCTGATTTATTGGACTCACCTCACTCAGCTAAGATGGAGTTGAAGAAGGACAACCACCACACCATGGAGCCTAGAGTGCCTATAACTGAAAGCGGGAGGATTGCATCCAGTATCCATGTGGAATCTGAGCCTCCTCTTGACATAGAGGTGCAATGGACACAACCAATCCAATGTCCACAGAGAAAAGGTGGCATTGGAGTGGGAAAAGTGGACGTGGTGGCTAATGGGTATGGGGAATGGCAGGAAGAGACGAGATGTGGAGGCGTCTTAGGGACTTGGAGCTGCCCTGGATGGTGCTTCAGGGGCAATCACCGGACATTGTAAATCCTCACAGGGACCACTGGATGGAATGGGGGAGAGTATGGGCCATGATGTGGACCATTGACCATGAGGTGCAGAGGTGCCCAGAGACGTACTTACCAAATGCAATGGATGTGTCATGATGATGGCAATGAGTGTTGCTGGGGGGGGGGGGGGAGTGGTGGGGTGGGGGTGGTGGGGTTGAAGGGGTCCTCATATATATTTTTTTTAATGTAATATTTTTACAAAATCAATTAAAAAAATTTTTGCAGCTAAGGCCCATGGATTTAGGAAATGAGGCGGTGGTCTCAGATCGCTCTCACCTGCTGTACGGACTCTGCGTGACCCTGGGTTTAACTTATTATTATTATTATTTAAAACGTAAAACAACAGGAGGTTGTCCAGTGTTATTTTCGTAGTAAGGGTGGGAGCGATGCCCTTTCCAGCTTTCTACATTCTAAGCAGAAGCCCCTGCCTCGTTTTCTGATCCAACAAAAGACTGCAGTGCTGTGCACCTGTTTCATTATTCCCTTTGAGTAAAATTATAGTAGAGAAATTTTGGGGCCCAAATGTACATTTTAGATTTTGATAGATATTGGTGAATAGCTTTGTAAAGCGGTTTATATACTTCTGCCCACAGTGTCTGAAAGAGCTTGTCTTCCAAGCCCTCGCCAACAGTGCTTGGCCTAATAAATTCCCATAAAGAAGGACGTGGTATTGGGAAACAAAGCAGAAAATGCCAAATACCCATCCATTAAATTTTTTGTCCAGTCTGCTTTCAGTTATCCATTCATGCAACAGATTTTGTTGAGAGCCAGGCATTGTTCAAGGTATTGGACAATGAAAATGGCAATTGAGCAAAGATTTGAACAGGGTGATGGAGTGAGCACTGGTGGTGGTTGGAGAGCATTCCAGGCAAAGCAAACAGTATGTGCAAAAGCCTTGAGGTGGGAACGTATTTGGCATAGTGTCTGGTGTGTTTGGAGTGGAGAGAGCAAGGGGAAAGTCATATGAAAAGAGGTCAGAGAGGCAGTGTGGGTTTGGGGAGCCTGTAGGCTATTGTAATGTTTATTGTAAATGAAATGGGAAGACAACTTTTAAAAAAAGGTATAGAAAGATTTACTTTGCATAGAAAAATAAATTTATAATTTTCTTCTTTCCAAAGATGCCCAAAAACTTAGTAGAGCTCCACATTTTGAAAATAATTCCCAGTCTTCTTTTTCCTTCCACGTTGCATCAGGGTTAGGAGATGGTCTTTGTTTATTAAGATTTAAATGGCTGGCAACTAAGCAATCTGGTAAAAATCATTGGAAAAAAATCTCTGGTTATCTACTTATATTGTTAGGAATTCAAATTCAGAAAACCAAAACCACCTATAAAAATTTTAAAGTACTGAGAAAAATTAAGAAAATTCCTGACTGTAGAGTATTGGAACATGCTGAAATTATTATATGAAATCTGAATGTCAGTCTTATTTTTAGAAACTGTTGGATTGGGTAGATTCTTGGGAGAATCGGGAGTTTATTGTCTTTAGAATTTATTCGTATCAACGTGTAAAGCATAGCAATAGAGAAAAGGGGAAACAGAACATGAAACTTGGCAACTGAACTGAAATCCACTTGGGAAACTGAAACTTAAGTAATAGCTAGGTCACCGAGGTGGTGCTTCAGAGTAAAACACTCACTTTCAGTAACTCTCCCAAGAATGACTTTAAGTCAGGGTTCTTCAACTTCAGTACTATTGATATTTGGGCTGGATCATTCTTTTTTGTGGGAAGCTGTCTAGTGCACCATAGGATATTGAAACAGCATCTCTGGTTTTTATTCACTAGATGCCAGTAGCATCCTGCAGTCTTGACACCCAAAAATGTCCCCAAACATTGCCAAATGTCCCCTGGTGGGCAAAATTCCCCTACCCCTGATTGAGAACCACTGCTTTAAAAATCCTCATTTATATTCCTTTTTATTTTTTGGAATTAATCCTCACAACACAGCCTGCAAGAGATAAGAAGCAAACTGTAGGTAAAGGAGGAAAAGATTAATACAGACCAAGAGAAGTTGGGGGGATGATGCTGGGGTTCAGGAGGAGAAGGGCTGGATGAAGGGGTGAATATCCAGGGGAATGTCAGAGAAGGCCTGCTCCCTTCAGCATGGGAATCCACAGTGAGGTGGGTGAACCACATTAGATCTGGCCAGGAATAAAGCACAGAGCTGTGGCTGTAGCCTGAGGGTGGGTATTCCCAGCAGTGCAGGCTGTAGGGTAGAGGCCCTGAATCCCAATGCAGTTATAGTTCTAGCAGCATTATAAGAATGGAGACATTGGTGGGTAGGATGATCCTCAAGGAGCTGGGGCCTGCAGTGTGTGGTAGGCAGCCATTAGCAATGGCCTGGGCTAGGATACCTATAATAGTAGTGAATGCGGGAGATGTGGCTTGATCTGATTTAGGTGTACGTGAAAATTACTCCCTGAGCACTTGTAGAAATGCTTGAGTGAGGGGAAGCTCTAAATAAGGGCAATAACTGAGGTTCCTCCAGTCATTTATGTGGGAGTAATAAGCTCTGGAAATTCAGCTGCCAGTTTAAAGAAATCTCTTGGTAGTGCCTGGAGATAATTCACATATAAGTTTAGCAATAGTATTTTCAATGTCAAAGAGCACCCAAGTTCTTGGATTTGCTGTCTCATACTCTAGCTTTACTGAGCCCCTAGGTGTGCAGAGCTGTCTTCCAGACCAGTGTTGGGAAGGATGGGACAGGGAGGTAGTGTTCAATCATAAGACACACTGAATAACTGTGATCGCTGCAGATTGGGAAACACCTGACCCAAACACTTTACATGATCCAAAGATATTAATAAGCTCTGCTTTCTTGGTGCAAATGATGTGCAATACCTGGGGAAAGTTGTCTAATAGCAGGAGAATTGTCCAATTACTCTACAATTATTTATTTTTAATATTTCTGACTTGGGGAGAGTTGGCAGTGGTTATATGTTTTATTTATTTATTTATTTAAGATTTATTTATTTATTTCTCTCCCCTTCCCCCCCGCCCACTCTGGTTGTCTGTTCTCTGTGTCTATTTGCTGCGTCTTCTTTGTCCGCTTCTGTTATTGTGAGCGGCATGGGAATCTGTGTTTCTTTTTGTTGCGTCATCTTGCTGTGTCATCTCTCCGTGTGTGTGGCACCATTCCTGGGCAGGCTGCACTTTCTTTTGCGCTGGGCGGCTCTCCTTACGGCGGGGCGTACTCCTTGCGCATGGGCCTCCCCTACGCGGGGGACACCCCTGCATGGCAGGGCACTCCTTGTGCGCATCAGCACTGTGCATGGGCCAGCTGCACATGGGAGGCCTGAGGTTTGAACCGCGGACCTCCCATGTGGTAGGCGGACGCCCTAACCACTGGGCCAAGTCCACCACCGGTTATGTGTTTTAGTACTTATGACACTGCCTCTCTCCCCACTGCCCCCCAATGCAAGCACTTTGTTTATTTATTTATTTAATAAATCTAATGATCCTCTTGTTTTAGTGATAAGGAAGTTGGGAAGATTGCTTCTTTTTGTAACTCTGCTTCCTAACCATGAATGATATGGACACATTTTGCTTTCTCCTTCGATTGCTATAGAATTCAGATAGAAATATTGCTGTAAATTCCTTGGGGATTTATATTCTGGTGGCCTCCTTGGCTTCCAGGGCTTCTGTTGTATGCCCTGTATCGATTTAGAGGAAATGCCTATAGTGGATTGAATAGTGTTCCCCAAAATTCATGTCCATCCAAACCTCAGTATGCAACCTTATTTGGAAGTAGGGATTTTGCTGATGTAATTAATAAAGCCTCTCCAGATGAAATTGTTATGGATTTAGGGTGTTTTCTAATTCAGTGACTGATATCTTTATAAGAGGAAGGAGAGGGAAATATAGAGACTAATACACAAAGTCTGTGTGAAGATGGAGGCAGAGATTGGTGTGATGCAACTATAAGCCAAGGAACGCTATGTGATTGAAGCCACTGGAAGCTAGGAAGAGGATTCAGAGGAAGCATGACCCTGCTGACATCTTGATTTAGGATTTCTAGCCTCCAGAAGTGCATGAGAATAAATTTCTATTGTTTTAAGCTTCCAAGTTTGTGTTAATTTGTTACAGCCACAATAGGAAGCTAATTTATCTTCCCCCAAAACATATGCATGAATGAAAAACAATAACATTGCTCCCTTACTTTTCCCTTTTTAAAAATATCATTTGTTTCTATTGCATTTTAATAAAATGTGGTTAGTCATGATCAAAGATGATTGCTCCAGGAGGTCTCTCAGATTGTTTAGTATCCTTTCCATAGTTCTTGGTCTAAGTAGATCATTATCAGCAAATGACTTAAATAAGGCTGCAAATAAAAACTGCTTGGAACAATTTGAGAATGAATTGAATTTCAAACATTATCATGGAGAAAGCTGATCTTCAGTAGATTGTGTACTTGGTTTTTTATCTCTCTCTCACTAGACTGTAAGCTGCATGAGGGTTGGGAGAAATGTCTGCTTTGTTCATCATAGTATCTTTGGTATCTAGTACTGAAAAACTTTGATAAAATGAATGAATGGACCATTGTAGTGTACATAAGTCCAGTCTTTTATTTGCTACAAATCTATTCAAGAAACTGGTGGGGTTTTTTTTTTTTTTGTTTTGTTTTTTGTTTTTTTACACTACAGAATTCACACAGACATACAGTATTTTATGATATAAAACAAACATTTTTATCAGGTTTATGGGTTGTTTAAAAAAATTATATCATTACAGTGAATTACATAATGAATTTCTGGAAAGCAGTATGCCAAAAAGATGATCACTACATGCTAAACTAATGTGAAATGGGAAAGTAGCTGGTTTCAGCACCTCGGGACCATGTTCACAGATTCTCTAAGTCAGCAGCCAGCTTTATGGCCCTCTCGTAGTACTCCAAGGCTTCATTCATTTTCCCTTTGCATTTGTAGACGAACCCAAGGAGGCTCAGACTTTCTACATCTGATTCATTTCTCCGAAGTTTCCTTAAAGCCAATTTCTCCAAGGAACTGAGGCTTTTATCCCTTGAAAAGGATGCATTTTCTATTTTTAGTACTTTTATATACTGGATAATTGCATCAGTGTCAGATTTCTTTTGAAATTCCTGAAAGTGACCATAGTGGAAATATATGTCTTGCTGTTTTTCTTTGGTGACTGGTTTCATGCATAACACTTTTTGATAAGTGTCTTCAGCTTTTCGGTAGTCACCTGCTTCTATATACATTTTTGCCAGATGTAGATAAGCAGTTTCAAATGTGGGCTTTTGTTTCACAGCGAATTCAAAATGAGAGATAGCTAATCTTATCATTTCATTGACATTTTCCCTGTCCCGCCCCCTAGGCTGGTTGTTTGTAGCTTTCTTTATTTGGATTACTTTCTCTTTGTAGCAGAGCCCTATCTGGTGATGCAGGACTACAGAGGCTGGTGCTGCCTGCAAGGCCCTATTTAAGAGCTGAAGAGCTTTATCCCGGGAGTCATTTCTTCTGTAAAACTTGGCCGCATATCGCCAGACATAGGTCTGCGAGGACATGCTGGTCAGTGCTTCTTCAATGTACTTTTCTCCTTCAGCTTCTTGTCCTGCTTCCTGGAGCTTCAGCGCAAGGAGAACCTTAATATATGCATCTCCTGGATTTAGCCTGATGGCCTGCCTCAGGGGATACAGAGAAAACCCGTGTTCTCCCTGTTTTGCTGTGATAAGGCCATCCAGGCGAAAGAGGGTAATAGCGTACCCAGTGCTGGATTCAGGGTTTTCAGGGTCCACCTCCAGAACTTCTTCAAAGCAGGCCTTGGCCCGTTCGTAATTCTTTCCTCCACACTTCAGCAAGGCCCATCCTTCCTCACACTTCGTCTCAGGACACTCCATTCTATTGCGGGAGAGATTTGCAAACTTCTTGCAAGTGTTCTCCACCTTGTCCAGGTAAGTCAGGGTTTCTGTCAGTCTGCCCATGTGGAAATACACCCAGGCATAGTTGCCCCAGGTAACCAGACTTCTCAGGTCAGATTGGTCAGCATGTTCTTGCTGGATTAAGTCTTCAGCTTCTTTCAAGCTCTTCAGGGCTTCCTCATTCTGGCCATTCAGGTGTTTCACATAGGCCAGTAGGTTGTGTATTCCCACATTGTATTTGGTATCCAGGAACTGAATCTCCTCCAAGATCCTGTTTTCTAAATCAAGAATTTCAGTGTCTTCAATGAACAACTCCCAAGTAAAGTGACATTTCAGCTGTTCCAGTCTATCCTTGACCAGATGCTCTTCAACATTCTTACTGTGAAAACAAATACACATTTTCTTCATTAGGCAAGGAATAACTAATAGAAAGAAGGTAGATAAAACGCTTTGTATTCTAGTGCTTAACCTGCAAGGAGTATACCTACTTCATCCAGAGTCCCTGTATTTCTGAAATCTGCATGGACTTTGCACACAATCTGCTTGGCTTTATTGGCTGGCTCCAGCAATTTCTAGCCAAGTAACCTCTCTGTTTTTCAGAGACCCATCCATAATATGGGGATACTAATAGTACTTACTGCATTGGGTTTGGTGAGAATTAATAAGGCTATATGTATGTAAAGCACTTAGAGCACTTGGCATGCCATATACATGTTTCCTATTGTAAAAAGAAACAAAGCCACCAGTATAATCAAAGCTGCAGTTTTATTACTTGAGCAGAGTGATTTCAAATGGAGGAAGCTAGAGTGAGATTCTTAAAATGGCAAGTGGCTTACCATAGCTTATAAAGTCAATTAGTGGATTTTTCAAGTAGGAAGTTACAGTGATTGGTTGACACTTAAGTTCTTCATTACATTGCAAAGTGGGAAAAATATATACAATAATATAGTATCTTTGTCCATTTTTTAAAAAGATTTATTTATTTATTTATTTATTTCCCCCCCTTTCTCTCATCCCACCCTGCTGTTTTTGCTGTTTTGTCTCTTCTCATTTTCTCTCCTCTAGGAATCACCGTAATTCAATCATGGAGACCTCGGATAGGGAGAGAGGTTCCCTATAGATTTTGCCACTTCAGTTCCTGGTTTCTGCTGTGCTTCCCCTTGACTTTCCCCTTGTCTCTCTTTTGATGTGTCATCATCTTGCTGCATGACTCACTTGCATGGGGCACTGGCTTGCACACAGGCATGCTTTCTCTTCTTCTTTTCTACCAGGAGGCCCCAGAGATCGAACCCAGGTCCTCCCATGTGGTAGGTAGAAGCCCTATCACTTGAGCCATATCTGCCTCCCTTTGTCCATTTTTAATAGGCTATGCCTACTGGACCAAGATCATCTTTTTATTAAATATGAAAAATTGCAACTTATCAGGAGTGCTCTACTTGGTCAGTTGTTATCTTTTGGAAAGTCCCTGCCATTTCTTGGAAAGTGGTTGCTCTTGGCAACTCCCAATGCAGATGCCTTTTAATCTTATTGAACATTATTTTATTATTAATGTAATTAGGACAAACACATATGAAAACATAGTACCTTAGGAAACATTATCGACCTCAAGAACTTAGCCCGCAGATTATGCAACAAATTAAGAGCAATTAAAAGAGATAATATTTGACCAATTTCTTTTTAACTTCTCATTTCACAATAATTATAGATTCACAGGAAGTTGCAAAGATAGTACAAAGATCCAGTGCACTCTTCACCCAGTTTCTATCAATAGTTATCATTGTACATTAACTATGGTGCAATATCAAAACCAAGAAATTGACATTAGTACAAGGTGTACAGTTCTGTCACACATAGGCCCATGGAAACATCATCTCAGTAATTCAAGATACTGAACTACTCCATTATCACAAATATCTCTTTACTACCCTTTAGAGTCATACCCATTTCCTCCCCCAGCTGCTAATTTGTTTTTCATCTCTATAATTTTGTCATTTCATGAATGTTATATAAATGGAATCACAGGCAGTATATGCTTTTTTGAGATGGCCTTTTTTCATTCATCATTATGACATTGAGTTCCATCCAAGTTGTTGAGTTTATCAATAGATCTTTCCTTTTTATTGCTGAGTATTATTCAGCAATATAAATGGATGTACCACATTTGGTTTAATAATTCACCTATTGTAGGACATTTTGGTTGTTTCCAGTTTTGTCCTATTACAAATAAAACTGCTCTGAGTAATCATGCACAGGTGTTTGTGTGGACATAAATTTTCATTTCTCTGGGATAAATGTTCAGGTCCTATATTGCTAGGTTCTATAATAAGTGCATGATGAGTTTTTAAAGAAACTGTCAAATTATTTTCCAGGTAGCTATACCATTTTACAGTCCCACCAGCAGTGTACAGATGATCCAGTTCCTCTGCATCCTCACCAGCATTTTTATATTTTCATTTTTATATTTTTATATTTCAATTTATATGTTCTAGTAGGTGTGCAGTAATATCTCATTGTGTTTTTAATTTGCAATTACTTAGTGACTAATGGTGTTGAATATCTTTTTCATGTGCTCATTTGCCATCCTGTGTCCTCAGTGATGAAATGTCTCTTCATATCTTTTGCCCATTTTCTAATTGGGTTATTGGGTTTTTTTTTTTTTATTGTTTGGTTTTGAGAGTTCTTTATATAGTGTAGATAGGAATCCTTTGTCAGTTATGTGATTTTCAAATATTTTCTTCAAGTCGGTAATATGTCTTCATTCTTTAAACAGGGCCTTTTATAGAGCAAACATTTAAAAAAATTTTTGATGAAGACCAATTAACTGACAAGTGCAAAATAATTAAACAATGAAAATATTAGAAGATGACAGGAAACAACAAGTGTATACTTGCATAAAATTTACAAAGCTATTTATGGCAAAGGTCCCCTAAGTAAAGTAAATAGGGAAACAATAAGATCATGGGAAATATTTGTAATACAGATGGTAAAGGTTCTAATTTCATAATATATAAAGTGTTTTTATAAATTGGCAATAAAAATTCAATAGACCAATAGGAATCTATATGAGTAGACAATTTATGGGAGAGCCAATATAAATAGCCAGTAAACATGAAATAAAGATGTTCTAAGCCCCCTAGTCATTAAATAAATGCAAATTAAGTAACAGGGATTTACTGATTGGCAAACCTTTAAATGGGTGAAGACATCATTTACTGCAACCATGAATTGTTAAGTTGTTTGGCTTAAAATTTTTTATTTTAGTAATCTATATACAACCTAAAATTTCTCCACATTCAGATATATATATAATCCAGTGGTGTTACTTGTATTCACAATGTTGTGCAACCCTTAATCGTCATCCATCACCACAACTTTTCCATCACCCCTAACAGAAATTCTGTTAACAGTTAAGCGTTAACTTTGCATTCCCTAGCCCTCGGTTGCTCCTGGTAATCTGAATTCTGGTTTATGACTGAATTCTAGTTTATGAATCTGCTTATCCTAATTATTTCCTATCAGTGAGATCATACAATATTTGTCCTTTTGTGTGTGGTGTACTTCACTCAACATGATGTCTTCAAGACTCATCCATTTTGTTGTAGTTATCAGAGCTTTGGTCCTTTTCATGGCTGAATAAGTTAGAGAGTTTTTAAAGGTCATTCTGATAATAGTATTTATTATTAAATTTTAAAAATACATATTTCCTTCAACAAAGTCATTCCATCCCTAGGAATCTATCTCCCAGATAAAAACACCTGCCCATAAAGATATACATTCAAGAATATTCTTTGCAACATTTTATAGCAACAAAATGAAAATATCAATGGGAAGTGGTTAAATAAATTGTGGTATATCTTTACCATAGAATATTTTTTATGCAGCCCTTAGATTGCATGAGTTAGTTCAAACCTAGTTGTGTTTGAGGGACTTTTATAATATACAATTAACTGAAAAAAGTGAGCTGTAGCGAAGTGTCCAAAACATGACCCATTTTCATTTCATAAAGACCTAAACCCTCTATGTATGTTTGTTTTTGATTATCTGAGCATGGAGAAATCTGTAAGACAAAACCTGTTTGTTAGCAATTGCTTACTGTTGTGGTCCCCCTAGAAACGTCTATAGCAGGAATTTGTGAATATAATATATTACATAGCAAAACAGACTCTGAAATGTAACTAAGGTTATGCACCTTGCAGTGGGGAGACTTCAGGTGGATTATCTACGTGGGCCCCATATAATCACATGAGTCCTTAAAAGCTGAGAACCTTTCCTGGCGGTGGTCAGAAAACTGAGATAATGGATGAAGAGCTTTGCTGTGTGGGAGGGTCTCAACTCGCTATTGCTGACTTTAATGATGGAAGAAGGGGCCTATGAGCTAAGGAATATAGGTCGTGCCTGGAAACTGGCATGGCCCTCAGCAGCCATACTTAGTCTATCAGCCAGCAGTGAAACAGGACCTCAGTCCTACAAGCACAAGGAACTGCATCCTGCCAACACCTGACAAACAAAACAGGGAGACAGATTTCCGCTAGAGATTCCACAAGGAATGAAGGCACTGCTGACACCTTGATTTTAACCCAGTGAGACCTGGGTTGGATTTTTGACCCAGAAAACTAAACGATACATTTGTATCATTTAAACCACTAAGTTTGTAGTAATTTGTTAACGGTAGCAATAAAAAGAGTACAGTTACTACAGGGGAGGGTCCAGACAATGGTACATAGGTTGTGGGGAGAAGTGAAGAAGAGAAGGTAGGGACAGAAAAAAGAAATTTGATACTTAGAGACAAACTAAGAATTCAGCAGTGAAAATCCTCATGCAAGGAGACATTCCATCACAAACTGGGAGGGATAAGCTGTGTGGGCCACAGAGAAGATCCAGAATTCAACTAGAACATTTTCCTTGGCCACTCTGGTTAAAGGTTCCAGTTCTGTGAGAGGAAGAGGGGGACAGGAGGAATTGGAGACTAAGACTAATTTCAGAACCTGCAGTATATCCAGAATATTTAGTTATAAATATGAAAAGTAAACTGTACCAAATTCTCTCTCATTATTTTAAAGAAGACAGTAGTTGGGAGATGCTATTATCCTATAAATTCAATGACAACCTTATCTTCTGAAGAGAAAAATGCCAGAATAAGACAGGAGCTGATGTATCCACTGTCTACCTCTTTATCCAGACTATGAAGTGGTGGGAGGCAGAAAAACTGACTGAGCAACCCCAGTGTTAAGAGTCCTCAGGGAACTGTGATGGCTGTGGGAGAATGTGTTCCTTGTGAGAAATTCCAACGAGCAAGTGGTGCTGACCTGGCATCACCTTTGGAGAGGCCATCAGAGTACACTGACGTACATACACAGACTGCCCTTCAGGATCACTGAACTCTGAAGGTCTTCTC
Organism: Dasypus novemcinctus; assembly: GCF_030445035.2. NCBI lineage: Eukaryota > Metazoa > Chordata > Mammalia > Cingulata > Dasypodidae > Dasypus > Dasypus novemcinctus. The sequence goes on from NC_080678.1 coordinate 51,670,032, forward strand.
GAGAATCCATACACTGAAATTTATTTCCCTTGATGATCCCTCTAGCCCCCAGAGGGCAGAATACCCTGATTGCCCTGTGCTAACTTCAAACTGTCAGTTTAATAGCTGCTTACTACAGGAAAAGAAAACAGAGTTCATTCCTTTTTAGACTGCTTTTCCTCCTCTGCTATTCCTCTTATATAAATCTTGTTTTTGCTTTTGTTTGATGAAATCAATTGCTTTATAGAGTTTCTTTGAATTCAAGTAAAATAGCCTACTAATAATTAATTCTAGATCTTTGAGTTATTCTTTAACATTTAGAATGAGCAGACCCAGATGATGCTGTGGAATCTCATAGATCATCAAGGCTAGAGTACTATATTTGATTTGCTTGTGTGTCTTCTCACCTTTTACCTTCTTTTAATTATAATGCTATGAGCCCAGCAACCTCATCAAGCACTTCTAACTTCTAAATAGGTCACCAAAGGCCATAAGCCTGTAGGCACCTGTCCTGTATTCTAGATTTGAACACTGTAAAAAGCATGTAGTTATTTGAGGTAACCTCATATGATTTTTTTTAATAACAAATTAATTGAGATACAATTCACATACTAAAAAATGTACCCTTTTAAAGTATACAACTCAATGGTTATACAACCATCATTGTTATATTTATAGAATATAGTTTCATCATTGCAAGATGAAAGCTCAAACCTATTATCAATTACTTCCCATTACTCTGTCCCTACTACTATCGGCAACTGCTAATCTACTTTCTATTGCTATGATTTGCCTATTCTGGACATTTCATATTAATGGAATCATATAATATGTGGTCTTTTGTGACTGACTTCTTTCATTTAGTATAATGTCTTCAAGGTTTTATCTATATTGTAGCATGTATTAGTACTTCATTAATTTTTCTTGCCAAACAATATTCCATTGTATGAATATACCACGTTTTGTTTACCTGTGTATCGGTTCATGGACATTTGAGGTGTTTCTGCGTTTTAGCTATTGTGAATAAAGTGGTGACCATTAGTGTACAAGCTTTTGTATAGACATAGTTTTTATTTTCCTGGGTATATACCTAGAAATGGAATTGCTTAATCATTGACAACCCTATCCATCTGCTTATGGGCCAAAATGGGCAGGGGCGTTGATCATAGTGCCTTTTCTGGGACCTTTGTCCCCTTCAAATTTTTTCCCACTGGAGCACTAAGGAGAAATTTACAGGTCAATACTAATCAACTTTATTTTTTTTTTTTACCTGCTGATATCAGATTATTTGAATCAAGAATCAGAGTGGGAAATGTAGAAATTACCACATTAGGCCCTTCAGGTAAGGAAGATGCCAGTGTTCCCAAGTGTAGAATTCCAGCCAAGCCACCTGGCCAGGAGGATATCAAGGCCTGGGGGCCATTTGACTTCCTTGGGGAAGAGGTCTGTGCAGATGCTGCTAATCTTAAATCCTGTTAGACTGGGATGGCCTGAGATAAGAGCCCAGCAGTGCAGAAAATAAGTCCAGAAGTTTACAGAGGGAAACCTTATTCTCTAGCCACGAGTTTGTTCCATCACATCCCTGTGGATCCCTGCAATATTTCCCCACAAGATATCTGAGAGTCCCCAGGACCGTGGCTTATGCAGCCTGGTGGGTCCTATTTTTCCTCCATGGTGAAGAGCCAGCAAAAATGATGTCTGCCCAGACAAGCCAGCCATTCCCTCTCTAGATCAAACAAAAGCAAGCTTCATAGAAAAGGATTTTGAAGGCAGGGATCATTTTCTCCCTTTCTGCCAAACTCCTTTCCCATTTCTCTCCCCCTGCTTTGGGCTATAGCATGAAGTAAACTTCCTCAGGGTGATGCTAACAAAAATAAAAATGCCTCAATTAACGAAACAGTTTATATGTGTATATGAATGTATACATACACACACACACATACACATGCATATTCAGACTATAAACAAATGCTGAAATGGAACAATTAGGAAACTTGACTTCACTGAGGCCAAGTCTTTTGAGACAGTATTGATTAATTTTTTAAAAAAGAAACTTTAGACATGACAGAGAAGCAGGAAAATACTTACCTCATGGTTGCTGTGAATTAGGCAGCAAGTCTGCAGTATTTTGTTCAGCCTGATGATCTGACCAATCTGTCCTGTTTTTCAAATAAGTTTAAGCCCCAAGACAGAGCTATATAAGGAAATAGCCTACAGCTAATGCTGTAGTCTGTGGGTGTGTTGTTGCAAGTGTGAAATGGAAACAGAAAGTAAAAAATGAAACTAAAACGGACAGAGTTCCATTTTTTGGAAGATGAAACTTAAACAATGATTGCTTTCTTCATTCTGTTTTGGAATAAATCCCTGGTTGTTTTGAAAACTTATTGCTAGGAGGCTGGTGAAAAGTAGTTTTCCACTGCTCTAGATAGTATACAGAGAAGCATTCACAGTGTTTGTCTTGCTGCTGTGAATTTAGTTAGCAGAGGTCCTGGTTCTTTGGGACTGATTATGCATTCAGGTTCTTGTCCAGGGGGTTCTTGGGATAAACAGACACATCAGGGAAGCAGATGTGGCTCAACAAATAGAGTATCTGCCTACCATATAGGAGGTCCAAGGGTTCAATACCCAGGGCCTCCTGGCACGTGTGGTGAGCTGGCCCATGTACAGTGCTGCTATGCGCAAGGAGTGCCAGCCCATGCAGGGGTGCCCCCCATGCAAGGAGTGGTCCTTGTGCAAGGAGAGCTGCCCCACGTGAAACCGCAGCTCGCTCAGAATTGGCGCCACACACATGGAGAGCTGATGTAGTAAGATCACACAACAAAAAGAGACACAGATTCCCAAGGCCAGCCTGATGAGAATACAAGTGGACACAGAAGAACACACAACAAATGGACACAGCAGATGAGGGGGAGGGAAGGGGCATAAACAAATAAATCCTTAAAAAAAAAACCAAAACAGACACATCAGTAACACAGGACAGGGCAGCATTAAAGAGAAAGGAAACAGCCAACAAAGAGAGAAAGAGGAGAGAGAAAGAGAGAGAGAGAGAGAGAGAGACTGTGTGTGTGTGCGTGCGCTTGTGTTTACAGATAGGATAGAAAATAGGAACTGAGGAAAATGGAAGTTTTAGGAAATGAAACTTGAGCCCTAGGCAGAGTCCATTTCCAAAAGTCTAGAATGATTACTGAGTACAGTTTTTCTTTATCTGTTTGGCTATTCATTTTGTCCGTAAGATATATTCCACTAGAGGTATAGAGTCAAAATAGCATGTTAAAATCATTTGGGAATAGTTCATATATTTTTCCTTGATTCCTTATATATTTTAAGGAATAGATTTACTTTTTAGGGATTGCTGTTTACCTTGTTTATCCTGATAGTTTATTATGAACATTTCAAACATAAAGAAAAGTTGAAAAACTTGTACAAGATTCTATAATTAGCGTTTTACGTATTTTCTTTATCACATATCTATTCATCTACCCATTACTACATCCATCAACTTATTTGTTTTGTTACAAAACAAGGCAAGTTGTATACATCATGTAATTAATTCCTAGATGTTTTAATATGGAAATATGGATTGTTTTTTAAAATATGAATTTGGCATTATAATTAGAAAATATATTTACATGGTTCCCAAAATAGAGAAGCCTAGCATCTATTGCTGTCTCCTCTTCTCTTTTCCCTGCCTCCCTTATCTCCCTATTATACAATTTCATTTTCCTTTGATTTTATTTTAATATATTTTAATAATATATTAAATAATATATTAAATATTTTAATATATTTTAATAATATATTAAATAATATAATATATTAAATAATATATTAAATAATATATTTAATAATATAATTAAATAATATATTAAATAATATTAAATTTAATATTTTAATATAAATATTTAATATATTTAATAATATTTTAATATAGAAACATGCATTTTAAAGTATTCTTTAGTTCCTTAGATATATGATAATGTATCATAAAATTTTCTCCATTTTTATTCTTTAACACACTATAGTCTTGATTTCACTCCATATAGAGAAATTCCTTGCTCCTTTTATAGTTGGATAGTATTATGTTGTATGGTGGTTATTTGATTTGACCGCTACCATATTGATACTTTTTTTTTTCAGTTTGGCAGAGACAACATAGAAAATGGTTAAACTGTAACATTTTAATATTTTGTATAGAGTCTCAGCACATCTAAATAGTGTAAAATTTACATTTCTTGCGGTTAATGCACACGTGTGTATGTGTGCGCATGCAAAATTGGAAGAAGATGATCTTCCCCATTTTGTTCAAGTAGTGAGTTTCTAGTGGAATTTCAGTTTATCCCTGGAAAGTATAATTTGGAATGTAACAAAGCTAATAAGCTATATTTTCACTGGTTTAAGAGAAGAGAGAGTTTCCTAAATGTGAGAATTTAGCAAAGAGAAGGAGTCATGTGCTCCTGTTTAACTGGAGATGTTAAGATAACAGGATAAAACCTAAATCACCGTTTCTGAATGCATGCCTTCCCTTTTCCACAACTACCTGAGTATTTGTGTACTTCAAAGGACCTCTTCTTACTAATTCAAGGGTTTATTTGATTTTAGGACATTTTTCATCCCTGTTTGGTTTTTCTTTGTCAGTACATTTTGTGTAAGATAGGAAAATGCCCTGGACTTTGAAATAGAAGTGCATAATTTTATTTTAGGATTTTATCATTTACTATTTGGGTGTCTTTGATCAGTAAGCCTCAGGGTTTAGGACAAATTTGATTAATAATACGCTGTCTTTTACTTGAGTCACGTGAACAATTTTTTATAGAACTGAGTTTTAGGAAGAGCTTTACCTCTTCTGAGGAACTGAAATGTTTCCTTTTGCAAATACTAACAATGTATAATGGACTAAGTCTTCTTAATCTCTCCAACTGCCAAGAAACTGAGAGACATATTTATGAACTATTCCTAGATAAGGCATAGGTGCTTGTGGATGGATATGTATGTTTTCTTTCCTCCTTTTCTACCCATCGTACACGTCTTGACTTCGTAATTTTTTTTCTAACTTCCTATTTTAAATTATTTTTTCTTTATCATTGTCTTTTTCATGTTATACGTGGTACGTATTAAGAATTAGGAAGTGAACATGGCTCAACTGATAGAGTGTCTGTCTACCATATGGAGGGTCCAGGGTTCGATCCCCAGGGCCTCCTGACCCGTATGGTAAGCTGGCCCACACGCAGTGCTGCCACGTGCACCCCCACGTAGGGGTGCCCCATGCGCAAGTATGCCCCACAAGGAGAGCCGCCCTGCATGAAAAAAGTGTGGCCTGCCCAGGAGTGGCACCCCCCACACAGAGAGCTGACGCAGGAAGATGCAGCAAGATGATGCAACAAAAAAAAGAGACACAGTTTCCCAGTGCTGCCAGATAATGCAAGTGGACACAGAAGAACACACAGTGAATGGACACAGAGAGCAGACAACGGGGGGCGGGGAGAGGGAGGAAGGGGAGAGAAATAAATAAAATAAAATCTTTTTTTTTTTTTATGTATAAAGATGTGCTTGCTGTAATTGACATAAAACACTGTGCCCCATGAGAATGTCCAGCTGTTGGATCCATTATCAGGGGGAGGGAGGGCAGGAAAAACACGAAAGCAGGGTGGTAGAAGTTCGATGAGACTAGAGTAGAAGAAGGTGGCAGATGTGATTTGAGTACAAGTGAAACAACCCTTGGACAATTCTCAGAAATAGCTGGGGGAACCCATGAGGTGGGCTAATTTCATGTATTCAGTGCATTGCATACTAAAGTGATCATGATTGGGTCTCAAATATAAATGTGATGTTATTTAGTACAGTCTGGAGTATGTAGGTTATACGTGTGAATATAATCACAAATTGTTATTAGGTTACTTGGGGAAATTAGAGAACAAAGTTAATAGAATATAAATTCATACAATGAACATGCTGTTCTCCCTCTCTCTTTTCTTCCCTGGTTTAAACTCTATGTAGGAGCCACTGATGAGAGCAGCAATTATAAGAAATTCAGCCAACCAACTCATGACTATTTACTGAGTACCTTTTATGTTTCTGAGCTTGTAGGACTTGATGTTGTTGTAAATAGCTTGTCTTAGACCCTAACTTATATAAACACACATGTACACACTCCGTTTTTGGTTCTAGCATCTGAAGAGGTGGAAAGACTGCAGTATTAAATATAGGTAATGAACGGCACTTTGTGCAATGAAACCTCATTTCCTGACAACTTCCCAGCTAGCTGAGTAACTAACCATTTGTGATGAGTTCATCTAAGAGGATTATAAATCCCCATTATTTCTTTATACCAAGACCAGCCAGTGGCTAAGGAGCAATATCCATCAGTTTATCAACAACTACAGAACTGAGTCAAACTAATATCTTAGAGTTGTCTGGTTGGAGAAACATTGTCATTGTGTTTTCTAATTATTAGAGATATGTCCTCAAATTCCTCTCTTAGCTTTATTTCATGATCAGAGACAAATCAAACCCTACAAATGACTCTGCAACAGCCAGAGGTAAAGAATTCAAGGAGAGGACAAAAAGAGCCTAAGAGTCACACCTTGATGACAGGGAAAAGACAGTATTGCTCCTCTAGTAGTTTCCTTGTTGTTAAATCTAATAAATTTGCTCTTTGTTTAGTATCAACAAAGTTGGGAAGGGTGCTACTTGTATTTTCCAGGCATCATCTGCACAACTCTCCCAACCTTCCTACCCAGCTTTGTTGATTACAGCTCTCAGGGATCTGTGTAACATAAGCCAACCTTCCAATTCCATGCCTTGTAGAAGTAAGTCATTTGCCCAATTGAAAAAAAAAAGTGTTGTTAGGGTTTATCTTCTTACTGCTTCCTTTGCACCAAGCCCTTGAGGCTGAATAAGTTGTTTCTTTGTTCTCTGCTACCACTCAAACATAAAATACACATCTTCTTTGAATTTCACCTATAAAATACACTAAAGCACTTGTGAGCTTAGTAAATTTTATTGAATATTTTCAGATAGGGAGAAAAAAGAAAGGATTACATCACAAACGACACAGCAAGCACTTCTTGTACATCCTAAACAGTTTTTTTCCCCTTACTCTGTCTTTCCCCAATACATTTTAAGTTTTCCTAAGTGTGGATAACTGTCCAGCAATGTGTTTGAATCTTGTAGATCCCTTATAATTGTCAGCAGCTAGACAAATGTAAATGAAGGACTGAATTTATTGTAAGGCTTGGCTCATTGACCAGCAGTTGTTAGGTACAGTAGAGTTTTAGGAAATGGAACCCAGGGCTGGAATGCTGCAGAGAAAAAAAACCTTCCCTATCTAAATCTCTGTTCAAGAGACCAGCTAGACTGAAATTGTCTTTCCAAAGGTAAAATCATAGGGAGAAGGATTCTTCATGGTCCAGCAAGTTTTGGGTGCCCCAAACAGGATTAATCAGCTTTAACCAATGAGTGGAGGGATGTGTTGTGAAAATGTGGATGCTGCCTTAGAGAAATGGATAAAGGGAGAAAGAAATAGGGGGACGAGGAGGCAGCGGGCATTGTATTGAACTTTACATTTCATCATGCTATATATCTATATTTTAAGGCAGCAGTCAGGACAGATTTTGTTACATTTCTCATGAACACGTTAAGTGGGTAATGGTGTCCTCTACTACAAAACACGGGGTTCAAGTCAGTACCCATTCTCAAGGCCCTCACATAGCACGAAAGGGCTTCCCTCACTTCCCCTTTCATTTCGTGGACAAACCCAAGAAGGCTGACACTTTCCACAATACATACATTCTGATGAAGTCGTTTCCTAGCCAATTTCTCTAAAGCCTTGAGAAGTTGTCCCCTGGAACAGGATATTTTCTCTATTTTTAGACCTTTTAAATAGTGGGTGATTGCTTTATTTTCAGATATCTTGTGAAATTCCTCGAATTGGCGTACTGAAATCACTTGCTGCAGGTGATCTTCAGTGTCCTTTAAGCACAATACTTCCTTAAGAGTATTCTCAGCCTTTCTGTGGAGGCCTTCTTCTATATACATTTTGGCCAAGCCAATAGAAGCCAACTTGAATGTGGGCTTTAGCTGCAAAGCCTTCTGAAATTCATCTATAACCAGTTAACCCAATCTGTTATTTTCCCCGTCCCACCCCCTACATTGGTTGGCTGTAGCTTTCTCTATTTGGATTACTTTCTCTTTGTAGCAGAGCCCTATCTGGTGATGCAGGACTACAGAGGCTGGTGCTGCCTGCAAGGCCCTATTTAAGAGCTGAAGAGCTTTATCCCGGGAGTCATTTCTTCTGTAAAACTTGGCCGCATATCGCCAGACATAGGTCTGCGAGGACATGCTGGTCAGTGCTTCTTCAATGTACTTTTCTCCTTCAGCTTCTTGTCCTGCTTCCTGGAGCTTCAGCGCAAGGAGAACCTTAATATATGCATCTCCTGGATTTAGCCTGATGGCCTGCCTCAGGGGATACAGAGAAAACCCGTGTTCTCCCTGTTTTGCTGTGATAAGGCCATCCAGGCGAAAGAGGGTAATAGCGTACCCAGTGCTGGATTCAGGGTTTTCAGGGTCCACCTCCAGAACTTCTTCAAAGCAGGCCTTGGCCCGTTCGTAATTCTTTCCTCCACACTTCAGCAAGGCCCATCCTTCCTCACACTTCGTCTCAGGACACTCCATTCTATTGCGGGAGAGATTTGCAAACTTCTTGCAAGTGTTCTCCACCTTGTCCAGGTAAGTCAGGGTTTCTGTCAGTCTGCCCATGTGGAAATACACCCAGGCATAGTTGCCCCAGGTAACCAGACTTCTCAGGTCAGATTGGTCAGCATGTTCTTGCTGGATTAAGTCTTCAGCTTCTTTAAAGCTCTTCAGGGCTTCCTCATTCTGGCCTTTCAGGTGTTTCACATAGGCCAGTGGGTTGTGTATTCCCACATTGTATTTAGTTTCCAGGACTGAATCTCCTCCAGACCCTGTTTTCTAAATTAGGAATTTCAGTGTTATCAATGAGCAGCTCCCATGTAAAGTGGCATCTCAATTGAACCAAGATCTCTTCAGTGAGATTCCCATCTGATTCCTCACTGTAAAAATAGACAGCAGTTATTTCTATTTTTAGGAGCAGTCAGTCTAATGGAAAGCTAGTACTTTGAATACTCAAAATTACTCCTACCACCACCTGTCTCTCTGCCTCAGTTATCTGTTGCCTTCCTGAATTTTATGGTCACATCATCAAGACAGAGCTGATTGATATAAAAATCCTGAGGACATGCCGGTCACTTCATGGTACCAACAGGTAGGTTATATGTAGTCTAAAAGGCAACCCAGAAGAGATTAATTCTGCTAATGTCCAGTTAACTTTTAACACCACCATTCCACACTGCAAAATCCCTTCCCCCTTCTGCCCTGCTTCCAACATTATATTACACTGCTAATATTGCCAGAAGAAATAAGGGGAGAGTGTCTGCAGAAGGGCAGATTCTTTCTCATCTTTCCCATATTCGCAATACATACACACTTTTTGGATTTATGTCTTTCCAAGAGGAGTTCTGAGCAGTGTATTATAGCTAGAAGAGCTAAATATGGTTTCAAATGATGGGTTTCATGAACACTTGAGCTGAGCTGGAGAACATGGTAGGGCATCCTACTTCCCACCCCTGTATGAACTTACCCAACCTGTCCCAAACAGATTGCAAAATGGGCAGAATCACCTCATAATGGCAGATTACCTGCATGGGGACAGAAGTAGAGGATGAGAGAACATTGTACAAGGTCAGGTATGTCCATGTGACAAAGTGGCAAGCCCTGCTTTTCTAATACAGTGACCCTGATGTCAGGCAATGCTGCCATCTAATGGATGACAGGTACTCAAAATATCAATAATTAGAGTAATCTCTCTGCCACCCATGGGAAAGAGGAAATCATAAAGGGGACAGCAGGACTGGAAGTTTTCTTCCCAGTATTTTTCCCTCCTATGAAGTGGACCTGAAGTCCTGTTGCCCTGACCAGAACATGAGGGAAGAAAAAGAAATTTGTTTCTAATACTCAAAAAAGTGGCCTTCACATCCGATATAGGTATGTTTACCTCCATGTCCTCAACCAATTATCTTACATTTCATACTTAACTTCTTTTCCACTCGTTAGGCCCAAGGAAGGTTCCCAGAGGGAATCCTTATGAAGTTGTCTTTTACTCTGTGTATAGCAGTGTACAGCAAAAACCAATATTTATATAAATCTTTTTGTCCTGATGCATAATATCTAAATATAATGTAATCACACAGACACACACAAACCAGACTAAGAGACACTCCTTTTTGAAAATAAAAGAGAAAGTTCACAAAATGGCAAATAACATTATCCATGTGAGCAGCAGAGTCTTACACTTACTACCTCCTGTGCTAATACAACGGCAGCTCAGTACATTCTTCCCATTTCGCTCCTGAAAATTTCCTTGAGTGCATATCTGCCCACAGTCCCAAACCATCCTCTCTCCAGGCCTTAGCTGGTGACGTCCATGACCTGCTATGTTATTGGTTCAGGGCACAACTGTGTGGTTGACTGTTGAGGTAAGGAGCTCCAGAAACTTTCCTTTACAACATCCAACCATGACCTGGAAATATTACCCAATGAAACCTGTGCTTATATTGGGCGTAGAGGGGAGGGGGAAATCAGGAGTCAGAAAAATCAGTATTGTGCTGAAGAATGTTCACTGACTTACCCCTGAAGAGATGAAATCATGAAGAACTTTGACCCAAGAATTCCACCTCTGCAGACCTCAGTCCAGGGTATGATGGAGGACAGTCACTGTCCAGTGGAAGATCACTCACATGGAGTGCCAAGACCTGGGAGAACTGCTAGAATATTTGGTGATGAGTCATTCCAGGAATTTTACACATGTAACCTAATCTCAGGCATCTCTGTTGCTGACCCAGCCAGTGCATTTGTGAGAAGTGCAAACAGGCCCTCCTGGATGGACTCAATCAGGGCCACGGTGCCATGCATTGATGAGTGGAAAGTAACATGGATTTCAACACTCACTGCAAAACTTCAAGTGCACAACTTATACAACCTTACAGGGCTACCCTGCTAACCTGCTAGAAGAGAATTATTATACTGTCTTATTCTTATAGGTTGTCAGGGACATATGTCATCTTTTGCCTTCTTGGCTTGGGCCCTGGGAAGACTGTGGGGTAGAATGTCATCAGGGATATCCTCATTCTCTAACTAGAAATGCTGAGACACATATACATGCATGTGTATGTGTGAGGAGGAGGACCTTACTCCTCCATGCATGTGTCAGATAGAGGCTTGTCATTACCACAGGTTGTCAGGCGTTTCCCTGGATCCTTTCCCCTTGAAACTTTTTTTCCACATATGTTTTAAAATTGTCATATATACATAACAAAATTTGCCATTTTAACCATTTTAAAATGTACATTTCAGTGGTATTTATTACATTTCCAATGTTGTGCTACCATTACCACCATCCATTACCAAAACTTTTTCATCACCCAAAACAAACACTGTAGCCGTTAAGCAACAATTCCCCATTCCTCCTCCCTTCAGTCCCTGGTGTTAGAAAGAAAGCTGTACCTAAAAGAGAATGAACACCCACCTGATTGCAGAGAAGAAAAGAATTTATTCACAATCTTGCAAGAATGGGCTCATGACCTGTGTAAAATGGCCAGCGCGTGCAGCAACAATACCTAGTAACATTTATATCCTGAGCTTAACATGCAGGTCCCTCCCCTGTTCCCCATTGATTGGGTACTTCAGAGGTTACAGCCTGTCCGAGAGGCCTAACTAATGTAATTTTCCTCTTTTAGTTACCACTCCCATTCCCTACATTCTGGGGACTTGATAGTGGGCACCAATTTTAAACCTGGTGCCAGAGCCATTAGAGCCTTTGTCCCTCCTCCGTTAAGTGCAGAGCCGGTTTTGGCTAGTTCCTCTGTTAGGATGTGGGTGACTCATGAAATAAACCATGAGACTGATTTTAGTTTCTATTTCCCCCTTTCCATATCTCTTTCATGTGAAAGTTGAACTTAACCCTTTTCTTACACTGGTAAGCTCTAGTATACTTTCTGTCACTATGAATTTGCTTATTCTAGATATTTCATATATGGAATTATGTTTGTCCTTTAGTGTCTGGCTTATTTCATTTAGCATATTTTCCAGGTCCATCCATGTTGTAGCATGCCCTTGAGCCATTTTGATCAGTGAAAATATGTGGAAGAAGGAACCCAATCTGTTTTTCTGTCCCTGCACCTACTGGAATCAGGGATGTTTTTATATGGGCTTTATTCAGTCCCAGAAAGTGCAGAGCTCCTTTAGGTCACCTGGATCAGGGGACCCTATAAACATAAGCACAGGCCCCTGCAGAACCTCTTGGGCAGTGTAGCTACCAAGATGGGGGAGAGGGAAGACCTGGCTTTCTGTTAACTCTACAGATGCAGACACAGCTAACATCAGTTTATTGACCTCAAGCCCATTATATTCAAAAGAGGGACCTGGAGTCTTTTGTAGTGAATTCTTTCGCAATCTCTCACTTGTGATCTCCTCCCAGGGAATGTGTAGATGTTTGCTGGAGAAAGAATCCTGGAGGAATGGTTCCTTTTACCCCAAGCTCTTCATTTTCCACTGACTGAAACATCAGATGAAAGGAGTCTAGCAGGTAGGAATGTTTCTGAGCAGAAAATATTTTCTTCTGTTCACCAGTTCTAACTAAACCAGGAAATAAAAGTGTGGACTTTCTGGATAAAACCTGATAAAATTTCTTATTTTCTATCATCTTTTGTAGTGGTTTTTCAAATTTTAGCAGGCATCAAAGTCAACTAGAAGACTGTAACACATTAATTGATGGGGCTCACCCCTAGTTTCAGAATCAGTATGTCGGGTTGAAGACTGAGAACTTGCATTTCAAATGAGGGCCAAGGTTTTGCTGATTCTGCTGGTCCTAGGACCACACTTTGAGAACTATTGACTAAGGGAATAGCAAATTTCATAGTACTCACAAGACTTTTTCTTTGTATTCATTAAAAACAGAAAAATGAATATCTTTTAAAAATAGCTCATTCTCCTTCCCATTTGGATTTCATCACCTTTACCTTAATGGATCTAATGCTTTTGCCCTGACTGGGCCCCCTGTCAGTCTCCTTTTTCAGGCCCAGACCTCTGCTTTCTGGTAAATAGTTTGTAAGCATCCTCTGGAAAATTGTTGCTATGTTAGACACAAAATCTCTTTTGGAACTAAGATAACTTTCTCATTCATCTCCTTGGAAGCTCTGTACTCTTATTAAGCAAGTCCTGTATTAGAACAGTCAGGAAACTTGCCACTTTGCATATATTCTCATTTTGCTCCTGCAGATGTCCTTTCCACCTCTCTTCGTTGTTCTCTGTGCTGGGGAGGCTGACTCTATGGATGTGTTAACTGGACATTTTTATTTTTTTACTTTCTTTTGGGTTCGGCTGGGAAGCACCAGCCAGAAATTAAGAGCGCAGGAAGGTGTGGAGATAATGGTATATATTCCCAAATCCCCACTCCGCTGAGCTCTGGGTTGTTAGTGGTTGCATTTCTCACCAAAGGCCCCTACTCCACTTGAGAGGTACCTCCCCTATTGCTCCTGCTCCAGATAAGTGTCTCTCCAGGTACTGGTAACTTCTTCTCTTCTTGCTTCTACAAGCTTAGAGGTGTCAAGCTACCTCTACTGCTAACCCCATGAGCATGTACCATCTCCTGTTGATTTTCCTTAACTTTTCCCATACCATCTTAAATAATGCTCTTATTAAGCTTACCTCAATTACCAGATCTGCAAAAGTCAGAACTATGATTGAGGAGGAGTCCTATTTAAGAAGTGGCCCTTAAGGAAAGTTTTAGAATCTCCAAATGCACAGAAACAAGGTCAGTGTAGCAGAGAAAAAGCCTTTACTTCATGGTTCTGGGAGACGGCAGGTGCTCTGCAGTACTTTGGTTCAGGCTGGAAGACATGGAGGCTCCTCTAAGATTTGTCTACAGAGTTCTGGGGTTTTTCAGATAAGTGTGTGTGTGTGTGTGTGTGTGTGTGTGTGTGTGTGTGTGGTATCCCCAGGGGATTTTGCACATTCTTGAGGTCCAATAAAATTGGCAGGGTTGCTTCTTGGTGAAACGAAACAGAGAGAGAGAAGTTTGTCTCTGCTTGATAAGGAGTTACTGCTCAGTTTTGGCAGTTGAGAGGCTGTTTGGGAGAAGCAGTTTTGATATGCAAATTATGTGCTGAGGTCAATGTGGCCTAAGAGATAGAGGATACCTGAACCTTAGAAGATGTTGTGGAAAGAGCAAATGGAGCTAACATGACACAGGGTGTGAGCAAATGTGCCTTGTGCTCTACGAACGCTGTATCTGTGCTGAGGACATTTTTCTCCTGCTTTCTAAAAGAAACTTTCTACTTAAGACCACCTGAAGTGTTCAGTTTCCTGGAAACTTCAGTCTGCTGGATAGTGGAATGGTTTTCATACCTGCTGATGCACTCTGGCTGTACTTTGGCTGTGACCAAAATGTCTCTTTTACCTTAAATGATTCATGCCCTTGCAAGACATAACATCTTTGCCTTTTCTGTGTATGCGGTAAAAAGGATAGAAGAACAGGTTATATTCTGATTAGTTTTCTGGACCACAAACTAGGCTCATTCTATGGACCTCTACTCTCTCCTTCCATGGAATTAGCTCATGTTCTTGGTTCATGTGGTAAAAATGATTCATGTCAGCCAACCATATTGTCCAAAGGGAACTTACTCCTGTCCACATTGATTTCATCATGGGCAAGCACTTTGTACCTGAGGGAACAATTAGACTTACTTCGTTGGGAATTTGGAACTGAGACTTGGAAAAGTATTCAGCTTTTCTTGAGTTGTTGGTACTGTAAACACCTCAGGTTGGCAGTTTTGTTTTTCAAGAAAGGCTGAAAAAAATGGGGAGAGATGGTTTGCAAACAGAAAGGTGAAACATATGCTTATAGAGAAACTAATGAAAAATGGAGAGCAAGTATTCATAGTGTTTGACTGTTTCACTTGTATTTGTTGGCAAAACCCTGCTGTATCTTTAGAACATTTTCCCATTTTTCCATTAGGGTATGGATTCCTGTACTGCTTTGATAAATGCCATCACTCAAAAGCTAATGAGTCTTTCTGGCATATCCAGAAGATTCCAGTTTCATCTTGGCAGTAGTTTAAATTCTTATTTGTTATATGGTCCTCTGTGGTCCCTTATAAATAGTGAAAAACTTGACCGTTAAATTCATGATTGCCAGTGACTTGGTCTGTGCAATCCTGGGTGTTGATACTTTAGATAGACAATTCAGATGTGAGGACATTGCTTCCTTCAACCATAGATTTTCTGTCTAGAAAACAGGAAGCAGATACTAAATGAGACCGTTTCAGAATGAGTTTCAAATTTTAGACGAATATTCTGTTATGGATTATAGAGGAAATACATTTAATAGAAAATGGGTCAAGTGTACTTGTTTTCCTGCCTACTACCAGATAACATTAAGGCATTTGTTCTCCAAGAGAGCTCAGGTACTTGAAAACAAGTAGAGTCAAAACATCTCTGGACTGGTAGGTGCTCAAGCACAGGGGGTTTAGTTATGCTCAAAAACTCTCGTGTCTTCTCTATCTCTGGGCAGATGACACTGGTTGTGTGATTGAGAGAACAGGAGGACTGGCTCATGTACTTTAGAAGTAAATGGTTGGCGTATAGCTGAGGTGACCTTTGTTGTAGGAAGAGGCAACATGTGGCGTTCAGATAGGGTCCTCTTGGTTTGCCAGGTTCATTAGTTTACTAGGGCTGCCATAACAATGTACCACAAATTGGGTGGCTTAAAGCAACATAAATTCATTCTCACACAGTTTTGCAGAGTAAAGGTCTGAAATCAAAGTGTTTTTGCCCCCTTATAAGTCTTTAGGGAAGAACGCTTCCTTGTCTCTTCCTAGTTTCTGGTGGCTCCTGGCAACTTTTGGTGATCCTTGGCTTGTAGCTGTATTACCCCGGTCTCTGACTCTGTCTTCACATGGACTTCTTCCTTCTGTGTTTCTGTGTGTCCTCTCCTTGTCTTATAAGAACACCAGCCATTGGATTTAGGGCACACCCTAGTCCAATATGACCTTAACAATTACATCTGCAAATACTATTTCCAAACAAGGTCACATTCTGAAATTCTGGGTAGACATGGATTTGCGGGAAACACTTTTCAACCCACTAAATCAAAAGGCTGAGTAGGATGCCAAGATCCTATTGTAAAAAAACAATATGTGAAGTTTGTAACGGTGGAAGGAAAGGGCCTGGAGGTTTTTACTGAGCCTGAGTCTGGGTACTTAAGCTGTTGATAAGGTATGGCCTGTGCTCTCTGTATGGGCCTAACAGGAGAAGTTGAAATGTTTATCTGTGAAAGTCTTCACCCATCAAGATACCAGTTTTCAGCAACAGGTGCCATTCAACCTGTTGCTTTCTCTGATGTCCTGTGAAGACTTCTCTGACTTTCAGAGACACCGACAAGGGCCATCCCCTGGCCTTGTTGGTGCCAGGGGAAGGCAGTAGGACTTGACAGCTGTCAGATAGAGGAGCCTCTGAAACTTCCAGGAACTCTACTATCATGGCCAAAGTATCAGCATAGTGGTTCTGGTCTTCTAGATGAATGATCCTTCAGATGAAGTGTATGAAGACTAGGGCCCATCACCCCTGACGATTTCAGCCCCAGAGAGTATTTTCAGAACATTCCATGAGCCTCCTATAATCTGTATCCCAGCTTAAACAAATACTACCACATTGCCAGCCTTTGCACCAATCATTACCTTCAACTTCTCACCTTAACCAGAACCAGGCTTTCCTATAAATTAAGCGCCATATTTTCACTCATTTCCAGATTAAATAGGATGGCCAGGTTGAGGTAAAAAAAAATCTAGATAGAGTTGCATGATTTCCTCTACAAAAAACCTAGGCAACCGATAGGTGGTAGAATACTTTCCTGTAAAGATGAAGAATGAGGAGAAAATGAAGAGCAGCAGGGACAGAAAAGGTTGGAAGGATTTAGATAATCAGAGTGTCTATACTTTGGGCAGTGACAATGGAGGATAGGGATGTACATTCTGGTGGAACACACCAGAATCTGTCAAGTCTGGTTACCAGCACAAAGCACCCAGTCCAGGAATCCAGGGAGGTCTTCGATGAAAGTCCCCTGGACTAGGGTCAGCAGTTTATGCCCAAAAGATACTATAGAGAGCCATTGTCAATTTGTGGAAGAATGAGGTTACAGATGTGGGAGAATGAGGTTTGATTTTCTGTGGTTCTATGGGAAAAAAAGACTCTCTCTGAGTTTTGAGATATTGGTCTATAAAGAAAGTTCCATATTGTTTACATCATCTAGCAGCATTTGTATTGCTATCAATGCACTACAGAGGAGCTTACTCAAGCATTTTGTCCATTTTAATGATCTTTATTGTTTGCTGTTGATAGTTCAAACTAGCATGTGATTATCTGCATTTGATCAGTAGTAGAACATGTGCTTACGGTCATAGAATGTAATGTGGCCACTGAAGTGTACAGTACTAGATGTGTGGATGGCAAAGTCTACATCTACAGTCATATTATTCTTCTGGGGTTTTTTTTTGTTTGTTTCTGCCAGTTTTCAGCCCATCTGTTATGAAGCAACAACCACGATACTACATACACATGTTTAATGAATTCTTTCTATGAGACCATGGCTGGTGAAATTGCCCACACAATAAATAGGAAACAGGGAAATTTGGAAAACCGCTACTCTGAAATCTTCTAAAGTGAAAGTGAGCTATCCTGTAAGTTTTTGTATCTTGGTTATAAAGGGGTTAGTGCCACAAGATAAGTGAATGCCCAAGGCTGATAGCAATTTCCCTTTGAGTGTATATTTTCAAGATAGTGTTATATACTTCTTTATGGTTTACTTATAATTATCAAGTAAAATTGTAATCTGAGTCACTGTTTCTTCATTGCTTAGGCCCATAACTAAACTATATTTCCCATCCTGCCTTGTAGTGATGTGTGGTAATGTGCCTGAGTTTTGACTAAAGGAAAAAGGGCAAGCATTATATGTGCCACTTCCTGTCCTGACCCATATAACTCACATATATGGACCTCCATGTTCTTGTCTCTTTCATGTAAACATGTGGAAGCAGCATATTAAAGATGGTGGGGTCAAAAGATGGAAGGAGTCTTGGTCGCTTAATCACTGGATGGAGGAGAGCCACTTGCCAATCAGGAATACCTAGTTTTCCTTTTATGAGAGAGAGAGAAAGTGTCCATGTTGTTTCCGAAAGCCGTATTTTTAGGCAACAACTTTCATTACTCTAACTAATAGATGATTAGAAAAATATTTTATACATATCCCTAAATTTCAGATACCATGATCTGTTCAATTTCAAGCTATTACTTTCATTGGGCTAAATAGTTCTTTAATTCTTTAATTGTTAAAGGAGAGAATTGCTAGGGCACTATGACAGAGACTTGTCAGAATGTTTCCTATGTGCTTTTAGTCCTGGTTTACTGAAAAGTCCATGCAATATTTAACTATTTAAAGAACAGTGTTTTTTAAAATTGCCTGATTTGTCTTGGACCTTTTACTGGTCTTGCTTCATTGTAGTTGGTGATGAATGATGGAGAGGTGGCTGTAGCTAGAGCTGAGCATCTTCAGGGTCAATCCGCTCCAGCCAAAGAGCATCAGGAACACACCTGTGATTAATAAGTTGGGTAAATAACTCATCTCAGAGAGGAAAATGTGGGGCATCTCAGCAAAATGGTGTTAGAAAGGATTTAGGGAAGCAGATGTGGCTCAAGCAATTGGGCTCCCATCTACCATATAGGAAGTCCAGGGTTCAATATCCAGGGCCTCCTGGTGAAGGCAAGCTGGCCCATGTGGTGAGCTGGCCCACGTGGAGTGCTTGCCCAGACGGGAGTGCTGCCCAATGGAGAGCTGACACAGCAAGATGACACAACAAAAAGAGACACAGAGGAGAGACAATATGAGATGCAGCAGACCAGGGAGCTGAGGTGGCATAAGAGAATGATCGCCTCTCTCCTACTCCGGAAGGTCCCAGGATCAGTTCCTGGTGCTGCCTAATGAGAATACAAGCAGACATAGAAGAACACACAGCAAAATGGACACAGAGATCAGACAATGGAGGGAGCGGGGATAAATAAATAAAATTTAAAAAAAAAGAAAGGATTTATTGACATTGGGCTTCTAAGATGATTTTGGAGAGTTTAAGGATGTGGGACTTGGCTCTGATTTGGAAGCTATCAGGAAGCAGGAATGATTCTATAATTAGATATTTTAATAAATTGTGTCTAAAAGGAGGGAAGAATAGACCAGTGCTACAGCTGTAATTTGAAACGAGTCCTAGTCACTCATATTAGCCAGGTTAGGGGACAGTTTGGTCACTTTCATGACTTGGACAATGTTGATGTTTTTGTCTGTGTTCATATATGATTATGAAATGTTCTTTTCTCTTGATCTTTGTCTAATCTTATCTTTGTCTTGCTCCATCACGGTCACAGGACAGCCTTGACTGATATTGATGTTTTGTAAAATTGTTTATCTTCTACAGGAGAACATGAAGGCCCAACTGTGAGTACAAAACAGCTCCTAGCAACAGCAACATCAAGATGATAACATCTAGGCAGGTCCTGGATGTCAGGGGCTGCTTTTCTCTTTCTCATCAGAGAACTTCTTCATTAACACTCTAGCGGAGAGGAGGGTATCCTGATCTTTCTAAGACCAACGATTACATAGATAAGAAGGATTACCCAAAAGGTGAACATCAGGAAATGAATCTATTTTATGCATGTGCATCTCAAATATGTAAATCTCTTAGGAAAAGGGTATGCTCAAGAAGGGGTATAGTGTAAAATTTCTTTCCATGTAACTTAAATGTGCATACTCTAATTATAGAAATAGGCAGTAAAACTCCCTGTGCATAATGGGAATACAGAAATGGAGGGTGCAACTATCCAGGTAACAAAGCATAGGGAACCAGGCCCAGCTGTTCCACTGTGGAAGTATTAGTTCACTTAAAGGGCTAGTGTGACTGTGAGGTAAACACACCTTTATTTGGGGATGACAAGCCCAGACCATTAGAAAGAACCTCTTAGACCTGCCCGGTAACAGAATTATCTGATGATAGGGGTGTTTCTCATAGACATGTGCCATCTCTCATCTATTTTTATTTTTTGTTTTTAATTTTTTTTCTCATCTCTCTTAAAACAGAATGCTCTGAGTACAAGAGAGTAAAACTCCATCATGGAACAGTCCTTATTACATAAAAGTGCTACTAGGATGTTTTTCCTGCGGTTCCTCTCCCTTCTGCTTAGCTTGCCTGTAATGAAAAATATTAACAAATTTCATCCTCATTTGCCTTTGTACACAAGAGACTGTGTTGCTCAGTGGTGAACTTCACCATTGTTGGGGTTAGATTACCTGGGTTCATTACTGAGTTTTCCACTTACTGGCTGTGTGATCTTGAGCTAGTTGATTGACATTTCTAAGTTATATTTCCTTACCTGTAAAATCAGGGTAGTAACGGGACATTCCTCATGAGGTTATGGTATCATGAAATGAGATAATGCATGGAAATTACTTCTCATTTAAGAACATTTAGCAATCATGGATATCATTTCAAAGTGTAAGTCTCTCCATCTGTACAGGTGGCATTTAGGGCTGACCATCAGCCTAAGTCCTTCCCTGAATAATTTCTCTCTCAGTGGTTACTGAGAGAGAAGTGTCCCATGTCATGTCTCTGACTTTTGAGATAGGGGTTCTCCACCATGAGATGCAGGCCAGGGAATTCTAGATATTCCACCTTAAAACCCATGTCAGTGACCCCTAGACATGTCAAAGCATGGAGCACTGGCAAACCCTCTTGGGTAGCTGTCTTCAGCACCTCCCTAAGAGGGACTGACCAGTGTAGGAGGGGAAAAGATTTTTGGATAGAGGATCACTTTCTCTCAGCTCTCTTTCTCTAGTTCAGTACCAGATGGGAGACTTCTAGCAGGCCATTTGATTCTTAGGTGATAATATTTTCTGTAAGGCATCAACCCTAACCCAACTCTGAAAGAAAGGAATGGAAATGTAACTACATACTGAAATAGAGGTTAGGAAAGATGTTTGTGTTGAACTCAATAAGGTTTTGGAATTTTCCTACATAAAATTATTTCTTAGTAATAGTGTGTCAGAGAAACAGAGCAAGTGTTTATCATGTGGTTGCTCTGAATTTGGCAGCAGTCCTGTTTCTGTGGGACTCTGGCTCAGCTAATTAGGTATTCAGAATCTTGCCTAGTCTATCCTTGGCATAAACAGACCCAAGAACCCCACAGGTCAGAGCAGCAGTAAGGAGAAAGGAAACAGAAACAAAATGTATGTGAGAGCATGTAAATGCAATGCCTTCCCCCCAGCGTGGGACATGACACCCGGGGATGAGCCTCCCTGGCACCGAGGGATCACTATCAACTACCAACTGATGATGCAACTGGAAAATGACCTTATACGGAAGGTTCAATGCGGATCAGCAGAATATCCCTGTCTACATAAAATAACATGATTTTAAAATGCTGTTTGACCTAATGTAAGGGGGAAATGGAAAGGAGAAATGAGTTTATATGGCTACGAGTCTCTAAAAAAGAGTCTGGAGGCTGGCAGAAGGATTGCCCTTATGCACAACTGAGCAGAGTCAGAGAGACAGATAAAGCAGATACAACCCCCAGATATTGGTTCCTTTGAGGGCTAAAGAGACCCATGGGAGTTATGGTCATGGCTGATGGGGTTAATTACCAGGTCAGATGGCCCCTCTTTGGAAATGGTGTTTATGTGTGATGAATCTGGACACAGATGGGATCTCTCTTCATAAGACTTTCATGCTAATGTGCTGGAGGTGCAGTTAGTGTTGGGGTTTAAGATATATTTAGGGGATTTGAATCTCTGGACTGACAATGTGATAGCCAGGTCCTGAGCCTCAAGAGACTCCAGCACCTACAATCTGATTTATTGGACTTACCACACTCAGCTAAGATGGAGTTGAAGAAGGACAACCACCACACCATGGAGCCTAGAGTGATTACAACTGAAAGTGGGAGGATGGCATCCAGCATCCATGTGGAATCTGAGCCTCCTCTTGACATAGAGGTGCAATGGACACAACCAATCCAATGTCCACATAGAAGAGGTGGCATTGGATTGGGAAAAGTGGACATGGTGGCTGATGGGTATGGGGAAAGGCAGGAAGAGATGAGAGGTGGAGGCGTCTTTGGGACATGGAGCTGCCCTGGATGGTGCTTCAGGGGCAATCACCGGACATTGTAAATCCTCACAGGGCCCACTGGATGGAATGGGGGCGAGTATGGGCCATGATGTGGACCATTGACCATGAGGTGCAGAGGTGCCCAAAGATGTACTTACCAAATCCAATGGATGTGTCATGATGATGGGAACGAGTGTTGCTGGGGGGGGAGAGGTGGGGTGGGGGGGTGGGTTTGAATGGGACCTCATATATATATTTTTAATGTAATATTATTACAAAGTCAATAAAAAAAAAAAGAAAAAACACAAAAAACAATAAACAAAATGTATGTGAGAGACTGTGTGTGTTTACAAAATAGGAAAGAACAATGAGAACTAGAAAGGGAAACACTTCCATTGGACAGGGTTAATACTTGAAGAAATGAACCTTAAGCACTGTACCATGAGTCTGATCTCATAATTCCAGGACCAGTTTTGTATTCAGCTGCCTAATCTTAATTCCATTAAAATCTTGTGTTGCTTCTGTAGTTAAATAAAAAGGTTGCCTTTGCACAGTGGTTTGCAGTTCTGGCTGCAAACTAGAAAATTCCCTGGGAATCTTTAAAAAATACGGATGAATGAGCCAATTTCCAGTTCAATGAATCAGGATTCCTGGGAGTGAGACCCAGGCAGCAGTATTATTAACAATTTTTAAAAATAAACTCTAAGATGATTTTATTGTGCAGCCAGAGTTGAAAACCACTGAATTAGTGGATAGCAGTGTCAGGAACAACTAGAAGCTTATTAGAAATACAGAGTCTCAGGGCCCTCTTGGTGGTTTAGAACTGTTTGTACTCCAGAAAATCATGTTCTTAAAGCTAATCCATTCCTGCAGATGTAAACCTATTGTACGTAGGACCTTTTGATGAGGTTACTTCAGTTAAGGTGTGGCCCATTGTGGGTCTTAATCCTCTTACTAGAGTCCTGAATAAGAGAATGAAATTCAGACAAGAGAGAGAAAGCCATGGAAGCAAGAAGTTGAAAGCAGTGAAACCCAGAGGAGAAAGGAGAGACCAAAAGACACCACTATGTGCCTTAAGACCCAAGGATTGCCAGCAGCCATTCTTCAGGAAGAAGGCATCACCTTGATGAGGCCTTGAGTTGGACATTCTCACATCCTCAAATGGTAAGCTAATAAATTCCCATTCTTAAATGTCAATCCATTTCATGGTATCTGCTTTGAGCAGCCTAGCAAAGTAAAACAGATTTTGGTGCCTGAAGAGTGGGGTGCTGCTATTGCAAATAACAAAAATGTGTAAATGGCTTTGGAATTTGTTAATGGGTAGAGGCTGGAAGAGTCGTGAGCTCTTTGATAGAAAAGGCTTAGATTTCTTTGAAGAGACTGTTGGTAGAAATATGGATGCTAAAGATACTTCTGATGAAGCCTTAGATAGAAATAATGAATGTGTTATCTGAAACTGGAGGAGAGGTGACCCTTGTTTTTAAATGGCAGAGAACTTGGCAAAATTGAGTTCTGATGTTAGATGGAAGGCTGAGTTTGATAGTATTGAAATTGGATTAGCTGAGGAGATTTCGAAGCTAAACATGGAAAGCACAGCCTGGTTTCTTCTTGCAGCTTATAGTAAACTGTGAGAGGATAGAGATAAGAAATGAAAAATTTAAGTTTTGGAAAACCCCAAGGTTCTAGAAAATGAATTCCCAGAGAATAGTGCTCTTTTTGAGTATTTGACAGGAATCAGTCAACCATTTCAGTGTAAGTCAGGATTAGAAATGCAGTTATCCAGAAAGGATTTTTAGAAAGTTCTTTTATCTAATGGTTTGGACCCCTGTGTACTGCATGTGAAACCAACAAGTCTTTTTGTGAGATTTCTATGAATCGAACCATTGTCAGCCTGGACTGAAAGGGACAGAAGAGGGACAGAATGAAGGTAAAATTACTTCAAAGGCAGAATCATGGAAGCTGAGGTCTAGATCAAAGACATCGTCTTGGGCCAGGACAGTGAGCCCACCCATGTGTGTGGAAAGAGTGAGTATGCTGTGGCATTTGGAGAGGGCAGGCCTTCCATCCCATGTTTCAGGAAGAGTATTACCACCCAGATTTCTCAGATTCCTGAGGGATCGCTGAGGATCTGGCTACCACCCCAATGTTTGCCTAGAGTGGAGCCTAGAGCCTGCTGTCATCCTGATGCTTTATGAGGGTAGAACCTTCACTCCAGTATGTGAGGGGAGCATGGCAGCTGTGCAAGCATTTGGAAAGGGGTCTGCTGTTCCATCAGGCCCAAAGGACAAAACTTAATTTATACTAGTAGGCAGAGACCAGGAATCCTGCTATTCATCCTACAATGCTCAGGGCAGCCCCTCACATCAAATAATTATCTAGTCCAAATGACAACAGGCCTGGGTTTGCATTAGTCTTATCTAAAATAACCTCCTGTGGGAAACGGATATGGCTCAATTAGTTGGGCTCCCGTCTACTATAAGGAGGTCCAGAGTTCAATGCCCAGGGCCTCTTGGTGAGGGCAAGCTGGCCTGCACAGCAAGCTGGCTCACACAGAGTGTTAGCTCACATGGGAATACCACCCCATGTGAGAATGCCGCATGGTGCAGGAATGCCACCCTGCACAGGAGTGCCGGCCGATGTGGAGAGCTGGCACAGCAAGATGATGCAACAAGAGACACAGAAGAGAGAAAATAAGAAGATGTATCAGAACAGGGAGCTGAGGTGGTGCAAGGGAGTAATCACCTCTTTCCACTCCGGAAGGCCCCAGGATCGGTTCCTGGAGCTGCCTAATAAGAATACAAGCAGATACAGAACACACAGTGAATGGATACAGAGTAGACAATGGGGGGGGGGGGTGGCGAAGAGGGGGATAAATAAATCTTAAAAAAAATAACTTTCTGTGATTATTGAAATGTTCTAAATCTGTTCTCTCTAATGTAGACGCGAGCCCCGAGGTAGCTACTGAGCACTTGAAATGGGACTAGTGCTTCTTAGTGAAATTTTAATTTAATTTTTATTAATTTAAATATAAACTTAAATAGCCACATAGTGACTACTTTATTGGACAGCGTAGCTAATCAAGGTCTGCACTGTGAGACATTGGTGTTCTTTCACCCATCTTGCTGGAAGCAGCAGATTGCTTGGGGGACACCGCTTTCTTGAGCCTGCAGCTTACTGCTCATATCTTTTGGACGCAGTGATCTTTGACTACATATGGGGAATATATGTTTGTATCTCTGCTTAGACAAGAGACTAGGAATACCATTCTCTCTGCCCTTTCTCCCATCTTTATATTCTAATGAGTGTCTCCTTTTATAAAAACTCAAAAGATCTTTGTGTTTGTGTCAGAGGAAGGTTATATTCATGAGAGAACTTAATTAGAAGCAATAGATGGTAGCAGTGGAAAGCACAAACAGCTCTATTGAGGAAATTGTCATACCTCTCTGAAAAGTGCATCTGTTGTCCACAGGACATTCTCCAAGGCCCCTTCATTAACCCTCCTCCCTCACCTTTTTCACTAACTTTGCTAAGTTTCCTGACAATGATAATTTTAACATACTGGTTTTTAGGACTCAACTCATTGGCTTGTTTCCCACGTTTGGGGAAAGGAACTGCTTCTGTGGTATAGTATCCAAAGGTTCTTTGCGATGGCCAATTCTGAGTTGTTGGCTTTCTCTTCTACAGTTTTCTCAAAGCACGTCTTGGAACTTTCATTGTCCTTTCTTCCATACTTTTATTTTGCCAGTGTTTTCTGATGGGTAATTTTTTCCTGGACACTTGATTTTCTAACTTGAAAATTTTCTGTAAAACTTTCTTCCTTCACTGTGTGAGTCTGTGCCTCTGAGAGTCTTACGTGGTAAGAGACCCAACCATCATTTCCCAAGTGACCAGACTTCTGATTTTTGCTGGACCAGTTAGTTCCCACTGGATGAAATTTCTGCTGATGATAGCATTCCAGGACTGCCACATTTTAATCTTTAAGTAGTTGATAACAGTATCTATCTTCTAAATCACATGAAACACTTTCTTTGAATAAGTTCCAGAAAAAAATGCCACTCATTACAGAGGGATATTTTCTAGGCAATTCTTAGAGATATCATTGAATAGAAAACCCAAATCGATACCTGGAAAAGCAGGTATCAAGCACGTGAAGCCCTAGTCTTATGTCTCTTTGGAGATACCCTTCTTTAGAATTTACTTTTCCTTATTAAAGTCCTCTTTGAATGCCAGGGGTCTATGCAGGCATGCAAAAATTACCTTTGTCATAGAGTTTTGGCAGGTGCCAAAGAGATCCGGTAATACTAGAGAGTGAGGATGGACATCTACTTCAGGAAGATCCAGGTTCCTTTCTGGTCAGGCTCAATGCTCATGCCTTGCCTGTTCCAGCTGCAGCCTAGCCTCCCACTAAGATTCTTTAACAACAGAGTCTTTTACTTGTTGATTGCTTGACTTACCACCCATTTATTCTTTCATTCTCTCATTCATTTGACCCATCATCTCCTGAGCACCTACTGTGTTTGGGGCATGTGACTGGATGCCAGATAAAAAAGTAAAAAAAAGGTGCATAAGTTTCAGCCCCTAGGTCAAGACATGTACTTTTTTTTTTTTTAAGATTTATTTTTTTAAAAAATTTATTTCTCTCCCCTTCTCCTCCCCCCTCCCCCAGTTGTCTGCTCTCTGTGTCCATTTGCTGTGTGTTCTTCTGTGTCTGCTTGTATTCTTGTCAGCAGCCCCAGGAATCTGTGTCTCTTTTTGTTGTCTCATCTTGCTGCATCAGCTCTCTGTGTGTGTGGCCCCGCTCCTGGGCAGGCTGCACTTTTTTTGCACCGGGCGGCTTTCCTTATGGGGTGTGCTTCTTGCGCATAGGGCTCTCCTACACAGGGGACACCCCTGTATGGCACAGCACTCTTTCTGTGCATCAGCACTACACGTGGGCCAGCTCACCACACAGGTCAGGAGGCCCTGGGTTTGAACCTTGGACCTCCCATGTGGTAAGTGGATGCTCTATCCATTGAGCCAAATCCGCTTCCCAAGACATGCACTTTTATTTATTTATTTAATAGGAAGTACTGGGGATTGAACCCAGGACCTTGTACATGCAAAGCAGGCATTCATCCACTGAACTACACCTGCCCCCTAGGATATGCACTTTTTTTTGCCTTTCCTATTTTTTTACTGTCTTTTTTTTAAAAAAAGATACATAGATCACAAAAACTGCTACATTAAAAAAAATGAGTTTCCCATATACCCTACACCCCACCTCCCACCCCCACCCCTCCCACATCAACATCCTCTTTCATCATGGTGGCACATTCATTGCATTTGGTGAATACATTTTGAAGCACTGCTGTACCGTATGGATTATAGCTTACATTGCAGTTTACACTCTCCCCCAGTCCATTCAGTGGGTTATGGCAGGATATATAATGTCCAGCATCTGTCGCTACAATATCATTTAGGAAAACTCCAAGTCCTGAAAATACCCCCACATCTTATCACTTCTTCCCTCTCCCTGCCCTCAGCAACTTCCATGGCCACTGTCTCCACATCAATGATACAATTTCTTCATTTGCTAGAGTCACAGTAGTTCTGTAGTAGAATACCAATAAATGTACTCTCATCCATGTTTTATTCCCTCCATCCTGTGGACCCTGGGATAGTGATGTCCACTCCACCTCCAAGTCGAGAGGGGACTTAGATCCCATGTGGCTGATGGATGCGATTCTCCTGCTTGCAGTTGTAGGCACTCTTGGTTCCCTGGTGTGCTGGTTGACCATTTTCATCCCGCTGTTAGCTGACCTGGGTAAGTCCAACGAACAAAAGAGTAGATATTGCAACTCTGCTGAGGCTCAGGGCCCAGCCAGCACATGAACAGTCCAAAGATTCAAATTTCCTGAGCATATACCAGCTCCAGGGCCAACCACAGGTTCAGTAAAAGTGACAGAAGAAGCAGGTGTAGAAAGGTCACATCTGAGTCCAACTCCATCACACTCAGGAGCACAAATTCCAAACTAGGGCCCACTGACAAGGCACTGAACTCCAGAGCCATCTCCCATGAATGTAGAATCTGTGTGTCTCTGTAACCCTCAGGCGCACCAGTACAAGGGGTTGTATCTACTTTGGTTTTCTCTGGGATCCTGTTGAGAAATGCAAAAGTGTCACCCCTCTGATGATCTCCCAACTCATTTTGAAGTCTCTTAGCCATATAAACTCATTTGTCTTTACCGTTTCCCCCTTTTCTTCAGGATCTTTTTATAGTTGTATCACTGACTGGTGATTGGTAGTAATCCCTTGGCCCCAGGGAGGCTCATTCCCAGGAGTCATGTCCAACACTGGGGGGAAGATAATGCCTTTACATGTTGAGTTTGGCTCAGAGAGTGGCCACATTTGAGCAACATGGAGGTTCTCAGGAGGTAACTCTTAGACATCCTGCAGCTCTAGGCCTAGGTGAAATTTCAGGCACACAGGCTCATAAGCATAGTCATCAGTATCAAGGGCCCATCATTGGACCATCCTTCTTCACTGGTATTTGCCCTTGCACTTGGGAGATTGTTGCTGTTCCATTGGGGAATGTGACAGAGCTCCCCTGGCTCTGTGACAGAACTCAGCACTCCCTCAGTTGTCATTTGTAACTCTGCCTACTATGACAATACCTAATGAATATCTGAACATTTTTATATATCCTATATACATACCTTGGAGAACTCCCTTCCAACCATATGTTCCCCATCAATAACATCCCATACCAGTGTTCCTCTCCTGCCATACTTGAACCCCTCTCTGATCCAAAACTTCTTAAAAAATGAAGCCTAATATATTCCCAAATTCAATTAGTAAGAAAATGAAATAGTAATGATAGGGTTAAAGATTAGAAATAGAATACATACTAATTTAGAAAAACCAAAAGTAAAATAAATTGGGATATTAAAGTCTATATCCTTTTTTAATTTTTAACTTTGTCTTCAAAAAAGTTTTAGATCACAGTAAAGTCATATATACAATATAGGGGACTCCCATATATCCAACATCAAAGCATTTTCCCCCTTCCCCAGCAATGATCTTTTTACATGTTCATGTTATATTTGTTACAGCTGATGTACAGATATTGAAACATAGCTACTAACCTTGGTTCCATTTCGGTTTACATTATGTTATATATTTTAGACTGTACATGTTTCTAAATTTTTAGTTACAGTATGGTTTACATTATGGTTTATATTTTAGACTGTACACTTTTATAAATTTTTGGTGAAATTTAACATGTCCTATATCCATCATTGCACGTTTTGTGGAACACTTCTGTTGCCCCCTAGTTACCCCTGCTTCCATCTATTCTATTCCTCTCTCCTCCTCCTCTCAGGGCCCACAGTGACAAGCAAGCTTCACTGCTTGAAGGAACAGATTCATAGATACTTGCAATAATGCTGAGGGCTTGACACACTAAACAGTCCTCCGCCATTGGGAGCCACCTATGTTCTTGAAAGACACCCTTCCCTCTGTTTGAGAACATCAGGCCTCCCCAGGATGGGGGTATACCTTCCCACTCATTGTAGGGGTCTCCACCCAATGATATAACACACAATGACAAGATGAGCATTCACACACTCCCTAGAAGCCTGCCCCTATGCCAGATGCCCCCCATTAAGCACCTTAAAAATGTAACCCTTCCTAACTATCTTTTCTAAAGGGTTTTCCCTATATTATAGTTTCAACCACATATCCAACAATCCCCTATGTTCACCTGCTCCCCCCAACCCTCCCTCCAATTCTTTGGACCATCTGACCCAACCTCCCAACCCTAGCCCCCCTCAAGCATGCAAAGCCCCACCCAATAGTATCCCTATGCCGCTATCTTAACGCTTCCCTGCATAACTACTTACCTCCGCTTTATCATAGATTTTGCCCATGTAGGCATCAGCTCACAGTCTTCCTCTCCCCCGCAATTTACTGTAAGCCTATCATCCAGTCTCTAGCTCTCTGAGACAGCTTGATTTGTTTATTTCATGTCAGAGAGGTCATGTAGTATATAGGACCCTTTCTTGATAAAAACTGCAAAAGATAGGAATAGAAGGAAACTTTCTGAACATGATAGAGGGTGTATATGAAAAATCCACAGCTAGCATCATTGACAATGGTGGAATCCTAAAATCCTTCCCTCTAAGATCAGGAACAAGACAAGGATGCCCACTCTCCCTACTCCTATTTAACATTGTGTTAGAAGTATTTGCTTCTAACAAATACTTGCTTGAACACCGAGGCACAAACCAGATATAAAAGGCATCCAAAATAGAAAGGAAGAAGTAAAAATTTCACTATTTGCAGATGACATAGTCCTGTACATAGAAAGCCCTGAGAAATCTACAACAAAACTTCTAGAACTTATAAATGAGTTCAGTAAAGTCGCAGGTTATAAGATCAATGTGTAAAAATCAGTAGCATTTCTGTATACCAGTAATGAGCAATCTGAGGAGGAAATCAAGAAACAAATACCATTTACAATAGTAAATGAAAAATCAAATACCTAGGAATAAATTTAACTAAAGAGGTAAAAGACTTATACACAGAAAACTATACAACACTTAAAGGAAGTCAAAGAAGACTTAAATAAATGGAAGAATATTCCCTGTTCATGAATAGGAAGACAAAATAATATTAAGATGTCTATCCTACCAAAACTGATCTACAGATTCAATGCAATCCCAATAAAAATCAACACAGCCTTTTTTTTATTTTAAAGATTTATTTTTTATTTATTTTTTTCCCCTTTCCCCCCTCTCCCCCACCCCGCCCCGGTTGTCTGCTTTCTGTGTCCACTCGCTGCATGCACTTCTTTGTCTGCTTCTGTTGTCAGCAGCACGGGAATCTGCGTCTCTTTCTGTTACATCATCCTGCTGTGTCAGCTCTCTGCGTGTGAAGCACTACTCCTGGGCAGGCTGAAATTTCCCTCGCGCTGGGCGGCTCTCCCTATGGGGTGCACTCCCTGCGCATGGGGCTCCCCACGCAGGGGCACCCCTGCGTGGCACAGCACTCCCTGCGTGCATCATCACCGCGCATGGGCCAGCCCCACACGGGTCAAGGAGGCCCGGGGCCTGAACTGTGGACCTCCCATGTGGTAGACGGACGCCCCAACCACTGGACCAAGTCTGCCTCCCAACACAGCCTTTTTTAATGAACTAGAAAAACTAACTATGAAATTTATTTGGAAAGGAAAGAGGCCCTGAATAGCCAAAGACATATTGAAAAAGAAAAATGAAATTGGAGGAATCACACTACCTGACTTTAAAACATACTACAAAACTCCAGTGGTCAAAACGGCATGGTATTGGCACAAGGACAGACATATTGACCAATGGAACTGAATTGAGAGTTCCAATATAGATCCTCACATATGCAGTCATCTGATATTTGACAAGGCCACCAAGTCCACTCAACTGGGAGAGAATGGCCTCTTCAACAAATGGTGTTTGGAGAACTGGATATCCATATGCAAAAGAATGAAAGAGGATTACCATCTCATACCTTATACAAAAATCAACTCAAGGTGGATCAAAGACCTGAATATAAGAGCAAGACCATAAAGACCTTGGAAAACAGTGTAGGGAAGCATCTATAGGACCTAGAATAGGAAATGGCTTCATGAACTTCACACCCAAAGCACAAGCAGCAAAAGAGAAAATAGATAAATGGAACCTCAAAATTAAAGCCTTTTGCACCTCAAAGGAGTTTGTCAAGAAAGTGAAAAGACAGCCTACCCAACAGGAGAAAATATTTGGTAACCATATATATGATAGGAGACTGATATCCTGCATATATAAAGAAATCCTATATCTTGAAAAAAAAGACAACCCATTAAAAAAATGGGCAAGAGATTTGAACAGATGCTTCTCCAAAGAAGAAATACAAATGGCTAAAAAGCACATGAAAAAATGCTCAAAATCACTAACTATTAGGGAAATACCATCTTACTCCCATTAGACTGGCGACTATTAAAAAAACAGAAAACTACAAGTGTTGGAGAGGATGTGGAGGAATGGGAACCCTCATCCACTGGTGGTGGGAATGCAGAAGGATCCAGCCGTTCTGGAGGACAGTTTGGCAGTTCCTCAAAAAATTAGCTATAGATTTGCCATATGACCCAGCAATTCCACTGCTGGGTATATACCCAGAAGAACTGAAAGCAAGGACACAAACCGATATATGCACACCAGTGTTCAGAGTGGCATTATTCATTATTGCCAAAAGTTGGAATCAACCAAAATGCCCATCAACAGATGAATGGATAAATAAAATGTGGTATATACATACAGTGGAATACTACTCAGCTGTAAGAAGAAATACAATACTAACACATGGGATAACAAGGATCAGTCTTGAGGACCTTATGCTGAGTGAAGCCAGCCAGGTGTTGAAGGACAAATACTACATGACCTCTCTGATATGAAATAAGACATGCACTTTTAAAAAGTATATATTTCTATTAGAGAAGTTGTGAAATTACAAAACAGTCATGCACATATGTGGAATTTCCATACAACACCCCTCTAACAGCACACTACATTGCTGTGGGACATTTGTTAAAAATTATGAGATAATATCATCATACTATTACCACTAACTATGGTGTATAGCATACAGTTGGTATGTTTTTTCCATACCCCCTATTATTAACACAGTGTATCTTTGACAGTGATGCAAGAATATCATAGAATTGCTGTAATTATAACCAAGACTTGCACTTTCCACAGCTTAACTTGAGGGTCTGTTTAGACTCATCATTTAATCCAGTTCTTCCCGAGATAATGAATTTTTTCAAGGGATCTATGTTTGCCAGAGCTTCTATCACAAATACCACACAATGGGTTGGCTTAAAAAACAAGAATTTATTGGCTCTCAATTTTTAGGCTAGAAGAAGTCTAAAATCAAGACATCAGCAAGATTATGCTTTCTTCACAAATTCTGTAGCTTTCTTGTGCTGGCTTGGAGTTCCTTGGCTTGTAACTCTGGCTCCCACCATATGGCAATGTCCTCTCCTTTCCTGTTCCTGTGACTTTCAGGTTCTTTTTTTTAAAAAGCTTTATCTTTTATTTACTTCTCTCCCCTTCCCTCTCCCCCCCCCCCCATTGTCTGCTCTCTCTGTCCATTCATTGTGTGTTCTTCTGTGACCACTTCTATCCTTATCAGCGGCACTGGAAATCTGTGTTTCTTTTTGTTGCGTCATCTTGTGTCAGCTCTCCGTGTGTGCGGCACCATTCTTGGGCAGGCTGCACTTTCTTTCATGCTGGGCGGCTCTCGTTACAGGGTGTACTCCTTGCACGTGGGGCTCCCCTATCCATTGGGCCAAGTCCACTTCCCTCCAGGTTCTTTTTGTAAGGCCCAAGTAATACAGATTAAGACTATCCTGGGAAGTGGACTTGGCCCAATGGTTAGGGCATCCGCTTACCACATGGGAGGTCTGAAGTTCAAACCCCGGGCCTCCTTGATCTGTGTGGAGCTGGCCCATGCGCAAGGAGTGCTGTGCCACACAGGGGTGTCTCCCGCATAGGGGAGCCCCACGCGCAAGGAGTGCACCCCGTGAGGAGAGCCGCCCAGCGCGAAAGAAAGTACAGCCTGCCCAAGAATAGTGCCACACACACGGAGAGCTGACACAACAAGATGATGCAACAAAAAGAAACACAGATTCCCTGTGCCACTGTCACAGAAGCTGTCACAGAAGAACACACAACGAATGGACACAGAGAGCAGACAACTGGGGGGGGCGGGGAGGAGAGAGAAATAAATAAAAAATAAATCTTAAAAAAAAAAGACTACGCTGGGAAGCAGCCGTGTCTCAAGCAATTGAACTCCCATTTACCGTATAGTAAGCCCAGGTTCATTCCCCAGGACCTCCTGGTAAAAAAAAAGAAAAAAGGTGTCCCAGACCTTTGAGGTGAGGAGCAGGCCCACACGCAGCAAAAAGACGCACCAAAAAGATGACACAACCAGATAGGAAAAAAAAAAAAAAGTAATTCAGAAGGAAACAATCATATAAACCCAGAAGGTAGGAGTTCTACTAGAAAACTGGCCCAGTCTATTCAACAAATGAATGTTACAGGAAAAAAAAAAAAGACTACCCTGATTCAGTTGACCACACCTTAACTAAAAATAACATCTTCAAAATGTCCTATTTATAAATGGGTTCACACCCACAGGAAGGAATTAAGGTTAAAGTTTTTTTTGTGCTCCTGGGATACAACTCAATCTACCACAGATTCTAAAGTGATGAAACCACATTTTGCAAGTGACGGATGTGATTGGGGTTTAGTTCACTCTGTTAATGAGTTAGAAAGGTAAAATAATTTGTGAAATAAGTCCTTGAAACTGTTCTCATATAAACATTAACCTGAGATGGGGGATATTTTAAAGTAGCTATTATATAACAGTATATGGTTTTAAAATATGCCTTTTGAATAATAATTTGTCAAGATTTTGTCCCTTTTAAATTTATTGTATACATATTTTAGACAGTCAGTCTAAATCCTCTTAGGAATATAGCTTGTTAAAAATAAATAATTTTTAACCTAAAATTTCATTTAATTAATTTGAAATTTTAAATTCTTCATTTATAGGAAGATAGCTTGGTAGTGCAAGAGTGTTCAAGGAATGATGAACCACAGAGGCCAAAATGCAAATTCTATGGCTCAAGTCATACCTGCATGGAGATTGTGTATCTCCCAGAAGATACAAAAAGTCTCAATGACCTGAAAGTTTGGGATAGAGGTGGAAATGAAAATGGGACTGAAATGCTGTAGTTAACTAAAATCTTCTCCCTCTGTTACTAAGTAAGGGCTTGTTGCCCAACTCACAGAAATCAATACTGTGACACCAGGATTTCGAGAAATGAAAGAGTTTTTATTGCAGGGCAGCCAAGCAAGGAGATAGGAGAAAAAAACCCTTAAATCTATCTAAAGAGTTTAGGGTTTTTATGGGATTAAACAAAGGGAGGTGGAGATAGTGAAATTGGCCAATATTGATTGGTTATATTTCACTTATTCTCAATAGGGACTGTGTAAGTACAAAACTGACAAAAACCAGCTGGGGTAAGCACATAGTGGTTGTAAGAGGGCTGTAAATGCAGGTGAACATTTGGTTATAGGTTACAAAAGTGTTGTAAATCACTCAGTTAACATAAGATAATAAGTAAAGGAATGGAAATAAACTAAACAAATGGGCTGTAAAGAAGGGTAAACATTTGGTTACTGCAGGGTTGTAAATTGCTCAGTTAACATTAAGATAACAAGGAAAGGAAAGGAGATAAACTAAATAAACTAGCTATAAGTGAGGGGCAAAGAAGGCATCTGGTTATGGGAGTGTTATAATCCTTGCTGTAGCATAAATTACAATAATAAGTAAATCCATTGTACTCAGCACTTAACAATGTCTCCACAAACTGGTTTTTCTTGCCGATGATTTATCTCTCTCTCTCTGATCATCTGTTTTGTTTTTGGATTTTGTTGGGGGTCAACATCCTTACCAGTATAAAAAAGTTAGTTTCCCACACCCCTTGAGTGTCTCCTTTGTACAATTAACCTAGTAGATGGAGAATGGAAACTATTAGCTCCAATGAAAATTTCTCAGGGAAAAGAAATCTGATTAGCCCAGCAAGTGACAGGTGCCCCAACTCAAGACAAATCAACTCATGGCAAAGGGGTACAGGGGTAAGATGAAGACATATTGATGTTCCTGTCATAACCACATGGATAGATAGTGTCCACTTGAAAAAAGTGGGAGTTAAGCAGACATTGCAGTGCATGCTCACCAAACTATTTTGTGTTGCTTCTTGTCATACCTTTGTGTATGTGTGTGTGTGTGTGTAAGATACCTTTTTGAAGAAAGCAATCAGGGAAGATTTGTATGATATTTAGATTTAAATATGAACACATTCAGTATTTCAAAACTTGAGTTTAGGTCACCAGCCAGTCTCAGGCTTTCTCATAGGACTCTGGTACTTCACCTTCTTAACCCTTAAAATTTATGTAGCTGCTGAAGGAGACTCAAACTATCCATATCAGATTTATTCTAATAAACTCTCCAGTTAGCCAATTTCTCTAAAGCTTTGAGAAGTTTTCCTCTGGCATTTGAGTTATATTCTGCTTCTAGCCCTTTTAAATAATAGATTTTTGCTTGATCTTTAGATTTCATATGCAATTCCTGGAATCGGCCATAACGATAATAAATTTCTTGCTCTAAGGTTTTATCAGTATGTAGCAGGCAGAGTGCTTTCTGGTAAATACCTTCAGCCTTATGGAGTTCGCCTTCCTGTGCATATGTGTCAGCCAAATCCAAATAAGCCCACAGAAATGTGGGCTTTTGTTTTAGAGCAAATTCAAAATGAGAGATAGCTGATTTTATCATTCTGTTGACATTTTCCCTGTCCTGTCCCCTAGGCTGGTTGTTTGTAGCTTTCTTTATTTGGATCGTTTGGGCTTTGCAGCAAAGCCCTATCTGGTGATGTAGGAAAACAGAGGTGGGTGTTGCCAGCAAGGCCCTATTTAAGAGCTGAAGAGCTTTATCCAGAGAGCCATTTCTTCTGTAAAACTTGGCCGCATATCGCCAGACATAGGTCTGCGAGGACATGCTGGTCAGTGCTTCTTCAATGTACTTTTCTCCTTCAGCTTCTTGTCCTGCTTCCTGGAGCTTCAGAGCAAGGAGAACCTTAATATATGCATCTCCTGGATTTAGCCTGATGGCCTGCCTCAGGGGATGCAGAGAAAACCCCTCTTCTCCCTGTTTTGCTGTGATAAGGCCATCCAGGCGAAAGAGGGTAATAGCGTACCCAGTGCTGGATTCAGGGTTTTCAGGGTCCACCTCCAGGACTTTTTCAAAGCAGGCCTTGGCCCGTTCATAATTCTTTCCTCCACACTTCAGCAAGGCCCATCCTTCCTCACACTCCATACTATAGCAGGAGAGATTTGCAAACTTCTTGCAAGTGTTCTCCACCTTGTCCAGGTAAGTCAGGGTTTCTGTCAGTCTGCCCATGTGGAAATACACCCAGGCATAGTTGCCCCAGGTAACCAGACTTCTCAGGTCAGATTGGTCAGCATGTTCTTGCTGGATTAAGTCTTCAGCTTCTTTCAAGCTCTTCAGGGCTTCCTCATTCTGGCCAGTCAGGTGTTTCACATAGGCCAGTAGGTTGTGTATTCCCACATTGTATTTGGTTTCCAGGAACTGAATCTCCTCCAGCACCCTGTTTTCTAAATCAGGGATTGCAGTGTCTTCAATGAACAACCCCCAAGTAAAGTGACATTTCAGCTGTTCCAGCCTATCCTTGACCAGATGCTCTTTATCATTCTTACTGTGAAAATAAACAAATTATTTTCATGAGTATTTAATGGAAATAAAATGAGAACCAATGAAAATATAGGTAGAAACATTTACAAATAGAAACAAATCCAGACTTAGGTAAGGAGAGACTTTGTTTGAAACGACTATTGCAGTAAGGAGGGCAACTATTGCAATTGGGAAACTGGTCTTACCATATGATCTCAAAACATCTCGAAGGAAAGGGCTTTCCTTTTTTTTTTAAAGATTTATTTTATTTATTTCTCTACCTACCCCCCCCCCCCCAGCCCTGCTGCTCCAGTTGTCTGTTCTCTATGTCCATTTGCTGCATGTTCTTCTTTTTGTCTGCTTCTGTTGTCAGCGGCACAGGAATCTTTCTGTTGCATCATCTCTCAGTGTGTGCAGTACCCTTCCTGGGCAGGCTGCACTTTCTTTCGCACTGGGCGTCTCTCCTTACGGGGTGCACTACTTGTGCATGGGGCTCCTCCATGTGGGGGGCACCCCTGCGTGGCATGGTGCTCCTTGCGTGCATCAGCACTGTGCGTGGACCAGCTCTCCACACAGGTCAAGGAGGCCCAGGGTTTGAACCGTGGCCCTCCCATGTGGTAGACTGATGCCCAATCCACTGGGCCAAGTCTGCTTCCCCAGGAAAGGGCTTTTCTTTTATGGGGAGGAGTAAACAAGGCTTGAAAAGATTGGGAGTAAGGGAGTGGGATGAGCAGGTGGCATGGTCAGAAAGTTGAGCATGAAATGTTTTTCCTTTTCGGTCAGCCTATTTGCGCGGAGGGAATATTAAGGAGAAGTTGTTCTGCATTCCAATGCTTGTTTAACCTTAGGGGTAAGTCAGATTCCAGGGTCCTGTGGGGAGAAGAGAAACTTAACTAAAGTTTGGTCAAGTTAAATTAACAGGCATTTTGTTCCACTTGATCAGTGGAAACAAACAGTTCTTCTAATTTTTATGACTTATTCAGTAGGTGTTTGGAACATCTGTGTCTGATCTTGTTATAGGTAAACAAGGGGGTCATTTGCTAGTCTTATCTAAGTCATATGGGGAAGTGTGGTTCTTTGCAGTAAGCCAAAAAGTTTCTCAAAGCACAGAAGTGGGGAAACAACTAAAACAAAAAAAAAATCCCAATAAAAAATAGGTGAGGGGAAGCAGATGTGGCTCAAATGATAGAGCTTCCGCCTACCATATGGGAGGATCTGGGTTCGATCCCTGGGACCTCCTGGTGAAAAAGAAGAAGAGAAAAAGCATGCCCACATGGCAAGCCAGTGTCCACAGCAAGATGATGACACATCATCTGAGAGAGACAAGGGGAGAGTCAAAGTGAAGCGCAGCAACCAGGACCTGAGATGGCACAATTGACAGGGAACCTGTCCCTCATCAGAGGTCTCCAGGATCAAGTCCCAGTGAATCCTAGAGGAGAGAAAATGAGAAGAGAAGACAACACAGACAGCAAAAACAGCAGGACGGGAGGAGGGGAAAGGGGGAAAATAAATAAATAAACCTTAAAAAAAAAATAGGTGAGGACTTGAATAGACATTTCTCCAAAGAAGGTACACAGATGCTCAATGTCATCAGCCATCAAGGACATGCAAATCAAACCACAATGAGATACCACTTCACACCTACTAGAATGGCTATTAATATTAAAAGAAAAAAAGTGTTGGCGAGGATATGGAGAAATTAGAACCCTTATACATTGTTAGTGGGAGTGTAAAATGGTATGGAAATCAGTTTGGTGGTTCCTCAGAAAGTTGAAAATACGATTACTGAATGACCTTGCAATCCCACTTCTTGATAAATACACAAAGGAATTGAAAGCTGTGACTCAAAGAGATAATTGTACAGCCATGTACACCACCAGCAGCACTATTCATAATAGCCAAAAGGTAGAGGCAACCCAAGTGTCCACTAACAGATGAATGGATGAACAAAATGTGGTATAGCCACACAATAAAATATTATTCAGCTGTAAAATAGAAATGAAGCTCTGGTGCATTCTACAACGTGGATGAACTTTGAACACATGTTGAATGAAATAAACCAGGCATAAAAAGACAAATATGGTATGATGTGCTTACATGAAATACCTAGAATAAGCAACTTTCATAGAGAAAGATAGTAGATTATAGATTACCAAGGGTGGAAGTGGGTGGGGAAGAGGAAGAGGAAGTTATTGCTTAATTAATTAAGTTAATGCTTAATGTTTGAGGTGATGAAAAATTTGGTATAATGGATATTGGTGATGATAGCACAATAATGAGAATGTAATTAATGCCAATGAATTGTATACTTGCAAGTGGTTAAAATGGGAAGTTTTGAGTTGTATATATGTTACTACAATAAAAAGTTATTCAAATAGAGTAAACAAAACAATGTGGTGGTGTTGTGGAATTTAAGAGAAGTTTAATTATTTGAGTATAGAGAGGCCAGGACTCAGGAATGATTTTGAGAAGGAAAAATGGTTTATTGACGGCCGGCCGGACTCGGGAGCTTTCAGTTTGAATCTTGAGCCCCGAACAAGATTTTCAAACGTTTTTTATACAGAAAGGAAAGGCCAAATGGTCTCTTTGTTTCAGTTTTTAATAGGCTCTAATTAGCATATATCTCTTTTACATTTTAGGTAAGCTTTTAGCATGGACTCTAGACATTTTAGATAAGCCTTGGTTTTTGCATTTCCCCTAAATACTTAAAGTTTATAGCCCTTGCATTGTTTTTGCATTTCCCCTAAATACTTAAAGTTTATAGCCCTTGCATTGTTAAACATTTCCTGGGACTGCAGCCTCTTACCGTTCTACACCCACAAGTCAAACAACTTAGTTATCTCTGAAGAGACACAGAGCCTTCCACCCATAGCCCACATCATTCCCCCCCTTTTGCCAAAGTTTACTTGCTAAGCTTTGGCATAATTATTGTTGGAGCTATGAGGTGGATGGCTGTTTGTTGTCTTGATTGATTATTTATCAGTTTTTAGTACAGCATCTAGGACTGTTTTTAGAAGTTTAGAACTTTTTATTTTGGACAGCAGAATCTTGGGCAGGGGCCTATAGCAGTTATTCTGCTGCCACTGGCACTTACGTGGATTTCTAGTTAGGTTCTAGAACTATTTATTACTTTTATTTTACTTTTAAAGAGTTTACACTTTTAATTTAAAAGAGGTGCTGAAGGGAGACGATCTCTTTTCTGTAACTGCTTTTTGCTGGCCATGGGCTGTAGTCATTGCTTAATAAGGTGTAAAAACTCTTTAATTTATTTTAACTGGAGGAAGATGGATCTGGCATTTTGTACGAAGTTGGATGAAGTTTTTATATGGTTAATAAGATGTTTACTCTGAAAGAAACAAACTTAATTAAAAATTTGGAATACTTGTTTTTAAAAGAGGACACATTGGATTACAGAGGTAGACAAGGTTAGGTGCCTATAAAGATGGCATTTTTTAAAAGCTGGTGGGAACAGCATATATATATATTTTTAAGTTATCTATTTTTAGAGAGAAATTGCAACAGACACTTAGCTTTATTTGAAGACACATTTTAA
This sequence comes from Dasypus novemcinctus, assembly GCF_030445035.2. NCBI lineage: Eukaryota > Metazoa > Chordata > Mammalia > Cingulata > Dasypodidae > Dasypus > Dasypus novemcinctus. Next base: position 51,711,147 of record NC_080678.1, read on the forward strand.
GCTGTTCAATGATTGACACTTATTTGCTCTGTCAGATGCTCCTGGTGAACTGGCACTCCTTGGGCAACTGGCTTTACTCAGGATTAGAACACTAATTTGGAAATACTCTTAGTTTTTACCTGTGGGAGTGATCAGAACTATAGAATAAAGATTTTTACACTTTGGTTTTTATTGCACAATTTTTAGCAATTTTGACTTGTTTAATAGGTGACTTACCATCAGCAAGCAAGCTTTACTTTTGCTACACAGCAGAGTACAGCAGAATGTAGAAGTTGACTGAGACTGGCTGAGACTGCTACCTTATTTTATAGACATGTTATTAGCTGTTTAGAAAATGATTTTACCAGGAATTTAACATGTCTAATATACTTTTGCACTTGATTTAAAATAGAAAAGATAACATTACAATTATTAGGCATATATTTAGTACAGGATAAAAGTACAGCACTTAATATTAACTAATGTATTACTTAATGCATAAGGATTCAGAGTTGCAATTATTAGTTTTGAGTTTTAGGTTTGTAATACTTTACATGTTATCTCTCTATGAGAGCAGGCTATAATGCTAATTGTGTTTAAGTTTTACTTACAGTATCCTGGTATTATGGCTCTACTTAGCATGTTTTTTAACGCAGTGAGCAAGTTGCAGCATTCTTTATCTTAGAGAGATTTTTTAGTATTTTACTAGCCTGGTGCATAGTGCTCTCTGGCACCATGGAACAGTGCCAGTCTGGAGGCGATATCTATTGTACACTTGGCTGTACTGAGTTATTATTGGCTGCAGGAGCTTGAAACTGCAATATAGTTTTTATTAACTTCAGGAGCAGAACCAGAGACTGATATAGCACATATTTTTAATTGAGGGGTCAGTGACCAGCTTAGCCAATAATTTACATGGAGAGGCCACTTGTAATGTATACAAGGCCTGGTTTGAATGCACAAGAGTTTGACAATGTTAAAGTTTATTTCTTGTTTTATATATATTTTAAACAACTTAACGCAATACATATATTAAATGACTATTTACTTACACAATTTTACTATGAAGATAACAGTAGGTACTTTACTTTAGTAATAGAGGAAAAATATTATTTTTCATTGTTAGAATGAAAACAGAATATTTTTAATAGAATCAAGACAACTTTTTATTACCATTTACTTAAATGTGTATTTTGCAGTGGCCTTCAGACAGGTTTATTATTATGAAGTTATTTTTGCTATTAATACCAATTTAAGTTTTTTTAGTTAACAATGACTTTTACAACTAGAACTATTTAAACATTTTTAGTTTGGAAGATGTTTTACAAACTCTTTATAATTGACTATAACCGCATTGACTAGACACCTCATGTTTAAATAAACTTACTAAATTACAATTACTAATGAAAGAAATTTACTTTTTATTTAAGAGAGCATATTTACAATCTTTTTTTTTTAGCTTAATTTTACTAATGTGAACTTACAATTTTTATTACTTTAAAGATTTCGTACATAATGTTAATTTAGTTTATAAATTAACTATGGGAGATTACACTTAAGTTAAATAAAATTGAAACCATAATAGTTTATGCAAGGAATGTTTTTTTTTTTCCTTACAGGAAGCTAAAAACTTTTTTTTTTTAAGTTATGAAAATTATTAATTTAAAAGCATAACTGACTACCAGGTTTTAAAACACATTACACAATTACTTAATTTTTTTAAATTATAACCTAGGAAAGATCTTTCTATAGTTTTTATGGACTTTTTTTTACTTATTGAAATTTGTTAATAGAGCTACTAATTACTTTTATTTTATTGGAAAGAAATTTTCTGGAAGAATTAAGGCTCACCAGATTGTGGAGAAGAAAATAATTTATTTTCAATCTTGCAAGAAGGGGTGCAGAGCTAGATATGGCTGGTGCTACGAACAAAGAAAAATGACACAATTTATACCCTTAAGCTTAGCATGCAAGCTTTTCTTGTTTTTTTATAGATTGGATACTTCAGAAGTTACAGCTTATCTGAGATTTAACTTTTTTACGCAAAAGTTTGATTTAACTGCTTTTTTTATTACATTTTAACTATTTTAGTTTTTACTTGCTCCCCCCTTTTTTAAATAAGGAATAGAATTTAGTGCTGAAATGGCACCGACTTAGTTAGCTTTTTCTTGGGCATCTTTTCACTGCCCATAGGACTGGCCTAAACTGGTCTTTTCTACTGCTGTCCAACCCGGGAGTGGGAGACTGAGGCAGCAGGTTGCCAGGTTACATCAACATTTTTTTTATGTGAAAATTAACTTAATTTTTGTGTGTTTTTTTTTTGCAATTTATGGCTGACAAAGGTTTAAACTGGGAAATTACTAGGCAAACTGATTTTTAATTCTCTAGCCTAGTAGATAGGTTTAATCTGCCACACCTAGTTTTGCCTTAAAAGCTCTTGCAAAGAGGATGCCCTTTTTCAATTGTTTTTATAATCAGATTTTTATGACTTTTTTATCCTGCTTAGTTTAATTTGGGCTTTAAGAATATTTATAAATATAACTGCATATTTAATTTTTAACAATTTGAATAGATCTCTTTTAAGAATTTTTATTTGTTAATTTGATATTATTCTGATGTATGAAGACATACATTGAGCTTTTTTTTTAAAATGGGCAGACACAAAGAGTTAGACACAAACACAACTCATTGATATTACTTGTAATTTGCATTATTTTATATACTGTTTAGCTTAATTAATTAGGGGTCTAGAAATACATATTACTTATATAACTGCATATTTAACCTCAACAATTTGAGCAAATAGGCAGACATGAATAGTTTGACACAACAACATGACTTTAGTTACTTAAAACTTTTCAAAGACTTTTGAAACTCTTTTTAATTTGCACTATGACCATGCAGTTTACTACAAGAATTTTTTTTTTTACTTAATGGATTGTAATAACTAAAATGTTTTCAATGCTTTAGCACCATTTTGTTTTAGAACTTTATATTTTACTTTGAAATTAGCAGAATTTTGGATAAGCAACAAGATTAATTTTATATATATTTACTGAGGCTATTTGAAGCCTCAGGGAGACAGACTGCTTTCTCTCATGAATTGCCACTCTTAGGAACACTGACCGTCAAGGCAGGAGACTTCTCCCCCTCTACCCCCCTTTTGGTTTTGGAGATAATAAAACTCCAGTGGTCATTTAACTTTATTTTATCAGGCAGCAATTTATTTAGTTTACACTTGAATTCATGAGAGAAAGGGTTACTAATACCAGAAGAGGAGACAGTGATGTCCCAGCTCTTCTCAATTATGAAATAACCGTAGGCAAAGGCAAAGGGTGAGGTTAGGCTTGAAGTAACTATAAACAAAGGAAAGGTTAGTGTAGAATTTACACTTAAATAATAGTTTTAGGCTAAATTTATTCAGCTATAATTTCAGTTATTGTCTTTTCACTGTTTTGTAATATAAATGCATTTATAAATGATTTTAACTCTTACAGTTTTTATTAATTTTTAAAAACTTATTAATTTTATAACACTTTTAAATACTTTTTATTTAACTTATAACATATTAAATGAACTTAACTATTACTTTAATTTTTTTTTTTAAAGTAAAAGAATAAATCTCTTGCAGTTAGTTTGAAATAAAAGGCTACTTTTTAGGATTTGATTTTTAGAACATAAAATGTTCTTTTAAAAGAGGTAAGACTCTTTTTCAAACATTGAGGATGTGATGAGGTTAAAGCACAAGAAGCTATTGATAAAATATTTTTTTTGTATATTGATCTTACTCAATTTAATTATAAAAATTTTTTTTTTACAAACTTTTTACACTTTCAGTATTCATTCAGGTTTTGTCCCACACTCTACTCTTTTTAATAATTAATTATTTTATCTTAGGACAAAATCATCTTCTGTTTCCTTAACAATAAAAACACACTCCATATATCCCACATACTAAGTTACCAGGTAAACTTCTTATAACATATAATTGTCATTAATACTAAACAAGTTTGTTAAAATAATGAACTTTTTTTTACTTTAAATACTTAGTAGCATGTAATACCAGAAACAGTTTTTTTTGGAGCAAGTTGGCAGGGGAGATTGGCTGCTGAAAAAGTTTGTTATAAAATTGCCTTTTATTATTATTATTAATTTAGTTTTGTTAAATAATGACTTTCTGCAATTAGCTACTTAAATACTTTAAACAATGCTTTGTAAAACTTTTGTAATTATTTATACCCTTAAGACAGATTTTACTTTTACAGAACACATTCTCTCACTTAAGGTTACTACAATACCTTTTAAGAACCTGAGCAGAATGCAAACGTATTTTGGCTTTGACACCCTAAGGAGGGAAATTTACTGCATTTATTCTGATTTTGCTTTTTACCTCTTTTAATTCCCCCCCCTTTCAGGCAGTCGGGTGCACAACAAACAGGAATGCGGCTTATGAATAGAAGGGTGGACTCACTGGAAAGGGGCAAGCCACTCCCCGATTTCCAGCTTTCAGCCAAAATGGGCAGACAGAACTTACTCAAATTTGGCAACTCTCCCAGGAACCCAGCCGCCCTGACTGGGACATTCCCAACAAACTTGGGTGCTTGGCGCGGACACAGATGGCCTCCAAGCCCTGGCAAAGGGCCAGACTAGAGACAAGACAGCAGAGCATGCACAGACATCTAGACTCCGCAAACATCTAGACTCTTCAGCTTTTGCCTCAGAATTATTTTACTCCCTTGCCAATGGCAAGGGAGGGCTCTAGTTCAGCTGTAATTCTACTCTACATAAGGACACAACTCTAACACTAGCCTTGAGCTGACACAGACAGAAGCACAAAGGTCACTAATCTGACCCACAAGTTTATATATTTATTTTCACCATGGCTGCCCCCACAGCCATAACAAACTTCAGAACATTTAACATTTGGTATAAAGCGAATTCATTCACAAATTAGCACCATAACAAAAGATTTTAGCTAGACTTTTTTACTGTTTAAACTTTACACCCAGACCAAGCTCTACCAGAAAAGCCGATCCATTTTCCTGTAACCAAGTTTTGTTTTCCTTAATCTAGACCAATTTCTAGGACATTAGGACTTGAACCTATAAATAGCCTTTCCTATTAAAATCGAGACTCCACTCCTTTAGTGGATATAAGACCAGTACCAGATTCTAACATGCAGTTAGACAAACCCAAAACACCAGGGCTTTTCCCCGGTTTTCCTCCTTTTCCCAAGCATAGAGAGAACGGCTTCCCCCCAGCCTTCTGGGGCTACTAGGGTTTTCTTGGGAGGTGATCAGCCTCCCCTTTCTAGCAATTAAAGCTAGGGCCTTCTAGACTGTGCTCACCCAGGGAGTCTTACCTTCTTCCATGTTCGGAGTTCTTTTTCATTCTCAGAATCTTTCTCTTCAGACCTTCCATTGCCCTCGATTTTGTCGGGAAGATTCTGGTGGAGCCCACATCTTTTCTGGATTAAATTTAATCCAGGGGCGCCCAGATTTGGGGTTCACCCGAGTCCTCCCGGCTTTCTCGGGGATTTGGAAGGGGCAGCAAAATGCTACCGTCTCTGGCCTTCATTTATTGTCCCATCTGGGTCGCCAAAAATGTTGTGGAATTTAAGAGAAGTTCAATTTTTTGAGTATAGAGAGGCCTGGACTCAGGAATGATTTTGAGAAGGAAAAATGGTTTATTGACGGCCGGCCAGACTCGGGAGCTTTCAGTTTGAATCCTGAGCCCCGAACAAGATTTTCAAACGTCTTTTATACAGAGAGGAAAGGCCAAATGGTCCCTTTGTTTCAGTTTTTAATAGGCTCTAATTAGCATATATCTTTTTTACATCTTAGGTAAGCTTTTAGCATGGACTCCAGACATTCTAGATAAGCCTTGTTTTTTGCATTTCCCCTAAATACTTAAAGTTTATAGCCCTTGCATTGTTAAACATTTCCTGGGACTGCAGCCTCTTACCGTTCTACAACCACACGTCAAACAACTTAGTTATCTCTGAAGAGACACAGAGCCTTCCACCCATAGCCCACATCAGTGGGGGTAGGGGTGGAGTGGATTTCTTAATCTTAGCTGTTTTCTAGGAGTACAGACAGGGCTTAGGTAGAATTCAGCATTCCCAGTCTTTGGGAAGAAACTATCACCTTGATAATGACTTGATTTGAACGTTTTTTTTCAGCCTCAAAACTGTAAGCTAATAAGTTCCTGTAGTTTAAAGCCAACCCATTTCATGATATCTGCTTTCAGGAAACAAAAATGGCAAGCCTTGCCAATATCTTGATTTTGGACTTCTTCTAGCCTCAAAATTGTGGGCCAATGAATTCCTATTTGCTAAGCCAAAACTAGTTTGTGGTATTTGTGATAGCATCTCTGACAAACTAAGATAAACTGTGAGCCATAGGCACACTATGGGGTTAAAAGTCATTGAAGAGCAGTCCTTACTCTCTAAATAGGATGCTAAGAGCTTAAAATCTTCCAGATTCTCTTTCAAAAGTGAGCTAATAAAGAGCAGTAAGATTGTTCATTCTTATATATCTTTGGATTGGTAAGTTTAGAGTCAGGGAACCTGGTTAATGGTCCAATTCTGTCTCTTTCTACCTGCGTGATTTATGCAATTAATTCATTTACGAATAATTTGTAAAATGACAATAACTATTGTTATAATAGTTCCTATTCATAGAATTATAGTGAGGCTACTATGAGATGATGCAATGAAAGTCAAAGGCAGCATAAACTAATTACCAAACAGAACATAGAAGCTACTTATTAAATTTATTATTGGCATTTTCATTTTTAGTATATGTCTGTGTGTGTGTGTATTGTGTGTGTGTGTGAGAGAAAGAGAGAGAGAGAGAGAGATCCTCATTGTATGGGGCAGAAGTGTACACCTGATAGCCTGCAGGTGCCAAGAGTTTCCCTAGGTGTTTTCCCCTCTTAGCAATTTTTAACACTGCTGGGGAGAGCAATCCAATCTGCTGGTGTCTCTCTAGTCTCTGGGAATAGGGACACCTTGATGTGGGCTTCAGTCTAGTATAGTCCAGAGAGCCCTCCTCAGACCTACTCAGATCAGAGAGCTCTGGGCACACCCAAACAGAGGCCGCTGCAAAGCCTCTTGGGCAGGTTGAGTATAACAGCTCTGGGTAGGGCCTGGCTTTCTGGTCATTCCCACACATAGAACTATTGCTAACATGATTCATGACCAGAAACCCAGTAAATGGAAAGGGGCACCTCTTGGCAGGAATCTCCCTCACCGGTATCCCAACCCCCAAGTACTTCACTGTGGTGCATTTAATGAGAATTCTTGGGAATGTGGCTTAGGCAGCCAGGGCCTCTTCTTCCCACCTCTTGGAATTTGTGCTCCTGAGGGTGATGGAGTTGGACTCAGATGTGACCTCTCTACACATGCCTCTTCTGTCCCTTTTACTGAACCTGTGTTTGGCGCTGGGGTTGGTGTATGCTCAGGAAACTTGAATCTCTGGAATGTCCATGTGCCAGCTGGGTCCTGAGCCTCAGCAGAGTTACAATACTTACCCTCTGGTTTGTTGGACTTACCCAGGTCAGCTAACAGGGAGGTGAAAATGGCCAACCACCACACCAGGGAATCGAGAGAATCTACAACTGCAAGCAGGAGAATCACATCCATCAGCCATGTGGGATCTAAGCCCCCTCTTGATTTATAGGTGGAGTGAACAGCACCATCCCAGGGTCCACAGGATGGAGGAATAAAACATGGATGAGAGTGGACTTACTAGTATTCTACTATAGAACTATTGTGACTCTAGCAATGGAAGAACTTGTATCATTGATGTGGAGACACTGGTCATGGTAGTTGCTGAGGGCAGGGAGAGGGAAGAAGTGATAAGATGAGGGGGCATTTTTGGGACCTGGAGTTGTCCTAGATGATATTGCAGGGACAGATGCAGGAATTATAGATCCTGCCATAACCCACTGAATGGACTGAGGGAGAGTGTAAACTACAATGTAAACTGTAATCCATGTGGTATAGCAGTGCTCCAAAATGTATTCACCAAATGCAATGAATATACCACAGTGATGAAAAAGGTTATTGATGTTGGAGGAGTGTGGTGGGGTGGGGAGTGGAGTATATATAAACCTCTTATTTTTTTTAATGTAATATTTTGTGTGATCTATATATCTTCAAAAAACAAAAAAAAATTTTGCTAAAATTAAAAAAAAAAAAAGAAACTGCCTTCATCCTCCAACATCCCTACAACCCTCCCCACTGCAGTTATAGGTGTTTGGTGGAATGGGCGTCCTGGAAATGGGACCTGCTTTTCTCTTAATTCTCCCTATCCTTGAGGCAAGCTAGATTAGGGAATAGAGATGAATCTGGGACCTGGAAGAAAAACGTGGACGTGGAACACGTGGTTATGGAGACCCTACAAGATGGCTGCTGAAAGAACTCTGTGAGAACCCTCATTCAGAAAGGGATTTCATCTGGGATCAAGAAAAAGCCCAGATATTCTCAAAGGGCTTTATCATTGGGTCTTCCCAAAGGATTGATGGGTGGGGTAACCAATCAAAACAGCCAACAACTGGGATTCCTCCCATGATACTAGCAAGGGGTGGAATAATTAGTGGTTTAAAAAGTAAGTGCAGAAGCCAAATCTGCCCTGTTTTGCCCTTTCTCTCCCTGCCTGGATTAGCATGCAAGTAGAACTAGGGATTTGTAATCTGTAAATCAGCTCCTTGTACCGTACTCTTTTTAGCCCTTTTCCTCTCTCTACCTGGAACCCATAATCCATTATTTTCTCCAATTTCTTTTGTCTCATTTTCTTGATAAACTACTGGCCTAACTGAACTGGTGTTTACTTAAAATTCTTTTTTTGTAACATAGCCAAGAACCTAGAGAAAATCTGGCAACATCCTTTTACTATATCACATGGAAAAATGCTAGCAGCCAGTACACTTTTGAAGGGTTAACATTTCCTGCAACTCACGAGCCCAAAATAAAGCAGGAAAGAGAGGAATGTACACCTTTTGGATAAACTGTATCTTAATCCTAATTAGATTTTATATTTCCCAACATCTAATGAAAGATGTATCTTATTTTAATGGTTATCATCACAACAAAACCCCAATCCTTTCATGGATCCAAATAAAAAATCAAACATGGTTGTCTTTAATATTGTTTTATTCCACTACCTACCTTTGAGGGATCCAACTTGACCTAAATGGATTTAAACTCACCCTGTTATCTTCTCTTGCTCAGCTCTTTTCATACCCCAGGCTGAATTTGGTTTTTAATTCTGTGAGCTTTTCCATTGTTCACACGGTTAGAATTAAGACAAATAAAATTGCTTTTGCTGCGAAGGCAGCTTCATTTTCTATTAATATCTATGCCTGTTAAATTAATGAGAAAATACTAATAGAAGTTGGAAAGCTTGCCTTTCTTAGGAGGGGTCTGCCTGGAAATTTGCCTTCTAGAAAAATACGAGAATGTAAAAATGCTCTAGAAACAGAGTCCAAGAAAGCAGAGAACATTACCTCATGATTGCTTGCTGAGCAGTTCTGGTTCCTGCTGATAGACTTCCTCTGTGGTTTGTCCTGTGCCTTGTGGGTGCTTCAGGCAAGAGAGGAGCTTATATTCAGGAGGGGATTGCCTGTTGATGTTGATATACTCTGTGAGAATGACTCAGAAATATTGAAACTGGAAAATGAAACTCAACTCTAGCAGGGAAATGTCAGTTTGAAGGAAACGAAACATAAACTGTGAGGGATGTCTTTGTTTTGATGTTGAGAGAGTAGCAGCTTTTTTCATCCTACCTCCCTATGGAGTTAAGGTAGCCTCTTGGAAGGTTGGAATTTGGAATCTTAGAACAGGGTAAGGACAGGACTAGAGGCAGGCACCCTGTGCTAGTAGGCTGTGCTTCCAGCCCTCTGGATCTTAGTTTTCTAATCACTGTAACACAAAAGGTTAGGAAATTTTTCAAGTTCCTTTGGAGTTTACAATTCTGTGAATATGTAACCTGGAATATGAATATGGAATCATGTTTGCAGCCACTACCCTGAGAGACCCTGCTTTGGGAACTTCATGACCCTATGCATTATTTCTCCCCATCAAGAGGGTGGGTGATAAATCCATTCTCTTCCTAATGCACAGAAAACAGAACACACACTGAAATGTCTTTTACTCTTTGATAAAATATGAATTTGCCTTCATTCATTTTTTTAAAAAATTATTTGTTTCATAGTCAAGATCAGCTAAACTCCCCTCATTTCAGTCCTGTAGATGACCCACTGATCCTCACCCCTGCTTAAGAGCAGTGGCCAGCCCTTGGACCCTCAACTTGTTGGTCTGACTTATCCAACATATACCAACTCCTGCCAGACTGACAAGCCTCTTCTTTTACTCTTATCGAGTAACCCTAAACTTGTAGAAGATGAGAGAGGTTTAATTATTTGCATATAGAAAGGCCAGGACTCAGGAATGATTTTGAGAAGGAAAAAGTGATTTATTGACGGCCGGTCGGCCAGACCCGGGAGCTTTCTATTTCAAACCCGAGCCCTGAACAAGATCTTTGAGTTCCTTTTAGACAGAGGAAAGGGCCAAATGCTTCTTTTGTTTCAGTGCTCAATAGGCTTGAATTAGCATATATCTTCTACATCCTAGGTAAGCTTTTAGCATGGACTTCATACATTCTAGACAAGCTTTTAGCACATTTGGTTTGCATTTTCCCTGAATATTTAAAGTTTATAGAGTTTGCATTGATAAACTGTTTCTCTGGGACTGGAGTCGTTGCCATGGTCACTAAGGGCAGGGCCTCTTATTGTCCCACACCCACAGGTCAGGACACATACAGCTTAGGTTATCTGCGATGAGACAAACAGCCATTAGGCAATGACTACAGCCCATGGCCAGCAAGAAGCAGTTACAGAAAAAAAAATCATCTCCCTTCAGCATCCCTTTAAGATCAAAGGTATAAATTCTTTAAAAGTAAAACAAAAGTATTAGATGGATCTGGAGCCTGACTGGAAATCCATGTGAGTGCCAGTGGCCCCTGGATAACTGCAAGGAGGCCCCACCCCCAGGATTCTACTGTCCAGAACGAAAACTTCTAAAAACAGAAACTTTGTCTTTAGGTCCTCACTGAAAATTGATAAGTAAAATAATCAATCAAAAGAACAGGGCTACAGACTTGGCCCAGTGGTTAGGGCGTCCGTCTACCACATGGGAGATTCGCGGTTCAAACCCCGGACCTCCTTGACCCGTGTGGAGCTGGCCCACGTGCAGTGCTGATACGCTCATGGAGTGCTGTGCCAGGCAGGGGTGTCCCCCATGTAGGGGAGCCCCACACGCAAGGAGTGCGCCCCGTAAGGAGAGCTGCCCAGCACGAAACAAAGTGCAGCCTGCCCAGGAATGGTGCCGCACACACGGAGAACTGACACAACAAGATGACGCAACAAAAAGAAACACAGATTCCCGTGCCGCTGACAACAAGAGAAGCAGACAAAGAAGATGCAGCAAACAGACACAGAGAACAGACCACCAGGGTTGGGGGGGGGGGGGGAAGGGGAGAGAAATGAATAAATAAATAAATCTTTAAAAAAAAAAAAGACATTGGATTACAGAGGTAGACAAGGTTAGGTACCTATAAGGATGGCACCCCTTTTTAAACGCTGGTAGGAACAGTATATATATATATATATATATATATATTTTAAGTTATTTATTTTCAGAGAGAAATTGCAACAGATACTTAGCTTTGTTTTGAAGACACATTTCAGGTTGTTTAATGATTGGCACTCATGTGCTCTATTAGATGCTCCTGGTGAACTGGCACCTTTTGGGCAGTTGGTTTCATTCAGGATTAGTGCACCAAGTTGGAAACTTTTTTAGTTTTAACTGTGGGAGTGATCAGAACTACAGAATAAAGTTTTTTTTTCATTTTGGTTTTAATTGTACAATTTCTGGTAATTTTGACTGCTTAATAGGTGACCCATTATTAGCAAGCAAATCTCATTTTTGCTACACAGTAGAGTACAGTAGAATAGTAAGTTGGTTGAGCCTAGCTAAGACTGCCACTTTATTTTATAGACATGTTTATTAATTATTTAGAAAATAAAGTTACCAGGAATTTAACATGTCTAATATACTTTTATACCTGATCTAGAATAGAAAAGATAATGTTATCATTATTAGGCATATATTTAGTACAGGATAAAAGTATAGCATTTAATATTAATGTATTACTTAATGCATAAGTATTCTGAGTTGCAATTAATAGTTTTAAGTTTCAGGTTTGTAATACTTTACGTATTATTTCTCCATGGGAGCAGGACATAATGCCAATTGTGTTTAAGTTTTACTTATAGTATCCTGGTAATTATGGCTCCACTTAGCATGTTCTTCATACAGTGAGTAAGTTGCAGCATCATTGAACCTAGAGAGTGTTTCCAGTGTTTTCCTAGCCTGGTGAATAGTGCTCTCTGGCACTATGGAACAGTACCAGTCTGGAGGCAATATCCATTATATGCTTGGCTGTATCGAGTCATTATTGGCTACTGCAGGAGCTTGAAACTGCAGTGTAGTTTCCATCGACTTGAGAAGCATAACCAGAGGCTGATATAGCAAGTATTTTTATTTGAGTGTTAGTGACCAGCTTAGCTAATAACTAACATGGAGAGGCAACCTGTAATGTATTCAAGGCCTGGTTTGAATGCACAAGAAATTTTGACAATGTTAAAGTTTATTTCTTGTTTTTATATATTTTAAACATTTTAATGCAACACATCATGTATCAAATGACTTTGTTTACTTATACAACTTTACCATGGAGATAATAGTAGGTATTTTACTTCAGTAATAGGGGGAAAAAAACACCATTTTTCATTGTTAAAATGAAAATGGAAGATTCCCAACAGAATTAAGATAACTTTTCATTACCATTTACTTAAATATGCACCTTGCAGTGGCCTTTAGACAGGTTTTATTATCACAAAGTTATTTTATGCTGCCAATATCAATCCAGGTTTTAGTTAATAATGACTTCTAGAACTAGCACTATTTAAACATTTTCAGCTTGGAAGATGTTTTTACAAATTTTTGTAATTGACCACAACCACATAGACTAGTCGCTTTATATTTAAATAAACTTATTAAATTACAATTACCAACCAAAGAAGTTTACTTTATTTATTTTAGAGAGCATATCTACAATTCTTTCTTTAGCTTAATTTCATTAACATGAACTTACAGTTTTCATTACTCCAAAGATTTTGTATATATAATGTTAATTTATTTAATGGGTAATTTATAAACTAAGGGAGATTACACTCAAGCTAAATAAAACTGAAACCATTATAGTCTATGCAAGGAACACTCTCCCCCCTTTTTTCATGGGAAGCCAAAACTTCTTTTTTTGTTGTTTAAGTTCTGAAACTGAGTGATTTTAAAAGCATACTGACTACCAGGTTCCAAAGCACATTACAATCACAAAATTTGTTTAATAGTAATTCAGGAAAGATCTTTCTAAAGCTTTTATGGACTTTCCTTTACTTACTGAAATACAGCAACAGAACCACTAACCACTCTTATTTTAAGGCTGTCAAAAGGTTTAAACTGGGAAATTACAGGGCAAAACTGATTTTTAATTTCCAAGCCTAGTAAATAGATTTAATCTGCCACACTTAGTCCTGCTCTCAAAGCTCTTGCAAAGAGAAGGCCCTTTCCCAGTCTTTCTATAATCAGATTTCTATATGATCTTTTCATCCTGCTCAGTTTAATTTGGGCTCCAGGAATATTTATTTACATATATAGCTGCATATTTAATTTTTAACAATTTGAATAGAGCTCTTTTAAGAATTTTCATTTGTTAATTTGATATTATTATTCTGATGTATAAAGATATACACTGAGCAAATAGACACAAATAGAGTTAGACACAGAAATACAACTCATTGATGTTATTTATAACTTGCATTATTTTATATACTGTTTAGCTTAATTGGGTTCTAGAAATATATATTACTTGTATAACTTCATATTTAACCCTAACAATTTGAGTAAATAGGCAGACATAAATAGTTTGACACAGAAACATAACTTAGTTACTTAAAACTTTCATTTTTATAAAATAAGTGTGACTGTAAAACATTTCAAAGACTCCTGAAACTTTTTAGAATTTGCACCATGACCAGGCAGTTTTGCACAAGAATTTTGTTTCTTAACTAATGGCTTGAAACCAAAATGTTCCTAATGCTTTAACACAATTTTCTTTTGTTTTAGAACCTTATATTTTACTTTGAATTTCATGAGAGAAAGCAGGGTTACTAATACCAATAGGACAGGAGATAGGGATGTCTCACATTTGCTTTTTCCTGGACTATAGGGGCAGAAGCAGTTATGAAATAACCATAAGCAAAGGCAAGGGGTGAGGCTAGTCTTGAAGTGACCATAAATGAAGGTAAGTTTAGCCCAGAATTTACACTTACAACAATAGGTTCAGGCCAAACTCACCCAGTTAAAATTTTAGTTATTATCCTTCCACTATTTTATAATATAAATGCATTTATAAATGATCTTAGTTCTTAGTTACAGTTTTCATTAAGTTTTAAATTTAAGGTGAATTGGATACTTTTATTAATTAGGCTACAATAATTTTATTAGTAACAATCCTGTGAAGTTCTGCCTTTTCCTAATAAGGAAAGAAATTCTCATCTGTGAGTTTTGCAAGGGAATATTGGCATTCAAAGATTCATTTTCAAATTACCTTTTACCATGAATTCTTAGGTACCAGCAGCTGACAAAAGCCAAACACAGATTTTTTTTTCTGTAGTTTTACAACCCTGATGTTCCCAGCCAGACCATTAAAAAGGCTATCAGTGGCGGTGGACTTGGCCCAGTGGTTAGGGTGTCCATCTACCACATGGGAGGTCCATGGTTCAAACCCTGGGCCTCCTTGACCCGTGTGGAGCTGGCCCATGCGCAGTGCTGATGCGTGCAAGGAGTGCTGTGCCACGCAGGGGTGTCTCCGCGTATGGGAGCCCCACATGCAAGGAGTGCACCCCATAAGGGGAGCCGCCCAGTGTGAAAGAAAGTGCAGCCTGCCTAAGAATGGAGCCACACACACGGAGAGCTGACACAACAAGATGATGCAACAAAAAGAAACACAAATTCCTGTGCCACTGACAACAACAGAAGCAGACGAAGAAGATGCAGCAAATAGACACAGAGAACAGACAACCGGGGTGGGGGGGTGGAGGGGCAAGAAATAAATAAATAAATAAATAAATAAATAAATAAATAAATAAATAAATCTTTTTAAAAAGGCTATCAAGTGATTAGAGGTCTATTGTTTCAAGTGATAGCCTCCTCTCTTCAGATAAGTTTACAGTTTTAAACATTTCAAAGCATTTTTACATAGTCTCACAGAGAGAGAGAGATTCGGAAATGCAGAAGAACCTGGGCAGGATGCAAATTTATTTTGGCCTTTGACACCCTAGGGAGGGAACTTTATTGCATTTATTTTGATCCTGCTTTTCATCCCCTTCACCTCCCCCCTTCCAGGCATTTGGGTGCACAGAGATCAAATAGGAATCCGGTTTATGAATAGCAGATGTGGACTCACTGGAAAGGGGCAAGTTGCTCCCCCCTTTCCAGCTTTTCGTCAAAATGGGCAGACAGAACCTACTCAACTTTGGCGTCCTTCCTGGGGACCCAGCCACCCTGAGTGGGGCAGCCCCAACAAACCCGGGTGCGTGGCCCTGACATGGACAGCCCCAAGCCCCTGAAGCAAAGGGGCAGACTAGAGATGAGGCAGCAGAGCATGCACAAACATCCAGACTCCGCATTTTTGCCCCATAATCAATTCACCCCCTTGCCAGTGGCAAGGGAGGGTTCCAGCTCAACTAAATTCCACCACTTTACATAACCACACAACTTCAACACTAGGATTGAGCTGACATAGAGAGAAGCACAAAGGTCACTAATTTGACCCACAAGTTTTATATATATATATATATTTTTCTTTTTTCAGCATGGCAGACCCCGCAGCCATTGCAAACCTTAGAAAGAGAGAACACTTAACATTAATATCTGATATAAAGCGAATTCATTCTCAATTCAGCGCCATAACAAAAGATTCCAGCTAGACTTTTTTCACTGTTTAACTTTACACTCAGACCCAGCTTCACTAGAAAAGCTGGTCCATTTTTCTGCAACCAAGTTTTTCAAAATCCAGACCAATTTCCAGAACATTAGAACTTGAACCTATGAACATCCTTTCCCATCATAATCAAGCTCCACTCTTTCAGTGGAGATAAGACCAGTATTAGATTCTAATATGCAGTTAGACAAACCCAAAACACCAGGCTTTTCCCCTTTTTTGCTCCTTTTTCCAGACCTAAAGAGAATGGCTTCCCCCCCAAATTTCTGGAGGTACAGTGTCCTCTCTCAGGAGGTGATCAGCTTCCACCCTAGCAATTAAAGTTAGGATTCTCCTTACTGTGCTCCCTGGGGAGTCTTACCTTTCTCCGCATCCAGAGTTCTTTTTCATTCCCAGAATTTTCCTTCAGACCTCCCATTGCCCTCGATTTTCATTGGTAAGACTCTGGATTAAATTTAATCCAGGGGCGCCCTGATGATTGGGGTTCACCTAAGTCCTCCCGGCTTCCTTGGGGATCTGGAAGGGGCAGCAAAAATGCTATTGTCTCTGGCCTTCATTTGCAATTCTGGACAAGCCCCCAAAAATGTTGTAGAAGACGAGAGAGGTTCAATTATTTGTGTGTAGAAAGGCCAGAACTCAGGTATGATTTTGAGAAGGAAAAAATGATTTATTGATGCAGGCCAGTCTTGGGAAACTTTCTGTTTCAAACCTGAGCCCTGAACAAGATCTTTGAGTTCCTTTTATACAGAGAGGAAGGGCCAAATGGTTCTTTTGTTTCAGTGCTCAATAGGCTTGAATTAGCATATATCTTCTACATCCTAGGTAAGCTTTTAGCATGGACTTCATACATTCTAGGCAAGCTTTTAGCACATTTGGTTTGCATTTTCCCTGAATATTTAAAGTTTATAGAGTTTGCATTGATAAACTGTTTCTCTGGGACTGGAATCATTGCCATGGTCACTAAGGGCAGGGCTGCAGCCTCTTACTGTCCCACACCCACAGGTCAGAACACATACAGCTTGGGTTATCTACGAAGAGACGAACCACCTCCCACCCATACCCACATCAAAACCTCTTCAGAAAGAGTAAACAAAATTAAAATGGTCCACATTTTGAGCAAAATAATGGTGGTAATTTTTATTGAGTCAATTAATATTTTCATTTTAATCAAAAAAGCTGCTTTTTGGAGTTCTAGATTTATACATCCTAAGTGCCTGGACCTCATACTAAGCTGGAACCTGACACTGCCTTCTTTTGGGCTGTTTCAGGCTTAGCTTGAATATACTAGCCAGAATTGTGTTTTTCCACCAAGTAGAAAGTTTAATACAGAAACTTAAGGAAGTTTCTGGTTTTCTAATATAAATTTTTATGATGATGTAATTTGTTTGAACTGAACAAACCCAGAATCCCTAAAAGGTATAACTGAGATCAATACTGCAGTTTTGGTCTCACTTCTTTGTGTGGGATCTTATTGTGTGAGATAAGTGTCCTTTCCTTGGTGGATCCTAGTTCAGGATATTACTGCTGTTATATTTCCAAATAATCCAGGAGAGATCAAGGAGGAGGGGCATCAAAACACTTCTGTTTTTATCTCAAATTGGAGTCAAAGCCTCTCCCTCCATAATCATGAGGAATCTGAGTTTGGGGAGCTGGTAGGTGGAATTTGGCAGAGAATTCAGGAAAATGAGACTCCTAATAGGGACTGTAGTGACCCCTCCTCTCTATGGGCTATTCAGATAAGAGGACAACAGCACTTTATTCATCAGTCTCTTGTTGAGTGGAGATTGGGTTACAGGGTGAATTTTGTTTTGTTACTGGATGGCTCTGGTTTCTGGGCTTCTAGGTTCTTGGCTTATGTCGCGTAATAGAATTTAAGGACATGCCATAGGGTAGGCAAGGGAGTAAAGAGTTTATTAAGGAATAAGAAAACAAGAAAAGTACACGGTCCGAGGCATGAACTATGGGTGTACTGCAGGGTGAGGTGCACATGTGGGGCCCCAGGTCAGGCCTTTTTAAAGTCTGTTTGCTGTTCTGATTTGTTTCCCCACGTATCATTTCTCAGGGGGTCAATGGTGAGTTGTTTTGAGGATATCCAGGGCTTTCCCTTGACCCAAAACAGGATTCTTATTCCAAATGAGATTTCATTCCAAATGAGATTCTTGTGACTGGTGTAAGAAATGAAGATTAGTTTAGTTTTCACATAAAAGAAGAAAATATTAATTAATATAATCTGGCAGCCTACTGCCTCAGTCTCCCATTCCCAGGTTAAGCAGGAACAAAGGAAACCAGCTTCAGCCAGTCCAATAGGCAGTAAAAATATGCCCAAGAAAGAGCTAAGTCAATACCAATTCACTAAATTCCATTCTTTATTTGGCAACTGGAGCTGGTAAAAAACTAAAATGGTTGGAATGTGATAGGGGAAGTGGTTTATCACAAACTTTTGCACAGGAAAGTTAGATCTTCTTGGATGGGCTCTAACCTCTGAAGTATCCAATCTGTGGAGAAACAGACGAAGGGCTTGCGTGCTAGGTTTAGGTGTATAAACTGTGTCATTTTTCTTTGTTTGGTGCACCAGCCATGTTTTCTGGTTGTGCGCCCCTTCTTGCAAGATTGAGAATAAATTTTTTTCTTCTTCACAATTGGGGGAGCCTTATTTTCTTCCAGAAGAAGATTTCTTTCTTACAGCTGTGGTGTCATGAGATCCCTCAGGAGGTTTCCGGGCAGGATCTCATGGCCATGTTGTCTGTCAACCATATTGTCTGTTGGACATGTTGTCTCCACTGCAACCACCTTCCTCCTTTTACTATACTAATCTGCCATGAACAAAGGTGGTATTGGGGAATATCCTGGATATTATATCATTAGTGAGACAATTGGTGAAAATCAAATAGATCTCTAGACTAGTTGAAAATATTTTATCAGTCCTAGTTTCCCAGTTTTAAGAATTGTACTCTGGTTGTATGATATTAACATTAGGGAAGCTGGATAAAGGGTATTAAAAATTCTGTGTAACATTTTTCTAACTTTACTGTGTCTAAAATTATTTAAATAAAATGGTTAAAAAATCAAATTCTAGGCTGACAATTATTTTCTCTTCACATTTTGAGAATTTTTTTTTTAACTGCACTTGCCTTTGAGACAAAGAGAAGATCTCAAAAGATGTAGACATCAGCTTGTGTGATCTATTTTTGGAATTCACGTATTTGAGAATTACCATTTTTCTTTAATTCTGGAAATTTGAGTAACTCTTTTTAAATCTGCCTCTCCTCCATTCTCTGTCCTTCTGGGACACCAATTACATGTATGTTAAACTTTCTCACTCTGTCCTCCATGTCTCTGAACATCTCTTTTCAATTTTCCATCTTTTTCTTTTGTAGTTTATTCTGAGTAATTTCTCCAGATATGCCTTCCAGTTTAAGAAATAACTCTTCAGTCATTTATAACCTACTTTTCAGACTATTTTTTGCAATTCTCATTTCAATTATTTTATTTTTATTTTTTTAAGTTCTGTTTGGTTCTTCTGAAAATCTACCTAGTCAATCTTAATGATCTCCTTTCCTTTGACATTATATAAATTCTCTCTTTTTGATGTTGAAATATACTAAAAATTATTTTCTATTTTTATTTTTACTTTATAGTCTGCTTCCAATAATGTTAATATTTGTAGTTTTGCTGCTCTGATTTTGTAATTTATGTTTCTGCTAACTCTTGCACGTTGTAGCTTAATTTATGTGTGTGTATGTTCATTGATTTTGTATTATGACCTCATGTTCCTTGGAACTTTATCCTTGTGAATTCCTTGGGCTTTAGGTAAAAAGTACTTCCTTCAGAAGGGTATTTTTATAATTTTTATTTGGTAAAGTGCTTGATAGCACTACCAATTCAGAACTGCTTTAAACTAAATTTTTAGCTTGCAATTGTTTTTTGCTTCACAGATAGTGAGGATTTCAGGCCCAAACAATCATGCTTGTCCACTTATGATTATTCAGGAAGACTTTATTTCTTGCTCTATCTAGGACAAAAGTAAAAAAAAAAGACAAGTGTATTACCCTCATCTAGTTCTGCAAAGTGTTTGTTTTCCTAGTTCATCCTCTGACTGGGTCCTGGCTTTGTGTGAGTTCAAGAGTATAACCAACCATTTTAAGACCTTAGGTTTTGTATTCTCTCTCCTTTACAATGGCCTGCTAAAACTTAAGATCTAGGCTACTAGCAAGTGGCATATATCATCAAAGGAGCACTTGATCATACTTCTGTGGATTTTTACTTTCTTGTCATTTCTGGCTTTCCTGGAATTCTCTTTTCCTCTCTCAATGCAGCTATCCATTTATAGATTTTTTTTTTGCATATTACCCACTATTTTTCATTGTATTATCCCAGAGAGTTTTTATTGTGTACATCTAGTCCACCATATTGCTTGTAAAAGGAACCCATTTAAACTTTTCAAAATGCTGTGAGGTATAATTTATTATGCCCAAGTTTTATATAGTAGTATCTTAGGGCCACAGAGCTTAGGTTATTTTCCCTCACTATTGAATTACTAAGTGGTAGATTTGAAATCCAAACGGGTCTGAGCTCAATGCCAGGGTACTTTCCACAATCTTGATGAAATCTGTTGAATGATACATGGACCAATTCCTGTCTGCATTAATCTAGAAATTGATATAATTCCATCCATTCAGCTATAAAGAGCCTAGATCAAAAATAAATCATAATAAAAATTGAAACCAGAAAGCTTCCTGAACTCTAGGAACATAACATCTCATATCTGTGTCTCATCCCTAAATTCTGTACCAAGGGCAACTTGGAGATTCGAGGAATACTCACGAGGGGCCAGGTCCTGCTTTCCATTCTGTGGAATGGAGTTCATTGAAGATCTCTGCCTACCCAGGAACTGGTCCCATCCCTCCCCATTTCAGTTTTGGAGCTGATGATCACATTCACTTCACTTTTACTTTCTATTCCTGCTCCTGGGCCTTATGATGGTTTCTGCAATTCAGTAGACATTCCAGGGCAACATATTCCCTGGAATTCACCAGCCCTTAAGCCAACCACAGGGAAACAAAAGAACAGTGTAGTGCTTTTTCAGGTTATAGGATTGCAAAGGCAGCATCCAATGGCAAAATCCCTGCCTGCTCCTGGACACCACCAATAGCTGACTTCAGTGTTCCACATCCCAGCATGTCAGTGACTGGAGATAAATTGTAATTAAAAGTCCAAGCTGGCCAGTGAATGTGAGTTAGGGACCATTCTGATTGTCCGTTCCTGATTCTGCAGAAACTGATCTGGACAAAGATGCTGGTCAGAGGCAACGGTATGCAACTGTCACTTCGCTGGCAGACACCAAGATCTGGGTCACTTTCCTGTCCACAGTTGGTACACTGGAAGGTGAGATGCCAAGTTCAGGATGTTTGTACAGTACACAGGAATCAGGGAAGCAACTGTTTGTTCTAACAAAGGAACTGTATTTTGGAAATGCTGTTTCCTTCCTGAAAATGCCATAAAACTTATTTATGTAAGTGACAGGGAGATGGGGAAGTTACTTTTGCTTTCAGCAAAACTCTTAGAGAAGATGAGGGTCTCCTAGTGTGGAAAGAAGCAAATAGGTCCCATACAGGACTGGAATATAACTTGTGATCAGCCAGATGGGAGTTAGCAGTGAGATCTTGTGCTTTGGGGTGGCATATTTGGTAAAGAAACTTTCAATCAGAATATTTTGAATAGAGAATTACTAAAGACTGGACCTCATTTGAGGTAAAATTTATCTTAACTTTTCTTAAAGTTTATAAGCTTAAAATAAAATGCAAACCCCAGAGTCTGGTCCCTTGGAAGCTCTCAGTAAATGCTATTTATTAATTATATTTTCTAACATCTAGTGAAAGAATAGATTAAAAAATAACAATAAGATGAAGAAAATTTGAAGTTTTCTTTCCTTTTCACAAAATAATAAAAAAAGGAACAAACTCAAAGACAGTTCCCTCAGTTTTCTCTTTAAATTAAGTTGACTTAGTCAGAATGGGTCTAAACGCAGCCTCTCTTGCATCCTCTCTGGGTGGCAAGTTTCTCTCCTACTCTAGGCTATAGCTCTGTGAGGTTAGTCATTGTTTACATTTCTCCGTTCTGATCCAGTCAGGGAATTCTACAATGTTAATATGCCCAAGTAATTAAGAATTAACGGAAGGAGTTAAATATCTTGTTTTAGTTTGCTAAATGCTGCCAAAGCAATATACTGGAAATGAGTTGACTTTTACAATGGGTATTTAATTAACTTATGAGTGCTGAGGCTGTGAAAGTGTTCAAATCAAGGCATCATCAGAGATGCTTTCTCCCTGAGCTGCAGCTGTGGGCTATCAGACACACGACTATGTCCGCTCATCTCTTCCCTCTCCTCTGGGCCTTGTTGCTTTCAGCTTCTGAGTCCTGTGGCCTTCTCTCTTAGCTTTGGGCTCCTTTCTCTCTTTGTGGCTTTTTTCTCTGTGGCTTTATTCCTCTATTTATAAAGGACACCAGTAAGAGGATTTAGACCCACTCTGGGTCATACAATCTAATCAAAGGAATTTTACCAACAAGTCCCACCTACAATAAATTTACATGCACAGGAATGGATTAGCTTTAAGAACAGGATTTTATGGGGTCCACAAAATCTTCAAACTGACATATTTATTAATTAAATCTATTTTTAAAATCCAGTCTTCTTTTGGAGTAAGAAAACTATAGTGTTAGAAAATTTCAATTCAATAGGAAAAAAGAATGGGGAAGAAGAAAAGAATTTACTTCTTGTTTTAAGAAGTGCTCTTGTCTGGGCTTCTTAGTCTTCAGAAGCATGCCCAAACTGGGGATACTCAAAAAATGTAGCTCACAAACAGATGTTACATTATAGATCAAAGCATTGGCTTAAGATGCACCTGAGGGTGGGGAGATGATTGTATATATGAAATGTAAGTAGAAATAGATAGTGAAATAATCACCATGGGCAGAATTTCTACTTAAAAAAAAAAAGGAATCTTAAGGACTGGGGTGTGTGCGTGGATGTTGGGAACCCAGGATGGCTCTGTGACTGCCTTGCTATATGTTCTCAAAAGAGGATTTAATGTTTCTGGGCCTCAGTTTCTTCAATAATAAAATGAAATAGCTGGATCAAATGCTCTCTCTCATGCCCATTTCTTGTCAAAAGCATATTATACCACAAATTGACTTGTACAGAATGTTCATAGAAGCTTTATTCATAATAACGCCAAACTGGAAACGAGCTGAATAGCCATCAACAAAAGGATGGATAAATGTATTGTGGCATACTACTCTGAAAAAAAAGAATGAATTACTGATGCTCATGATATGATGTGCCTCAAAAGCATTATATTGAGTGAAAGAGCTAGGCGCAAAAGAGTACATAAACTGTATGATTCCATTCATAAGAAGCTCGAGGATAGGCAAACTAATCTACATTGATAGAGATCAGAATAGTGGTCATCTCTGGATAGGTATTGACTGGAAAAAGACACAAGGAAACAGGGAACATTGTGGGTTGATGGGTGTTGGTTTCAGGGATCTATACATATGAAAAAATTCACCTTAAATTAATCTTCCATTTATTATACCATGATAAAAATATAAATCTTTCAAGAGCATTTTATTATTATTACAAAGCTATTTCTCTGTGAGTCCCTGGGCATTTGTTTCCCTATGAATAGAGGAGGTGATAATTATTATTCTATTTCTCTCTTAATACATTGTTCTGTGATAAGAAAATGTAGGTGAAAAATTGAATCTATTATTAAAAACCTTCTCTGAGACCTGGCAATACCATTACTAGGTATATACTCAGAAGAACTGAGAGTAGAGACATGAACAGACATCTGCACACAGATGGTCATAGTGGGGTTATTCACGATTGCCAAAAGATGGAAATAATCAGGTGTCCCTCAATAGATGAATGGATAAACAAACTCTGGTGTATACACATGATGGAATATTACGCAGCTGTAAGAAGAAATGAAGTTGTGAAGCATATGACAACATAGACAAACCTAGAGGACACTATGTTCTATGAAGCAAGCCAGACACAAAAGGATGAATACTGTATGATTATGCTATTATGAGCTAAATATATTGTGTAAGCTCATGGAGTTAATAATTAGAATATAGATCACAAGAAAATAGAATGGGGGTAGAGAAAAGAAAACTGTGGGTTAATCTGTGTGAATTGGTAAAATGGCTGTTTGTAAGTCTTTGGAAATAAATGGAAATTGTGAGAGCACGTCATGGTCTTTGTAAGTAGAAAAGCTATTTATTTTATGGGTATGACAGTGATTGAAAGAGAAAGTCTAAGAACATGTATATTACTAGAAGGAAAGCTAAAATATGTGACATGGGACTGAATAACATAGTGAAACCTCATGTGCAATACAAATATGGATAATATTGCATATATATTTGTTTTTACAAAATATAAACACAAGTAAACTAGAGAGACAGAAACAGAATAGGACCTATGTATGGCAGGGGTAGCACAGAAAGTTCGAGAGTTGATGAGCTTTGTTGTTTATTTTTTGGTTTTGTTATTATTTTATTATTGGAATAGTGAAAATGCTCTAGTAATGATTGAAGAGATGAATGCACAGCCATATGGTTATTACTGAATATCATTGATTGTATACTTTGGATGGATTTATGCTTTATTAATGTGGATCAATAAAATTAATTTAAAAATAAATTAGATATTATAAATACCTTTATTATAGTAAAAAAAAAAGAGACTCTATTATCCAGACCTGACTTTCACCTGAACAAAATGTGGCTCAATGTGTTAGATGATGGCAGTTTTTGAAGGGGCTGTGGCAGTCCTGAATGGACATAATTTTTAATTTCTTTGCATGTGGCTTGAAGAATATTATGATTGTCACAGACTCTGGAACATAGCTCAGAGGCTAACACATGAACCTGCTATTGTTTTATAGTTATGGTTTTGTAGTTTTGGACACTTAATGTTTTATCTTCCCTGCACTCTCTTTTGGAATTCAGAGAGGTAGTCTTGAAGGAGACCCCTGAGCTGAAGATAATGACAGAGACATAGTTGTGTAACGGAGGCAATACAATCTTTTATTAATCAGAATGTTCATTCCAGCATCTATTTTACCTGATGGGTATATAACTGTGAGCAAAGCAGGTAGAAGCTGATATGTTATAGGGAAGGAGTCTGTGTGTTGCGGTGACGTCCAGCGGCTCTGCTCCCGAAGAGGTAAGGACCAACAGAGCAAGACAACACTCAGTAACCACTCTGGAGATGCAGGCTGGTGGCGCAGGTCTGATTTATTGAGGAAGTGTAGTAGCTTTTATAGACCTTGAGGCAACGTGCAAGCAGCTTACTGGCTATGCTAATTTAGCGAGGCTGATTGGTTCATGCGCTCTAGTTGCTGGGGGGAAGGCAGATTTCAGATGTCCACTGCATGCCTCGGCGCCATCTTTTGGATGGAACCCCAACGGCCTTATAGTTAGAGAGGTTTTCCTACGTCTAACAATGCGTCGGCGGCTTGCCCACATCTGTGGTTTCCCCTATGGAGATTTATGGCCACTCCTCCAATTGCTTTCTTTGTGGACATGCCTGGAATCTGCGAGGACATACTGTGTGGCCACAAGTCAATGCTGATCTACAGACACTGATGGCTGGATATAAGGTGGAGGTAAGGTGGCTATAGTCTGGAAGATCTAAATTCCTACCAGGTTATGAATTGGGTAAGGTTGGGTCTATCCCCAGGTATGAAAAAGGAGCAGGTGACAATGAAAACAAGCAATTTATGTCATTCCCTCTGAGTCTCCAGAGCCACAGCCATGTGAGATCAGGGCCACACACCAAAAGGTGCAAGTTGTGGATGTCCACCCAGACAACAGGAACATGTAGATGCACAGGCATTTTTTTTCCCAATAAAATTGTTTATGAAGCAGGTCTAGTCAATAGTCTCTTCTGGGCAGCCCAAACACCAGTGTGAATGAGACTCAGAACATGGAGGGACAGGATTGGATTTTGTCCATAACCCTTCTATGACCCAGTTGGGTGAATTTTCTGGGGACTGGGCACTCCCAATGGGGCAGTTGTGTAGGACGCCTCCATCCTCCCCCATCCCACCAGCCTCACAAATCTTTGCCTTCTTGAAAATGTGTGTTACCATGTAGGTGGGCAGTCTCTTACCTACTAAAGAGCTTTGGAAATTTTTGAGGGCATTGCAAGTCAGATCCCCCCTTTAACCCTCTCAGCTGGGGCCTCAAATATTGGTTTCCATGGTAATATTCCCTAGACCAGCCCAGTCAGCCATTCTGGAACTGGTCATAAAGGACAGTGCTGTTCCAAGCCAAGGCTGACCAGGAAATTGGAATTCACTGCTAGCCACCTGTGGCTCCCTCAACCTTACTGGAGTCAGCAGATACTGGAGGTGGTGGGGTGAAGGTGGGAAGATGACTTTTTGCTGAAGTCTAAAGTTCACACAGCCGGTATAGCTCATTAAAAACCTTTCCAGGCCTCTCTTGCTGCTTGAAAAAAAGAGTCAAATTTGTAACTCTCCACTCAGAAACTAGAATGCCAGTTTCTTTGTCTTGTCTGAGGCCTGACATCTTAGAGGTGCATAACATTCTTCCTCTGCACTCAATCAGAAAAGCATATGTGTGCAGGCCCTGTAGTGAGTTGAGTAGAGGTTGAAAAGAGCTAGGAAAACAGGGCTTTCCATGCATGGGTTGGTTGCTTAGTGCAAATAAACACTTGTGGATTTCCTTGGCTGAAAGAGGAACACTTGAATGTTTTCATTTACCTTGGTGAAAATCTTTGTCTACATAGCTAGCCTTGTACTGGTGGCCATCATATTCTGTCAGGGAAGCATTTGCCCAGGTATTTCTGGGTGCTCAGAAATTCTGTCAACAGCAGCTGCTGCTAACTGGGCATTGCATTCAGCTTAGGCCACTGGGCTGGAGTGAGAATTATGGTACCCACAGTCTGAGATGGGCTGATTCCAGGGTGAGAGTGTCACCTCCAGGGGAGGAACTAAAATTTACGTGTTGAGAATAGCATGGCATGGTTATAACAAGAATCCACTTTCCCTAGCAGGAGAAACTTGGCTAAGCTATAGTACTGTGTTAATAATACACACAAACCACACAATTACCAGTATTCTGAGTTGAAATTTTAACTTTATTGTAGCATTACTATCAAGAATACCTATATATCTTTTAATAGTTTTTCTATCAAGAGAACATATAAATACTATGGCTAAAGCCAGGGCAAGCAATAAGGAATATTCTATACTAGTCTTCCAGGTTAGATGAAATGGAATGAGGGAAGTAAAACTGAAGATTGTTTTGTTAGGCAGCCACTATTTATGCCTTTGGTATGAAGAGCAAAAATGGATGTTATCTGGTGAACTGAGGGCAAATAGGGAATTGATCAACTTTCTGTGGACCTGGAGTACTGTTTCTACTGGACCTTATGAAATCTGATGACTGGATAACCATGTATGGCTGGTATGTACCGGGAGACAGAATATGAGAAAACAGCTATTTACAAATGTACCTGAAGCAACAAGCAAGACCATCCTGCTCAGCAACCCCATCCATCTCCCCGTCGTGGTCACTAATCCAGGCTTCCTGTCACTGTTATTTCTCCTCCTCCCCGTCCCAGCTTCTCTCTGTCCTCTTTGTTAGTGGAGCTGCATGTGCCATGGCTCACCTCCTCACTGCCCCCATCAAGCTTAGATTCTGGCAGGAACAGGCTACCTATGCCTGAAGGGTTGTTTCTTAGTAGGCGGCCCAGTTCCTTCTCATAACATTCAACTGCTTGCAGCAGATCTCCATCCATCTTGCGAGCTAATCCTTGCAGATACCACGAATTTGGTGCATTTTGTGAGAGCCTTTTTTCAATTATGTTCTGCAGCTGGTGCTTCATCTTTTCCCTTTCTGGTGATGGTCTGCTTATCTGCAAACCCTGCAAATAATGTTGGACAGCAGTGTCTTCAGACTTCATGTAATACTCCTGAAAGTTACCATAGCGCTGATGGAGTTGTTGTCTCTCAGCATTGGTGAGCTCCTTACTGAATGCCATCTGATAATATTCTTCTGCTTCTCTGTGCTGACCATTTTGTGCCAGGAGCCCAGCGAGGTCGGAGTATGCGTTTGGAAGATTTATTCCCTTCTCAAGAGCTTTCTTCAAATAGTCAATTGCATATTCCCTTAATTCTTCAATCTTCTTTCCATTCCGACCAGCTGCAGATTCTTCTGTCCTCTGCATTTGTTTGATTTTTGCCCTATAGCAGCACCCAATTTGATGATAGAGATAGCCATTGTTTGGTTGGGATTCCAATGCACTTAGAAATAGTTCAATAGCTTTTTCTAGGTCACCCATTCTTCTGTAAAATTTGGCTGCATTGCGAAGGACATCTGTTTGGGAAGGAGCTTTCTCCAGGGCCTCCTTAACCAACTGCTCCCCTTGAGCTTCTTCGTTCATCTTCTGCAGTTTCAGGGCTAAGAGAACTTTAATATACTGGTTGTCAGGACTCAGCTCAATAGCCTGCTTCAGAGGATTGATACAGAACTGCTTCTGTGGTTTGTCCTCTAGACGGTACATTGCGATTGCCAATCCAGAGGAGAATTCCGGGTTGTTGGGTTTCTCTTCCAGAGCCTTCTCAAAACATACCTTAGCCCTTTCAATATGCTTTCCTCCACACTTTAATCGTGTCCACCCTTCCTCACAATCCAGCTCAGGACACTCAATACTGTAAGGATTTGAAAACTTCTTGCAGACTTCTTCCACCTTGTCTATGTATTCTTGTGCTTTTGAAAATCTACCCATGTGATAGTAGACCCAGGCATAGTTTCCCCAGGTGACCAGACTTCTGATTTCTTCTTGGGCAGCATGCTCTTGCTTAATTAACTTTTCAGCTTCCTGTAAGTTTTCCAGAGCTGCCTCGTTTTGGCCATTCAGGTGTTTTATGTAGGCCAACAAGTTGTACATTGTACCTTTGAACTCAGTGTTTAAAAACTCAATCTGGTTACACACTCTATCTTCTAGATCATAGCAGGCACTTTCTTCCTTGAATAAGTTCCATGTGAAATGGCATTTCAGCTGTGGGAGGATTTTCTCCAGGGAATTCTTGGTGCTTTCACTGTGGAGAAAATAAAGATGGTTATTGTGATGTGCACCTGTCAAGCCTTGTACCCTTATGTCTTCTTTAATAGAAGAGGAGGTACTTTCCCTTTGCATCCTGGATTCACGTTTATATAGCCATGGTCTGTGCAGGAACCCACAAAGCATACCCATCACACTGTTTAAGCAGACATGCAGGAGAAGGAGTAAGATGGAGAAGAGGAGTGAAGCTGCGGTTAGAGGAAGGGGGACTTCTCTAGTCCTGATTAGCTGCTGAGTCACATCTCAGTCCTCATACATTCTAGGTAAGGTCTGTAATGCCATCCACTGGACTTTATGGGCCCCCTCTTTGTGCTGGTCTGTCTCTTTATTAGATGTTAGGGATAGTAAAAAGAATAAAGGTTTTTTCTCACCCTTCTTGCCCCCTAGGAGTTCACAGTCTGGTTAGAAGGAGCCATATAAAGAAAAGAAAACACGGAGATGTTTACCAACATGCTATGTGATATAGCCTTTCTCCTTTGATCTTCTCTACCTCCCTACAATCACACACAGACCCTTAATGGCTTGGCTTGAGTCTGATTGAAACAGTTTCCCCTACCACACAGACCCAATCCTCAGAGACAATGAATTTGTTTCAAGAAAGAAACGAAAAAGACAAATTTATATTTTGTAGTTGGAAGATACTAAGGGAGATCACTTGCCTTTTTTCAGTCAAATAAGTTACGTAATTTCTCAAAGTGTGTTCTCATTTGCCTGGGACTTGGGGTGAGTTCTTCTGAGCCTGAATTTGTGTTCCTCCCTTCTCACCAGCAGAGTCTTGGCATCATAGATTGGAAAGAACCTCCAGAAAACATGAAACCCAGAGTTTTTCCTATTTTTTTGGACTTAACAGACTCACACAATTTCAGGGAAAAAAAAATTATGAAGGAGATAGCGTTGCCAACTTGTTTGGCAATGCAATAACATGGGGGAAAATCCATCCAAAAGACACCAAACATCTATTCTCTCCATCATTTTAGTAAAAAGATGGAAAAAGAGTGAGAAAGGAAGCATTCTCTTATCACTGAAGAAGTAATAAAGCCATAATCTCAGAATAAAGGGAAGTTCTTTAAATTGAGTACATTTGCCTCTTTGAAGACCATCGACTTTATTTGTAATTTTCATGAACCAGTAAATACTTTCTTATGGATGATCACTGGTCCATACACTGCTGCTGGGAATGCTCTGATCTACTTCTTGTCACTCTCTCCAGGAATGCTTACCTTAGCCATTTCTGGCACACTGTGATTGCATGTGAAATGCTTAAGAGTGAGAGATGCAGAATCAACCCAAGGCAATGGAAAAGAGCAAAAGGAAGTTGCCTTCTATGTCCAGATATCCTCTTTATGTGTGTGCCTCTTGGCATTTTCCTTCCTTCTCTTGGTCCCTGGCTAGAGTCCCACAATACCAGTATGTTCCCTTTCTAGGGTCTTTCAATTTGGCTTCTTGTGGGACTGCCAGCTGCCCTGTATGAAGCACTGCAGGTCAAAATTCAAATTAGCAATTACTAAAAATAAATATTAAGAGTAAGTTATAAAGATCAGAGCACAAATCTGTTTATAACTGTAATGCAAGTAAAATTTAATAAATATGTATATAATAAAGGCATTGGTACACAAATTAACTTTGCTGATGGCCAAATTAGGAAGTTGAGCGAGAGAAAAGAAAGGGTAGTTTTGGATTTATAGGTGTCTCTGAACTGATTTGTAGATGAATATAGGTGCCTGAAGATAATAGCTGAACACTCTAAGGATTGAAAGAGAGTATCCAGCCAACTTCCTAGTGGACCTGCAGAATGACAGGTTCCCTGGAATGTTTTTGCCTAGACAAAACCAGAAACCACCTTGCAGGTGTGATAACTGTATTTCTTTACCTTTTTTTTTTTTTTGAGGGGGGGTATGGTTTCTTTGACATATCAATGAACTGGAGGACTTATATTCCAACCCTATCTTATATCAGCTTCAGGAGATATCAATAGCTCAAGAATGTGTGGGGCAAGTAAAAAGGCTCACTCAACTTTCCTGGACCTGCCAGAGATCTCTGACAATGGAACTCTTGGGGAAATTCTGTTCATACTGAAGCAGGCTAGTAAGATAGGGAAGCAATAAACAGAGCTGGAACCTGGCAATAAGTCTATGTGACATCAATATCCCAAAGATGGCTGCTGGAAGACCCTCATGAGATTCTGCCATCTGGAATGAGATTTCTTCCAGAAGCCAGGAGAGGCCCTGGATATTCCCCAAGAACTTTATAATTGGGCCCTCCTGGGGGATTGATGGGTGGTGTAATCAATCAAAACAGCAAACAGCTGGAACACCTCCCATGTCATGAGCAAATGGGCAGAAAAATTAATGGTTCTAAAAGCCAGTGCAGGGAAATGGACTTGGCCCAGTGGTTAAGGCGTCCATCTACCACATGGGAGGTCTGTGGTTCAAACCCCGGGCCTCCCTGACCTGTGTGGAGCTGGCCCATGCACAGTGCTGATGCGCGCAAGGAGTGCCCTGCCATGCAGGAATGTCCCCCGCATAGGGGAGCCCCACGTGCAAGGAATGCGCCCCATAAGGAGAGCCGCCCAGCGTGAAAGAAAGTGCAGCCTGCCTAAGAATGGCACCACCCACACGGAGAGCTGACACAAGATGACGCAACAAAAAGAGACACGGATTCCCGTGCTGCTGACAACAATAGAAGTGGAAAAAGAAACAAGCAGCAGCAAATAGACACAGAAAGACAACTGGGGGGGGGGGGGATAAATAAATAAATAAATACATAAATCTTAAAAAATAAAAGCAAGTGAAAAGTCTGAATCTCTTTCTGTTATGCACTCTTGCCTTCACCCTGTCCAGGTGCCTGTCCCAGTGCCAGTTTGTGTGCCTTTTCCTGCCCTCTGCACCCTGCTCTCGCCATTTTCCCCCTGCCATCATAGCCATGCAAGTAAAACACGGGCATTTAGAATCTATAATGGGAAATTGTAGTCTGTAAATAAGCCTGCTTTATCACTTTTCAGCCCCTTCCTTTCTACCTGGAAACCATGATCTGTCATTTTCTCCCACTTCTCTTCCCTCCTTACCTTAATAAATTACTGGCTTACTAACCCAACATGCTCTTGAAATTCATTTCTGCAGCATAGTCAAGATCCTAGACAAAACTATAATTGAAATGATGTAGGCTATGGGTGGGGAGACTGTTCATCTCTTCATAGATAACCTGAGCTGTATCTGTCCTGAGCTATGCATATGGGACAATAAGAACTGCAGCCCTGCCCTTGGTATCCATGACAACAACTCCAGTCCTGGAAAAACAGTTCAGCAATGCAAATTCTATAAACTTTAAATATTCAGAGAAAATACAAACCAAATGTGTTCAAAGCTTACATGGAATGTATGAAGTCCATGCTAAAAGCTTACCTAGGATGTGGAAGATATATGTTAATTCAAGCTTATTGAGCGCTGAAACAAAGAACCATTTGACCCTTCCTCTGTATAAGAAGAACTAGAAAATCTTGTTCGGGGCTTGGATTTTGAATGAGAAGCCTCGCCGGTCATAAATAAATCTTTTTTTCCTTCCCAAAATTATTCCTGAGTCCTGGCCTTTCTATACACAAATAATTGAATCTCTCTTGACTTCTACAACAGTAATACCATCACTTTACCAAAGCCAGAGCTGGCCATGATAAGAAATCTGGGGTCACTCTGAACAGTTTATTCAGGAGGATAGCCACTTGTGCATGGTTCCATGATTATAAAACCTATTAAAAACTGGAATTTAGATTGATTTTTCTTAAGCCTTCTTTCCTAAGGTCTCTAATTTGTGGAAATAATATTACTTGTTACATGATATCTCCTGGATGTAAAATTTGGAGCAAAGTTTGTTGGACTGGAAGTCATGAGATCTAGGTAAGAAGGAACATGGAATCCACAGGCAAAGTTCAGGAGGGTTGCATTAAAATACTATTGCCTTTTAAAAAATAAATACTTGCCAGGGTTTCCTTCCTTACTAATTTATATCACGTGTTTTTGAAAGTTGATCTACATACTCTTGTTAGTATAAATAAATTAACAATAATTAAGCTCAGATATTTAATGGAAGAGCAAGCAAGTTTAATTGGCCTATAGGATCATGCCTGCAGTAACTGGAGAAAGACAATGTGTAGATTCAGGCAAAACATGGGGGACAGTAAATACCATCCCTGGAGATTCTGTACCTTATAGAAAACCTTGGGCAATTGGGATTCCCTCATGCCCAAGAAGAGAATTCCCATGTCCTAAGACTGCAGCCACAAATTTTGCTGCCTTGGTCCAAACCACATAAAACCAACACTGCTAGACATTGGTACTTGGGAAATTCTAACTGTCAACCTACTTACATTCTTTCCTCTTTTCCTGCTTACTTACCTGGATGGTGATAACCTCCTGGCACTGCCCATAGACCCCAAGAAAGTTGTCACATCTCCTTCCAGGGCCTAGTCAAAGCCATGGCAACTTCTAGAGTGGAAACTTGAAATTTTTAGAGAGGCCTTTTTGAAATGGTAAGAGGGGGCTTCCAGGGAAACATCTGAGCTAAGGAATTCTCTAGGCCTGGTGCTTCTCAAATTTTAATATGCATATGGACCAAGTCACTTGGGGATCTTATAAAGTACAGGTCTGGATTCAGTAGATCTGGGAGGAGGCCTCGATGATGCCTTTCTGACAACTTCCTAGGTGATGTTTGTCCTCACACTGTGAGTAGCAAGGCTCTAGGAAGAGTTCACTTTCAAGCAATGATTTCCAGTGGCCTGTTTCCTATCCTTAAAATATTAAGCAGGCAAGCCTTGTTTTGTATCAGGACCTTCCCACCCTACTCACCACCCACCCACTCCTGGCCTTCTCTGCTCACATTTATACATATTCAATGCAGGAAGCATTGTATGTATTTAGGAGGAGGGGATTTGGAGGTTGACATTACTGTGCATATGAATTACCAGCAGTCCTCTTTAAATATACATATTTTTTCCTTTGGGCCTTATTTTAGTTCTACTCAATCAGAATTTCCATGTATGGCCCAGTAATTTGCATTCTAAAGAGTTTTTGAATTGATTCTGATACTAGGATCTGCAAAAAATAGCTTGAGAATAGTTTCCCCAAATAGTCGAAGAATAGTTTCTTCCCTGTTCACATGGGAGATGAGAAAGTCGGAGATGAGAAAGTCGTAAGTAGACTTCTCAGGTAGACACATCCCCCAATTCTGAAGGAGCAAATTTCCAAGTAAAAGTGATCTCATCATGAGTTGAAATTTGCAGTGCTGAATTAATCATTAGCATATTTGCTGAGAAGTAGACAGTAACCACAAGAACATGAGAAACCCCACAAACCTCTGAGTTAGTACTTTCAAATATAAAAAACAAAAGCAGGACCAGAACCTCCAGTAATTTTCCTCCAAGCCCCAGCCTTCATTGACCAGACTTTGCCCAAGAGGATCTGAGTGTGCACTCCCACTCAGTAGTCCCAGCAAGCTCTTGTCCCTCCCCAGCTCCCAGCGTGTTTAATCTATAAACAAACACTGAATCAACACAATGCAGAAATTTGTATTCAAGAACAAGATTTGTGAGAAATTCTCAGTTTCCTATCAGAAAAACCGGGAATATTTACCTCATGATGGCTGTTTCTCCACAATTCTGAAAAGCTGGAGTCCAGACTGATTTTACTTTCAGAACTCTTCTTGTCTGTCACAAGCAAAAGCCGAAGAAGGCTTTATAAAGTTTCCACCCCTGGTGTTAAACCTTAGGTCTGTGCTTTTAGGAAAGCAAAAAGGAAAGTGAAACTGTTGCAATGCAGTTAAGATTCCTACCAAGTTACCGGTTTAAGATACTTAAAGGGGATAATCTGATGTAGGACAGACTCCTAGAGAATATCTGAATGCTTATTTTGCCAGAGTGGGTTATACTGATGTGGGCTATGGGTGGAAGGCTCTTTGTCTCTTCAGAAATAACTAAGCTGTTTGACTTGTGAGTGTGGAAAGATAAGAGGCTGCAGTCCTGCCCTTGGGGATTGGCAGGGCTCCAGTCCCAGGAAATGTTTAACAATGCGGGGGCTATAAACTTTAAGTATTTAGGGGAAATGCAAAAACCAAATATGCTAAAGGCTTATCTAGAATGTCTGGAGTCCATGCTAAAAGCTTACCTAAGATGTGGAAGATATATGCTAATTGAAGCCTATTGAGAACTGAAACAAAGGGACCATTTGGCCTTTCCTCTCTGTATAAAAGACGTTTGAAAATCTTGTTCGGGGCTCGGGATTCAAACAGAAAGCTCCCGAGTCCGGCCGGCCGTCAATAAACCATTTTTCCTTCTCAAAATCATTCCTGAGTCCTGGCCTCTCTATACTCAAATAATTGAACTTCTCTTAAATTCCACAACATTAATGGCGACCACGAAGGGACAAAAATGAAGGCCAGAGACGGTAGCATTTTGCTGCCCCTTCCAAATCCCCGAGGAAGCCGGGAGGACTCGGGTGAACCCCAAATCTGGGCGCCCCTGGATTAAATTTAATCCAGAAAAGATGTGGGCTCCACCAGAATCTTCCCGACAAAAATCGAGGGCAATGGAAGGTCTGAAGAGAAAGATTCTGGGAACAAAAAAGAACTCCGAACATGGAAGAAGGTAAGACTCCCCGGGTGAGCAGAGTCTGGAAGGCCCTAGCTTTAATTGCTAGGAAGGGGAGGCTGATCACCTCCCGAGAGAACCCTAGTAGCCCCAGAAGGCTGGGGGGAAGCCGTTCTCTCTAGGCTTGGGAAAAGGAGGAAAACCGGGGAAAAGCCCTGGTGTTTTGGGTTTGTCTAACTGCATGTTAGAATCTGGTACTGGTCTTATATCCACTAAAGGAGTGGAGTCTCGATTTTAATAGGAAGGGTATTTATAGGTTCGAGTCCTAATATCCTGGAAATTGGTCTAGATTAAGGAAAACAAAACTTGGTTACAGGAAAATGGATCGGCTTTTCTGGTGGAGCTTGGTCTGGGTGTAAAGTTTAAACAGTGGAAAAGTCTAGCTGAAATCTTTTGTTATGGTGCTAATTTGTGAATGAATTCGCTTTATACCAAATGTTAAGTGTTCTGAGGTTTGTGATGGCTGTGGGGGCAGCCATGGTGAAATAAATATATAACTTGTGGGTCAGATTAGTGACCTTTGTGCTTCTGTCTGTGTCAGCTCAATGTTAGTGTCGGAGTTGTGTCCTTATGTAAAGTAGAATTACAGCTGAGCTGGAGCCCTCCCTTGCCATTGGCAAGGGAGTGAAATGATTCTGGGGCAAAAGCTGAGGAGTCTGGATGTTTGCGGAGTCTAGATGTTTGTGCATGCTCTGCTGTCTTGTCTCTGGTCTGGCCCTTTGCCGGGGCTTGGAGGCCATCTGTGTCCGCGCCAAGCACCCAAGTCTGTTGGGAATGTCCCAGTCAGGGCGGCTGGGTTCCTGGGAGAGTTGCCAAATTTGAGTAGGTTCTGTCTGCCCATTTTGGCTGAAAGCTGGAAAGGGGGGAGCGGCTTGCCCCTTTCCAGTGAGTCCACCCTTCTATTCATAAGCCGCATTCCTGTTTGTTGTGCACCCGACTGCCTGGAAGGGGGGGAAGTGAAGGAGGTGAAAAGCAGAATCAGAATAAATGCAGTAAAGTTCCCTCCTTAGGGTGTCAAAGCCAAAATACGTTTGCATTCTGCTCAGGTTCTTAGAAGGTATTGTAGTAACCTTAAGTAAGAGAATGTTCTGTGAAGGTAAAATTTGTGTTAAGGGTATAAATATAAAAGTTTTACAAAGCATTGTTCAAGGTATTTAAGTGGCTAATTGCAGAAAGTCATTATTTAACAAAACTGAATTGATAATAATAATAATAAAAGGCAATTTTATAACAAACTTATTCGGTAGCCAATCTCCCCTGCCAACTTACTTCCAAAAAAACTGTTTCTGGTATTACATGCTACTAAGTATTTAAAGTGAAGAAAAGTTCATTATTTTAACAAACTTGTTTAGTATTAATGGCAATTATATGTTGTAAGAAGTTTGCCTGGTAACTCAGTATGTGGGATATATGGAATGTGTTTTTATTGTTAAGGAAACAGAAGATGATTTTGTCCTAAGATAAAATGATTGATTATTGGAAAGAGTAGAGTGTGGGACAGAACCTGAATGAATACTGAAAGTGTAGAAGGTTTGTGGAAGGGAAATTTTTATGATTAAATTGAGTAAGATCAATATATAAAGAAAATCATTTATCAATAGCTTCTTGTGCTTTAACCTCATCATATCCTCAATGTTTGAAGAAGAGTCTTA
Source organism: Dasypus novemcinctus (assembly GCF_030445035.2). NCBI lineage: Eukaryota > Metazoa > Chordata > Mammalia > Cingulata > Dasypodidae > Dasypus > Dasypus novemcinctus. The sequence goes on from NC_080678.1 coordinate 51,748,704, forward strand.
CCTCTTTTAAAAGAACATTTTATGTTCTAGAAATCAAATCCTGAAAAGTAGCCTTTTATTTCAAACTAACTGCAAGAGATTTATTCTTTCACTTTAAAGGAAAAATTAAAGTAATGGTTAAGTTCATTTAATATGTTATAAGTTGAATGAAAGGTATTTAAAGGATTTATATTGTAAAACAGTGGAAAGACAATAACTGAGATTATAGCTGGGTGAATTTAGCCTGAAACTATTATTTAAGTGTAAATTCTACACTAACCTTTCCTTTGTTTATGGTTACTTCAAGCCTAACCTCACCCTTTGCCTTTGCCTACGGTTATTTCATAATTGAGAAGAGCTGGGACATCACTGTCTCCTCTTCTGGTATTAGTAACCCTTTCTCTCATGAATTCAAGTGTAAACTAAATAAATGGCTGCCTGATAGAATAAGGTTAAATGGCCACTGGAGTTTTATTATCTCCAAAATCAAAAGGGGGGTGGAGGGGGAGAAGTCTCCTGCCTTGACGGTCAGTGTTCCTAAGAGTGGCAATTCATGAGAGAAAGCAGTCTGTCTCCCTGAGGCTTCAAATAGCCTCAGTAAATATATATAAAATTAATCTTGTTACTTATCCAAAATTCTGCTAATTTCAAAGTAAAATATAAAGTTCTAAAACAAAATGGTGCTAAGGCATTGAGAACATTTTGGTTATTACAATCCATTAAGTAAGAAAGAAAATTCTTGTGGTAAACTGCATGGTCATAGTGCAAATTAAGAAGAGTTTCAAAAGTCTTTGAAAAGTTTAAAGTAACTAAAGTCATGTTGTTGTGTCAAACTATTCATGTCTGCCTATTTGCTCAAATTGTTGAGGTTAAATATGCAGTTATATTTATAAATATTCTTAAAGCCCAAATTGAACTAAGCAGGATGAGAAAGTCATAGAAATCTGATTATGGAAACAATTGGGAAAGGGCCTCCTCTTTGCAAGAGCTTTTAAGGCAAGACTAGGTGTGGCAGATTAAACCTATCTACTAGGCTAGGGAATTAAGAATCAGTTTGCCTGGTAATTTCCCAGTTTAAACCTTTGTCAGCCATAAATTGGAAAAAAAAAAAAAAACAAAACAAAGATTAGGTTAATTTTCACAGAAGAAAAATGTTGATGTAACCCGGCGGCCTGCTGCCTCAGTCTCCCACTCCCGGGTTGGACAGCAGTGGAGGAGACCAGTTTAGGCCAGTCCTATGGGCAGTGGAAGGATGCCCAAGAAGGAGCTAACTAAGTCGGTGCCATTTCAGCACTAAATTCTATTCCTTATTTGACAAAGGGGGGGAGCAGGTAAAAACTAAAATGGTTGGAATGTGATAGAAGAAGCAATTAAATCAAACTTTTGCGTGGGAAAGTTAAATCTCAGATAAGCTGTAACTTCTGAAGTATCCAATCTATGGAAAAACAGGAAGAGCTTGCATGCTAGGCTTAGGGGTATAAATTGTGTCATTTTTCTTTGTTCGGGGCACCAGCCATATCTGGCTCTGCGCCCCTTCTTGCAAGATTGAGAATAAAGTATTTTCTTCTCCACAATCTGGTGAGCCTTATTTTCTTCCAGAAGATTTCTTTCCAACAAAATAAGGTAATTAGTGGCTCTATTAACAAATTTCAGTAAGTAAAGGAAAGTCCATAAAACCTATGGAGAGATCTTTCCTGGGTTATGATTTTAAAAGATTAAGTAATTGTGTAATGTGTTTTGAAACCTGGAAGTCAGTATGCATGTGTTTTAAAACCTGGTAGTCAGTTATGCTTTTAAATTAATAATTTTCATAACTTAAAGAAAAGAAGTTTTTAGCTTCCTGTAAGGGAAAAAGAGAACATTCCTTGCATAAACTATTATGGTTTCAATTTTATTTAACTTGAGTGTAATCTCCCATAGTTAATTTATAAACTAAATTAACATATGTACAAAATCTTTACAGTAATGAAAATTGTAAGTGAAAATTGTAAGTTCACATTGGTGAAATTAGGCTAAAGGGAAAAGATTGTAGATATGCTCTCTTAAATAGAGAGTAAATTTCTTTCATTGGTAATTGTAATTTGGTAAGTTTATTTAAACATGAGGTGGCTAGTCAATGTGGTTACAGTCAATTATAAAGAGTTTGTAAAACATCTTCCAAACTGAAAATGTTTAAATAGTTCTAGTTGTAGAAGTCATTGTTAACTAAAGAAACTTAGATTGGTATTGGTAGCAGAAATAACTTCATGATAATAAACCTGTCTGAAGGCCACTGCAAAATACACATTTAAGTAAATGGTAATAAAAAGTTGTCTTGATTCTATTGGAAAAATTGTTTTCATTCTAACAATGAAAAATAATATTTTTCCTCTATTACTAAAGTAAAGCACCTACTGTTATCTTCATAGTAAAATTGTGTAAGTAAATAGTCATTTGATATATGTATTGCATTAAGTTGTTTAAAATATATATAAAACAAGGAATAAACTTTAACATTGTCAAACTCTTGTGCATTCGAACCAGGCCTTGTATACATTACAGGTGGCCTCTCCATGTGAGTTATTGGCTAGGCTGGTCACTGACCCCTCAATTAAAAATATGTGCTATATCAGTCTCTGGTTCTGCTCCTGAAGTCGATGGAAACTATATTGCAGTTTCAAGCTCCTGCAGCCAATAATGACTCAGTACAGCCAAGTGTACAATGGATATCGCCTCCAGACTGGCACTGTTCCATGGTGCCAGAGAGCACTATGCACCAGGCTAGTAGAATACTGGAAAATCTCTGGAATACTGGAAGGATGCTGCAACTTGCTCACTGCGTTGAAGAACATGCTAAGTGGAGCCATGATACCAGGAGACTGTAAGTAAAACTTAAACACAATTGGCATTATGGCCTGCTCTCATGGAGAGATAACATGTAAAGTATTACAAACCTGAAACTCAAAACTAATAATGGCAACTCTGAATCCTTATGCATTAAGTAATACATTAGTTAATATTAAGTGCTGTACTTTTATCCTGTACTAAATATATGCCTAATAATTGTAATGTTATCTTCTCTATTTTGGATCAAGTGCAGAAGTATATTAGACATGTTAAATTCCTGGTAAAATCATTTTCTAAACAGTTAATAACATGTCTATAGAATAAGGTGGCAGTCTCAGCCAGTCTCAAGTTAGCAAAAGTGAGGCTTGCTTGCTGATGGTGAGTCACCTCTTGAACAAGTCAAAATTGCTAGAAATTGTACAATGAAAACCAAGGTGTAAAAATCTTTATTCTGTAGTTCTGATCACTCCCACAGGTGAAAACTAAGAGTATTTCCAAATTAGTGTTCTAATCCTGAGTGAAGCCAGTTGCCCAAGGAGTGCCAGTTCACCAGGAGCATCTGACAGAGCGAATGAGTGTCAATCATTGAACAGCTTGGAATGTGTCTTCAGACAAAGCTAAGTGTCTGTTGTAATTTCTCTCTAAAGATGGATAACTTAAAAAAGAATATATGCTGTTCCCACCAGCTTTTAAGGAGTGCCATCTTTATAGGCACCTAACCTTGTCTACCTCTGTAATCCAATGTGTCCTCTTTTAAAAAACGGGTATTCCAAATTTTTAATTAAGTTTGTTTCTTTCAGAGTGAACATCTTATTAACCATATGAAAACTTCATCCAACTTCGTACAGAATGCCAGATCCATCTTCCTCCAGTTAGAATAAATTAAGAGTTTTACACCTTATTAGGCAATGACTACAGCCCATGGCCAGCAGGAAGCAGTTACAGAAAAGAGATCGTCTCCCTTCAGCACCCCTTTTAAATTAAAGCTGTAAACTCTTTAAGAGTAAAAGAAAAGTAATAGATGGATCTGGAACCTGACTGGAAATCCACGTGAGTGCCAGTGGCAGCAGAATAACTGCAGGAGGCCCCTGCCCAAGATTCTGCTGTCCAGAATGAAAAGTTCTAAACTTCTAAAAACGGTCCTGGATGCTGTACTAAAGACTGATAAATAATCAGTCAAGACAACAAACAGCCATCCACCTCATAGCTCCAACAATAATTATGCCAAAGCTTAGCAAGTTAATCTTTGGCAGAAAGGGGGGAATGATGTGGGCTATGGGTGGAAGGCTCTTTGTCTCTTCAGAAATAACTAAGCTGTTTGACTTGTGAGTGTGGAAAGATAAGAGGCTGCAGTCCTGCCCTTGGGGACTGGCAGGGCTCCAGTCCCAGGAAATGTTTAACAATGCGGGGGCTATAAATTTTAAGTATTTAGGGGAAATGCAAAAACCAAATATGCTAAAGGCTTATCTAGAATGTCTGGAGTCCATGCTAAAAGCTTACCTAAGATGTGGAAGATATATGCTAATTGAAGCCTATTGAGAACTGAAACAAAGGGACCATTTGGCCTTTCCTCTCTGTATAAAAGACGTTTGAAAATCTTGTTCGGGGCTCGGGATTCAAACAGAAAGCTCCCAAGTCCGGCCGGCCGTCAATAAACCATTTTTCCTTCTCAAAATCATTCCTGAGTCCTGGCCTCTCTATACTCAAATAATTGAACTTCTCTTAAATTCCACAACAATACCATTGGGTAGAGACCCATATAATGAGAGTGAAGGTAGACCCACATCCTGGGAAGGACTAATGCCATCAAATAGAGGGAACTGTATCTCTCAAGAGAAATGGTTACTCCCAGGGCATTAGGGCAGTTGAGCAAGTTAAGCCCTCAACACTGATGCAAGTATCTCTGAACATGGCTCCTCAAGAAATGAAGATCGACTGTCACTGTGGGCACCAAGGGGAGGGGGAAATAGATATTGAATAGATGGAACCAACATAACTGTGAGGGCAATAGAAGTGTTTCACAAGAGTACACAAGGATGGATATAAAACATGTAATATTACACCAAAAACATATAGGGGATGACAGACTAATAACGTAAACCATAATGTAAAACATAGGATAACCAAAAATTTAGAAAACTGTATAGCCTAAAGTATAAACCACAATGTAAACACAAATGTTACCTTGTTTGAAAGCTATTGTCTCAATATTTGTACATCAGTTTCAGTAAATATGATATGAATAAGTTAAAAGATTATCACTGTGGAAGGGAAAAGGTTTTATAATGGATATGTGGGAGTACTGTATATTGTATAGATGAATTACTGTGATCTAGGGCTCTTGTGAAGAGAAGCTCAATAATTAGGAAAAAAGAAAAGAAAAAGATAGGATGTAAAATTTTTCCAAATCAATATGTATTCTATATCTAACCTTTAAACTCATCGCTATATTCCATTTTACTATTAAGGGAACATGGCATTATATTGGGCTTCACTTTTCAGGAAGTTTTGGATTGCAGAATGGTTCAACAATGGCAACGGAGGAATACTGGTATGGGATGTTATTGACAGGGGACATATGGTTGACAGGGAGTTATACAGGGCATGTGGCCAGGGTGCATGGAAATGTTTGGATATACTCATAGTGGAAACAATTAAAAACAACAGCTGGGCGGGTACTGAGTTCCTGGCCCAGGGGGGGCTCTGTCGTGGTCCCTAGGGGAGCAGTGGCAGTCCCCCGGGTGCAACGGCAAGGACCAGGAAGGAATGAGGGTCCAACAGTGAGCCCCTGATACTAATGACTATGCTTGTGAGCCTATACACCTGAAAGAACAAGGCCTAGAGCAGCAGTGTGCCTAAGAGTTCCCTCCTGAGAGCCTCCGTGTTACTCAAATATGGCCAGTCTCGAAGCCAAACTCAGCATGTAAATGCACTGCCTTCCCCCCAGCGTGGGACATGACACCCGGGGATGAGCCTCCCTGGCACCGAGGGATCACTACCAAGTACCAGCTGACGACGTAACTAGAAAATGACCTTGATTTAAAGGTTCAACGTGGACCAGCAGAATATCCCTGTCTACATATAATAACAGGAGTTAAAAATGCTGTTTGACCTAAATTAAGGGGGAAATGGAAAGGACAAATGAGTTTATATGGCTATTGAGTCTCTAAAAAAGAGTATGGAGGTTGTCAGAAGGATTGCCCTTATGTACACCTGAGCAGAGTCTCAGAGACAGATAAAGTAGATACAACCCAGGTATTGGTTCTTTTGAGGGCTAAAGAGACCCACAGGTTTTATGGTCATGGCAGATGGAGTTCATTGCCATGTCAGTTGGCCCTTCTTCGGAGTCGGTGTTTCTGCGTGATGGAGCTGGACTCAGATGTGATCTCTTTTCACAAGCCTTTCCTGCTACTTTACTGGAATTGTAGTTGGTGCTGGGGTTTAATATATATCTAGGGGATCTGAATCTCTGGACTGACAATATGATAGCCAGGCCCTGAGCCTCAACAGACTTCAGCTCCTATACTCTGATTTATTGGACTTACCCCACTCAGCTAACATGGAGTTGAAGAATGTCAACCATCACACCATTGAGCCTAGAGTGCCTACAACTGAAAGCAGAAGGATTGCATCCAGTATCCATGTGGAATCTGAGCCCCCTCTTGACATAGATACGGAATGGACACAACCAAGCCAAGGTCCACAGGAAGGAGGAATACAGTAAGGATTAGAGTGGACTTAATGATATTCTATTCATGAACTATTGTGGTTAATAATCGAGAAAATTGGCATTGGTATGGAAAAAGTGGCCATGATGGCTGATGGGTACGGGGAATGGGAGGAGGAGATGAGATGTGGAGGCATTTTCGGGACTTGGAGTTGTCCTGGGTGGTGTTTCAGGGACAATCACTGGATGGAACGTGGGAGAGTGTGGGCTATGGTGTGGACCATTGGCCATGGGGTGCAGCAATGCCCAGAGATGTACTCACCAAATGCAATGGATGTGTCATGATGATGGGGGAGAGTGTTACTGTTGGGGGAGTGGTGGGGTGGGGGCGTTGGGGGTGAATGGGGACCTCATATTTTTTGAATGTAATATTTTTTAAAAAAATGAATTAAAAAAATAAAAGCTTTATTATTATAGTCTAAAAAAAAACAAAAAACAAAAAAACAAACAAAAAACAAACAGAAAAAAAAGATTCCTACTAAGGAGTTTTATGATTCTAGCTTTTTATATTTAGGTCTTTGATCCATTTTGAGTCAATTTTTGTACAAGGTGCCAGATAGGGGTTCTCTTTCTTTCTTTTGGCCATGGAGATCCAATTCTCCCAGCAACATTTGTTGAATAGACTGTTCTACACCAGCTGGGTTGGCTTTGCAGCCTTGACAAAATCACTTGACTGTAGATGTCACGGTCTGTTTCTGAACCATCAGTTCAGTTCCATTGGTCTATGTGTCTGTTTTATGCCAGTACCATGGTGGTTTTTACCACTCTAGTTAAGTATATGATTTAAGTCTGGAAGTGAGAGTCCTCCAACTTTGGCCTTCCTTTTTAAGAAGCTTCTGGCAATTTTGGGCCCCTTACCCTTCCAAATAAATTTGATAATTGTGTTTTCCATTTCTTTAAAAAAGGCTAGCAGAATTTTTATCGGGATTGCATTGAATCTGTATACCAATTTGGGTAAAATTGACATATTAATCATATTTAGTCTTCTAATCCATGAACATGGAATGCTCTTCCATTTATTTATTTATCTTCCTTGATGTCTTTTAGCAGTGAGGTATAGTTTTCTGAGTAAAAGTGCTTTACATCTTGGTTAAGTTTATTATTAAATATTTGATTCCTTTAGATGCTATTGTAAATGGAAATTTTTTCCTGACTTCCTCCTCAGATTGCTCATTACTAGTATACAGAAACACTACTAGGGAAACAGACGTAGCTCAACTGGTAAGAGCATTCGCCTACCATATAGGGGGTCCAGGGTTCGGTACTCAGGGCCTCCTAGCCTGTGTGGTGAGCTGGCCCACACATAGTGCTACTGCATACAAGGAATGCTTTGCCATGAAGGGGTGCCCCCTGCATAGGTGTGCCCCACCTGCAAGGAGTGCGCCCTGCAAGGAGCACTGCCCCATGTGAAAAATTCAGCCCACTCAGGATTGGCACCGCATACACGAGAGCTGACGCAGCAAGATGATGCAACAAAAAGTCACAGATTCCCGGTGCCGCCTGACAAGAATGCAAGTGGACACAGAACACACAGCAAATGGACACAGAAAGCAGACAATGGGGTGGGGGGGGAGGAGGGGAGAGAAATAAATTAAAATAAATCTTAAAAAAAAAGAAACACTACTTATTTTTGTGTATTAATCTTGTATCTTGCTTCTCTGCTGAACTCATTTATTACGTCTAGTAGCTTTGGTGGTAACACATTATAGTGAGTATAACTAATACAGCTGGTTTATAAAAGGGATTGTGGGTAAAAGAGGTAGTCTAGGGATATAAATGTCAATTGAAAGAAAGCTAGAGAATAATCTAGGGACTGAATAACATAGTAAACTCAGAGGTGGATGAGGATTGTGGTTAATAGTACAAATACAATAATGTTCTTCTATGAACTAGAACAAATGTATATCACTATTATAAGGTGGTAAAAATATGGAGATACATTGGAAAAATACAATTAATGTGACTTGTGCACTATAGTTAGTAATATTCTTGCAAGTAGGTCAAAGAAGGTACTGTGTTATTAATCGGGGGTATGGAAAAATATACCAAATGTACACTGTCGACCCATAGTTAGTGGTAATAGTCTGATGATGTTCTGTCATAATATGTAACAAATATACCTTAACAATGTAATGTGTTTGTGGAGGGGTATTGTATGGGAATTCTGTACATTGTGCATGATTGTTTTGTAAATTCACAATTTCTCTAATAAAAATATATATATTAAAACAACAACAATAAAAAGATTCCGATTGAGGGAAAGAAACTGAATGTGTGACAGCTGATATCTCTTAGCTGGGCGTACTATTTTGGACAGATTCCAGAGCAATCTGCACTTTACGAGCATTCTGGCAATTCTGTTGCAGGAGTCTCTGTAACCCACTTTGAGAAGCATTACTCAAAAGGTATTTTGAAAATTGGTTTTCCCATTTTCTTGTGAGAGATAATGCAGTCTAAAAAACAGTGAGTCAGAAGATCTAGAGTGGAGGAAAACATCTGCAGATACCTGGATACTGGTTATCTTTTTGAACAGCTTCTCTGTAGCCTCTAGGAATAGAGGCACCTCAATGTGGATTTCAGTCCAGCATAGCCCAGCAGACCCCCTCAGGCCTTCTCAGGTCAGAGGTCTCTGGGCACACCCAAGCAAGCATAGGCCACTGAAAAGCCTCTTGGGCAGGCTGGTTCCCAGGCTCTGCATAGGACCTGGCTCTCTGGTCAACCCACTCAAACAGACACAGCATCACCTCATGACCAGGAACCCAATATATAGAAAATGGTAACCTAGACTGCTTAGCAGTAAATTCCTCTTACCTATCCCAATAATTACCCCACACTGCCTTGTAGAGTAAGTGGGAGCCCTTTGGAGCTGAAGATTAGGCAGCCAATTTTCCTTTCACCCTCCCCAACTGGTCAGTTGGAGCCTCCTTCCTCTGGTATTGTGCAATTCCTCCCCTTGAGAATTTGGTGGAGAAGGCATCCTTTTCTCTCAGCTCTCCCTCTTCTGAGACTCTCTTGGATGGCAGAACTCTAACAGGTCCATGTACATTTTTAAAAAACAAGTTTTTTGAGATTATACACACTAAAATCCATCCATTTAAAGTGTAAAGTTTGATGAATTTGGACAAATGAATAATAAATAGCCATGTAACCACCTCTATCTCCCCGTAGACTATTTCTATCACCCTAGATAGTTCCTTGGTACATCCTCACAGTCAGTCCCCATTCCTACACTGTCTCCAGGCAACCACTGATCTGCTTTCTTTCACAAACTGAAGGTCAGTATGTTTTTAAGGTGAGATTATTTTCTGCTGCTCACCAGCTCTCACCTCAGCAATCACAAGAAACTGTAAGCTTTGGGTTTCATTTTCATATAAGAAATGGAAAAATGTCCATCTGTAGGAATGTCTATCTTTCTTTCCACTTTTCACCTGGAAGTGCTACAATGTTTCAGGGCAAAATTCGCCTCGCAATGAGTTGGTTCTGCCGTGCTGATTCCATCTTTAATAATATCTGCTAAAAATAAAGGCTTCCTTTTTAAATTACAAGGAAAAAAGCCTCCAACTTAGGCCTTTAAATAAACAATAACAACAATAAAGCTCATAAGGAGAAATTCCCTTAGGTCCAGATTTGAATGAGCAAACTATGTGCCTGGGTAGATCTAACCACTCCCTGCCAAGACCTTTAGATCCAAGCTTCCGACTGCACCCAGTGAACAGTTCTAGAAGCTTGGGGAACTTCTAGAACCACAGGAAAAAAAAGTGTGCAAACTAAAGCGTATACTTAGACCATAAGCAACAGGACAACTCAGGAATTTGCCTGTGCCAGGAGAAGCTCAGACTTGCAATTTGCATTCACAATCAAGAGTGGTTATATAATCTTATTTAACTTACCTCATGACTGCAACCGGCTTCTCAGTTGTTATGAAAAACTGGAGTCCCCGCTGATTTGTACTTCAGAAAATTCCTTGTCTGCTGAGGTGAGTAATATAAAGGGAAAATGGGGTGTCCGCTGGTAGAAACTGGAAAGTGAAACACTTAAAATCACCAGCCTATGCTTTCTCCCTGTATCTGAGCTATTTATTTTGCCTTTATGAAAGGGAAACTGCAAAGTGAAACTGATTTCCCATTGAGGAAAACGAAACTTAAGATTGGGGTTTGTGATGACTCATAAAGCACATTGTCCAAAAACATGACTGAAATTACCGTTTGAGACAATGTTGGATGACTCCCAGGAATCTGATTGTAAATCTAGGACGAGGCTAAGGGAACTGTATTTTTAATAAATTCTCTAAGGGAATCTAATATCAGGGTTTCTGAGACCACATAATGTGAAAGGCTGTTGCAGAAATATTTTGTAAAAAGTAGTTTTGTCCAGTAAATTTACTCATGGGAAATGATTTGCACCTAAATTTAATTCTGTCTGTTCAGGTCTTTAGCTCTGGGCTTTGCTATGAATCAAATCACTGAGTCTAAATTTCCCTTTTGTTCCACTCTAAATATAGGAAGCAAAGTCCTGGAGTGACTCCCAGAGCAGTGTTTAGCTCTCCGAGGTCTAAGGCAAGCATTTAGCTTTTCCTGCTGTAAAATGGGAACTGGTAACATATATAATATTGTTTAATGGATGGATGGATGATTCTATAATAATTACCTTATACAAAGTTTGTTAGAGCAAGAGAGAAAAGATATATCAATGCTTTGAGCTCTGAAGGAGTGATTTTATCCTGGGTGATTTTTATTTTTCATTTGTATAATACTTCCCAGTCATGATTTATATATCTATGAAAACCTAAGGAGTATAGTTTCCATGCATACTCTGATGATGAAAATTATCAGATACATAGGAGAAAGGCTCCCTCCTTCCTGAAGCTGAGTGAAGCTATCTCCTGCATAACAAAACTGCTTACTCATGGTATTCCCAACAACAGAATCTCATTAAGATACATCGGAGTTCAGAGATAGTTATGTCCTGTCAAAATAACCTGTAACTGTGAAAGTCATAATTCTGATTGTTTGTCCTTACTTAACAATTTATCTTGGTAATTGCAATGTCACATATCTTTATAAAGGTTTAGATACTTGTAAGTTTTCTAGTACTGTCCTTCGATCCAGGCAAAAGAGGCCCTGCTCTTGGCCTTTGTGTTAACAGGGTTCTACGTATCATAAACACAAGCAAAAGAAATTTTTTTAGAGAACATTTGACATCTCCGTTACTCAGAATTCAGTGCTTAAACCTAGTATAGCAGGAATTGGAACCCTAAACATCTATCCCAGGGGAAACTTCTCTCTCTGTCTTGCCGTCTTTATACAAAACTGAAGGAAATTGTATTGTGAAAGTTTGTGGGTGCGAGGTTTCCGATTTTAGAGAAAGACACTGCTTTGGAGTGCAGGGTGAAAGTGCATGCAATAGTGCTTAGATCAGAGAAAAGGCAGTTTAACTAAATGGTCAAAGTCTTTCTCTCAGTTAGCCTGAGTGCAAAATATTCTTGCTTAGGGAAGGATCACTTCCCAGTAGCACCAACTGTCCATTTTCTTGCTTCCCTTTGTATTCTAATTCCTAGCTCCAGAGGTACTCATGAATTATGAATTAACATAGTGCTTGCAACAGTTGCATATGGTGCTTAAATAACATTCTACATTATTAAGAAATTCATATTAGTTTTCAACTTATACACATGTAGATTTAGACTTGTCTGTTGAGTCAAATTTTCTTTTGAAGTTTTCCTTTGTGTCAATTTGCTGATGAATGATTCCTGGGCATGGCCATTTAAATATCAAATCCAATGGACCATATTTTCTTATTCATAACTTTGCTCAGAAAACAGAATTTCACCAACACATCTGTAAGGATAAAAGCAATGATAGTATTAAATACTAGTAATAAGAAGGACACAACATATACACACAAAACTTCCTTTCTTGGTATGTATTTGGAACAAGAGTGCTTATTCCATTTTTTTTTAAGTAGCTTTATTGAGGTATAATTTGCATACCATACAATTCACCTCTTTAAAGTATACATTTCAGTGGCTTTCAGGATATTCAGAGAGTAGTGCAACTATCACCACAATCAATTTTGAACATTCTCATTATCCCCAAAAAGAATCTCTGTATCCCTTAGCTGTCACTCCCTTAGCCCCCACTCATGACCCTAGTGCTTGACAATCACTAATCTACTTTCTGTTTCTATGGATTTGCCTATTATGGGCATTTCATATAAATTGAATCATACAATTTGTGGTCCTTTTTGACTGGCTTCTTTCATGTAGCATAATATTTTCAAGTCCACCTATATTGTATCATGTGTATCAATGTATTTTTTTCTTTTTTTTAAAGTAGATACCAGGGATTGAACCCAGGACCTCATACATGGGAAGGAGGGACTCAACCACTGAGCTACATCTGATCCCTAATGAGAGTTGGTATTTTTGTTTGTCTGTTTTGTTTTTAGGAGATACTGGGGATCAAAACTAGGACCTCATACATGAGAACCAGACACTTAACCACTTGAGCTACATCTATTCCAGTGTATTTCTTTTTATTGCCACATAATATTAAATTGTATGGATATGTCACATCTTATTTATCAGTTGATCAGTTGATGGATCCACGTTTTGTCTATTATGCATAATGTTGCTATAAACATTCATGTATGAGTTTTTGTGTCGATATGTTTTCAGTTCTTTTGGGTGTATACCTAGGAGTGGAACATCTATGTGCAACCATCTGATGAACTGCCAGACTGTTTTCCAGAGTGGTTCCCCCATTTTACATCGAGTGCTATTCTTGAGGTAATATAGGTTTTATGAGAAGAGTTGTGGTGAGGAAAAAGACCGTAAGAAGGAAAATGTGCTAATATAATTCTGACCAAAAAGAACGAAAAACGGAGCCAGAATGACTTGGATACAGTTCAGTGTATGTTCTTGTTACTAGAGTTGACTAGCAACGTGAGTTTTATCTGAGAGCTTGTGAGAAAGGCAGAATCTCAGATCCCAAACCAGACCTGCTGAATCACAGTCTGCATTTTAACAAAATCCCCAGGTGATTGTACATTACAGTAGATACTGTGTATTAAGGTTTGAACAGCATTGGTCTAGAGATATTCTACCTTTAAGACTAATTGCTGGATTACATAGAGAATTGAGTGCCAGGGAGTTTGGTTGACTTACTATAGTTTATTCTAGGGATGTAAGCCATTTCTTCTTCCAAGCATTTCCTCCCTGCTCCTATATCTCCTTCTTAGATAACCTGTCTAAGATAATCAGAAGAGAGTGATTCTAAAAAATTTCTCCTGAATTATTTAGTTAAGACAAGTGATAGTGTATTATGGGGCAGATATTTTCCACTGTGTGCACAGTAATGCAAAGTAAGCTCTAGAAAGAGTAGCTTGATAAAATTGAAGGAAGAAATCCAGGAGCAAGGAAGATACAGAAGAAGAAAGGGAATAGAGGGAAGGAGGAAGAGGAAAAGTGGAAGGGGATAAAAGAGAAAAGGGGGAGGTGAGGTCCAGAGTGTAGAAAGGGTTTCAGTCATATGAATCCCACACTTAAAATTTTTATATGCTTGTGATTCTTATGGCCAAATGCCTCCTTTGGGGATATGTGGTTAGATGCATGAGACTGGCAAAAATTAAAGATGAATAGCATTCAGTATTGCTGAAGATGCTGGAAAGAATATTTCTCATACACTGTTGGCAGAAATGTGAGTTTCTATTTAACAAGTAGACAAATCAACTCTCTTTTCCCTTAACTAAAGCTTTATTTATTATTTGAAAACATTGTCCATATTTTTAAATATTAACTTTGTTTAATCAATGTTTAGAAAATACTATGCATAGCTTTATAAATATATTTCCAAGGTCCAACTTATGTGACAGCATATTTTGTTTCACTGAGTACAAAATTGTACATGTAAGTTGAGTTTTTTCAGGTAATACTTGATAACGAATTAGTAACTTCCATTTAAAAATGGGAAAGAGGAAAGTTTGTGCTCAATGACTTGTACCTCTTATATTACACTTGTTGTAGAAGTGGAGAGATTCAATTGTTTGCGTATAGAAAGGCCAGGACTCAGGAATAATTTTTTGGGAAGGAAAAATGATTTATTTATGACCCGCCAGGCTCAGAGCTTCTCATTCCAAAATCCGAGCCTGAACAAGATCTTTGAGTTCCTTTTATACGGAGAGGAAGGGCCAAATGGTTCTTTGTTTCAGTGCTCAATAGGCTTGAATTAGCATATATCTTTCACATCCTAGGTAAGCTTTTAGCATGGACTTCATACATTCTAGATAAGCTTTTAGCACATTTGGTTTGCATTTTCCCTGAATATTTAAAGTTTATAGAATTTTTATTGCTAAACTGTTTCTCTGGGACTGGGTTGTTGCCATGGTCACCAAAGGCAGGACTGCAGCTTCTTACCGTCCCACACCCACAGGTCAGGACTCAGACAGCTTAGGTTATCTACGAAGGGATAAACAGCCTCCCACCCATAGCCGACATCACAGTGCCTCTACTCTTTAATATTTGTAATTCAAAAAAGCAGAACATAAGTAAGCTCATTTCTCTGGGATATCCCACATGCCAGGAAGGTAACTTTCTGAGTACTTTTCATTAGACTATTTGTGTTGACACTGGGACAGTCTCCAGACTCTAGAAATTAGAGAAGTTGTATGGTTACAGAAAAATCATGCAGAAAATACAGAGCTTCCCTCCCCCATTGTTACCATTTTGCCTTAGTGTGGTAACTATGTTTAAATGGATGAAGGAATATTATTATGGTTGTACTGATTGCTATGGTCCATTGTTTACATTAGAGTATACTATGTGTATTATACTGTACTATGTATTTTTAAAATTAAAAAAAATTTTATTCTAGGGATGTACAATTTGAAATTTCCCCTTTTATCCACATTCAAATATATAATTCAGCACTGTTAGTTACATTCACAATGTTGTGTTACCATCACTGCTATCCATTACCAAAATTTTCCATCACCCAAACCAGAAACTCTGTACCAATTAAGCATTAACTCCCCATATCTTGCCCCCACATTGGCCCTTAGTAACTTGTGCTCTAGTTTCTGAAGCTATGAATTTGCTTATTTGAATTATTTCATATCAGTATGATCATACTATATTTGTCCTTTTGTTGTCTGGCCTGATTTCATTCCACATGATGTCTTCAAGTTTCATCGATATTGTCATGTGTGTTAAAACTTCATTTCTTTTCACAGCTGAAAAATATTCCATTGTATATATATATACAACACTTTGTTTATCCATTCTTCTGTTGATGGACACTTGGGTTGTTTGAGTCCCTGCTTTCAATTCTTTTGGCTATATACCTAAAAGTGGGATTGCAAGGTCATACAATAATTCTATAATTAACTCTCTGAGGAACTGCCAAAAATGTTTTCCATAGTGGATATATCATTTTACATTCCTACCAACAATTCCTATTTCTCCACATGCTCTCCAACACTTGTTATTTTTTTACTTAAAAAAAACAAACAGTAGCCATTCTAATGGTGTGACATGGCATCTCGCAGAGGTTTTGATTTGCATTTCCCTAATGGCTAATGTTGTGGAGCATCTTTTTTATACTTTGTGGCATTTTTATATCTTTGAAGACATGTCTATTCAAGTCTTTTTCCCATTTTTAAATTGGGTTGTTTGTCTTTCTGTTATTGAGGATTTCTGTATATATTCTGGATATTAAGCCCTTATCAGGTATGTAGTTTTCAAATATTTTCTCTCATTCTGTAGGTTATTTTATGATTTTGATGATGAAGACTTTTTATGTACAAACAATTTTAATTTTGATGAAGTCCCATTTATCTATTTTTTCTTTTGTTGCTTGTGCTTTCGCTATAGTCTAAGAAAGCATTACCTGATATAGATTCCTGAAGAAGCTTCCCTATATTTTCTTTTGCATATGGTTATCCAGTTTTCCCAGCATTGTTTGTTGAAAAGACTATTTTTTCCCAGTGGGGTGGTCTTGACACCCTTGTAAACGTCAACTGGCCATAGTTGTGAAGATCTTATTTCTGAACTCTAATTTAATTCCATTGGTCTATTTATCTGACCTTGTGCTAGAATCATGCTATTTTGACCACTGCAGATTTGTAATAAGCTTGAAAATTGGCAAGTGTGAGTCTTATAACTTTGTTCTCCTTTTTCAAAATGTTACTGGATATATGGGGGGCCTTACCATTCCATAAGTTTGATAATTGGCTTTTCTGTTTCTTCAAGACAGCTGTTAGAATTTTGATTGGGATTGCATTAAATTTGTAAATTATTTTGGTGAGAAATGACATTCTAACACTATTTGGTTTTCTAATCCATAAACAAGGAACGTCTTACCATTTATTTAGGTCTTGTTTGATTTCTTATACCAATGTTTTGTATTTTTACATATATAAGTCCTTTACATCCTTGACTAAATTCATTTCCAGATATTTAATTCTTTTAGTTGCTATTGTAAATGGACTTTTTTTTCTTAATTTCTTTTTCAAATTGCTCATAACTACTGTATAGAAACACTACTGATTTTTCTGTGTTGATATTCTACCCTGCCACTTTGCTGAATTTGTTTATTTGCTCTAGTAGCTTTGTTGTAGATTTTTCAGGATTTTCTTTATCAGCATCATGTCAAACACATACAGGGAAAGTTTTACTTCTTCATTTCCAATTTGGCTGTTTTTTATTTGGCTAGAACTACCAGCACCATGTTGAACAGCATTGTGACAGTAGGCATCCTTGTTTTGTTTTTGATCTTAGAGGGAACCTTTTCAGTCTTTCACCATTGAGTATGATGTTAACAGTGGGTTTTTCATATGTGTCCTTTATCATGCTGAGGTAGTTTCCTTCTCCTAGTTTTCCAAGTGTTTTTATGAAGACAGCATGCTAGATTTTGTCAAATGCCTTTTTTTGGAACAATTGAGATGACTTTTTTCCCCCCTTTCATTCTGTTAATGTGGTATATTTCTTTAATTGATTTTCTTATGTTGAACCACACTTGCATAGCTGGGATAAATTCCACTTGATCATGGTGTGTTAATTCTTTTAATGTGCTGTTGGATTTGATTTGCTAGTATTTTGTCAAGAGTATTTGAATCTATATTCATAAGGAATATTGATCTATAATTTTCCTTTCCTTTGGTATCTTTAGCTGGCTTTGGTATGAGAGTCATGTTGGCCTCATAGAATGAGTTAGAATGTACTCCCTCCTTTAACATTTTTTTCCAAAAAGTTGGAGCAGGATTGGTGTTAATTCTTCTTGGAATGTCTGGTAAAATTCATTGTGAAGCCATCTGGTCCTGGAGTTTTCTTTGTTGGAAGGTTTTGTTTTGTTTTTTATTTATTTATTTCTCCCTTTCCCCCAGTTGTCTGCTCTGTGTCCACTTCGCTGTGTGTTCTTCTGTGTCCACTTACACCCTCGGTGGAACCGGGAAACTGCGTCTCTTTTTTATTACATCATCTTGCTGTGTCATCTCTCCATGTGTGCAGTACCACTCCTGGGTGGACTGTGTTTTTTTTTTTTTCATGCAGGGCAGCTGTCCTTGCAGGGTGCACTCCTTGCGCATGGGGCACCCCCACACAGGGGTGTCCCCACGTGGCACAGCACTCCTTGCACGCAGCAGCTCTGCACATGGGCCAGCTCACCACACGGGTCAGGGGGCCATGGGTATCGAACTCTGGACCCTCCTATATGGTAGGTGGATGCTCTATTGGTTGAACCACGTCTGCTTCCCTGGTAGGTTTTTAATACTGATTCAATCTCTTTACTTATAATTGGTTTGTCGAGATTTTCTATTTCTTCTTGAATCTGTTGGTTGTTTGGGTGTTTGGGTGTTTCTGGGAATTTGTCCATTTTGTCTAGGTTATTTAATTTGTTGGCATACAGTTGCTCATAGTATCCTCTTATGATCCTTTTTATTTCTCTGGGATTGATAGTAATTGCCCCCCTTTCATTTCTGATTTTAAGTATTTGCATCCTTTCTCTTTTTTTCTTTGTCAGTCTAGCTAAAGGTTTGTTGATTTTATTGAATTTTTCAAAGAATCAACTTTTGGTTTCATCGATTTTCCCTATTATTTTTTAATTCTCTATTTATCTCTACTCTAATCTTTGTTATTTACTTACTCTTACTCACTTTCGGTTTAACTTGTGCTCTTTTTTCTAGATCCTCTAGTTGTTCAGTTCTTTGATTTGAGATCTTTCTTCTTTTTTAATGTAAACATTTAGTGCCATAAATTTCCCTTGAAGCACTTCCTTTGCTGCATCCCATAATTTCTGGTATGCTGTGCTTTCATTTTTATTTGCCTCAAGATATTTCCTAATTTCTCTTGTGATTTCTTCTTTTACCCATTGTTTGTTTGATTTCCACATATTTGTGAGCTTTCCAGTGTACCTTCTGTTATTGATTTCTAGCTTCATTCATTGTGGTTAGAGAAGATATATTGCATGATTTCAATATTTTAAAATTTGATTAGACTTGTTTTGTGACCTAACAGTTGGTCTATCCTGGAGAATCATCTATGTGCAGGAGAGAAGAGTGTTTATGCTTCTGCTGGTGAATGAAATAGTCTCTGTATGTCTGTTAAATCTTGTTGATTTATATTATCCTTCCAGTCTTCTTTTTCTTTATTGACATTCTGTCTGGATGTTCTCTCCATTATTGAAAATGGTTTATTGAAGTCTCCTATTATTAACATATAGTCATCTATTTCTGTCTTCAAATTTGTCAATATTTGTTTTGTTTATTTTGGGACTCTGCTATTAGGTGAGTTTATATTTATAATTGTTATACCTTCTTGTTGAATTGACTCCTTTATCAGCTTATAGTGGCCCTCTTTGTCCTGTGTAACAGTTTTTGAATTAAAGTCTACTTATCTACTATTACTAAAGCTACCCCAGTTTTCTTTTGGTTACAATTTGTGTGGTCTATTTTTTTTTTTTTCAATCTTTTCGCTTTCAACCTACTCTTGTCTTTGAATTTAAAAATGAGACAGCATAGAGTTGGGTCATGCATTTTCAACCATTCAGCTAATCTCTGTCTTTTAACTGCAGAGTTGAAACCATTTACATTTAAAGTAACTACTAATAATATAGAACTTTCTCCTGCCATTTTGCTATATGGTCTTTGTCTTATACATTACTTTTTCTCCCATTTCTTCTTTTAATGCCTACTTTCATATATATTTGATTTTTTTTTTTTTTTTTGGTAATGTACCATTTTGGGACTCCTCATTTCTTTCTTTATATATTTTTCATATGTTTTCTTTGTGTTTACTATGGGGCTAAAATTTAACATTCTAAATCTATTGCAACAATGTTTGGTTTGATACCAACTTAATTTCACTAACATACACATATACTGTTCCTATTTCCCTCTCTCCCCTCACCTTTTTGTTTTATTTGTTACAAATTACATATTTATACACTGTATGTCCCAAACCATGTATTTATCATTACTTTCTATGCATTGTATTTTAGAACCTGTAAGAAGTAAAATTGGATTTACATAACAAAAAATACAATAGAATGGGACTGTCATTTATAATTACCTGTATTGATATTGTTACTGGAGATCTTTGTTTCTTTATGCCTCTTTGATCCACTGTCTAGTGTCCTTTCCATTTAGTTTGAAGAACTCCCCTTAGCATTGCTTGTAGGAGAGGTCTAGTGGTAGTGAACTTCCTTAAATTTTGTTTATCTGGGAACTTCTTAATCCCTCTCTCATATTGTGTTTTGTCTTGTTTAGATACTAGGGTCTGGGGATTGAACCTGGGGCCTCATATGTGGAAAACGTGCTCAACCACTGAGCCATATCGGTTTCCCTGAGTTGGGTTTTTTCATTTATTTTGCTTGTTGTTTGCTTTTGTTTTTCCGGGAGGCACTGGGAACAGAAACCAGGACCTCCCAATGTGGGAGGTGGGTGCTCAACCTCTTGAGCCACATCTGCTCCCCTCTCCCTAATTTTTTTGGTTATTTATTTATTTAATCAAACTTTTAAAATTAAAGTTAATAGATCACATAGAATGTTACATTAAAAAAAACATAAGAGGTTCCCATGTAACTCAGACCCCACTCCCCCACACCCATCATTTTTGTAAATTATATTTTTTTGAAGGTACATACATCACAAAAAGTTTACATTATAAAAAACATAAGAGGTTTCTGTATACCTCCCATCACCCCACCCCACTCGTCCCACCAACAACCTCCCCCATCATTGTAGCACACTCATCTCACTCGGCGAACACATTTTGGAGCACTGCTGCACCATGTGGGTAATAGTTTACTCTGTAGTTCACACTCTCCCCCGGTACATTCAGTGGGTTATGGCAGGATATATAATGTCCAGCATCTGACCCTAAAATATCATTTAGGACAACTCCAAAGTCCCAAAAGTCCCCCCTCATCACATCTCTCCATCCCACTCCCTACCCTCAGTGACTACTGTGGCCCCTTTCTCCCCATCGATGATACAATTTCTTCTATTAGTAGTCACAAAAATTTTATAGTAGAATATCAGTAAGTCCACTCTAATCCATATTTTATTCCTCCAGTCTATGGGCCCTGGGATGGTGATGTCCACTCAACCTCTATATTGAGAGGGGGCTTAGATTCCATATGGATGATGGATACAATTCTCCTGCTTGCAGTTGTAGGCACTTTCAGTTCCCTCGTGTGGTAGTTGACCATCTTCACCTCCCTGTTAGCTGACCTGCATAAGTCCAACGAACCAGAGAGTAGGAGTTGCAACTCTGCTGAGGCTCAGGGCCCAGGGGCACATGGACAGTCCAGAGATTAAAGTCTCCTGGGTATACACCACCACTACCACCAACCAAAAGTTCATTAAAAGTGACAGAAGAGGCATGTGTAGAAAGGTCACATCTGAGTCCAACTCCATCACACTCAGGGACACAAATTCCAAAGTAGGACCCACTGATATGGTACTGAGCTCCAGAGCTATCTGCCATGACCATATCCCTGTGGGTCTCTGTAGCCCTCAGGGGAACCAGTACCTGGGGTTGTATCCACTTTGGCTGTTTCTGGGGTCCTCCTGAGGAGTGCATAAGCGTGACCCCTCTGATGACCTCCTGACTCTGGTTTGGAGACTCTTAGCCGTATAAACTCATTTGACTTTGCCATTTTCCCCTTTTATTCAAGGTCAAAAAGCAGTTTTTAACGCATGATTCTACATGTGGGTTGAGATATTCTACTGGTCTGAGTTGACCCTTTTATTCAAGGTCTTTTTCTATTTACATCACCAGTTAGTGCTTGCTAGTAATCGCTCGGCACCAGGGTCTCCTTCATTTTTAAAAGATGGCTTTGCTGAATATAAAATTCTTGGCTGGGTTGGTAATTATTATCTTTAGTCCTTTAAATATTTTTTCCCAGTGCCTTTTGGCTTTTACAGTTTCTGGTGAGAAATCAGCACTTAATTTTATTGGGACTCCCGTGCACATACAACATTTTGCATCTTTTACATCTTTCAGAAGTTTTCCTTGTCCTTCGCATTCATCAGTTTGACCATTCTGTCTCTTTATTGAGATTCTCATATTGTACATTCATTGATTCCCTGGCATTCTTTAGTTATTTTCCTTTATCTCCTTGAGCATATTGAGAATTATTTTTTTTAAGTGTTTGCCCAATATGTCCAAAGTCTGGTCTTTTTAGTTGATGGTTTCTGGTTTTTATCATATTCTTTTGGATGGATCATTATCCCATCTTTATTTGCTTTGTAATATTTGTTGCACACTATACATTTTAATATTTTAAAGTGTTAATTCTGGGATTTAGTCCCTAATCTTTTTGTTCCTTAAGTTTGTATCCACCTAGTGTTATGACGGAGTTTTCCTTGAGTGCCAAGAGCTAAAATAAAGAAACAAACCAAGGCAAAACCAATTTTTACAATCTTTGCAAATTGCCTCTGCTTTGGCTAGTTCTCTTCTTCAGAATTTAGCTCTTCTATCAAGAAGAGTGGCTGAAGGTGAGTGTGATATGCAGGATCCTCTTTACCTTTTCTGTGCCTGCTTTTTGTCCTGAGCTTGTCCTTGCTTGTGGCCTTAGGAATTATCCCATTTATAGGAATTGAATGCCCTTTCTACTCCCATGAAATAGACTTTCTCCCCCTCTTGGGTGTTCTATTGTATGACTCAGAACAAGTAGTCCTTTGCCCCAGGTCACTTTGATTTGGTTGTTTACACTGGTTTAGCTGTTGGCAAGCTGCTTCTTCCTACAGGGCAGGTTCTGGGAGGGTAAACTAGAGATGAGTTGTCTAGTTCTGATTTTGATTCTACCACGTGATTGATTGGTACCAACATATAGGCACCCCAGTATAAGCTTAGGGGTTACTGTGCTCCTGCAGGAACAGGGATCGGTGACCCACAATGAGAGCACAGGCTGACTCTACCCTGTGCCGTGTAAAGGATGAGAAGGGCCAGCAAGGGTGCCATGTGCTTTTGCTATTCACTTTTAAGGTTGCCTCTTCTTGATTTGGCACTCACCCAGTTACTACAACATTTAAACTGTTTTCTAGAGTTTTCAGGAAGATGGAGCTGTCATTTTTTGCTAGTTTTCCAAAGATTTTGGGGGGGAATGACACCCCGGAGTATCTGATTACACTCCCCAGGCTTCTCCAGTTCATTGTCAATTTCCTTGGCTGAGAATGCCTTTTGATGACATAAGGTTCTCAAGATTCATCCATGTTATCACGTGCGATTGTAGTGTATTGGTTCTTACAGCTGAGTAGTATTCCATTGTGTGTATATACCACATTTTATTGATCCACTCATCTGTTGATGGACTTTTGGATTGATTCCAACTTTTGGCTATGGTGAACAATGCTGCTATGAACATTGGTGAACATATATCGGTTTGTGTCCTTGTTTTCAGATCTGATGGGTATATACCCAGCAGTGGTATTGCTGGGTCATATGGCAAATCTATGGATAATTTTTTGAGAAACTGCCAAACTGTCCTCCAGAATGGTTGGATCCTTCTGCATTCCCACCAGCAATGGATGAGTGTTCCCCTTTCTTCACATCCTCTCCAGCATTTGTATTCTACTGTTTTTTTCATGGCTGCCAATCTTATGGGAGTAAGATGGTATCTCATTGTAGTTTTGATTTGCATTTCCCTGATAGCTACGGATTTGGAGCATTTTTTCATGTGCTTTTTAGCCATTTGTATTTCTTCTTTGGAGAAGTGTCTGTTTAAATCTTTTTCCCATTTTTTAAATGGGTTGTTTATCTTTTTGTTTTCGAGATCTATGAGTTCTTTATATATGCAAGTTATAAGTCTCTTATCAGATATATGGTTGCCAAATATTTTCTCCCATTGTGTGGGTTCCCTTTTTACTTTCTTGACAAACTCCTTTGAGGTGCAGAAGGCTTTAATTTTGAGGTAGTCCCATTTATCTATTTGTTCTTTTGCTGCTCGTGCTTTTGGTGTGATATTCATGAAGCCATTTCCTATTACAAGGTCCTGTAGATGTTTCCCTACACTGCTTTCTAAGGTCTTTATGGTCTTGGCTCTTATATTTAGGTCTTTGATCCATCTTGAGTTGATCTTTGTATAAGGTGTGAGATGGTAATCCTCTTTCATTCTTCTACATATAGCTATCCAGTTCTCCAGGCACCATTTGTTGAATAGGCCATTCTCTCCCAGTTGTGAGGGTTTGGTGGCTTTATCGAATATTATATGGCTATATACATGAGGTTCTATATCTGAACTTTCAATTCGATTCCATTGGTTTGTGTGTCTCTCCTTATGCCAGTACCATGCTGTTTTCAGTACTGTAGCTTTGTAGTATGTTTTGAAGTCAGGAAGTGTGATTCCTCCTATTTCGTTTTTCTTTTTCAATATGTCTTTGGCTATTCGGGGCCTCTTTTTATTCCAAATAAATTTCATAGTTAGTTTTTCTAGTTGCTTAAAGAAGGCTGTGTTGATTTTTATTGGGATTGCATTGAATGTGTAGATCAGTTTTGGTAGGATAGACATCTTAATAATATTCAGTCTTCCTATCCATGAACAGGGAATATTCTTCCATTTATTTAGGTCTTCTTTGATTTCCTTGAACAATCTTGTATAGTTCTCGATGTATAAGTTTTTTACCTCTTTAGTTAAATTTATTCCTAAGTATTTGATTTTTTTATTTACTATTGTGAATGGTATTTGTTTCTTGATTTCCTCCTGATCTTGCTCATTATTGGTGTATAGAAATGCTACTGATTTTTGTGCATTGATCTTATAACCTGCGACTTTGCTAAGCTCATTTATGAGTTCTAGGAGCTTTGTTGTAGATCTCTCAGGGTTTTCTATATATAGGATCATGTCATCTGCAAATAATGAAATTTTGACTTCTTCCCTTTCAATTTGAATGCCTTTTATATCTGGTTCTTGTCTCAGTGCTCGAGCCAGTACTTCCAAGACAATGTTAAATAGGAGCGGAGACAATGGGCATCCTTGTCTTGTTCCTGATTTTAGAGGGAAGGATTTCAGGATTTCGCCATTGTAAACAATGTTGGCTTTAGGTTTTTCATATATACTCTTTATCATGTTCAAAAAGTTTCCTTGTATTCCGATCTTTTGGAGTGTTTTTATCAGGAAGGGGTGCTGTATTTTGTCAAATGCCTTTTCTGCATCTATAGATATAATCATGTGGTTTTTTTCTCTCAATCTGTTTATATGGTGTATTACATTGATTGATTTTCTTATGTTGAACCATCCTTGCATACCTGGAATAAATCCCACTTGGTCATGGTGTATAATTCGTTTAATGTGTTGTTGAATACGATTAGCAAGTATTTTGTTAAGTATTTTTGCGTCTAGGTTCATTAGAGAAATTGGTCTGTAATTTTCCTTTCTTGTGGTGTCTTTGTTTGGCTTTGGTACTAGGGTAATGTTGGCATCATAGAAGGAATTAGGCAGTGTTCCTTCTGTTTCGATTTTTTGGAATAGTTTCAACAGGATTAGTGTTAGTTCTTTCCGGAATGTTTTGTAGAATTCACCTGTGAAGCCGTCTGGCCCTGGGCTCTTCTTAGTTGGGAGATTTTTAATGACTGATTCTATCTCTTTGCTTGTGATTGGTTTGTTAAGATCATCAATTTCTTCTTTCATCAGTATGGGCTGCTTATGTATTTCTAGGAATTTGTCCATTTCCTCTAAATTGTCATTTTTGTTGGAATATAGTTTTTCAAAGTATCCTCTTATGATAGTCTTTATTTCTGTGGGGTCAGTGGTGATATCACCTTTCTCATTTCTTATTTTGTTTATTTGCATCTTTTCTCTTTTTTTCTTTGTTAGTCTCGCTAAAGGTTTGTCAATTTTGTTGATCTTCTCAAAAAACCAGCTCTTGGTCTTTTTTATTTTTTCAAGTGCTTTCTTATTTTCTATTTCATTTAGTTCTGCTCTTATCTTTGTTATTTCCTTCCTTCTTCTTCCTGTTGGGTTACTTTGTTGTTGTTTTTCTAATTCCTTCAAATGTGCAGTTAATTCTTCAATTTTTGCTCTTTCTTCTTTTTTAATATATGAATTTATGGCTATAAATTTCCCTCTCAGTACCGCTTTTGCTGCATCCCATAAATTTTGGTATGTTGTGTTATCATTATCATTTGTTTCAAGGTAGTCATTGATTTCTTTTGAGATTTCCTCTTTGACCCACTGTTTTTCTAAGAGTGTGCTGTTTAATTTCCAAATTGTCATGTGAAGTCTGGGTCTCTGTCCCTTGCAAATTTCCAGCTTGACTCCACTGTGGTCAGAGATATTGTTTTGTATGATTTCGATCTTTCTGAATTCATTAAGCCTTTCTTTGTGGCCTAGCATATGGTCAATCTTGGAGAATGTTCCATGTGCGTTTGAGAAAAATGTATATCCTGCTGTGTTTGGGTGTAATGATCTATATATGTCTATTAGATCCAGCTCTTCTAATATACTGTTCAAATTTTTTGTTTCTTTAGTGATTCTCTTTTGAGATGTTCTGTCCAGAGTTGATAGTGGTGTATTAAAATCCCCCACTATAATTGTAGATGCATCTATTCTTTCACTTAGTTTTTCCAGCGTTTGCCTCACATATTTAGAGGCGCCCTTGTTAGGAGCATAAATATTTATGATTGTTCGATCTTCTTGACAAATTGTCCCTTTCACTAAAATATAGTATCCTTCTTTGTCTCTCACAATTGTTTCGCATTTAAAGTCTATTTTGTCTGATATTAATATAGCTACTCCTGCCTTTTTTTGGTTGTTGTTTGCTTGTATGATTGTTTTCCAGCCATTCACTTTCAACCTCCATGAGTCTCTGGGTCTAAGATGTGTCTCTTGTAGGCAGCATATAGATGGGTCGTATTTTCTTATCCAGTGTCCCAGTCTGAATCTTTTGATAGGTGAGTTTAATCCATTGACATTCAGTGTTATTACGTTTAGAGAGTTATTTATGGTAGCCATATTTTGGTTGGATTTGTGTTTGTTATATTTTGTTTGTATTATTTTATTTTCCCCTTCTATTTTTGTCTTTCTTGTTGCTTTTACACTCTCCTCCATCTCTGACTGTCCTGTTTTTTCCTTTCTTCCTGCAGAATTCCCTTAAGAATTTCTTGAAGGGGAAGTTTCTTGTTGATATACTCTTTCAGTTTCTGTTTATCTGTGAATATTTTGAACTCTCCATCATTTTTGAATGCTAGTTTAGCTGGATAGAGTATTCTTGGTTGGAAATTTTTTTCCTTTAGTACCTTGACTATATCATACCACTGCCTTCTTGCCTCCATCGTTTCAGATGAGAAATCAGCACTTAATCTTATGGAGTTTCCCTTGTATGTGATGGTTTTCTTTTCTCTTGCTGCTTTTAGAATTTTTTCTTTGTCTTGAGCATTGGATAATTTGACAAGTATATGTCTTGGGGTGGGCCTGTTGGGGTTTATGACCAGTGGAGTGCGTTGTGCTTCTTGGATATGTACATCTGTCTCTTTCAGTAGATTTGGGAAGTTTTCATTCATTATTTCCTGCAACACTCCTTCTGACCCCTTTCCCTTCTCTTCTCCTTCTGGAATGCCTATAATACGTATGTTTGAGCGTTTTGCGTTATCATTCAGGTCCCTAAGTCCTATCTGGATTTTTTCTACCTTTTTATTGACCACTTCTACTATCTGTTTGATTTCCAATGCACTGTCTTCCACATCACTAATTCTCTGCTCTGCCTCTTCTAGTCTGCTGATATTTGCTGCAAGTGTATTTTTGATTTCTTGAACTGTGGTGTTCATTCCCATCATATCTGTTATTTTTTTGCGCATGTCTGCAATTTCCCCTCCAAGTGTTGTCTTCACGCTGTTAACCTCTTTCATTACTTCATCAAATTTGTCGGTGATAAATGTTCTGAGATCTTTCATTGCTTGTGCGAAGTCCTGCCCCCCTTCCTGATTTTCAGTTTGTTGATTGGATTCAGCCATGTTTTCCTGATTACTGGTTTGGTTTGTAGATTTTTGTTGCTGTCTTGTCAACATTTTTTCTTGATGGGTTTAATCAGTTCCTTAGCTTCTTTGTCTAGTCTTGGAGATTAATTAGCTGTTGTTTTTGCGTAAGTGTTATATCTTCTCTTTGTCACTTTGTTCTTCTTATTCCAATTTCTTATTGCTAGTTAAGCTCACTTTAAAGGAAAGTATTAGTGCTGGGGAAAGTCAATTGTGTAAGGAAGGAAAAAGTGTGAAGTAGTATTAGTGATATATGTTTACAAAGCAACAATATGAGTTCTGGGAGGATGGAGGTTAGATCATGTAAATTGTGTAGAGTTATAGTAGTAGGAAAGTACCTATAATGAGGTAGACGACTGAATATGGGAGGAATGTGGTACGTACTAAGAGGCTATTGTTTTCTTGAGAGAGGGAAAGAGAAAAGAAAGGTAATAGTTTCAGGGACGAATACCAGATGGAAAACTAAACAAAGGTATTAGAAATTAAGAGTTAGACACTTTGTGGATCAAAGAAAGGGAGATGGAATATAGGAGAGATAGCAGATGGTGGAGGATATCAAGTTGTAGGGGAAAGGGGATAGTGTAGATAGGCTAAATCTATTCACAGAGAAAAGAGGCAGTGGAGGGTGAGGAAACCCAGCAAATGTGAGGTATTTCCTGTAGGACCTATTGTATTGTTAAGGTAAAATAGTATAAGAAGAATATTGGGGACAAGAAAGAGAGGATTGAAAAAAAAAAAAAAAAGAACAACAAGAACAACAACAACAAAAAATAAAAAAAAAATAAAAAAAAAAAAACCAAAGAACATAAACCCCGCCGCCAGGCTCGGCTGGGCTCAGCTGGGCTCCGGTCCCCTGCCCGCCGCAGGCTGCGGCTCGGCTGGGCTCGGCTGGGCTTGGCTGGGCTCGGCTTTCCCGCCCGCCGCCCGGCGCGGCGCAGCGCGGCTCGGCTCTCCCGCTCGCCGCCCGGCGCGGCGCGGCTGGGCTCGGCCGAGCTCAGCTGGGCCCCGCCCCCCCGCCCGCCGCGGCTCAGCCGGGCTTGGCCGGACTCGGCTACCCTGGCCGCCGCCCGCTGGGGCTCCGCGCGGTGCTAGCTGCCTCCGCTCCACCTACCCAAGGAGGGAATCCTCCACACGTAGCTGGGATCTCCGTGTATATTTCACAGATGGATCCTCTCTGTTACCTTCCCTCCAAATCGATGTCCAGACACCTCCGGACCAGGAAAAATCCCGAAACAGCCGGTCCCAAAGAGTCTCCGACGCCTCCCAGCCAATTCCCCCCAGGAGCTAGTAACCGGGAAGTTCACTCAGCCGCCATCTTGCCTCCCCCTCCTGAATAGTCCCAATTTATATCTTATAGACCAGTCCTTTCCGTTACCTTCCCACCAAATCGATGTCCAGACACTTCCTGCCCTGAAAAAATCCTGAAAAAGCCTGGTCCCGGAGAACCTCCAGCAGTGCCCAGCTGCCTCTTCCCAGGAGAGACGGCAAGGCAAGCTCACTCAGCCACCATCTTGCCGGAAGTCTGGAATTCACTTTTTATTTTCAAATTTTACCCAGTTCTGAAATGATGCAAACTGTGTCCTATTATGTTTCCAAAACAGGTGAGACATGACCCAAGACCCTGGGATTTATAGGTATCATTTGCCTTTCCTGTAGCCTCTTTTGCAATAACAGCCTACAAAGGACCAGTGAGAAATGTAGAACCATTTGGAAATTGATTCCACAAATTTGCAATGATTTCTGCACCTAATCTCTTCTACTGTCTTTTGTCTTGTATCTAAAGCAGCTCAAGGGAGACCCTATGAAGAACTGAAAATACCTCTTTTACATCTGCACACACTCAGTACACACCCAATGATTTTAGTCAGTTTCCTCCTTTTTTTTTTTGAAGATGTAATCAAGTACAGTTTATTTTATTTATTTATTTATTTTTAAAGATTTATTTATTTATTTATTTTCCCCCCTTCCCCGGTTGTCTGTTCTCTGGGTCTATTTGCTGCGTCTTGTTTCTTTGTCCGCTTCTGTTGTCGTCAGCGGCACAGGAAGTGTGGGCGGCGCCATTCCTGGGCAGGCTGCACTTTCTTTCGCGCTGGGCGGCTCTCCTATGGGTGCACTCCTTGCGCGTGGGGCTCGCCTACACGGGGGACACCCCTGCGTGGCAGGGCACTCCTTGCGCGCATCAGCACTGCGCATGGGCCAGCTCCACACACGTTAAGGAGGCCCGGGGTTTGAACCGTGGACCTCCCATGTGGTAGATGGGACACCCTAACCACTGGGCAAAGTCCGTTTCCCAAGTTTCCTTCTTTACACACCTCCCAAGAAGGTGTAGATTTCCAGCTGTGAGGCAACTACTCTGTAAAAAAATAAGAAAATTTTCTTGGTTGTTAGTCAAACTAAGTTCATTCATTCACCGAAATAGAGAATGCAGAGAATGGTGGAGGAAGGGAGGAAACAGAAACCTATGGTTTCTGGTTGGAACTAACTATTCCTTGCCTGGCATCCTCCCCAGCACCAGACCCAATAAAAGTTACTTCCCGTGAAATATAGACTTGCCCAATTTAGTCATATGGAATAAATTTACCCCTTGCAGCTGGTGTGAATTGTATTTTCTTTTTTAAGAGTTATTTTATTTATTTTATTTTTTTATTTCTCTCCCCTTCCCGCCCCAGCTCTGCCCCAGTTGTCTCTTCTCTGTGTCCATTTGCTGTGTGTTCTTCTGTGTCCGCTTCTATTCTTATCAACGTTGCGTCAGCTCTCCGTGTGTGCAGTGCCATTCCTGGGCAGGCTGCACTTTTTTCGCGCTGGGCGGCCCTCCTTACGGGGCGCACTACTTGTGCATGGGGCTCCCCTACATGGGGGACACCCCTGTGTGGCGGGGCACTCCTTGTGCTCATCAGCACTGCACGTGGGCCAGCTCCACACGGGTCAAGGAGGCCCTGGGTTTGAACTGTGGACCTCCCATGTGGTGGGCAGATGCTCTAACCTTGAGCCAAGTCCGCTTCCCGAATTGTATTTTCCAACAAAGTTCTCCTGAATAACAAGAGAGGCATCAAGACTCCTTATCTCTTTCTGTTCTTTATTTAATAGAATTGGCAACATAACCTCACTTCTCATAATGGAAGTCAGAAGAGGAGAAAGAATGTGAGTGAATAAGCAAAATTTTAACAAGATTCAACAGTGGAAAGGGCAGCAGCCCACCAACTGTCAGTGTGGGGGAAGGTGTTTGTCTGTATGTGGTTGTATGGTGGCAGGGTATAAACTGAAGCCCTGGACTCTTAAGGCTGTGGAAATAATAATAATTTGGTCCTGCTTAATGGTTATGATGTTAGGATCAGCCTGCATTATTTGGAGCCAAGACAGACCCAATGTAACAGTACATTTAGCTGAAATAAATGTCTGAGTGTGAAAGACAACATAATTTCAGATAAGGCAGAACATTCCTTTATGCTTTATCACATTTAAGTTATTTTATTAAATCAATGATTTCTTCAGAATTCCAAACTGTGCACATTGAGGATCTCAAGTATATACCACAATATTTTTAACATTGAAACATGGAAACCATTGTTACAGTAGTTGGAAGTTTTGATGGGAAATGCCTTTGAATTTTATATAATGTTTTAATTGCTTAATATAAAAATGTTAATATACTCTGAAATTTAAACTAATTGCAACAGGCAAACATTTTGCAACTGAGAGTGTGGCTGATGTTGTGACCTAGGGTCAGCTGACTCTGTTTTGTTTTGTGTCAACCCTGATGTGAGTCTCGGTCCATCATTGTCTACTCAGAAAATCCCAATCATGCCAAGCATAAAATGAATTTCATGGTTTCCCTGAAAATGTTCACGTTTAAAAGAACTTTTTATACACAACATATCTAGTTGAAAACCAAAACAACCCTCCATTATTGGTATCATTTCCTAGGTCCTTGTATTAGCCATTGGCCACCAAGTTAGTCTTTCATTCTGGTAAGTTCCTACTATTATTTTGAAACTGGGCTCATCAAACTTTTTTCTTTTTCTTTTTCACAAAGCAAGTCTCATCCTACAAAGAAATTTTGCTAATAGCTAAAGTAATACAATTTTTCTCCATATGACAACAATCTACAATGACAAATTGGCAACCCACTCTCTCTTTCTCTGTGGTAGGGGACAGTCCTAGTGTGACCTGCTGTCTGTCTTTAGGACCTACAAATACATCCTGAGCTCAGAACCAGGTATACTGACCTGGCAGAATAAAACACAATGCCCTAGTAGATGAGGGGACCGCTGGTATATTCCTTCTCCTATTGTGCTGAGCATATGTAATTATTCCCTGAAGACAGTCTGACTCTGGAATGCATGTTTTATGAGATCCCACTCACACTTCCATGGTATATCTGGCCCTGGAATGGAGGAAGTGGGTTTCTCCCACTGGCACACAGATACTAGAGGGGAGTGCTGCATATGGTACATCTCCCTGAGTTGTCCACAGATTGAGACCTACTGGCTATGGGGGACCAGTGGCCATTGGTGAAGCTGACCTTGTTCTGCCTATTCTCTATGTGAGTAAAAAGTCTTTCCATCAGAATCTGGGTGGTGCTTTTGCTGGCAACCATGACACCTGTATTGGAGCAGGCTGGCATCTCTTTAGGAATCTCTCCTTCTGACTGACACTCTTGCTTACTCTTTGCCTCTCCCTACTGGTGAAACATTTATTTTTCCATACAAGTTTTAAGAAAGGCATTATTTTTCTTTCTAGCTCATTGTAAAGAAACACTTTCAACTTTTTATAAGCTGTATTACAATTGCACACAGAGTGGAGATGACATCTCCCCATATGCCACCTGAAAGTCTTCTACTATGATTCTCTAATGTCATTTCTTTTCCTAGATATATCCTTTTTAGATTTGACTGGTCTCTGCTCTGTTTTTTAAACTATGTTGCCACCTCAATTAATAGGACACTTGAGCTCATGCTGTGTAGGACACTCTAGATTGAAGATTGGCTGGGGAGGAGGTGGGGGCTGGAGGTGAGAGAGAGAGGATACTGTGTTCTCTCCAGGCTTTGGTCCCCCAGCCTTTTGATGGACAGACTTTAGTGTCTATATAATATCAACCTGTGCAGTATCTAAAATGACTCCAAGTGTTGTAGAATTTGAGAGGGGTTCAATTATTTGCATATAGAAAACCAGGACTCAGGAATGATTTTGAGAAGGAAAAATGGTTTATTGACAGCCAGCCGGACTTGGGAGCTTTCTGTTGCAAACCCGAGCCCAAACAAGAATTTTGAGATCCTTTTATACAGAGGAAGGACTAAATCGTTCTTTTTTCAGTGCTCAATAGGTTTGAATTAGCATATATATCTTCCACATCCTAGGTAAGCTTTTAGCATGGACTTCATACATTTTAGATAAGCTTTTAGCACATTTGGTTTGCATTTCCCCTGAATATTTAAAGTTTATAGAGTTTGCATTGATAAACTATTTGCTGGGACTGGAGTCGTTGCCCTGGTTACCAAGGGCAGGCTGCAGCCTCTCACCATCCCACACCCACAAGTCAGGACAGACAGCTTAAGTTAAGGTTATCTCTGAAGAGACAAAGAGCCTCCCACCCATAGCCCACATCACAAGGGTGGAAAAGTTGCAAAAATGGACTACCACATTGTGGAAGTGAATGGTCTGACTGCTTTGTGAGATACAGAAACAAGCCCAAGGCATCACACCTCCCAAAAGTTCAGCGGAGAAATAGCCTCGTTCCCAAGCCCCTGAATCTACACCCTTATCTGGTCCCTCCTCCAGAACCTCTTGGCTTTCTCCATGATCCAGCAATTCAGGTATAAACACCTGGCCCAACAGGGTTCTTCCAAACTCCCGTGTCTGTTCTGCTTAGTCCATGCTTATGCCTTACCGGTTGTTAAATATTTGGACTACTATCCTGGTGGAGGGGTTTTGACTCCCAAGAGTAGCCCTGCAGACATTATATCTCTATTCCTCATTCCCTATCTCAGCTAAAGATGCAAAGGGACGAGGGCTTCCACAGGCCAAATCCCTCTTGGAGTCTTCATCTGCTTGCTGCATTTCTCCATTTGACTCATGAAGGAACTCCAAGATACTCAAAGCCTTAGAATCTGCTACATCCTGAGAAAGCCGCATTACAGAAATTTTTTGCAGTTTGATTTTCATCTTTTCTTTCTCTTTTGAAATATGGTTTATTTTTATGCCCTCTATAAAATGGTGGATGGCCTTGTCTTCACACATCATTTGATATAGCTGAAAGTTGCCATATTGCAGATGGAGCACTTGTTTCATTCGAGGATGAAGATCTTTGCTGAATTCTTTTTGGAAGTAATACTCTGCTTTTTCATACTGACCTCCTTGAATATAAAGGCCTGCAAGATACATGCAGACATGGGAGAGATTTCCATTGATCTCATCAGCTTGCTTTAAATGATCCACAGCTCGTTCTATTAGTTCCTCTAACATCTCTTTTTCCCCATTCGTCTTGCACCTTCCTGCTTTCAGTATTTGGAGGACTTTTGCCCTATAGCAGCATCCGATATGACAATTTAGGTAGGCATTATTTGGCATGTATTCTAAAGCCTTTTTAAGTAATTCTATAGCTCTATCCAGAGCATTTTTACTTCGATAAAATTTTGCTGCACTGCAAAGGACATCTGTTGCACATGGGACTTTCTTTAAGGCTTCTTCAACTAACCTTTCTCCTTCACCTTCTTCATTCATCTTTTGAAGTTTCAGAGCTAAGAGAATTTTAACATACTGGTTGTCAGGATTCAGCCCAATTGCCTTTCTCAGAGGGTCAGTAGGGTTCTGAAGTGGTGGCCAGTTGTCCAGACGGTAGCTTGCAATTGCCAGTCCAGATGTGAATTCAGGATCCATTGGTTTTTTTCCCAGTGCCTTCTCAAAACACACCTTAGCCCTTTCATTCTGCTTTCTTCCACACTTTAACCGTGTCCACCCTTCCTCACAATCCAGCTCAGGACACTCAATTCTATAGGGACTGGAGAACTTCTTACAGACTTGTTTCACCTTATCTATGTACTCTTGTGCTTCTGAGACTCTACCCATGTGATAATAGACCCAGGCATAGTTTCCCCAGGTGACCAGACTTCTGATTTCTGCTTGGGCAGCATGCTGTTGTTGGATTAACTCTTCAGCTTGCTGTAAATATTCCAGAGCTGCCTCGTTTTGGCCTCTGCAGTGGTTTATATAGGCCAGTATGTTGTATGTTGTGGCTATGAATTCACTGTTCTGAAACTCAATCTGGTTACACACTTTATCCTCATAATCATCCAAGGATTCTTCCTCCTTTACCAAGTTCCAAGTGAAATGGCATTTCAGTTGCCGCAGGCTGCTCTCCAAGGAATTCTTAGTGATCTCACTGTAAAGAAAAATAGAAAGATGGATACTCTGAGATACAGCACAAGTTCATTGGATAAGAAATGTGGAGCATGGCAAATATGATACTCCACCTCCTAAATGATGTTAACTCAAGTCAAAAAAGAACGGAGTCTCCTCTTTCCTTTTTAAATTTTACCTCAGGTGTCAAATACCTAGTGAAAAAGGAATTTAGTGATGGTAGTGAAAGACTTGGGGAGAGGGCAGTAGATAGCATCCTGTCCAGAGGCTTAGTTGTGCTAAAAAAGGCGGCTTTTGTTCTTAGCTGCTCTCTGCCTTTGAGGGCCACCCCAGGGGTTGCCAAATCTTTGGGGAGGGGGTGGGATTTCAACAGAAGTTTCACTTTATTTATGTGGTTTTTAAGAAGGAAGGCTGTTTGTTTGCTTTTTGTTTCTGTTTTTTTTTCTTATCTAGCATTTACTTTTATATTTTGGAAACTTTTAGCTTTCATTTTTTCCACTCTTTATGTTTAGTTATGTTGATTAAAATTTGTTATCCCTCTGAAATTCAACTCTATCTTCTATATTTATAGTTCCTTACTTTTCCTTATTTTGCCTTTTAAAAAATATTTATTGATTTTTATTTCTTGTCTAATTTCTTCAACTTTTCAAATATCCTTAATTGATTCCTTTGCCTAAACAAACTTTTTGAGATTTTTCTTTATCAATTGGCTTTTTGTCTCTTTATTGTTTTAATATTCTCTATTCTAACTTTTTTGTGGCTTTTCCTATTTTAGCCATTTAAATGTTATTTTCTAACCATTCTTATTTATAATCATTTCTCCTGGTTTTATATTATTCTACTTCTTAACATATGTTAGCCATGTCTTAAACTTTTGTTTTACAGAAAGTGTAACCATTTTGTTCATTTCTTTTGTACCGCTACATCTGAACTAACAATTTCTGTTAACACACTTTGTTGAGATAATCTATTAATACATTTGCATTTGTTGTTTTAATTTTCTTTTAAAACTTTTTTTCCCTCCTATGTTTGATTTTTTTAAAAAAACTATTGTGGAAACATATATATAGCATAAAATTTCCCATTTTAACCATCTTTAAGTGTACAGATCAGTGGTACTAATTACATTTACAATGTTGGACTTCTATTTCTACCCTCCGTTACCAATACTTTTTCTGCACCCCATCAGAAACTCTATACCTATAAAGCAGTGATTCCCCATTTTCCCTGTCTTCTGGCTCTTGGTAACCTCTAATCTGCTTTCTGTCTATGAATTTACCTATTCTAAATATTTCATGTAAGTGGAATCATTCAATATTTGTCCTTTTATGTCTGGCTTATTTCACTCAGCATAATGTTTTCAATGTTCATCCATGTTGTAGCATGTATCAGAACTTCTTTCCTTTTTACAGCTGAATAATATTCCAATGTATGTATTTATCATGTTTGTTATCATTCTTCTGTTGATGGACCTTTTGGCTATTTTGAATAATGCGGTTATGAACATTGGTGTACAGATATTTGTTTGAATGCTTGTTTCCAATTCTTTTTTGGCTATATACCTAGAAGTGGAATTTCTGAGTTATGTGGTATTTCTATGTTTAACTTAATTTCTATGTTTAACCAAAAAATTGTTTTCTATAATGGCTGTGCTATTTTACATTCCCCTGCAGTTTGCTTTTATAATAGCAAGTAACAATGGGTGGCTTACAGGGAAGCTAGCTCCTTTTCTTATGGGAGAGCTCTTTTTCCTTTAGATGCCTTTGCAACTTGTCTGAATTGATTTTTCATCCCCTTCCATGTAAATTCTCAAAAATAATTAAATAAGTAACAAGGAAACAAAATCAGCAAAGGGAACAATAAAATCCTATATCCTGAGTAACTTCAGAGGTAGGTTAAAAATCATTCCATGTCCCAAAATGTTTCTCCTCATTGAGGTCCTAAAATATTGCTTTTTCTCAGATAAAAAAATATATGGTGTATAATAACCAGCTCTCTTATCAAGAGTGTATATTCTAAATATGGATTCTGACATATACAACTAATAGGTTTCTGGAAAACCATGCAAAGAGACTAGGACCACTTGTGAAATATTTTAGATGTAAGATTGCATTCATGTTTGTTTCATTTTTTATACAGCATGACCTGCCTCAGCCTCTAGTTGGTGGGCACCAAAACTCAAGAGGAAGCTGGAAATGGAACTGAGAGGGAGTGAAGCTGCGAGAGTGAGTCTTCGTGTATTTGGGAGAGTGGAGGCCTGCTGTTGGCTACATTCTGGAAGACTGACATATTCTGTAATACACCCTGCACAGAGAGTGACCCAGAAGTACATAAAGAAGATACAGGATCTTCTTGAGTCCCTCAAGTGCCTCAGTGTCCTGGTCTAAGTCCTCCTAAGGTCGTTGTTGTCCTGTACCTGGGTTTTAGGAAGCAAGCCAGGAACTTTAAACCAGTTCCTGCTCTTTTCTATTTCTGGAAACAAAAGGAGACTTAACTACCCCAAGTAGAATTAACAAACAATAGGAGAAGAAATACCAGTAGGGGAGGCACCCTCGTTCTTTAAAAAGCCCAGACAGGTCTTAGTGCCAAACTAGGTTGTTTAAATCTCTTGATGTAACATTAAGGGAGGGACCCTGGAGAGTGCCTGCCTTGGCATCTGGCACGGTAATGACAATAGCCCCCCATTGGAAAGTTCTTTTCCTTGCTGATCTGTCTTCCAGTTCAGTGAGGTTATAGAAGTTTTCCTTAGCATAGAGCTCTTAGCTCCTTTCTCATTTTATAGAGGATATTGAGAGAGGAAAAGAGTTGAGAATATATCCAACACATATAACATATTGTCAGTTATGCATTTGCAGGAATGATACAATATCCTTATGTAATACCCTTATGTAAAATCCCTTCGATTTTTTATTATTCGAATAAAAATTTAAAGATAAAACATAGAACTTTACAATATATTGAACCCTATTGTAGAAATGGACTATAATTAATAGTAAAGGTATAAGAATGTTTTTATCATGAATTATAACAGATGTATGATTCTAATACAAGGTTGTAATAATAGGGAAGTATATGGGGAAAATATACCTAATGTAAATAAAGGAAGATAGAACTGTTTTAATAATCTTTCATTAGTTGTAACAAAGGTAACTACTGTTAAAAAATAGTAAAATTATTTGAAAAAAGAGCTATCAACTGGCCATTTACTTTCCATCTGACCACGGGGGAGAGAGGGTGGCTCACCAGCCCTAGCTGCCGTACCAGCCCTTCTAGCTTGCTATACCTTTGCTCTATCGCTGTTTTTCTTATTTTCAAACTTAGAGACAAATCTGTTAAGACACACAAAAACAACAACAACAACAACAAAAAAAACTATCATTTATAGTAACAAATATGGGAATCCTGTATTTTATACATGATTGTTCTGTAAACCCATAACTGCTCTAGTTTGAAAAAAAAACTAAACTAAACAAAACTACCTTTGGAGCAACCATTCAAAAGGCATCCAATTTCATTGCTTGATCATGGGTTTTTATTTCCACTGGCGAAGCAGAGCAACTAGCCCCAGACACTTACTGCCCTGGGCTTTGATTTATGCGATTTAGGCTCCTGATCCTTTGAGAAGGTCCAACCATGTACGTAACAACAGCTCCTTCCGCTGTTTCTGAATGAAAGCCACAGTGACATTGTGGCTCAGACCTATAAGCTGCCACTGTCTTAGAGTACTGCTACTCAATATGTGGTTCTAAGACCAGCAGTACCGGCATCAGCTGGGAACTTCTTAGAAATGTACATCTCTGGCCACAACCCAGATCTACTAAATCGGAATCTCTAGGATGTTAGTCCAAGAATGGTCTTTAACAAGCACTCCAGGTGACTGTTATGCATGCTCAAGTTTGAAAACCACTGTCTTAGAGTGCAGGGACAACCCAGGGAAAGCCCCTATTACTGAAAGAATCATGGAAAGTGCGAAGAGGGAAAGATGGGTCTGTAATGTTTTGGGAAAAATTTCTAAGATCATGTTAAAATTCTAAGAATTAGGAACAAGGGCTCAATAGATTCTGGGAAACTACAGAAACAGACATCTGTAAATGTCTCTAATCTTTTTCTGTCAGGCAGACAGGCAGACTAGCAGAAAAAAAAAGCTAATTTCATATGACCTTTCTACACCTGCCTCTTCTGTTACTTTTACCAGATCTGTGGTTGATGCTGGGGTTGGTATATACTCAGGAGACCTGAATCTCTGGACTCTCCATGTGACAGCCAGGCCCTGATCCTCAGCAGACTTGCAACTCCTACTGTCTGGTTTATTGGACTTACCCTGGCCAGCTAACAGGGAGGTGAAGAAGATCAACCATCACACCAGGGAGCCAAGAGTGCCTATAACTGCAAGCAGGAGAATTGCATCCATCATCCATGTGGAATCTAAGCCCCCTCTTGATATAGAGGGGGAGTGGACATAACCATTCCAGGGTCCACAGGATGGAGGAATAGAGTATGGATTAGAGTGGACTTACTGATATTTTACTATAAAACTATTGTGATTAGTAATGGAAGAAATTGTAGCACTGATGTGGAGAAAGTGGCCATGGTAGCTGCTGAGGGTAGGGAGAGGGAAGAAGAGATATGATGTGGGGGCATTTTCAGGACTTGGAGTTGTCCTGGGTGGTGCTGCAGGGACAGATGCTGGACATTATATGTCCTGCCATGGCCCACTGGGTGGATTGGGGGAGAGTGTGAACTACAATGTAAACCACTATCCATGTGGTGCAGCAGTGCTCCCAAATGTATTCACCAAATGCAATGAATGTGCCACGATGATGAAAGAGGCTGTTGATGTGGGAGGAGTGGGGTGAGGGGGTGGGGGGTATACGGGGACCTCATATTTTTTTAATGTAACATTTGAAAAAAAATGAAGGAAAAAAAGCATCATTTCAAAAAAACAAGGTCAGAAAATTAATAGAAGGGTGTGGCCTCTAGGATGTAAGCTCTGGGGCTGGTACCCTGGGTCCCAGAGCCTCCAGGACTGAGGTTTAGATAGCCATGTCCAACTACCCCACCCTCAAACTGGAGACAGGAAAATCTCCCTTCTTACTCAATGAACTAACACTTCCTCCCTAGGGCAATCTTATGCTTCTGGGGGAGGAGGGGATTGTGGAGATGGAAACTATTTTCTCAGCACTCCATCTCCAATAATAAACACTTTAGAAAGGAGGATTCTAGCCAATCAGTACACTTTGGGAGTAAAAACATTTCTGTTAGTTTACCAGCTCTAATGCAAATCTGAGATGAGTGTGTACATTAAAAATAAAATTCATTTTAGCATAAAGTGGTGGTGTTCTGCTGAGTATATCTTTAACAACATCTGCTGAAAATACGTCAGTCTTTTGTTAAATAATAATTTTATTAAAGGCTCTTGACTTAATCCCTTCAAATAAGATGAAAGGAGTGACAGTCTATAAGAGCAGTTCCCCAAATCCGTTTTTAAATGAGGCACCTTCTTGATTATATGTAAATGTGCTTCTCTCTCTGCTCTTTCCCTTCATGCCACACTTCTATTTCTACCTCAGCTCTCAGCCCCACTCCCTAACCTCCCACCCCTGTGAACAGTTCTGACATGTCTTTAGGAAGCTTGACTCTGTGAAGCAGAAAATGACTTTGGAATAAAAATGCCAGCATTGATAAGACAGATTTATGACCTACATAGAAAGGTACATATAGAGGCAGAGTGAGGCTAGAAAACAAACACTAAAACAGAAAAATTCATGAACTTGCCTTCAGTGGGAGTATGGCTACTTAGGATTAGCATTCAAGATTGATTAGGCATTTCCAACAAAATCAGAGAAGAAGGGAGATAGTACCTCATGATTGCTGTGCACTGCCCAGCTGCTCTGCAAGGCTGTTGTTCAGGCTGCTGTACTCCTCAGCTGTCTTCCTCTCTACCTCAGATCAGTGCTCAAGAGACCTATATGTAAAAGCATCCCCTGCTTCCTTCCCTTGTTTGCTGAGATTATTTTTAGGAAAGAGAAACTGAAACCAGAAACTGAAATATTGATTCGAAATTGGGAAGAGTGCTGAGGAGGGTAAATGAGGTAAGAACCAACCCATCAGTGACCCTGCCTGGCCAGTGAGTTATGAGAACATCCTCTTTGCAGACTGGATCTATGCCCTAGGTCTGCTCACATCAAGAAAGGCCAACTCTGAGCAGGATACATTTACAAAGCAGTTCTGTGATGGCCGCAAGGTCAGGGATTTTCCTGTTTGTTCACTGCTGAAACTCAGGTTCCTGCAATAATACCTGGCAGGCGGCGGGCATTCAAACAGTAGTTGTTGAATGAATGAATACATAAGTAGAACTGTGGGCTCTGAGGTCAATCCTTCTGGGTTTGAAACCAGGCTCCATTTATATCCTGGGAGACTCTGGGCAAATTATTGAATGTCTCTGTGCTTAGTTTCTTCCCCTTTGAAATGGGGTTAATAATGTTACTAAGTCAGGGGAAGACTTCATGAGTTAATACAAGAAGGTTACTTAGAACAATGCCTGGCTCATAAGTAAATGTTAGTTTCTATTATAATTAATAACTAAAATCATTAACCAGAGACCAGAAAGGAAGATTTTGGTGTTTGCCTTTTCCAGAGCTTTAGCTTTTCTAACATTCCATGATCCAATGTGATCATGAATTTCAACTGAGCAATTTCTAACATCTCTAAATACTCTTGGCTTCACTCTGCCCCACATTTAAAATCCCTGCATGTACCTCTGAATTCAGCACCTACACATCGCAATTTCCAGCCAAAGTGGTTTTGTTTTGTTATTGTTGCTATTTTTTTTTTTTAGGATGGGAGAAATGTGTTTTCCTTGTTGCTAATTACCAAAACTGAGGTTGCTGAGGTAGATTATGCTGTCTTAGAGAATGTGTTATTTATGCTAGATGCTTCTGCCTAGAGCAGGGTAGAAGCAAAGGCTTTAATTCTTGAAAATCCTCTCCCCTTCAATTCAAAATGCACAGCTAAACCTAGACCCGTTGGAAACCCCCAGTTTTAGATCCTGTTTCACAGTTACAAGTTCTAGAGCTTAGATGGACCCCAAATGAGACAGACTGACTGGAAGATAGATGATTATTATGTATTTATAGAAATGCTCGTTAGGTATACAAGCAACGCTGAAACAGGAAACTTGGAACATTGTGCATGTATATTTGAATTTGCATTCAAGAAAACTATTGGATAAGCATGTTTAAATATAATTAACAAGGGCACTGCCTGAGAAAAGCATGGAGAAAGCTCTTACCCAATGTCACTGTGTTATGAAGTGTCTAGTATGCTGATTTACTCTTCAGAAATCTGCATGGCCAGTGCCTGCGTGGCCAGTGCTGTTACAGATGGGATCCATCAGCTGATCTGACAGCTGAGTTAGCATGACAGTATGCAGAAAAATAGAATCTGAGAAGGGAAACCAATTCTCTACTGGCAATATAACTATTCTGAGGAAAATGAAACTTATCCAGTGAGAGTTCTGATTACTGGTGGCTACAAATCTTTATGTATTTGTGGCTTAGTGTACAGCCTGGGGCTGCCCCTGCCTAGGCTGGGTGTTACCAGGGTTAGGACCTGGAGCAGCTGCCTCAGCTACAGGGTGGTAGAATGAAGTAGTCTTCACAGTATGGCACACCACCGGCAGGATCTGCATTAAAGCTGAGGTGGGGAGCAGGTGTAGCTCAGTGGTTGAGCACCTGCTTCCCCTGTATGACATTGCGGGTAGTGTCCAGTGAAATTTGTGTTACTCTGCCTTCCAGGTAATTCTGATACATGCTGAAGTTTGAAAACTACACAATAAGTAGTAAGTGAAAATATTTTGCTCCATGAAATAAAACTCTTTTTCCTTGAGCTTTTTCAAATTTTGTTTTGTGTCTATCTGAAGAATATTTGACTAGATCTTTCTCTACCTAGAGGGTTAGTTGCTAGTTCAATAACATTCATACATGCTATACAAATTCACAGGAATCTCCATGGGTTCTCTTGATCTTCACAATGGCCAACAATTTAGGAATCATGTGTTCCCACATGATGCAACATTCTTTTCTTCTTCAATTCACAGGTAGACGTGTTTATAATCATTCTCCAATAAACTTTTGCTAAATTGAGATATTAAATAGTTAATAAAATACCTCCACCATATCTGTTTTTTAAAAGTTTAATTCAACACTATTTTCAATACTCATTTTTTAATGCAGTTGGACAGTTTTTGGGAATTTGATGGGAGTAAATGATTTTAGTCCTCCAAGCCCTAAGCAGAAAAAAAGATTCCCCAAGCAATTTGGATTCCTGCCCCTGTTAGAACACTAGCAGTGTTGTTGGGTTTTTTTTTGTTTGTTTTTTTTTTTTTTTGTTCATCCATTCATTAGTTTATTCACTCATATATTAAGAGTAACTACTTATAGAGTACCTAGTATGTGCTAGGCACCCATCTAGGTTACGTCAGTAAACAAAGATCCCTGCCTTCATGGAGAAAACAATAGATGTAATACATCATTTAATT
Organism: Dasypus novemcinctus; assembly: GCF_030445035.2. Classification (NCBI taxonomy): domain Eukaryota; kingdom Metazoa; phylum Chordata; class Mammalia; order Cingulata; family Dasypodidae; genus Dasypus; species Dasypus novemcinctus. Next base: position 51,792,597 of record NC_080678.1, read on the forward strand.
AGATGGTAGATAATGAGTGCTATGAAAAAAATGAACAAGTTGAGAAGGTAAGAAGAATTAGATATGGGAGGAAAAAGAGGGCCCAAGGTCTAATAGCTATGAAGTGATAGTTCTGGGAGCCTTTCTATGCCTTAATTTCTTTTTTGGTAAAATGGGAATTGTATTGGTACTTACCACATAGGGTTTTTATGAAGATTGAAAATGTAATTATATATCAAGCCCAGAGAACAGTGCCTGGCACACAGCAAAGACTCAAGAAGGGTTAGGTATTATTACCTACTATTGCCACCACTCCCAACTAGGAATGGCATTTACTTCTAGGTCCAGGGGCCAATCATTTCATGTGGAGTTTTGACTATAGTGTTGTCAGATATTGATGGCTGCCACTGTGTTGTTATTTCAGATTCTCTTTTTCTCTTTATTCTCTTTCTTGGCCACAGTGAGAAACCAGAATACTTATCCAGATGAAGATGAGTTAGAGTCTGTATATAACGGGATATTTGTGTTATCAGAGAAACAGAAAAGTTTAACCCAGACATAAATATTACAAAGTTTGAGAAAATCAAGATTTTGGGAATGTGTACAAAAGAGAAGAAATATTGCTTTCATAGGGGTCCTGAGTTAGTACAAGCCTAGTCGGTATAATAAAGTATCTTAAAAATATAAATGACAACAGAAAAGATGTTTATTTCTTGCTCACATAACCACCAAGGCTGTTCTTCCTGGAGACCAGGCAGTTTTCCTCCATCTAGCAGTTCAAGGACACAGCTTTCTTCTATCTTGTGGCTCTGCCATCTCCCAGGGCCTCAAAATTGAGGTTAGGGAAGTTATTTCTGCTTCTTAATCATCTTGACCTGGAAGTGGCACACGTCATTTCAATACATATTCCCCTGAGAAGAATGAGTTCATGGTCCACATAGATGTAAGGAGAGGTTGGGAAATGTAGTTCCTGACTAGGCTGCACCTCTCTAGTGACATCTTCGTGTTATGCAAGGGGGAACACTAATTAAACTCCTGTGAACTGCTTCTGTAGCAAAGAGCCATACATACCATTATTCCAAAACATAGACACACTCACATGTTCCCCAAGGCAGTCAACCCAGAGTCCATGGCAATCAGTAGAGGACTTATTCAATCATTCATGTATTTGTCAATTTGATTACTAGAATTAAGAGTTTTAAAATCAAAGCTTCTAAGTATTTCACACTTTCAAACCAGACATTACACCTTCTTTTGGACTCCTTTTGTGCTTACTAAAGGGTTGCAGGATGGGAAAGGTTAATATTCCATTCAGCAACTTTCTTAAAATGATCCACAGCACTTTTCATCATTTCCTGGAGTTTTTCTTCATCCTTATTTGTTGTGCATTTTCGTGCCCTCTGTATTTGTCTGATTTTTGCTTTGTAGCAGCATCCAATCTGAAGATATTGGTAGACATTGTTTGACACTGATTCCAAAGCCCTTTTAAGCAATTCTATAGCTCTGTCCATAGTACATTTATTTCATAAATATTTGGCTGCATTGCAGAGTACATCTATTGGACATAGGGTTTTTGTTAAGGCCTCTTCAACAATCTTGTCTCCTTTGGCTTCTTTCTTGATCTGAAGAGTTAGAGCCAGAAGAACATTAATATACTGTTTATCATATTTAGCTGGATGGCCTCGCTCAGAAGGTGAATGGTGTTTACTGTTGGTTCTTTATCACCCAGACAATAGAGCAGGGGTTCTTAACCTTTTTAGTTCCACAGATTCCTTTCCCAGTCAGGTGAAAACCATGGACCACTTCTCAGAATGTAGTGGCAGATAGTTTTATGACACTCAACATCAGCATGTCTTCAAATTAAATTTTAGGATTATTCAAAATTACTCCAAGCTCAAGGACCCAATGAAAATTTCCATGGACCCCTGGTTAAGAACCCCTGTGATATGAATGTGATTGCCAATCCAAGGAAGAATTCTGGGTTGGTGGGTGTTGGAGAAAAATGGTGCTGACTGGGCCATGGAGACTGATTGCAGGCATAAAGTTTATTGGGAAGCTCTCCCAACAGAGGGGGTCTGAAGAACAGACTTCAGCCCACTCCTTGAAGGGCGGGGGGGGATTTGAATTTATACAGAACTTTCCTAGATGGGGAAATGATAGTTGGTGGGAAGGGGTTGAGGTTCAGGGGCCAATAGGAATCTCTGGAGGTGAAAATTTTCCCTTGTATGTCTAGAGGGTGGTGGGTTAGGGAGTTAGGTTTTCTTGGAATGCTGCAGGAGCAGGTGTTCCTTTGATCTGCAGGGTGTAAAGGTTTTTATCTCCCTTTGACATGCAGGTAGTGAATGTTTCCATTTCTCTTTGATATGCAGGTAGTGAAGGTCTCCATCTCCTTTACTCCTGTCTCTATGTGGTTTGTTTGTTCAACTTTAGGTTGTGCTGTGCCCTCAGACACACAGGCTTATGGGAGAGGGGGTTTCGCTTTCTCCAATGCATTTCAGGGGGAACTGAGCTACAGCTTGTTAATTACTGCAAACCTAGTGAGGAGGAACCTCTAACATTACTGACTCTTTGTTTATATGTATATATATTGGGGGACATGGGTATTTGGGTATATAGTACTGGGCAGGATGGGTGGGTAAGGGGATTTGGGGTGTTGGCTTGATCTGGCTATTTCCTGCTCTCAAGGGGTGGAGAAAAGAAGTTCCCTTCCATCCTGTACAGTGGGCTGTTGTTTCAGGTCCCGCAGGGGTTGATATTGTTGTTCACGCAGGAGAAAGGCACCATTTATGTATTCCTGGGTTGTTGACTGTACGATTTGGTGTATAAATCAGATAAGAAGCTGTAAGAGACAAGGACTAAAAAGAAGCAGCAGCAATACTATTAGTAATGGTCTTATAATGGGTAAAAGTATTGATTTTAAGGGTGAAGAAAGTAAGAAAGGAATGAGAATAACCATGACTGATTTCCGGAGTTATTATCTTGGGTTCTCTGAATGATTTTTATGTTTTTTTCCAAGACTTTAAGACTTTCTTTTATCTAACCAGATCTGTTAATGTAAAAACAACAGGTTTTATTTATGATTGCACAGGTGCTTAGGACATCCTGTTGGATTAGGGTCAGGGATGGGGTTTTGGGGTTATCAGTTATCTGTTATTGGGGCAGGGGAAACTTAAAATTCTCAGCTCTGTTTGATATGGTTGGGTGGAGAGGGAGAGCAGGAAGGCATTGTGGGATTTAGCTATTGTTCCTTTTTCCACAATGAGATATTTTGGCTTCTGGCTCTATAGCTGGCATTGTATTTTTGCAGCAGGAGAAGATCATGTACATGATTATGGGTGACATCTTTGATGGTTGTCTGGATAAACTGAGTTATTGTATGGAAGATGTGAGGACCTACTGATAGGAGAATGAGAATTATAATTGTGGTAAGGAGAGGAATTAATCAGGAAATTTAGGGTGGGCTATGGGCTTATTGCCTCCAGGAGTCTGAGGAGAAGGAATGATAAGATTATACATTCAGCATTAAACATTAATGGCATTAATGGTTGACAGTGAAATTAAATGATTTGATGGGTTTATATACATAGAGTTTTAGCTGACATAGGAGACTTTAGATTATTAACTGTGGTTTCATAATGATGTTTTTGAGTGATTTTTCATGTATTTAAGATTCCCAACCAGCAGAGCTGCATTGACCAGTACGGTGATCAAAATTACCACATTTCCCCCAGTTTATATAGTTTGAAGCATAGGGAACAACAATTTATTATTATGTCCCCTTTTGGGCTTGGGGCAGCTGGCACTTTAACTTGTAATTTAAACTTAGTCCATTGTTGTAAGGATTCAGTTACAAAGTTACAAGAGTCCCTTTGCAGTGTCTGCATACCTTGCCCCTTCTGAGAGAGGGAGGAGTCTGATGTAATCCACTTGCCATTGTGCTACTGTTGAGGAATAAAAAGCATAAACTTACAAAATATCTAACAAGCCACTCCTACCCCTGCTTCTGTGGATCGGCCTGTGAGGGCATGGCCTTGCAGAAGAATATCAAATAACTCCCACCCCTGTTTCCATAAATCAGCATGTGAAAATATGGCCTAGTAGAAAGATATCAAACGAGTGACTTCATCCCCCTGCTTCTATAAATCAACCTGCAACCTTGCAGCTGCCTTCTGCCTCTCTAAACCCCCTGCTTGCAAAATTTTGCCTAGCAACGTGTTAGCCAATGAACAAAAGTTATGCTGACCCCACCTGAAATCCTATATAAACCTATGAAAACTGGAAAAAGGGGCTCAGAATTTGGAGATTGACTCTCCTCTGGGCCCCTGCATAATAAAACTGTTCATCCACCTTTCTGGAGTACCGGTTGTGCGTTTCTACGGCTCAGAACTCCTGGCTTTGCTGTAACACTGATGTGGGCTATGGGTGGTAGGCTCTTTGTCTCTTCAGAAATAACCTTAACCTAAGCTGTCTGTCCTGACTTGTGGGTGTGGGATGGTGAGAGGCTGCAGCCCTGCCCTTGGTAACCATGGCAACGACCCCAGTCCCAGGAAACAGTTTATCAATGCAAACTCTATAAACTTCAATTATTCAGGGAAAATGCAAACCAAAGGTGCTAAAAGCTTCTCTAGAATGTATGAAGTCCATGCTAAAAGCTTACCTAGGATGTGGAAGATATATGCTAATTCAAGCCTGTTGAGAACTGAAACAAAGAACAATTTAGCCCTTCCTCTGTATAAAAGGAACTCAAAATTCTTGTTCGGGGCTTGGGTTTGAAACAAAAAGCTCCCAAGTCCAGCCGGCCATCAATAAACCATTTTTCCTTCTCAAAATCATTCCTGAGTCCTGGCCTTTCTATACACAAATAATTGAACCTCTCTCAAATTCTACTATATTTTTGGGGGCTCTCCCGGGATTGCAAACGAAGGCCAGAGATGGTAGCATTTTGCTGCCCCTTCCAAATCCCCAAGGAAGCCGGGAGGACTCGGGTGAACCCCAAATCTGGTGCCCCTGGATTAAGTTTAATCCAGAAAAGATGTGGGCCCCACCGGAATCTTCCCGACAAAAATCAAGGGCAATGGAAGGTCTGAAGACAAAGATTCTGGGAACGAAAAAGAACTCTGAACATGGAAGAAGATAAGACTCCCCTGGTGAGCACAGTCTGGAGAACCCCAGCTTTAATTGCTAGGGAGGGAGGCTGATCACCTCCTGAGAGAACCCTAGTAGCCCCAGAAAACTGGGGGGAAGCCGTTCTCTCTAGGTCTGGAAAAAGGTCTGGTGTTTTGGGTTTGTCTAACTGCATGTTAGAATCTGGTACTGGTCTTATATCCACTGAAGGAGTGGTGGCTTGATTATAATAAGAAGGGTTGTTTATAGGTTCGAGTCCTAACATCCTAGAAATTGGTCTGGATTTAAAAAAATTTGGTTACAGGAAAATGGTTTGGCTTTTCTAATGAAGCTTAGGCTGGGTGTAAAGTTAAACATTGAAAAAGGTCTAGCTGGAATCTTTTGTTATGGTGCTGAACTGCGAATGAATTGTCTTTATGCCAGATGTTAATGTTAAGTGTTCTCTCTAAGATTTGTGATGGCTGTGGGGGCAGCCATGCTGAAAAAAAACATATATAGAGAACTTGTGGGTCAGATTAGTGGCCTTTGTGCTTCTGTCTGTGTCAGCTCAATGCTGGTGTTGGAGTTGGGTGGTTATGTAAAGTAGTGGAATTTAATTGAGCTGGAACCCTCCCTTGCCATTGGCAAGGGGGTGAATTGATTATGGGGCAAAACTGAGGAGCCTGGATGTTTGCGGAGTCTGGAGTCTGGATGTTTATGCATGCTCTGTTGCCTCATCTCTGGTCTGTCCCTTTGCTGGGGTTTGAAGGCCGTCTGTGTCTACGCCATGCAACTGGGTTTGTTGGGGCTGTCCCAGTCAGGGTGGCTGGGTCCCTGGGAGGGGTGCCGAATTTGAGTAGGTTCTGTCTGCCCATTTTGGCAAAAACCTGGAAAGGGGGGAGCAGCTTGCCCCTTTCCAGTGAGTCCACACCTTCTATTCATAAGCCGCACTCCTATTTGATCGCTGTGCACCCGACTGCCTGGATGGGGGAAGGTGAAAGGGATGAAAAGCAGAATCAAAATAAATGCAGTAAATTTCCCTCCCTAGGGTGTCAAAGGCCTTGCATTCTGCCGAGGTTCTTTACTTTTCCAAATCTCTCTCTCTGTAAGACTGTAGAAATACTTTGAAATGTTTTAGAACTGTAAACTTGTCTAAAAAAAGAAGGCTATTGCTTGAAACAATAAACCTCTCATCACTTGATAGCCTTTTCAATGGTCTGGCTGGGAACTTCAGGGTTGTAAGACTACAGAGGGAAAAGGAAAAAAAAGAATAAAATGCCACTTTGAAATCTGTGTTTGGCTTTTGTCAGTTGCTGGTGCCTAAGAATTCATGGTAAAAAGGTAAAAACGTAGTTTAAAATGAATCTTTAAATGCCAATACTCTCTTACTGGTGAATTAAATGCTTAACTCACAAATGAGAATTTGTTCCAGTACTAGGAAAAGGCAGAACTTCACAAGATTGTTACTAATAAAATTCTTGTAGCTTAATTAATAAAAGTATCCAATTCACCTTAAAGTTAAAACTTAATAAAAACTATAACTAAGAATTAAGATCATTTATAAATGCATTTATATTATAATACAGTGGAAAGATAATAACTGAAATTTAAACTGGGTAAATTTAACCTGAAACTATTATTGTAAGTGTAAATTCTAAACTAACCTTACCTTCATTTATGGTTACTTCAAGCCTAGCCTCACCCCTTCCCTTCCCTTTGCCTATAGTTATTTCATAACAGCTTCTGCCCCTATGGTCCAGGGAAAGGCATACTTGGGAACATCCCTGTCTCCTGTCCTATTGTTATTAGTAACCCTGCTTTCTCTCATGAATCCAAGTGTAAACTAAATTGCTGCCTGGAGGAATTCCTAGCCCTTGGGTTTAAATGACCACTGGAGTTTTATTATCTCCCAAGGACTGGGGGAATAAAGGAAGTCTCCTGCCTTGACTGTCAGTGTTCCTAAAAGTGGCAATTTATGAGAGAAACCAGTCTCCCTGAGGCTTCAAATAGCCTCGGTAAATATACATAGAATTAATCTTGTTGCTTATCAAAATTCTGCTAAATTCAAAAAATATAAAGTTCTGAAACAAAAGAAAATGGTGCTAAAGCATTGGGAACATTTTGGTTACAGGCCATTAGTAAAGAAACAAAATTCTTGTGCAAAACTGCACAGTCATAGTGCAAATTAAGAAAAGTTTCAAAAGTCTTCAAAATGTTTTGCAGTCACACTTATTTTGTAAAAAAAAAAGAAGTTTTTAGTAACTAAAGTTATGTTTTTGTGTCAAACTATTCATGTCTGCCTATTTGCTCAAATTGTTGAGGTTAAATATGCAGTTATAAAGTAGTATATATTTCTGGAACCCAAATTAAGCTAAACAGTATATAAAATAATGCAAATTATAAGTAACATCAATGAGTTGTGTTTCTGTGTCTAACTATTTGTGTCTGCCCATTTGCTCAGTATATTTCTTCATACATCAGGATGATAATATCAAATTAACAAATGAAAATTCTTAAAAGAGCTCTATTCAAATTGTTAAAAATTAAATATGCAGTTATATATGTGAATAATATTCCTGGAGCCCAAATTTAGACTAAGCAGGATGAAAAAGTCATATGAAAATCTGATTATAGGTACTAATGGGAAAGGGCCTCCTCTTTGCAAGAGCTTTGAAGGCAGGACTGGGTGTGGCAAATTAAACCTATCTACTAAGCTGGGAAATTAAGAATCAGTTTGCCCTATAATTTCCCAGTTAAAACCTTTTGATAGCTATAAAATAAGGGTAATTAGTGGCTCTGTTGACAAATTTCAGTTAATAAAGAAAAGTCCATAAAAACTATGGAGAAATCTTTCCTGGATTATGATTAAACATATTAGGTAATTGTGTAATGTGTTTTGAAACCTGGTAGTCAGTATGCTTTTAAAAATTATTCATTTTCATAACATAAACAAAGGGAAAAAGTTTAAGCTTCCTGTAAAGAAAAAAAAGAGAACATTCCTTGCATAAAATATAACATTTTCAATTTTATTTAGCTTGAGTGTAATTTCCCATAGTTTATAAGTTACCCATTAACTAAATTAACATTATATGTACAAAATCTTTAGAGTAATAAAAATTGTAAGTTCACGTTAATGGAATTAAGCTAAAGACAAAAGATTGTAGATATGCTCTCTTAAATAAATAAAGTAAATTTCTTTGATTAATAATTATAATTTAATAAGTTTATTCTAATGTAAGGTAACTAGTCAATGTGGTTGTAGTCAATTATAAAGAGTTTGTAAAACATCTTCCAAACTAAAAATGTTTAAATAGTTCTAGTTCTAGAAGTCATTGTTAACTAAAAATTTGGATTGGTATTGGTGGCAAAGAATAACTTTGTGATAATAAAACCTGTCTGAAGGCCACCACAAGGTGCATATTTAAGTAAATGGTAATAAAAAGTTATCTTGATTCCATTGGGAATATTCTGTTTTCATTTTAACAATGAAAAATTGTTTTTCCCCCCTATTACTAAAGTAAAATACCTACTATTATCTTCATGGTAAAATTGTATAAGTAAACAGTCATTTGATATATGATGTGTTGCATTAAATTGTTTAAAATATATATAAAAACAAGAAATAAACTTTAACATTGTCAAACTCTTTTGTGCATTCAAACCAGTCCTTGTATACATTACAGGTTGCCTCTCCATGTGAGTTATTGGCTAGGCTGGCCACTGACCCCTCAATTAGAAATATTTACTATATCAGCCTCTAGTTCTGCTCCTTAAGTTGATGGAAACTATGTTGCAGTTTCAAGCTCCTGCAGCAGCTGATGATGACTTGGTACAGCCAAGTGTACAATAGATATCGCCTCCAAACTGGTACTGTTCCATAGCGCCAGAGAGCACGATGCACCAGGCTGGTAGAATACTGGAAACTCTCTCTAGGATCAACAATGCTGCGACTTGCTCACTGTGTGAAGAACATGCTAAGTGGAACCATGATACCAGGATACTGTAGGTAAAACTTATACACAATTGGCATTATGGCCTGCTCCCATGGAGAGGTAACACGTAAAGTATTACAAACCTGAAACTTAAAACTATTCATTGCAACTCAGAATCCTTATGCATTAAATAATACATTAATTAATATTAAAGTGCTGTACTTTTATCTGTACTACATATATGCCTAATAATTTTAACGTTATCTTTTCTATTCTGGATCAAGTTCAAAAGTATATTAGACATGTTAAATTCCTGGTAACTTTAATTTCTAAATAGTTAATAAACATGTCTATAAAATAAGGCAACGGTCTTAGCCAGGCTCAGCCAACTTACTATTCTACTGTACTCTACTGTGTAGCAAAAATAAGGCTTGCTTGCCAATAATGGGTCACCTATTAAACAGTCAAAATTACCAGAAATCATACAATTAAAACCAAAATGTAAAAAATCTTTATTCTTAGTTCTGATCCACTCCCACAGCTAAAATCTAAGAAAATTTCCATCTTAGTGCACTAATCCTGAATGAAACCAACTGTCCAAAAGGAGCATCTAACAGAACACGTTGAGTGCCAATTATTAAACAGCCTGAAATGCATCTTCAAAACAAATCTAAGTATCTATTGCAATTTCTCTCTGAAAATAACTTAGAGAAAAAAATATGTATATATACTATTCCCACCAGCTTTTAAAAAGGGGTGCCATCTTTATAAGCACCTAATCTTGTCTACCTCTGTAGACCAATGTTCTCTTTTAAAAACAGGTATTCCAAAATTTTAATTAAGTTTGTTTCTTTCAGAATGAACATCTTATTAACCATATGAAAACTTCATCCAACTTCATATAGAATGCCAGATCCATCTTCCTCCAGTTAAAATAAAATAAAAGTTTTACACCTTTAAGTAATGACTACAGCCCATGGCCAGCAGGAAGCAGTTACAGAAAAGAGATCATCTTCCTTCAGCACCCCTTTAAGATTAAAGGTGTAAACTCTTTTAGGATAAAACAAAATTAATAGATGGATTTGGAGCCTAACTGGAATTCTGCATGAACACCGGTGGCCCCAGGATAACTGCAGGCCCCGCCACAGGATTCTGCTGTCCAGAATAAAAATTTCTAAACTTCTGAAAACAGGATCCTGGATGCTACACTAAAAATTAATAAATAAAGTAATCAATCAAAACAACAAATAGCCATCCACCTCATAGCTCCAACAATAATTATGCCAAAGTTTAGCAAGTTAAACTTCGGCATAAGGGGGGAAATGATGTGGGTTATGGGTGGGAGGCTCTTTGTCTCTTCAGAGATATCCTTAACCTAAGCTGTCTGTCCTGACTTGTGGGTGTGGGATGGTGAGAGGCTGCAGCCCTGCCCTTGGTAACCATGGCAACGACTCCAGTCCCAGGAAACAGTTTATCAATGCAAACTCTATAAACTTTAAATATTCAGGGGAAATGCAAACCAAATGTGCTAAAGCTTATCTAGAATGAATGAAGTCCATGCTAAAAGCTTACCTAGGATGTGGAAGATATATGCTAATTCAAGCCTATTGAGAACTGAAACAAAAGGACCATTTGGCCTTTCCTCTTTTTTATAAAAGGAACTCAAAAATCTTGTCCCGGGCTCGGGTTTGAAACAGAAAGCTCCCGAGTCTGACCGGCTGTCAATAAACCATTTTTCCTTCTCAAAATCAATCCTGAGTCCTGGTCTTTCTATACGCAAATAATTGAACCTCTCTCAAATTCTACTACAACACTGCTGAAGTCTGTGCTCAGGCAGTATGTCTCATCCAGTGAGGTCATTGTCACAGTCATTGGAGTGAGCATGATGGACACTCATGGTGATGTTCATGAGCTGCTGGTGAGTGACAGGCAATTGGAACTGCTGACCTGGGCACTACAAGGTCTGGTATCCACGATATTTGCTTTTTCGGTTGAGCCCCCTGCTGCTTTTGTGTTTTAAGGTGTAGCCCTGGATTTTCGTGAGGGCATCTGCCTTAACAGTCCCAAGAGAGATGTTAGAGGAGGGGGCAAGGATATGATAGTTACCTGTCACTGCTGGCAGGCATCTCAGGTGTTCTTCCACGGATTTCTCTTCTCCACAGAGGGCAGCTCACAACAGTTCATTGTTTTTGTCTTGCACTTTGGTTTCTTCTCACAATTGTGACTAAAACTCAAGTCGTATTTGTTTAGAAAGTTCCCCCTGCCACAAACTTCACCCAAAGCCAATATTGGTACTGGCTACATCAAATTCACAGGGTAAGTTAAGATCCACCCCCTTAGTGCTTGAATCTGTGTTATTGTTTTAAAAGCAGCCTGTTGTGGGTGGGTGGGGAGGCTTTCATTTCCATGCCCAACTTTTTCTGATTAACACATATAATGGTTTTAATATCTGAGCTAAATGAGGGACAAAGGGTTTTCAGTATCCCAATAATATGAGAAAACATTATACTTCATCAGTTACAATTACAGGGTACAGTTTTTTGTTTTACTTAACTAAACACCATTTAAGAATGTGATAGACAGTCAGGACTTTGTAGCTTGTCCTAATTGTCTGCCTACCTCAGGCTCTTAACATAAATCAGTTGTTTTATTTTAGGACAAAAATATTATCTTTTTCTTAACAATAAAACATTCTATACACCCTACATACATAAGTTACTAAAATGATTTTGGAAACTGTCTCAAAGCAAATTTTTAGAATATTCAATTATCATGATTATATTAATTAGCAGATATTTTATTTTAGCAGTGCAGGAAAAACTACTTTTCTCATTATTTTATGAAAACTTAAGATTTCCAATAGAATTAAAATTATTTTTTCCCTATTACCACTGTAATATGCACATTGAGATGGCTTCTAATCATCAATTCAGTTTCTGTTTAATAATGACTTTTTGTAATTAGCTATTTGAATGTTTCAGTATAAGCAATGCTTTTCCAAACTTTTTATAACTATTCATAACTGTATATAGTTACTTCATTTCAAGACAAACTCCGCCTTTGCAGAACACATTCCCTTACTCAATGCTACTACAATACCTTCTACAACTTGCCATATGCATTCAAGTTTTGTCTTACATATTTTCCTTCTATTTTACGAAAACCCACCATCTTATCTTAGGACAAAATACACTTTTTGGAACAAATTTATTAAATTTCAGTCAGCACTCCTACAAACTTTTCACTTTTTTCAATATCTTACATTTCATTCTGTGAAGAAAAATAAACTTCATTTTAATTTAGACAAGAACCATCTTTTATGAAGAGATTTGTAGCAATTTTATCAGTCAAGACATAATTTTCATCACTTTAAAGATTTTATTAGCATTCATACCTATTTATTAATATAAGTACTTCTTTAATTTTTGGCCATTTGAACAGAGGTCTTTTAGGAATGAACATACCATCCGGAGGTATTAAAATATACATTAGCAGTGAACAAACAAACACAAAAGAATTACAACACACAGGAACATAAAGTTTATTAATTTGACTCAAAATTCTTACTCCTTTGGTATGGCTATTTTTACTGCCTTTAAGAATTTTTTTTTTTAATCAATGTTGATTGTAATATGCAACTTTGTTTTTGGAAACACTTTCACTAGTAATCAAGAACAGTTAGGAATATTTGAGCAGATAAATGCAATTAAACTTTAACAGTTTAGATAGACAGATATTTAGCACATATATTTTGGATTATTGCCTTTTAGGAATATACTTAGACTTAGGAGTCACCTGAAAGCTTATTTGTAAGAGGCGAGCAATTGTAAGTTAAGGAAGGTTATTAGAGACAGCTGGATATTGGTAAGTTGAGAGGCATCTGAGGAATAGGATCTGAGAAGGTGTTTGATTTTGGAGAGATCAGACTGAGAAGGGGATGTGCTTTCTGCCTCAGCCACTTCCTGGAGAGGGAGGACAGGAGCTGGGGAAGGAGCCTGGAGAGTAGGGAGTTGGGCTTGGGAGTGGGTGGTGGGTGGGGAGAAGGGAGCGGGTTCACAGGGAGATGCGGGAGCACTGGAGGAGGATGGAGTAAGTTGGGGTGCTGATGAGGCATACAGTAGTGGAGGAGAGGCGTGATCGGAGAGATCTGAGTTGGAAGAAGGGTTTTCCATGTACGGAAGGCAAGGAGGGGCAGGGCGGGGAGGTGAGCTCCAGCTCCACTGCCTGTATGAGGAGGGGAGAAAGTTGGGGCAGAAGGCGGTGAGGCCCAGAGGGGGAAGAAGATGAGCTTGAGACTGAGGAAGGTGGGGTTGGACATGAAGTCCAAGGAATATGTGGAGGAAGTGCAGGGAGAGTCTGATCAGCTGGATCAAAGTTCAGGTTTTGGGGGGATTTGGGGGGTAGAAAGGAAGATGAAGAAAGCTTTTGAAGAGGTTTTTGGTGTAAAAGAAGAACAGGATTGACAGAGGGAGGGGCGGATACAAAGATGAGAGAAGGCTGACTATAAGGAATCGCGCATGTCTGCCACTGCTCTGGATAAAGTTCTTTAAGCCTTGGAGAACTTGGGAATTAAAAGTGTGGTTTTCACCATTGACTTTCATTGTCCAATTGGTATTGCAGCCACACAAAGATTGAATAAAAAATGAGTTTTTTGGGTCTGATGTCTCCTTTCAGGTACAGCATTCAAGGTTGTGAAGGAGACAGCCCAGAGGCATGGTTTTGCGGGGGGGGGGGGGGGGGGGCAAACTTGAACTCCCCATTTTAGGTGGCTGGGGTGAGACTAAGGATGTCTAGGACAGGGGAGATTCTGAGTGAGACAGGCATCCCCGAATCAGTCAAGTATCTCTAAGGAAACAGGAAGCTGCTCTTGGAGCCAGCCATCTCTGGAGCCAAAGGGTTTCTTCCCAGGATGCAGGCATACTGCCTACCGTGGCCCTCGGGAAATGGTGAGCATCCTGACCTAGCACAAGCTTTTCCCAGTGAGTTGTCCTGGACAATGGAAAAGGAGAGAGAGACACACAGCAGGATCCTCGGTGGAGAAATCCTTAACTCACCCAGCCAAGATTCGATGTCCAGTGTTGGATGGGCATTCAGCCATGGCAGAGGGGAGATTCCTCACAAGTCAGTCAGTCTTAACATGACCCCAGTCCTGGGTTTTTGGCACCACATGTTGGAGAAAAACAGTGCTGACTGGGACATGGAGACGGATTGCAGACAGAAAGTTTATTGGGAAGTTCTCCCTATGGAGGGAATCTGAAGAATGGACTTCAGCACACTCCTGGAAGGGGGGGATTTGAATTTATACAGAACTTTCCTAGGCAGGGAAATGATAGTTGGTGGGAGGGGATTGAGGGTCCGAGTGAGGTGCAGGGGCCAATAGAAAGCCCTAGAGGTGAAAATTTTCCCTCATATGGCTAGAGGGTGGTGGGTTAGGGAGTTAGGTTTTCTTGGAATGCTGCAGGAGCAGGTGTTCCTTTGGTCTACAGGGAGCAAAGGTTTTTATCTCCCTTTGATATGCAGGTAGTGAAGGTTTCCATTTTCCTTTGATATGCAGGTAGTGAAGGTCTCCATCTTCCTTTACTCCCATCTCTGTGTGGTTTCTTTGTTCAACCTTTGTGTTAGTGCTGTGCCCTCAGACACGTAGGCTTATGGGGGAGGGGGTTTGGCTATCTCCAATGCATATCAGGGGGAATTGAGCTACAACTTGTTAATTATTGCAAACCTAGTAAGGGGGAAACTCTAACAGTGGGTTTCTCTTGCAGAACTTTATTGAAACACTCCTTAGTCCATTCATAATACTTTTCGCCCCATTTTAAAAGTGCCCATTCTTCTTCACAGTCAATCTCTGTGCATTTGGTTCTATAGCAGCTTGCAATCTTCTTGCAAAGATTTCCCACTTTGTCACTATAAGCCTGTGATTCTGGAAGTCTCCCCATACAATAATAGACCCAGGATAGTTTCCATAGGTGACCAGATATCTGATTTTTTGCTTGGTGGGTCTGTCCCTGCAGAATAAACTCCTTTACTTGCTGGAATTATTCCAGAGACTCCTTGTTCTGGCCTGTGAGGTGTTTAACATGGGAAAAAAGCTTGTACATGATTGCTTTGAAGGCTGTGTTTAGAGACTCATTCTGATCACACACACTGTCTTCTGAATCATCTAAGAAATTTTGTTCATCGTATAGATTTCAAGTGAAGTGGCATTTCAATTGTGGTAAGATATTTTCCAAGGAATGTTTGGTGATGTGAGTGAGCAGATGGACAGAGCAACAGATTTGGGGCATGGCCCTTGACCACTTCTGAGAAGGTGCTAATCAGAATATGAGAGCCTTTTCAATCCTCTAACCACCCTCAAATACTAGTAGCTTACCCATGGTCATGTGGCCTCTTTTGTATACTGTTTCAAGCTGCCTCAGAGAAGGTGATGTGAGAACTGATGGACCAGGCATGGGGGGAGGAGAAATGCTTGTCATACTAGCACAGAAAGCCAGCACTGATCACTAACAACACTGGCTGAAAATTGACTCAGCAGTCCCCAGCAGGCCAAATCATGTGTAGGAGACCATTTCTTTCCACCCAGATTAGATTCATTCCTAGATTTGACTGAATAGTCAGTTCCTCCTGCCAACCTATCTAAACACAAGCCTATCAGTCAGAGGAAAAGGAGGGAGATAGAAAGAGAAGAGGACAAACACACATCTATACAGAGTTGGGGTGGGAGGAGTAGGGAGGAAGGAGAGAGAAATATTTGCTTTTGTCAAGTAACTATCACAAGAGAGATGAATACATGTATCAGTAAAAAGGAATAGTTCAGAAAGTTACTCTGTGCCCAAAAGATGATTAAAAAAATTTTTCTTACAGAAGTTTTATGTAGGTTTACAGAAAAACCATGACTAACATACAAAGTTCCCATATAACAAGCAATTATTAACACCTTGTATTAGTGTGGGGCATTTGTTGCAATTGATGAAAGAACAGTTTAATAATTATACTATTAAGTATAGTCCATGGTTCACCCTAGGGTTCACTGTGTTGTACAGTCCTGTCCTATGGATTTTCTCTTCCATTAATTTTGTTTTTTTTAATGTTACATTTGAATCTAAGTTGCTTTATGACAATTTTTAATTCTTCCACTTCCTAAATGTGTACTATGTGCTGTCTTCTCACCAATAGCAGGTGTGCAGTTCAAAAAATTTTGTTAAACATACAGAAGCACATTGATTTGTGTGAGAAGATGATCAAACTCTATAGCTAAGACAAAAGCAGGTTAGTGTGTGTTCTACCATATATATAATACAATAGAACCTTGGGAAAGAAGATAGATAATGACAATAAACCCAAGAACTAACATCTGTTGAGCACGATTATGTGCCAGACACTGTTCTGGGTCCTTTACAAGTCTTAACCTAGAGGAACAAGGGCTGTTATTATCTCCAATTTGCAGATGAGGGAACTGGAGCACAGGGGGCGTTAAGTAACTTGCTTGAGGTCACATAGTTTACTAAGTGACAGGAGTGAAATTTGAAACCAGGCAGTTCAGCTTTGAAGTCAAAACTCTTAACCATTAATCTAAAGCTATAGATAGCAGCTACGTAAATATCATTCCCTTATTTAACAAGTTATGTGTGTGTTATAGCTACAAATGTTTGTTGAACAAATGCATGAAGTTATATATCTACCTGTGTCTGTCCATCATTCACGTATTCAATAAATATTTGGCCAGGTGCCATTTTAGGGACTAGGTACTAGGTACTTAGCAATACAGAAGATATACGAGGTCCTTATTCATTTGCAACTCACATTCCAGTGGGAGAAGACAGCAAAAACATAACAAACAAGGGACTATACAAGAAAATATCCAGTTGTGATCAGTGCTGTCCTGATGAAATTAAAATCTACAGCATTGGTCAGGAGTTGCCTGGGTATGGGGGTGGTGGTGGGGGCTGACTTACTTTAGATAGGGTAGTTAGAAGAGACCTCTCTGAGGAGGACATTTTTAAGCTGAAACATAAATGAAAAGAATGAACTAGGCATGCAAAAACCTGGGGGGTGGGAATGGGAGCCTTTTCAGGCATAGAGAAGAGCGAGTACAAAGACCTCAAGGCAGACATGAACTGGCTCATTCTTGTTCAGGAAAAAGGCCAGTGTGGCCATTGTTAGGGGGTGAGTCCTGTGAAATAAGATCTGAGAAAACAGGCAGTAACTTGACCACATGGGGACTCATCAGCAGGGTAAGTGGCTTGGATGTTATTCTAAGGTAAATATAAAGCCAATGGGGGCGCTTAAGCAGAGGAGTAACTAGATTTTATATATATTTCTTCTTTTTTTTTTAAAGATTTATTTATTTATTTATTTCTCTCCCCTTCTCCCCACCCCCCGATCCCAGTTGTTTGTTCTCTGTGTCTATTTGCTGTGTCTTCTTTGTCCGCTTTTGTTGTTGTCAGCGGCATGGGAATCTGTGTTTCTTTTTGTTGCGTCATCTTGTTGTGTCAGCTCTCCATGTGTGCAGCACCATTCCTGGGCAGGCTGCACTTTCTTTGGCGCTGGGCGGCTCTCCTTACAGGGCGCACTCCTTGCGCGTGGGACTCCCCTACGCGGGGGTCACCCCTGTGTGTCAGGGCACTCCTTGTGCGCATCAGCACTGTGCATGGGCCAGCTCCACACGGGTCAAGGAGGCCTGGGGTTTGAACCGTGGACCTTCCATGTGGTAGACGGACGCCCTAACCACTGGGCCAAGTCTGCTGCCTAGATTTTATATATATTTGAACAAGATCATTCTGGCTGCTATGTGGAGAATAGACTTTAGGACGGCAAGTGTAGGAACTGGCAGAAGTTACAGCAGTGGTCCAGGCCAGGAGTGATGGTGCTGGGTTTAGTGTGCTAGCAGAAGAGAGTGAAAGAAGTGAAAAGAGTTGGGATCTATTTTTTGAAGATAGACCCAATAGGACTTGCTGAAGATTCGATGTGAGGTGCAAGGTAAAAAGAGAAATTAAGGATTTTATTATGTTTTTTGCTTGAGCAGCTATTAATAACTGGACAGTGGTAACATTTATTGAGATGGAGAATACTAGAAAAGAAGTAGGTTCATGGGAGAAACCCGGAGTTTTGTTTTGGAATTGTTAAATTGAAATGCCTATTGGACATCCAAATGGAAATGTTAAGTCAATAAATGGGTATGATGAATGAGTCTAGAAAATAAACTGAGACAATGACAAAGATGGCCCTACCCATATGGGCCCAGCTTCAGATAGACAAAAATAGTATAACATGGGCAAACCTGCATGAACTGTCTGCATACTGCTTACCCCTATAAGAGGACTCCCAAGGATGTCTATGCATTCCCAGCCCCAAATTATTCCCCTCTCCTTTTTTCTTGTCATCTCGGTCCCAGAATTTTGTTCCACTGAACAGTTTAGAGGGTCAGAAGTCTGGGCTTATCCCCTGGGTTCCATGCTTGAGAGAAGAGATAAACAAATCTCACTAAATGTTATTATTCAACCACCACCCTGTTCTTTACAAGGTCTACCTGTGAAGAGACTTACTAGGGCCTCTCTCTTTGTAGCAGGAGCTCCAGGACCTCTGTGCCTGTCCCTCTCTGGGATAAGTGGAAAGTAAAGGGTCCACAGTAATGAATTTCCTTTACTTCTCTTTCCTCCCAGGTTGTCCCTTCTTTACATTCTGACTATTGATAAAATACCATAATACCACGTGCAGTTCCAGTGTTTAAGGGCTTAGAGAATGTAGTCAAACACACATATGCATGCACTTGATTAATTGATATAGGATTGTATTTGCTCCATGATATTGTGTAAGAAACTACCTCTCTTAAAAATAAGAAGGGATGATGTAATACTCTGGGGCTAAAACCATTTCTAGTCCTGATGGGGCAAGAGAAGGGAGAAGTTACTGGAATCCAAAAAGAGAGTTGTAAATAGAAGACCAACTGCCAGGAGCTGTAGACCTTATGAGAGGAAAATTCTGCAGGGTGAAGCCCCAGGAGTAAATACCTCAATATTTCCCCTTCCCTCTGATCTCCTGCTGGGCTTCCCTTTGGTCAAACTCACTGGGTAGCCAGAGAAGAGTGGAGTTCAGTAATGTCTATAAAGGTTGGCCAACTGGGTCACAGAGCACCATGCAAAAGGATGGAGAATGGATTTGGAGGGGCAAATGGTGACTATTTAGTACAGATTCCATGAGCCCATGGCTTTCAGGACAGAGTAAAAAAATTGGAATAATGGCCCAAATGTTCTGTATTCCCTACCTGCTAGGCCCACCACCCTTTCCCTCTGGTCAGTAGTCAAATACCTTATAGCTACAAAGATAATGTAAATTCCATACAGAGATGGAAGGAAATGCCAAAACTACCTTGGCCCCCCTCTCCTTTTTCTGAAATCTCCTACTAATAGCTTGTCTAGGAAATTTCATCTCATTTAAATAGGAGTAATAAAATAGGAGTAAACATCATATCCATTCAAAGATTCTATAAAAAAGAAGTAAAAAAAGAACACACAACTCTTGGACATATGAAGGAAACTCAGAAAAAAAAAAAAATTCCCTGAAACAAAATACATCTCAGCACTAATTTTAAAAATTGTTGAAGCATTTATAGCCATGAAAGAAAATCACTTGTTTTTTTTCATATTGATGAATTAATGTAACATACAGATTTGTACTATGTATGTATGAGTGTGTATGTGAGTGTGTGTGTGTATTTTTAAGGGAATAGGTGGGTATCAAAGAAAAAACTAAATCAAGATGAAGAATTTCACAGCATGGTAAGGAGAAACGTGAAAGTGTTCTTAGGCAAACAGGAAATGAAGCAGGGAAAGATTACTTGTACCACTGCTAAGTGGACGAGGGAGATTTTGTCAGTTTTACCTGGAATTATATGCTTTCTCAATAATGTACATTCAAGAATTACATTTTAAATTTTTAGTTGTTTTTGTTTTTCTTCTTCAAGAAATTCCAGTGCTGTGTATGTTGGATGTCCTTTCCCTATATTTTGTATATCTATCACTATCTCCCTAATCCTTTCCCTGTCTTTATTTCTATCTTATTTTCTTTACTTTTGTCCTTTTTAAAATCCTATCTTGGGAAGCGGACTTGGCCCAGTGGTTAGGGCATCCATCCACCACATGGGAAGTCCGCAGTTCAAACCCCGGGCCTCCTTGATCCGTGTGGAGCTGGCCCACGCGCAGTGCTGATATGCTCAAGGAGTGCCATGCCACGCAGGGGTATCCCCGCGTAGGAGAGCCCCATGCACAAGGAGTGAGCCCCATAAGGAGAGCTGCCCAGCGCGAAAGAAAGTGCAGCCTGCCCAGGAATAGCGCTGCACACACAGAGAGTTGACACAGCAAGATGATGCAACAAAAAGAAACACAGATTCCCAGTGCCACTGACAACAACAGAAGAAGACAAAGAAGCACACACAGCAAATAGACACAGAAAACAGACAACTGGGGGGGAGGAAGGGAGAGATAAAAAAAACAAACAAATAAATTGATATAAAAAAATAAAAATCCTATCTTTAACTCATTTTGCTTTCTTATAATTTCTTCTTCACTTCTGAAGTGGCATTGTCACCTGAGGCTGGGGATTGAACTCTGGACCTTATATGTGGGAAGTGAGCACTCAACCACTGAGTCACATCAGCTTCCCTGAACTGGTTTTATTGTTTGTTTTGCTTGTTGTTTGTTTTTGTTTTTTTCAGGAGACACTGGGAACTGAACCTAGGACCTCCTATTTGGGAGGCAGGCCCTCAACTGCTTGAGCTACATCCGCTCCCCCAATATCTTTCTTGACCAACTCCGAAATCCTCAAATTTGAACTTACTATAAGGCCTAAGCAGATAGAAGTCATTGTTTGCTTGCAATGATCTATTGTTCAAATTTAAAATACTGTAAAATAAACAAATGACTTCCCTATCCTCCAACATACCTCCCAGATCTGCTCCCTGTTCCCATGGATTTCTCATTGTGGGTTACTGAACTATATTTTGAAGTTTTTTATCTGGTGGCACTTGCCTAATAGTACCTACTTAGTGCACACAGGGTGGGACCTTACCTGCTGGTGAGGGCAGCTTTTTCCTCCATTACCCAATGAGGAGACAGACTGTCAGGGAGACAACTGCAAAAGTGAGGAAAGATTCAGGCAAGCCAGACATGTTAATAGGGAGAGTTTGAATAGATTTAGTGCCCCTAAAGGAAATTCACAGTGCATTTCGCCTTAGAAGGGCACTGTAGTCTCACAGTTCAGCTGAATTTATTCCCACTTAGCTTTTCCCAAACTTATTCGATTATTGGAAATCCTTCTTAGAGATACCTACTAAACTCCTGTTAAAATTCTGTGGCACAGGAGTTTAGGAAATGCTGACTTAGACTTTGAAGGAGCAAGTTGTTTACGAACTGACTTCTGAAGAGATGTTGCAGAAGACAGTATCTGCCAAGTTAAGGAGAGTTGGGCTAAGGTCTGTGTTTGTTTTCTTGAGTTCTCATGTAATGGAACCAGTCTTGTTGAGCAAATTGAGATTCAAATCATAGCATCTAGATTCAAAGCAATTCTTCTAGAATTACCTACCTACCTGCTATCATCATTCTTACTGAACTATTAATGATCCCCAAGTATGTATGTGTGTGTGTTTGTGTGTGTGTGTGTAAAGGGAAGAGACAAATATATAAATGTATAAATAGATCTATCGATAGATATTTACATATATTCATATCTATCTCTCTATATCTATCTAGCTATCATCTATCTATCTATCTATTTGAGAACTTTAGCTCAGACTAAATAATAATTCCAACAGGTTACTGGATGTCTTCACCTGGTATTGTCATAAATCAGGAGTTGGGAAACTACAACTTGTGGACTAAATCCTCTCCTCTGCTTATTTTGTATGGCTCTTGAACTGAGAATATTTTTTACATTTGTACATTTTTATATTTTTAAAGGGTTATAAATATACACACACATAGAAAACATATGAAATGCCTAAAATATTTACTATTTGGCTCTTTACAGAAAAAGTCTGTTGATCTCTATCATAAATGAACTGAATAGGTCTAAAATGGAACTTACCTTTCCCCCAAAACTCCTTTTCTTTTTCTAGGCCCTGTTTTCATGAAAAGCCCCACAACCCATCCAATCATCCAAGCCAACTCATAGATTAGTAAAAATCTGAAAGAATATTTTATGTTTACTGTCCACAATGACCAAGATCTGCTTAGGGAAAAGTTGTCACCATTAGAATATGTTTTCCTCAATAGGATACTCTGTTTCCTCTTCTCCATTCTTCTTGCTAATGAACCCAAGGATAGGCTAGCACTCCTGGTCTGCAGCAGGTGTCATTTGTCTTCATGGATTATTTGATAGCTCTGAAAGCTGCTTTATTGCAGTTTAGGAATTATTTCCCTGTAGGAGTTAATTAATTTTTGAATTCTCTTTGAAAGTGATGTCCTGCTTTTTCATATTCCACTGCCTCTGTGTACATATGGGCCAAGTATGGACAGGTAGCAGAAATATTCTCACTGGACTTAGTAGCTACCTCTAAAGAATTTATAGCATGCTCCGTTTGAATTGGTATATTTCATTCATTCCCATTTGTTTCATATTCTTTTGTACTTTCTATTTGTTTTGTTTTGTTTTTTTCCTTCCAAGAATAGTCTCAGATCTGGTGAAGCAGGTAGGCTATTATGACAGTTTGAAGATTTTGGTGGATTCCAGAAAATATTATGTACTTGAAGCTAATCCATTCCTGTGGTTATGAGACCCTTTGATTGGATTAGATTCAGTAGAGGGAGCTTTGATTAGATTACTTTATTGAGGCACGACCTGGGTGGGTCTTGGTCCTTTTGCTGGAGTCCTTTATAAATGGGAGAGAGAAAAAGCCATAGACACACTGACACATAGCTAAAGGCAATGGAGAGAGAGAAATTCCCGGAGACTAAGAGAGAGGTTCCAGAGGCCAGAGGCTGGAATCAGCAGAGTACAGAGGCTCAAAAAGAGGTCCCTGAGAGGCCCCAAGAGAGGAGGTCTTGAAGAGAGGGGAGAGATGAGCCATATGCCTGATCACCCAGAGCTGACCTTGGGGAGAAAGTAAGCCTGAAAGAGAAGGCAGAGACCTAGGTGAGCAGATGCCTCCATATACCTTCCCATGTGGAAAGAGTCTAGGATCACCAGTAGCCAATCTTCAGTGAGACAGCATCTCTCATAATGCCTTGATTTGAACACTTTCACAGCTACAGAACTATAAGCTTTTAATGTAATAAATCTCCATTATCAAAGCTAATACATTTCCGGTACATTGCTCCCACCAGCCTTTTCCAAACTAAAACAGCTGGTTTTGGTGAGAATTCATAAACTTTAAAAAGTAACTCAGAGTTTTTTCCAGATATCCTTTTCTGTGTTAAAATCTGCCCACACTGCAAAGTATCTCTCGGTTGTGGAGTTTGCCTCAAGACCTCTACTCTTACCCCTATAATTCTGTTTCTTCATGGTTCTTCTGAAAGTTCAAGACCAAAAGAAAAGTTAAAGTACTGGTTGTCGGGATTCAGCTCAAAGACTTTTCTCAGGAGATATATGGATTTCTCTGTTGGTTGTTCTCTGTCTTTCCTTCTGGCTTGGTAAGAAGCCCTGGTCTTTAACTGAGAGTAATAGCAGGACCTTGCATCCTAACAGTGCATTTAGAAATCTGTAGTGTCTGCCTCCTTGCAGATGGGAGCCTTCTCTACTCTCATTTTCCTCCGTCTCCCACTCAGGTAGAAAGCTAAGCTGTGGATGCTTCTCCAAATCTCCCCAACTGAAGGCTGCTCAGGGCCTTCAACACTCTCTTCATCCCAAATGGTAATTTGTTCTCTCTTCTCTTCTAGAGATTAAATTGGTGGGAAATGGAACTCTTAGATGCTAAAGAGGAAGGAAGAGCAAGCTTCCGTTCATTTTTAAAGCTTTGGAGCCTCAAATGTACACATCACATCAAACAGGATCTCATGGCCAGTACTGCTCAGAACACGTCTCACTTCCTTCTTTTCGAGTATTTCTGTTAACATAGCAAAAAAAAAAAAAAACCTTAATTTTCTGGGGGCAAACCACCCTCTTGAGTAAGCTGCTGTAAAGCCACAAGCAGTTGTTGGCAAAAAAGTCTCCATTCTGTCTGTTGATATGTATGCAGATATTATGAGCACTTAGACTATATATAGATTATTTATATATTTAGTTTATTATATGTTTATTTTTACTTAGTTATATTTATATATTCATTGTTATTATATATAATATATAAAGTATTAGTGTTTTATCTTATATACAACATTTTTATATGTAAATAGAATAATTTAACATTTAAATATATGTACCTATTATAAATATTATATTTATAATATATTATAGATATTAATGTATTAGATATATTTCTATATTATATTTTAAGATAATATTTAAGACAATATATAATTATTTTACTTATAACTAATAATATTAAAATAATTATTTTATATTTTATTTTATTTTATTATATATTATATATGACATAAATCTCTATATTCTAAGCTTAAGACTTTACATTTTCCACAATTCTACTATAATTTATGAGATTCAAATTGCTTTAGAAAATATAAAGATTCGGAGGCTGTCTTTGTAATTTCATTTACATACATTTATTTATTTATTCATTTTTGGGTAATATAACAGAATGACAGAACATTGTCAGTTCCTCCAACTCTGAAGTAAAATAGAGCAACTTTTTAGCTCTGTGACCTTGAGAAAGTTACTTAACATCTCTCTGCCTATGCTTCCTATCCCCTATGTTTGTTGAAAGGATTAAGTAAGATAAACCAAGAAAAACATCGAGGTATCTGGTAACCTGTTAGTAAATGTTAGGTATATTATATTATTACATGAGCATTTCGTGGGTCCTCTTCCAGTTTCCCTGACACGCTGGAGCAGAGAGAGATTCCTAATCTTATATGCAGGCCGCCTGGCATGGTGACTCAGATGCCAGTCATTCTTGGTTGGGATTTTAGCTCTTGGAAGCATTCCAACCCTGGCCTCTTTAGCTTGTCAAAAGTCTTCTGTAAGAAGAGCAATAGTCTTGTAACTTATTCTTTGTTTTTTTCCAGCATAGATATGAAGTCATTTGAACTGAGGAAGTAAAACCAACCTCTTTTTTTACTTTGAGAAAACATTAAATTACTTGGGTAAGAATTGTTCCTCTTGTCCTGCAGTGACTCCCTTGCTGGTCTTAACAAGGCTCTTGGCTCAAGCCTGGTTCACACCAGGAGCATACTGTGATCAAGGAGAGAGAGGCAGGATTATAGGAGGGGTTCTCAAAATAACAAGCCATCACATTTTGTCCCTCACATTTATATAGCTCTTTATATTTTAAAACTAGTTTTGTAATTCAGATTAGTGAGGCTGGACACTTGAAAAAACAGTCAGGGGAGCAACAAACTATGTTATCCTTACCCGCTCCCATTGAGAGCAGTGGGGAGGAGGTTGTTATTTGGGCAAGTAAAAGACTTGTGGGAAGTTAGGAGACTTTTCAGGCAGAGTTCAAACTGGAAGTTGTGCTTTGTTTACTTGGAAGATGAATGAATGAGTGGATGAGTGAAAGAAGACACCTTACTGCTTCCATCCCAGTCCTAGCCCTAAACCTAATCATGACCAGCAGAGGCTGTTTTAAATAGTTTCATCCGTTTAAAAAGGATTGTCAATAATTGTTCTCATTACTTTCTCTGTATTTTTCTGAGCAGGTAAGGATAAATTCAGAATTAATCTTTTGTCCATCCATCTATCTTTTCTCAGTCATTAATTCACTTAGTCAACAATTAGTGAATTTTGGCTGTGTGTCTTACATTGTCCTATTCCTCTAATGTTCTGATTTTAATGCAAATACAAATAAAAATAGCTAACAGTTATTGATCTCTAACTGTGTGCCAGAATTGTTTTAGATGTTCCACGTATACTGTTGAGTTTAATTTCTGAAACAGTTTCATGGTATATATGGTGAATATCCCATTTTCAGAGATGAAGAAACAAACAAAAGGGACTAAATAACTTGCGTAGAGCTGCACACTTGCAATGGTATTGGCTCTTTGCATCAGCTTCCAGTTGTCTGGCTCCAGAACCAGGAAGTAGATTAGGAAGAGGCAAGTGGGGCACCTATGGTGCAAAATTTAAAGAGGGACCCACCTTACTTGCTGATTCTTCTCTTGCACAATCCTAAAAGTATCTACTTAAATATTCTTCCCTAGGTGCCTCACTTGTTGTGACCGTATCTTCCCTGCTAGAAACATCTTCAGGATCCTACTGTTGTTCATCTCTGTAGCCCCAGGCTCTAGAAGAGGGGCTAGACTGACATTTGCTACAAAATCAGGCTACAATGAACAAACCTTGCTAGTTTGTGGGGAAAAGTCTATTGATGCATTGCCTGGTTGTGCCTCCTCCAGTTATGAGAGTAAGGATACCTTTACGTTAAGGAGGTTTGAAGGATGTTCATTGCCATCATCTGTGATGTTGGGCAAGGGCCGTATCAGGTTTCTGGTATTTTTATTATTTCTTTGTAAACTGTCTTTGGATGTTAATTTCTATTTGTTTTAGAATAAACATTTTTATACACACATATAAATGAATGGAACTGTGGAGTTAGTCAACCTTCCCAAATTCTATCTGGACCAACTATTAGTTGAAGAGATAATATGTGAAGAGGCAATTGGTAATAGTCAAGAATTGTGTCAATACTAACTATCATCTTTTTTCTGTTTTCAGTATAATGAGAAGTGAATGACAGAGAAATACCAGTAAAATAATGAATTAGAGTTATAAGAACTGACTTTGAGGGTTCTTAACAAGGCATTGTTTTACTCAATAAATCAAAACAAAGAAATATATTACCCCACTTTAATAACATTAATAAAAATAAATTTTAAAACTAGTATATACATCTGCATATATATATATGTGTATGTGTATACATACTGCATGGGATTATATAAGAATGGAGGAAAACAACAAACAAAATCTATTAAGCTGAAAAGAGGGGGCAAATGTGGTCCAAGTGGGAAGAAAGGGAGATGGAGCAGCTAAGCAAGAAAAACAGAGAAGACAGCACACCAAAGCGCTTATATATGATCATATTTGTGTACTTCTGCATTACGTAAAATTATATATGTATGAGGAGTACATGAACTAAGAAATTAACTTGAAAGATGTAAGAAAATATTCCTTTGGACATGTGAGGTGGGTGAATATAGCAGGACTTCAGGAGAAGTCCTGTGCTATGCTTGCTCTGGGGACCATCTTACTCCCTTTTCGACCCCACTCTGGGGTTGTCAGGCTAGAAAATGTATCACAGTTATGTACTGTGTTGCCTTGCTAGAGATGAAATTTCTGCATGGGTTTTTTTTTTTTTTTTTCATTTTTTAAAAACCCTCCTTCTTTAGCAAGAAAGATTTCTGAGAGCCACCTTGGGATTCCTGAAGGTAGTCTCTATTAAAGGTAGGAAAAAACAACTTTCAACTAAGATACCTTCCTTAGAAGGTACACAGCTTAGAGAAACCCCATGAAAAGTCTACAAAGATGAAAAAGGTCACCTCAGAGGGTCAGGCACAAGGCAATTATTGGGAAAAATGGAGCCTAACAATTTCTATTGTGGTTTGAGGGTTTAAAAGATTAGGCAGACCACTGGGGGATCGGATGGATGGAGCAAAGCGATCACCTCCCGAGATACCTACAAGGCTTGATCACATAACAGAGAAGAGTTATAATAGGATTGTTGTGGAGATTGACTGGAGAAAGGAAGACTCAATGGGCCACACTCAGGGGTCAATATAGGACACAGTAATTGCCCTCTACCCCAAACTTTTGTAATACTTGAATTTTTCAAAATGGAAACTCTGGAGTAGGTTACCATTATGCCTTCCCTAGGAGTGGTGTACCAGGTAACAAATTTAGGGAACATCAGCCCTGGACCCATCTCTGAGTAGAGGTCAAAACTGTTGCTAACTGTATTGGGTGTGAGTCAAGAACAGATTTAATACACACACACATATGTGTATATATATAATAGCTTGATCAGGTAAGCTTGGCTGTTTGCTTCAGACTCTTCACTAGGGAAAGTGCAGGAAGATGGTACTGAGGAAGATTCCAAATTAGCAGAAGGGACTAGGAAAACCAAGTTGAAAATATACCCTAAAATCCTGACATCTTTCCTAGTTGCTAAAACCAATTTTGGGGGGAAAGTGGGTGAGCAGATTGGGTGGAATCTCCTGCTGTCTCTACTCTTTCACGTGCCTCAATATTAAATACTCTTTAATGTCACAGTCGCTCACTCAGGAATGCAGTTTGTGGTTTAATGTCATTCCCTGGGATGATTGACATTTTGGGCCAAATAATTGTGATGGGGGGCTGTCCCGTATATTGTAAGGTCTTCAGCAGCATCCTGGCCTCTGCCTACAGATGATGTCAGTATTATCCTTCCCTCCAGCTGTGACAATCAAAAGATGTCTTCAACGTCATCCTTTGGGGGGTAAAGTTGCTCTTGGTTGAGAACCACTGTTGGCCATGATCTTTCCCGATTCAGTCAGAGTCAACCATTTTGTCAGGGTGAGTTAGGACAGTCACTGCTGGGGCTCACCATAAGGTGAATGTTAGGTGAGTATTGCACTGCTGAAATAGCTTCCCTTCCTTCCCTGGAGAGGGGGTAGGAAGAGGTAGGCTGGGGGAAAGAGTAAAGGACTGTATTATGATTTACTGAGCTCCTCCTATATAGCCAAAGTTCTGGAGAATTTTACAAGGTTTATCTAATTATCATTGACATTCTTATTAGACATCAGAGAAAAGAGGGCCTCAGAGAAATGGAATGAATTGCCCTAGGTCACAGAACCAGAAAGTGGAGGAACAAGAAGTCTCAACTGGTTCTGTGGAGTTCCTGCACAGCACTCAGCCTTCCAGGCTGATAAGGAGCTAAAGTGACAATTTTTGTTCAAATTGCTACTGTTCAGAATTGAGACCATGTAAGAAAAGAACTTTTCTTTCCAAACTTCAACCTCACCCTCATCCATCTCCTGCCCTATTGTTAACATCTACAAATCTTAGTTTTGATGATGGATTGAGTTACAGTCTGGTGTGTTTACCCCTTTGGGGCCTGCTGTCCAGATCTTGCAGAGTATTTTTTATCATCTGGCAAGGCTGCCCCAGCTGGCTCCAGTGTCAGTAAAGCCCAAGCTCAAAAATCATACCATATTTTCAGAATTAGCAGATATTTCCTTCGATGTGGGAGACACTGTGATGGTGACTTTATATACATTATCTCTTTTAATTCTCACAAAAAGCCTACAGGGAGAAATGGAAGGACTGTAACCATGATGGAGTATTGAGCCTTAATTTAGGTACTTTACATATTTTACCCTATGTAACACCCTAGCAATCCCATATATAATTATTAATACTACTTCCATCTCACTGGTACAGAAACCTGGGCTCAGAGAATTTAGTGGACTTGCCTAAGGTCTAACAACTGGTAATCCACTTTTGTGTGAGGAAGTCTAAGTGGTTTTCACCATAGCCCAGGGCCTGCCTAGCCTCATGTATGGCTTTCTATGCTCTTCCCACAATCTCCTTCTCCAGATCCTCCTCTCAAAATGCCTTATACCACTCTGTGCCTTTTCCCATGCTGTTCTTTCTGCTTGGAATGAATTTATCCCCTTGATTTCCATGGCCAATACCTCCTTGCCTTTCAAAACTCTGCATATCCTTTTTTTATGCATTCTATACAGACCACTGCCCCTAAAGAGAGAATTAACCATCCCTTGTAGCACGGTGACACCATTTGTATACTTCTATCATAGTACCATATATCCCTTTATTCTCTCATTTGGTCACATGTCTATCTCCTGCTACTACAACTAGACACTTCCTTGGTGCAACACACTTTAATCAATTTTGGGTGTCTATTACTTAGCACCTAGCGGAGCACATAGAAGGTGCTCCATGAGTGGATACAGAGTGAATGAATGATGAAAAGCATCTACACAGATGTAAGGTGAACTAATTTTTAATATTATCTTTATTATATCATAATAACGAAAAGGAATTCCATTAACATGTATAAAGATCATGGGGAGGGTGAACTAGCATCAAATAGATGGACCATACCCAGAGGATGAGATGTGGGGTCAGAAGTCAGGGCTTTCTTCCCAGAGAAGACAAGTTCCAGGTTCAGTCCTGAAGCCAGGTGTGCAAAGGGATTAGTAGAAATCTGGAGGAACAATTTAAGGGAGATGGGATAAGGTTGTGAATAAAGCAGTGAGGAAGGAATGCTACAATATGTACAGGGTAGGGGAGTAAGTGAGTTGGCTACAACATAGGGGCCTTTTCTACAATAGGAGCTGAACAAATTTTACAGAAAGCATGACAAGGTTTTATAGCCAGGTAACATCCTACAAGTCAGTTTTCTTTCTGTGAATGGCACCTGATTCTGTGTTCTGAAGCTGGGTGCCAAGTTGTCTGTGATCTGGTAACATGGGAGGCATCTTTTCCACCCTGGTCAGAGCTCACAAGGGAAAAGCAGGAAATAGTGGTGTGGGTTGAATTGTGTGCCCTACCCCAAAAGATATATTGATGTGCTAGCACCCAGCACCTCAGAATGTAACCCTCTTTGGGAATAGTCATTGCAAATGGAATTAGCTAAAAATAAGGTTCTGCTGGAATAGGGTGGGCCCCTAACTCAATATGACTAGTGTCCTTGTAAACACGAAAAAGGAAATTTCGATGGAGACATAGACACAGGAGGGGAGTATACCCTATGAAGATGAAGACAAGAAAGAAGGCCATGTGGAGATGGAGTCAAAGATTGGAGTTTTGCTGCTATAATCCAAGGAA
This sequence comes from Dasypus novemcinctus, assembly GCF_030445035.2. Classification (NCBI taxonomy): domain Eukaryota; kingdom Metazoa; phylum Chordata; class Mammalia; order Cingulata; family Dasypodidae; genus Dasypus; species Dasypus novemcinctus. Next base: position 51,823,484 of record NC_080678.1, read on the forward strand.
TGCCAAGGATTGCCAGCCACCACCAGAAGCTAGGAGGGAGGCATGGAGCTGATTCTTCCAACAGACTGCAGAGGGAGCACGGCACGGCCAACCCCTTGATTTCAGAATAGTAGCCTCCAGAACAATAAATTTCTGTTGTTTCTAGCCACTCAGTTTGTGGAACTTTGTTACAGCAGCCTTGGAAAATCAGACAAGTGAGTGTCCAGAGAATCAAAAACAGCCGAGTGAAGGCAGGCCTTCTTCAGTCAGAATTTGGCCAGGTCCACAGAAAATCCTGATTTTGCTTCTCCCACCCCCTTAGCCTGAACATATCCTAAACTCATCGAGCCACTTCTTCCTCATTCATGAAATGGTGATAAGATTATTGTAGTTTTAAATGAAACCCTGTTGACAGGGCCTGACACAGAGTAAGCACTCAATAAATGTTGGCTCTATTATGACATGGTGACATGGTGGTTCTAAAGGATAACAGTGAACAAGTTGCACAGCTACAAGATTCCTGGTATCCCCTTTTCTCCTGCCACATCTCTACACCACCACTACCACCGCCACTACCAAACTGAACTGTAGAGTGAAGCAAAGAAATATTTACCTCATGATTTTAATATATGTAGCTGCTGGCCTCAGTGAGTCAAACCCTTTCATGACTCTTGAAGAATTTAGCTCTTGGTATTGACTCAACGATGTGTTCTTTAGCTCACAAGGAGCCCAATATGAGGATTGCTTCTGTGTTGTGACGTATTTTATTTCTGCATGTATTTAAAGTTATCTCCTTATTACTTCTGGGAAGAATGAAATATATACAGCAAAGTACCTGGGCAAGAATTGTACTCTCCCTTTTGCTGTTGCAATGCCTTTGTTTGGACAAAGTCTTTGATTCCAAGCAGGTGGGGGATGGTTGGGAAAAAAGACTGATTCAGTTATGGGCCCTCAAAGTGGCAATATTCTCTCTTATCTCCCATGCACGAAACTTTATACAGTGCTGTAAACTTTTTTTTAAAAATTGGGAATGAAATAATTAAGTAGCAAAAGTCCAAGAGATAGTGTGACAGTTTGAGATTATTTTATGAATCCCCAAAAAAGAGGATTGTGTTTGTAAACTAATCTACTCCTCTAGGTGTGATACCTTTCAATTGCACTAACTTCGACTAAGGGGCCTTTGATTAGATTACTTGATAAGATCAATTTAGGGTTTTTGATTGGGCCATGTAAGTGAGGTGTAACTCAGGTGGAGTTTCCGCCCCCTTTCTAGGTCTGTTATAAACAGACACACAGAGAAAGACTGACTGAGACAGGTATAAGAAGAGAGAACTCTGCCACTTTTGATCCTGCTATGTGACAGCCAAGGCCCTGGGGAGAGATGAGCCATTTGCTTAATAGCTTACAGCTGAGATTGAGGAGAGCAGAACAGCTGAGGCTGATATTGGAGGCCTAGAAAGAAACAAGCCTTATGCCAGGAGAGAGACGACTACAGGATTACTTAAACACGAAGCCTCAAGAGTCTGGAGCTCAAGAGGAAAGGGTGAGCCCAGAGGGGAAGGCAAAGACCAGACAGAGATCTGTGGTCATCTTGCTTCAACACATGGCAACTGACTTTGATGAGGAAACATCTTTTGTGGTGCCTTGAGCTGGACTTTTTATGACCTTAGAACTGTAAGCTTTTACCCCAGATAAACCCCCTTTATTAAAGCTTTATTAGTCATCCAAAGGGGTGCTGATGCAAAATACCAAAGATCTGTTGGCTTTTATAAAGGATATTTATTTGGGGTAGAAACTTACAGTTACCAGCCATAAAGTGAAAGTCATTTCCCTCACCAAAGTCTGTTGCCACATGTTGGAGCAAGGTGGTTGCTGACATATGCAAGGTTTCAGGCTTCCTCATAATCTTTAGGCTCTTGGTCCCAGCTTCTTCCAGTATTATCTGTAGGCTGGGATAAATCTTGTCTCTCTCCCAGGGCTCATTTCGCTCTAGGCTCAGCTGCTCTGTTTTCTCCACAAGGTCAGCTGTAGACCATCAGGCTTTCTCTCCCTGGGGCCTCCGCTGTATTTATGGAGCTGTCTCTCTTCCTCTGTATTCTTCTGTGTGTTTACTTTCTGGGGCTCCAGCATCCAAAAAAATTCAAACTCTCTCCTCTGCCCTGTGGTTATCTCTGTGAGTGCCCACCCACCAAGGGGGCAGGGATTTGACTTCTACAGATGTGGCCCAATCAAAGCCTTAATCATAATTTAATCAAGTAAAAGTAAAACCTCTGAATATAATACAATCTAATATGCCCATAGGAACAGACCAGTTCACAAACATAATTCAATATCTATTTTTGGAATTCATAAATGATAACAAACAAGCTACAAAAGCCAACAGATTTCTGGTACTTTGCATCAAAGTCGATAGGTAAGTATATTTCTTCTCATCTGGAAGATGAGTGACTTATATCTTTACAATATACCTTTGCTGCAGCCATGCTTAGAAGGAAATATTTGTAGAGACATGTTGGGAATTTGCAGATCACTGCAAGAGACATTTTTAAATATTTCAGAAATGATGTGCTTCCAGAATTTTCAGGATTGCAGAGGTCTGTCCTACAAATCCAGAAATAGCTAAAATAACAGAAATACAATCAATGAAGTGTATGCTAGCATACTTATCACTTATTCACTTATTTATTCTTTCGGTAAATTTTGTTGGGTGCTTTAAGTGCAAGATAAAAAAGTCTGGCTTTCCTGGGCCTTACAACCTAGTCAGAGGAATAGCAAGGACAAAGTTTTGTCATCCTCAAATAATTGTTACAGTTGTTTTATTTATTTATTTTTTAAAGATTTATTTTTTTATTTTTTTATTTTTTTATTTCTCTCCTCTCACCCACCCCCAGTTGTCTGCTCTCTGTCTACTCGCTGTGTGTTCTTCTGTGACCACTTCTATCCTTATCAGCAGCACCGGAATCTGTGTTTCTTTTTGTTGTATCATCTTGTTGTGTCAGCTCTCCGTGTGTGCGGCGCTATTCTTGGGCAGGCTACATTTTCTTTCATGCTGGGTGGCTCTCCTTATGGGGCGCACTTCTTGCGCGTGGGACTCCCCTACATGGCAGACACCCCTGCCTGGCATGGCACTCCTTGCGCGCATCAGCACTGTGCATGGGCCAGCTCCACATGGGTTAAGGAGGTCTGGGTTTTGAACCGTGGACCTTCCATGTGGTAGGCAGATGCCTTATCCATTGGGCCAAGTCTGCTTCCCGTTACAGTTGTTTTAAATAGATTTGATCTAGAAGAGCTCCTTACAAATACTGCTAAGGATATAAATATTCCAAATCCTGGTACCCAGCATGGACAGATTTAAAAACAAACAAAACAAACAAAAAACAACTTCCCTTCTAGAAAGATATGAGAACAGGGCTGTTACTGTCTGGGCAAAATTCTTAACCTTTATATGATTTGAACCCTGTTGGAAAGCCTTGTGTAGCCTATGGCATTCCAGAAGGACAGTACACTTTTCAAGAAGGTTTTTATGAGTTTCTCTCCTTTCAGTTTCCAGTAACCATTTAATCTCTTTAGATCAAGGAGTAGTTAACAGCTGGGCTGCTGCTAACCCAGGGTATTGTGATTCCCTTACACCATAAATAAATAGTACCTTTATAAATCAACTCTCCTTGAATTATCCTATTTTGAGAGTGTATTATGTTTCCCGTTAGGATCCTTACTGATACCGGTTGTGATTCCTGTTTTCATAAAGTTAACGCTGGGCATTTTGGGTATATAACACAAGAATAGAAAGAAAGTATAAAAATATATACTGTGTTCAGCAACTACCGTGGCCACTGTCTCCACATCAATGATATAATTTCTTCCATTGCTAGAGTCATAATAATTCTATAGTAGAATACCTGTAAGTCCACTTTAATCCATATTTTATTCCTCCTTCCAGAGGACCCTGTGATGGCAATGTCCACTCCACCTCTAAATCGAGCAGGGGGCTGAGATCCCACATGAGAGGGAAAAAGAGGTGTGATATTGGGGCATTTTGGGGACTTGGAGTTGTCCTCAATGATATTGCAGGGACAGATGTAGGACAATATATATCCTGCCATAACCCTCTGAATGGACTGGAAGAGAGAGTAAACTACAACACAAACTGTAACCCATGCTGTGTAGCAGTGCTCCAAAATGTACTCATGTCAATGTGGGAGGAGTGGGGGGTGTGGGGAGTGGGGTATAAGGGAATCTCTTATATTTTTTAATGTAACATTTTGTGTGATCTATGTATCTTTAAAAAAATAATTAAAATGAAAAAACAGATGCTGTGGGAGGGAGGTTGATGGTTATAAACTAGGTAATCAACTGATATATCTTTTTTTTTTGGTTGTTGGGAACATTTAAAATTATTTTGATTATAGAAAATGGTACTGTAAGGTTTTCTGAATCTGAATGCCCTGAAGTCAAAAGAAAAATTCGGAGGTACAATGCTCAGCATGAAGAATATTCTAATTTTCTTCCTGGGTTATATAATGGGTGTATTAGCAGTGATTTCTTTCCCCAAACAAATTGCCAAAATTGTTTAATGTTTTACCTAGGATATATTATATCTGAAGATTTTTAAAGAGGCTCTTCCAAAGTCACTTAAAAAATTGCTTTGTTTTGTTCATTGCACTTTCAACTAATATATCTCAAGTTTCATATTCCTAGTCACTATCACCTTATTCTTGTTCCTGATGTCTCATCTCCGAATGGATTAGATAAGCTGAAAGGATGTTTGTAAAGCATTCTGCAGGAATGATCAGGATACTCTCTACACTATTGCATTCTTATTGCCATAAAGTAATTGTGTGATGGTAATTCTCACTGCAGTTCTTAGAGTGATTTACTGAGCTTCTGGTGTGCACAGGCATGGAGTCACAGAGCATTTCATAGACAGTTCTCAGTCTGGAACAGATTTGCAGGGTCACTTGGTAGAATCTCTTTATTTAATGGAAAACGAGAGAGACATTAGTCAAAATGGTTTTCTACAGAATCTCCTTATTTATGAAGGAATAATAAAATAGTATCTCCCTTGTTCCTCAGTCCTCTAATGTTGAGTTTTCTCTCCTTAACTTTTGAAGCACTTTACAGATCTCAGCAGGACAGAGATTTGAGAACTTAAATCTTAGGAGAAACCAAAAAAAAAAAAAGAGTTTAGCCTATGGTCAAGCACTATGGACATGATGTGGTCACTGACATACTTCCTCGAGGTACCTGCCTCCTTCTTTGTACCCAAATATAACTGACAGTTATGGCATACAAAAGTAATCTTATATTTCCCATGTGGAACAAGTCGAGGTGGCCTCCTTTAAGCCCTCACAGAAGTATTGTAAAGTAGCAAGGGTACAAAAATCATGGCAAAATGCAAAACCAGAGACAATTCTTTGCTCTGTTCTATTGCCTTGACAATAAATTATAGCTCACAGAAATGAATATGTTCACAGATGAAGAAAGCATTGAAACATTCTAAATGACTAAGTCCCTGCCTAGCTCTATAAGATTGTCCAGACATTCCTAACGCACGAAATTTAATAGCATCTCAGTGAAGGGCACATAGTATAAGAATCCCCTAGGATTTGTGTCATATAAAAAGTGAGGCTTCCTGGACCTATGCATTCTTCTTACTCATTTAAAAGTATCTTGAGGGACCAAGCTCCTCCAGTAGTTTACTCTACTTCAATCCAGTGTTACTGTTGCAGTGTCATTCAACAACGCAGCCATGCCACTCTGAATGTTGGATGAACCCTTTCACTCAGTCATAAGTATGGCCATGCCAATTTAATCTCTCTCCTCTCTAAACTGGGTCCTTTCTTTGTGTTATATTCCTATATGACCTCTTTCCTGGCAGTCAAAGGTCTTATTTACCCTGTCTATTACAACAGTGTTGTTTATTGTTCCATGTTTTCTTTCAGTCTTTTTCCCATGGTTTTCAAAGGTACCGATGTAATTATCATGTTGGGGAATACTATGGGTCAGGTTTTGGATAGAGGGACTTGTTGAAAAGTCTGCAGTTAATGGGAAAACCCACAGAATGGAACATGGCAACTGGATATTTTAAGGCAAATTAATCCTAGCAATGGAAGATAGAATTGAGAGATGGCAGGAAGTTAGGAGACATTTAAGGCAAATGGGGGCAGAAATGCAACAATATAAAATATCTACACTGAGGCATGGAGAGGCAAAAAAAAAAAAAGAAAAAGAAAAAATACAGGATAAAGAAAACAGGAGACTTATAGGCCTGGCAAAAGATCAATTACACGGTAACAGTGGTCCAAGAAGTAGAAGAGATAAGATAAGGGTAGAAGCAATATTTGAAGAGGTAATGGATGATACCAAAATTGAGAAAAGATATCAAGTCACAGATTCCAGAAGCTCAGCAAGCTATTAGCAGGATAAATTCCAAGAAGATGAGCTATTAGGTTTACTGTAAGGATAGTTTCCCTTCCACTGCCCCATCTAACCCATACGTTCCTTTATTGGTGTTTTCTTGTTCTATCATTAAATACCTTAAAATCTTATCTGAGGGCCAAATATATAAAGCTCTTTGCTGTTAAGCATGGGAAACCTCTTAGTTTGCTTAGTTTTATCCACACTCCTACCTCCTTCTTAATGGTATTTTGAGAAATAGCAACCAGTTCCTCTGACTTTGCTGCATACACAGCAAAGTTTTGGCCAAAATTCTTTTTCAAAATATAAGTATAATAATCCCAGGGGAATCAGTTCAAACAACAAAACATTGCTGCTTGTCCACTGAATGTTCTGTGGAAAAGAAAGTTTATGCCACAATATGTAAGAGTACCAAATATTGTACTACTTATTACACCACTTAATGCTGAATCCTATAATTTGACCATAATACTGACTATACAGTTGACCATCTAAAGGGACAGGTCATTTCTTGAATTGGCAGACTTCCATTTACAAGCATGTTTTAACTGTAACAGCTTGCCAGATTTACTTTGGCTCACAGGCAATATCTTCTATGAGATTCTAATATCTCAGTGTTTAACACTAACCCTTGTACATCCTGAGTTCTCAGTAGATATTGACTCAATAAGTACATTTGTTAAATGTAGAAGAAATTAAAATAATTCATATCTTAAAGAACAAAAGCATTCCTTCTGTAGCTCTTGGTTCATGCAGTTTAAATCTACTTATTTTTTTTTAATTTATTTTTTTATTATTGGTTCTGTAAAAATATTACATTAAAAAAAAATATATGAGGACCCATTCAACCCCACCACCCCCACCCCATCACTCCCCCGCCAGCAACACTCATTCCCATCATCATGACACATCCATTGCATTTGGTAAGTACATCTCTGGGCACCTCTGCACCTCATGGTCAATGGTCCACATCATGGCCCATACTCTCCCCCATTCCATCCAGTGGGCCCTGTGAGGATTTACAATGTCCAGTGATTGCCCCTGAAGCACCATCCAGGGCAGCTCCAAGTCCCAAAGACGCCTTCACATCTCGTCTCTTCCTGCCATTCCCCATACCCATTAGCCACCATGTCCACTTTTCCCACTCCAATGCCACCTTTTCTCTGTGGACATTGGATTGGTTGTGTCCATTGCAACTCTATGTCAAGAGGAGGCTCAGATTCCACATGGATACTGGATGCAATCCTCCCGCTTTCAGTTGTAGGCACTCTAGGCTCCATGGTGTGGTGGTTGTCCTTCTTCAACTCCATCTTAGCTGAGTGAGGTGAGTCCAATAAATCTGATTGTAGGTGCTGGAGTCTGTTGAGGCTCAGGGCCTGGCTATCACATTGTCCAGAGATTCAGATCCCCTAAATATATCTTAAACCCTGACACCAACTACAACTCCAGCACAGTAGCATGAAAGTCTTATGAAGAGAGATCCCATCTGAGTCCAGATTCATCACGCATAAACACCAGCTCCAAAGAAGGGCCATCTGACATGGCAGTTAACCCCATCTGCCATGACCATAACACCCATGGATCTCTTTAGCCCTCAAAGGAACCAATACCTGGGGGTTGTATCTACTTTATCTGTCTCTTAGACTCTGCTCAGTTGTGCATAAGGGCAATCCTTCTGACAGCCTCCAGACTCTTTTTTTTAAGAGACTCGTAGCCATATAAACTCATTTCTCCTATATATCCTTTTAAATTGGTTTACTGCAAAAGGATATGTTTACTGATTTCATATGCTATTAGAACTTCATTAAACTAAATCTGTGTTTCTCAAGCAACTTTTGGTTGATTAAAACTTCCTGTGTATATTTATTTATTGACTTGGCATTATATGTCTGCAGGGTGGAAGATAGGAAGGGTTTCTACCAGGGTATATAGGAAGAATCACAGAAATCAAGTCATTTTCTTGAACATTTAACCAAACATATTAACTCAATATCTCTAGTTATTTAGTAGGAACTTCCCAAAATATTTTTGGTAGACTTTTCCATAAAATGAACATATATTAGATAAAGCCCAATACCAATAATACCACCTTGCATTGCTTTTATGGTCTGTCTTTCTAAAGTTGTGAGACTATTTTGGCACATCTCAAACTGAAACAGTGATTCCAAGTTTAGAAAGCCTAACAATATTTTGTCATGGTTTGAGGGTTTAGAAGAAAAATGTCCAGACCCCTAATGTGTGAACTACTGGGTAGTATGGGTGGCAAGGGGCAGGTGAGAGCAATACAGGAAAGCAGATGAAGAAATCGAAGTGTCAGACAGCAGAATCTTTCTAAACAGGCAGTGCTGAGCAAGCTCATAGGATGGGAGGTGACCATTCCTGTGAATGCAAGGAAGAAATGCTATACTTGAGTACTTCCATTGCCCACACTGTTGCTAGAAGAATGAACTCAGATTCTGAGCTTCAAATTGAGGAGCAGCTTCTTTGTCACCAGCAACTCTCCCCAAAGTTAACAAGCCCCAGCTCCCTGGTCACCATGTGCATCCAAGAATGTTGCCAACTTCTGATCATTGGCCCTCATTTGCCAAGGCCACTTTCTTCTCATCCATCAGTGATCTTTCCCACCTTTGGCTTCAAAAGTGGTAAATAAGTTGAATGGAACCTCCCTCTCATGATGGGAGTCAGTTCCCTAACCACATAATAGGGGAATGTTCTTCTGGGTTAGCCCAAACAATCACATTCTGGGGCAGAATGGGGCATTTAGTTACCTCTTCCCCAAACTGTTTGATAGGACTTTTGAAACACTTGGATTTTTAGGTTGTAAATGCACTGCATGTGCCAAAGTAGAACTGGAGGAAGGGCTCCATCCCTGAGGTGAGACCAAACCTATTGTCATTCAGTATCTGGGCCAGGCTAGACTGATGTGGGCTATGGGTGGGAGGCTCTTTGTCTCTTCGTAGGTAACCTAAGCTGTCTGTGATTTGTGGGTGTGGGACGGTAAAAGGCTGCAGTCCTGCCTTGGTGACCATGGCAATGACTCCAGTCCCAGGAAACAGTTTAGCAATGCAAACTCTATAAATTTTAAATATTCAGAGAAAATGCAAACCAAATGTGCTAAAAGCTTATCTAGAATGTATAAGGTCCATGCTAAAAGCTTACCTAGGATGTGAAAGATATATGCTAATTTAAGCCTATTGAGCACTGAAACAAAGAACAATTTGACCCCTCCTCTCTGTATAAAAAGTACTCAAAATTCTTGTTCAGGGCTCAGGTTGAAACAGAAAGCTCCCGAGTCTGGCTGGCTGTCAATAAATCATTTTTCCCTCTCAAAATCATTCCTGAGTCCTGGCCTTTCTAAACGCAAATAATTGAACTTCTCTCAACTTCTACAACAAGACCAGTAGATGTTCATGAAAGTTATAGCTGGATCAAATGGGTTTGCTTTTTGCTTAGGATAGTTCACTGAAAGAAGCCCTGGAGGTGGTAAAGAAGATTAGGAGGAAAAGAAGGGAAAGTGAAAGCCAAACTGGAAATAGGCTCTGACACCCTGGTATCTACTTTGGATGGGAAGAACTGTTCTAGGAAGAAAAGGTTGAAGAAATTCATGAAGACTTAATGGAATCTCCTGCCTCTTTCTTTCATTGTGGCTCAGCTATCAACAGTGATATGTTAATGTACTTTATTTATTTATTTTTTTATTGATTTTGTAAAAATATTACATTAAAAAAAAAAGAGGTCCCATTCAACCCCGCCACCCCCACCCCACCACTCCCCTCCCCCAGCCACATTCACTCCCATCCTCCTGACACATCATTGCATTTGGTAAGTACATCTCTGGGCATCTCTGCACCTCATGGTCAATGGTCCACATCATGGCCCATACTCTCCCCCATTCCATCCAGGCCCTGGGTCGATTTACAATGTCCGGTGATTGCCCCTGAAGCACCGTCCAGGGCAACTCCAAGTTCCAAAGGCACCTCCACATCTCATCTCTTCCTGCCATTCCCCATACCCATCAGCCACCATGTCCGCTTTTCCCACTCCAATGCCACCTTTTCTCTGTGGACCTTGGATTGGTTGTGTCCGTTGCACCTCTATGTCAAGAGGAGGCTCAGATTCCACATGGATACTGGATACAATCCTCCTGCTTTCAGTTGTAGGCTCTCTAGGCTCCATGGTGTGATGGTTGTCCTTCTTCAACTCCATCTTAGCTGAGTGAGGTGAGTCCAATAAATCCGATTGTGGGAGCTGGAGTCTGTTGAGGCTCAGGGCCTGGCTATCATATTGTCAGTCCAGAGATTCAAATCCCCTAATTGTATCTTAAACCCCAACACCAACTACAATTCCAGTAAAGTAGCATGAAAGTCTTATGAAAAGAGATCCCATCTGAGTCCAGTTCCATCACGCAGAAACACCAGCTCCAAAGAAGGGCCCTCTGACATGGCAGTGAACCCCTTCTGCCATGACCATAGAACCCGTGGATCTCTTTAGCCCTCCAAGGAACCAATACCTGGGGATCGTATCTACTTTATTTGTCTCTTAGACTCTGCTCAGTTGTGCATAAGGGCAATCCTTCTGACATCCTCCAGACTCTTTTTTAGAGACTCGTAGCCATATAAACTCATTTCTCCTTTCCTTTTCCCCCTTACATTAGGTCAAACAGCATTTTAAAGTCATGTTATTATATGTAGACAGGGATATTCTGCTGATCCGCATCGAACCTTCAATTCAAGGTCATTTTCCAGTTGCATCATCAGTTGGTAGTTGATAGTGATCCCTCGGTGCCAGGGAGGCTCATCCCAGGTGTCATGTCCCATGCTGGGGGGAAGGCATTGCATTTACATGCTGAGTTTGGCTTCAAGACTGGCCACATTTGAGTAACATGAAGGCTGTCAGGAGGAAATTCCCAGGCATAGTGCTGCTCTAGGCCTTGTTCTTATTTCAGGCATATAGGCTCACAAGCATAGTCATTAGTATCAGGGGCTCACTGTTGGACCCTCATTCCTTCCCGGTCCTTGCTGCTGCACCTGGGGGACTGCCGCTGCTCCCCTAGGAACCACGACAGAGCACCACCGGCCAGGAACCCAGTACCCCCCCAGCTGCAGTTTTTAATTGTTGCCACTATGAGTATATCCAAACATTACCATGCACCCTGGACATATGCCCTGTATAGCTCCCTGTCAGCCATATATCACCTGTCAATAGTATCCTGTACCAGTATTCCTCCGCTGCCATTGTTGAACCTCTCTGTGATCCAGAACTTCCTGAAAATTGAAGCCCAATATAATGTCAGGATCCCTTACTAGTAAAATGGCATATAGCGATGGGTTTAAAGGTTAGATATATAGAATACGTGTTGACTTGGAAAAATTCTATATCTTATCTTTTTCTTTTTCTTTTTTTCTCCTTAATTATTGAACTTCTCTTCACAAGAGCCCTAGACCACAGCAATTCATATATACAATATACAGCACTCCCACAAATCCACCACAAAACCTTTTCCCTTCCACAGCGATACTCTTACAACCTATTCACATCATATTTACTTAAAGTGATGTACAGAGTCTGAGACAATAGCTTTCAAACAAGGTGACATCTGTGCTTACATTGTGGTGCATACTTTAGGATATACAGTTTTCTAAATTGTTAGTTAACCCGTTTTACATTATGGTTTACATTATCTGTCTATCGTCCCCTATATGTTTATGGTGTAATATTACATGTTTTATATCCATCCTTGTGTACTCTCGCGAAACCCCTCTCTTACCCCACTTTTACCTTGGTTCCACACATTTAACATCCATTTTCCCATCCCCTTGGTGCCCACAGTGACAGCCAACCTCCGTTTCCCGAGGAGCCACGTCCAGAGATACTTGCAACAGTGTTCAGGGCCTAACTTGCTCAACAGCCCCAATGCCCTGGGAGCCACCCTTTCTCTCGAGAGATAGAGTTCCCTCTATTTGATGGCATTACTCCTCCCCAGGATGTGGGTCCACCCCCACTCTCACTACTTGGGTCTCTACCCAATGGTACCACTCACTCTGGCAAAATGAGCATTCAGACATTCCCCAGGAGCCCGCCCTGCATCAGACCATCCCCTCCGAGCATCCTAAACAGGTAACCCTCTTAATTATATTTTGATACAATTTTCTCAGCATTTTACTCTCAACCAACACCTGACGCTCTCCTATGTTCATATGCTACCCCTCCCTCCCCCCACTTTTTGGACAATATTACCCATCCGCCTGTCCCCAGCCCCCCTCAAACCCGCAAAGTCCCACCCAAAGGCAACCCCTTGCCCCCATTTTATCTCTTCTTTGTGTTTATACTTACCGCCAGCTCATCATAAATTCCACCCCTGCAGACGTCGGCTCACATCCTTCCTCCACCCCCCAATTTCCTGTAAGCCTATCGTTCAGTCTCTAGCTCTCTGAGGCAGCTTTCTTATTTCATATCATTGAGGTCATGTAGTATTTGTCCTTCAATGCCTGGGTTGCTTCACTCAACATAAGGTTCTCAAGATTCATCCATGTTATCATGTGTGTTTGTAGTGTGTTTGTTCTTACAGCCGAGTAGTATTCCATTGTGTGTATATATACCACATTTTATTGATCCACTTATCTGTTGATGGGCATTTGGGTTGATTCCAACTTTTGGCGATAGTGAACAATGCTGCTATGAACATTGGTGTACATATATCAATTTGTGTCCTTGTTTTCAGTTCTGCTGGGTATATACCCAGCAGTGGTATTGCTGGGTCATATGGCAAATCTATGGTTAGTTTCTTGAGAAACCGCCAAACTGTCCTCCAGAATGGTTGGATCCTTCTGCATTCCCACCAGCAGTGGATGAGTGTTCCCCTTTCTTCACATCCTCTCCAGCATTTGTATTCTTCTGTTTTTTTCATAGCTGCCAATCTTATGGGAGTAAGATGGTATCTCATTGTAGTTTTGATTTGCATTTCCCTGATAGCTAGAGATTTGGAGGATTTTTTCATGTGCTTTTTAGCCATTTGTATTTCTTCTTTGGAGAAGTGTCTGTTTTAGTCTTTTTCTCATTTTTTAAATGGGTTGTTTATCTTTTTATTTTCAAGATATATGAGTTCTTTATATATGCAAGTTATAAGTTTCTTATCAGATATATGGTTGCCAAATATTTTCTCCCACTGTGTGGGCTCCCTTTTTACTTTCTTGACAAACTCCTTTGAGGTGCAGAAGGCTTTAATTTTGAAGAAGTCCCATTTATCTATTAGTTCTTTTGCTGCTCGTGCTTTTGGTGTGATATTCATGAATCCATTTCCTATTACAAGGTCCTGTAGATGTTTCCCTACACTGCTTTCCAAGGTTTTATGGTCTTGGCTCTTATATTTAGGTCTTTGATCCATCTTGAGTTGATCTTTGTATAAGGTGTGAGATGGTAATCCTCTTTCATTCTTCTACATATGGCTATCCAGTTCTCCAGGCACCATTTGTTGAATAGGCCACTCTCTCCCAGTTGAGAGGGTTTGGTGGCTTTATTGAATATTATATGGCTATATATGTGAGGTTCTATATCAGAGCTTTCAGTTCAACTCCATTGGTCTGTGTGTCTCTCCTTATGCCAATACCATGCTGTTTTCACTACTGTAGCTTTGTAGTATGTTTTGAAGTCAGGTAGTGTGATTCCTCCAATTTCGTTTTTCTTTTTCAATATGTCTTTGGCTATTCAGGGACTCTTTCCTTTCCAAATAAATTTCATAGTTAGTTTTTCTAGTTCCTTAAAGAAGGCTGTGTTGATTTTTATTGGGATTGCATTGAATGTGTAGATCAGTTTTGGTAGGATAGACATCTTAATAATATTCAGTCTTCCTATCCATGAACAAGGAATATTCTTCCATTTATTTAGGTCTTCTTTGATTTCCTTGAACAGTCTTGTATAGTTCTCGGTGTATAAGTTTTTTACCTCTTTAGTTAAATTTATTCCTAACTATTTGATTTTTTTAATTTACTATTGTGAATGGTATTTGTTTCTTCATTTCCTCCTGATCTTGCTCATTATTGGTGTACAGAAATGCTACTGATTTTTGTGCATTGATCTTATAACCTGTGACTTTACTAAACTCATTTATGATTCTAGAAGCTTTGTTGTAGATCTCTCAGGGTTTTCTATGTATAGGATCATGTCATCTGCAAATAATGAAATTTTGACTTCTTCCTTTCCAATCTGAATGCCTTTTATATCTGGTTCTTTCCTCAGTGCTTGAGCAAGTACTTCTAAGACAATGTTAAATAGGAGCAGAGACAATGGGCATCCTTGTCTTGTTCCTGAGTTTAGAGGGAAGGATTTTAGGATTTCTCCATTGTAAACAATGTTGGCTTTAGGTTTTTCGTATATACTCTTTATCATGTTCAAAAAATTTCCTTGTATTCCAATCTTTTGGAGTGTTTTTATCAAGAAAGGGTGCTGTATTTTGTCAAATGCTTTTTCTGCATCTATAGATATAATCATGTGATTTTTTTCCTTCAATCTGTTTATATGGTATATTATGTTGATTGATTTTCTTATGTTGAACCATCCTTGCATACCTGGAATAAATCCCACTTGGTCATGGTGTATAATTCGTTTAATGTGTTGTTGAATATGATTAGCAAGTATTTTGTTAAGTATTTTTGCGTCTAGGTTCATTAGAGAAATTGGTCTGTAATTTTCCTTTCTTGTGGTGTCTTTGTTTGGCTTTGGTACTAGGGTAATGTTGGCATCATAGAAGGAGTTCGGCAATGTTCCTTCTGTTTCAATTTTTTGGATTAGTTTCAGCAAGATTGGTGTTAGTTCTTTCCAGAATGTTTTGTAGAATTCACCTGTGCAGCCGTCTGGCCCTGGGCTCTTCTTAGTTGGGAGATTTTTAATGACTGATTCTATCTCTCTGCTTGTGATTGGTTTGTTAAGATCATCAATTTCTTCTTTCGTCAATATGGGTTGCTTATGTGTTTCTAGGAATTTGTCCATTTCCTTTAAATTGTCATTTTTGTTGGAATATAGTTTTTCAAAGTATCCTCTTATGATAGTCTTTATTTCTGTGGGGTCAGTGGTGATATCGCCTTTCTCATTTCTTATTTTGTGTATTTGCATCTTCTCTCTTTTTTTCTTTGTTAGTCTCGCTAAAGGTTTGTTAATTTTGTTGATCTTCTCAAAAAACCAGCTCTTGGTCTTGTTTATCTTTTCAAGTGCTTTCTTATTTTCTATTTCATTTAGTTCTGCTCTTATCTTTGTTATTTCCTTCCTTCTTCTTCCTGTTGGGTTACTTTGTTGTTGTTTTTCTAATTCCTTCAAATGTGCAGTTAGTTCTTCAATTTTTGCTCTTCTTTTTTGATATATGAATTTATGGCTATAAATTTCCCTCTCAGTACTGCTTTTGCTGCATCCCATAAATTTTGGTATGTTGTGTTATCATTATCATTTGTTTCAAGGTAGTCATTGATTTCTTTTGAGATTTCCTCTTTGACCCATTGTTTTTCTAAGAGTGTGCTGTTTAATTTCCAAATCGTAGTGTGAAACCTGGGCCTCTGTCCCTTGCAAATTTCCAGCTTGACTCCACTGTGGTCAGAGATATTGTTTTGTATGATTTCAATCTTTCTGAATTCATTCAGCCTTTCTTTGTGGCCTAGCATACGGTCTATCTTGGAGAATGATCCATGTGCGCTTGAGAAAAATGTATATCCTGCTGTGTTTGGGTGCAATGATCTATATATGTCTATTAGATCCAGCTCCTCTAATATACTGTTCAAATGTTTTGTTTCTTTAGATTCTCTTTTGAGATGTTCTGTCCAAGGTAGATAGTGGTGTATTAAAATCCCCCCCTATAATTGTAGATGCATCTATTGTTTCACTTAGTTTTTCCAGTGTTTGCCTCACGTATTTAGAGGCACCCTTGTTAGGAGCATAAATATTTATGATTGTTTGATCTTCTTGACAGATTTTCCCTTTCACTAAAATGTAGTATCCTTCTTTGTCTCTCACAATTGTTTCACATTTAAAGTCTATTTTGTCTGATATTAATATAGCTACTCCTGCCTTTTTTTGGTTATTGTTTGCTTGTATGATTGTTTTCCAGCCATTCACTTTCAATCTCCATGCGTCTCTGGGTCTAAGATGTGTCTCTTGTAGACAGCATACAGATGGGTCATATTTCCTTATCCAATGTCCCAGTCTGAATCTTATGATAGGTGAGTTTAATCCATTGACATTCAGTGTTATTACTTTCAAGGAATTATTTGTGTTAGCCATATTTTGATTGGATTTGTGTTTGTCATATTTTGTTTGTATTTTTTTTCCTTCTATTTTTGTCTTTTTTTTGTTGCTCTTATACTCTCCTCCAACTCTGCCTGTCCTGTTTTTTCCTTTCTTCCTGCAGAACTTCCTTTAGAATTTCTTGAAGGGGAGGTTTCTTGTTGATATACTCTTTCAGTTTCTGTTTATCTGTGAATATTTTGAACTCTTCATCATATTTGAATGCTAGTTTAGCTGGATAGAGTATTCTTGGTTGGAAGTTTTTTTCCTTTAGTACCTTGACTATATCATACCACTGCCTTCTTGCCTTCATGGTTTCAGATGAGAAATCAGCACTTAATCTTATGGAGCTTCCCTTGTATGTGATGGTTTTCTTTTCTCTTGCTGCTTTTAGGATTTTCTCTTTGTCTTGAGCATTGGATAATTTGGGGTGGGCCTGTTGGGGTTTATGACTAGTGGAGTGCACTGTGCTTCTTAGATATGTACTTCTGTCTCTTTCAGTAGATTTGGGAAGTTTTCAGCCATTATTTCCTGCAACACTCCTTCTGACCCCTTTCCCTTCTCTTCTCCTTCTGGAATGCCTATAATACGTATGTTTGAGCGTTTTGCATTGTCATTCAGGTCCCTAAGTCCTAGCTGGATTTTTTAAATCTTTTTATCGACCCCTTCTACTATCTGTTTGATTTCTGATGTACTGTCTTCCACATCACTAATTCTCTGCTCTGCCTCTTCTAGTCTGCTGATATTTGCTGCAAGTGTATTTTTGATTTCTTGAACTGTGGTGTTCATTCCTATCATGTCTGTTATCTTTTTGCGTATGTCTGCAATTTCCCCTCCAAGTGTTGTCTTCATGTTGTTAACCTCTTTCATTACTTCATCAAATTTGTCAGTGATAAATGTTCTGAGATCTTTCATTGCTTGTGCGAAGTTCTGCTCCCCTTCCTGATTTTTGGTTTGTTGATTGGATTCAGCCATGTTTTCCTGATTACTGGTTTGGTTTGTAGATTTTTGTTGCTGTCTGGTCATCATATTATCTTGACAGGTTTAATCAGTTCCTTAGCTTCTTTGTCTCCTCTTGGAGATTAATTAGCTGTTGTTTTTGCGTAAGTGTTATATCTTCTCTTTGTCACTTTGTTCTTCTTATTCTAAGTTCTTGTTGCTGGTTAAGTTCACTTTAAAGGAAAGTATTAGTGCCAGGGAAAGGCAATTGTGTAAGCAAGGAAAAAGTGTAAAGTAGTATTGGTGATATATGTTAACAAAGCAAGAATATGAGATCTGGGAGGATGGAGGTTAGATTCGTGTAAATTGTGTGGCATTATAGCAGTAGGTAGAGTACCTATTATGAGGTAGATGACTGAATATGGGAGGAATATGGTATGAGCTAAAAAGCTATTGTTTTCGTGAGAGAGGGAAAGAGAAAAGAAAGGTAATAGTTTCAGGAGTGGATAACAGACAGAAAACAAAACAAAGGTATTAGAAATTAAGAGTTAGACACTTTGTGGATCAAAGAAAGGGAGGTGGGAGGTGGAATATAGGAGAGACAGTAGATGATGGCAGATATCAAGATGTAGGGGAAAGGGGATAGTGTAGCCTAAATCAGTTCACAGAGAAATGAGACAGTGGAGGATGAGAAAACCCAGCAAATGTGAGGTGTTCCCTGCCGCACCTATTGTATAATTGAGTTAAAATAAAATAAGTAGAAAATGAGGGACAAGAGGGAGAGAGAAAACAGAAAAAGAAAAGAAAAAAAAAGAAAGAAAGAAGAGAAGAAATGAAGAAAGAAAAAAGGGGGTGGGCAAAGGGTGGGGAACAGGTAGGGGAAAAAAAGAAAAAAGAAAAAAACAGATATACACGGACCACAATTGCAACACCAACTACAGCAACAACCAGAAAAAAAAAAATCCCTAAATAACTGAATAAAAAAAAAAAAGACTTTGGGGGATACACTGGGAGAAAAGACTAGGGGATAATGCAATATTAGCAATCAGGACATTGAAAAAAGTAAAAAAAAAAAAAGATAAAATGAAAATAAAAACAAAACAAAATGAAACGATAAAGAAAAACGCAAACGTTGCAGGCTAGGGCATTCAAGTACCTCAGATGGACCTCAGGGCGTGATGGACTCAGGGGTGGAAAGTCTGAGATGTTGAAGGCTCAAGAGGTGTGAGACTCTGGGGTGTGGGCCACCATAGTTTAGGGGATTCAGACCTGGCAACCTCAAATCTGGTCAACAGGAAGTCTAGGAGCCTCACAGTGTAACACAGCCCTCAGGGATCCCCGCAGCTGGGTGCCAGCCCTATGGGGGAAGTCAGATCTGCAAACTCTATATTATGTCTGAACCCTGCAATTCACTTACTCACTAGGGTTTATGTGGGTATATCGTCAATTCAGCTTTTGGACAGCTCCCCCCCTGTGTTCCCACAAGACGGCCACGTGAGGGCGCCTCTACACCGCAGCCAATTTAATGACGCAGATCCGAAGCCCCGCCCGTGAGCTGGGCTTTAGTTGGAAACGCCGAAAACATATTCCAAAACCAGAATTCCCAGGCTTCGCAAAATATTCCCCAGTTGGCTTCCAGACGTGTTCACCTCCCTCGCCGCACCCTGTAACACCCTCCCAATTACATCCCTTTATTGCCAACAATCTAATTCCGTTGCAGATCTGCAGCCGGGCTTGTGGGGGCAGGGCTCCAGGTGGAAGCGCTATTATTTGTGTCCGCAATCAAAAATTCCCCCGCTTCACAACAAAACACTGTCTGTCTCCCCAAATCAATCCACACAGGCGTCCCATCCCATCAACCCCCCAACAGCCTGCTCAGGGCTCGCGAACTCCCCAGCACCGCAGAGCCACCAAAAAGCTGAGCCGCTGTGCCGGTACCATGACTCCACCCACCCCCGAAGAGGGAGCAACCCATGTGCAGGTCTCACCTCCGGGAAATAGATCCCAAATTATATCTTATAGACTAATCCTCTCCGTTACCTTTCCACCAAATTGATGTCCAGACACTTCCTGCTCTGCAAAAATCCCGAAAAAGCCCGTCCTCGGAGAACCTCCAGCGGTGCCTAGCCGCCTCTTCCCAGGAGAGACCGCAAGGCAAGTTCACTCAGCCACCATCTTGCTTCCTCCTCCCTGACCTGTTAATGTACTTTAAAGTGATGGTAGTAACTGCGAATGTTCTTCTTGAACTTGGCAGTTTATATTGTCCCCTTCCCAAAAAGAGATTGTGAATTGAGACGTGATCCCAGACAAGGGGCTCCCAGGATTTCTGATGAAATGTGAACAAAGACTTTGGAGTTGTTTCAATGGAAGGCATAAGGAATTAAATAATAATATGGAAAATATATTTAGTATATAAATTGGATAGGAATCTTGTAAAAGAATGCTTCTCAAACTTTAGTGGGCCTGTGAGTCACCTAGAGATCTTGTTAATATGAAGATTATGATTCTGTAGGTCTGGGTGAGGCCTGAATTTCTGCATTTCTTACAATTTCCCAGGTGATGTCAATGTACTGGACTATGGCAAAGTTGTAAAGGCTGGGACTGTCTGACAGCACCAACAGAATGGAGATATGAAAATTCAAGGTGCACTTGGAAGAGCTGTGATTCAGACAGAAAAAAATAGACATTGAGACTCCATGACTCTGCTCATAGTAAGATGACATAGGAGCTTTAGATTGTAGACAAAGACTAGGAAATAGAGACTTTGTGGCAATTTGATATTATTTATGAATTCCAAAAAGTGTATTTGGTTGTTTGTAAACTGGCCTGTTCCTCTGTGCATGATACCCTTCGATTGATTTAGATTCAAAGGTAGTTTATTAAATCAAGATTAGGCTGAGATTCGACCACATCATCAGGGCAAGATTGAGTCCCTGCCTCCTTGGTAGGCTATCTAAACGAATGCTCAATCACTAATCCATGCAGTGCAGTAGTGCTCCAAAATGTATTTACCAAATGCAATGAATGTGCCACAATGATGAAAGAGGTTATTGATGTAGGAGGAGTGGGGTGGGCTGGGGTGTGGGATATGTGGGAACCTCTTATATTTTTTAATATAACATTTTTCATCATCTATGTATCTTCAAAAAATACAATAAAAATAAATGCTCAAAAAGTAAAAAAAATAAATAAATAAAAAAGAGCACAGTAGTAGATACACAGAATAATACAGAGGACATGGCAGATGTAGACATGGCAGACGCCTGAGGAAAAGAGATGAGCTATTTGCCTGATAGTTTACAGCTGATTTTGTGAAAAGAAGGAACAACTGAGCCCAGGAAGAAATGGGCCCCAGAGGAAGAGAGACAAGCCCTATGCCACGCTACAGCTGAGATCAGAAGAAGCTGGGGGAAGCAGCAGCTCAAGTGATTGGGCTTCCATCTATCATATGGGAGGACCCAGTTCAATCCCCAGGGCCTCCAGGTAAAAGCGTGCCCATGCAGTGAACAACGCAGCAAGATTATGTCACAGCAGGGAAGAGTCAAGGTGAGACATGACAGAAACCAGGAACTGAGGAGGTGCAAGCAACGGGGAACCTCTCCCCATATTGGAGGTCCCTGGAATAGAAGCGTAGAAGAGAAAATGAGAAGAGAAGTAAAAAAAAAGAGAAACAGGCACAGAAGATTGCACAATGAAAGGACACAGACAACAAAAACAGCAGGGGAGAGGGGAAGGGGAGAAAAAAAAGAAGAAGCTGGGACCATGGAACCTTAGGAGGAAAGAGGAAGGCTGAACCCTCGCCGGCATTGCCTGCGAACTTGCTTCAACACATGGCAACAGACTTTGGGTGAGGAAGTACCTCTTTTGGTACCTTGAGTTGGACTCTTCAAGGCCTTTTAACTGTAAGCTTTTACCCCTCAAAATACCCTTTATAAGAGCCAACAGATTTCTGTTACTTTGCATAAGCACCCCTTTAGCTGACTAATACAAACTTCAACAAGTACTGAATGGAGAATGGAAGGGCAAAGAGAACAGATGGTGAAGAGAATCCAGGGATTACCAGAGACACAGTCCTATTTAATTAACACCTCATTCCCCGCATAGTAGTTTGCAACTGTTAGATTTGTATATTGTATATTTTGATTTTGGAAGACTAGAGCAAACCATTGTATCCTTGATCTTAGAGGATACAAAGGGTATGTAAATCCTCAGCACTCAATATGTAAAAAATTCTCTTTCCAATGATCTCATCTCACCTCCTCTCCCCTCCCTTATTCTAGCTTGGAGAAGCCAGCAACAGGGATAGGGGATCAGTGAGTAAAGAAAAGAAACCCTGGAATAGGAAAGAACAGATCACATGCCCCTTTCTATGGGCAGACTCTATCACAGGGCCAGCCAGAGATGGAAGAGGGAGGAAATTTGAATTGGGAACTGGGATTGGAATTGGACAGGCAGAGCAAGGGATCAGCCTAAGGGGCTGTGGACCCAGGACCCCCCTAAGTCTTCAGTACATAGCTGCCTGTGTGACCTAGGCATAAGTTAAAGGGTAAAAACCCTCCCCAGAGGGAAGAGAATGTATGTATAGATGTTATTGTAAACTATCACCTTCCCAAAGTGGTAAACATCCTTCCTACCATAGGTAGTGAAAACATGACCATACCCTGTGTGGATGCTTCATGTGACTGTAGCAGGAACTCTGTATTCACAGCCTATAGAATGTCCTTGTTCTAAAGACATTCCGCACAAAAGTGGTGACTGGACTCGAACTCAGCTCAAGTTTTCTCCCACAACTTAGAGAATTATTCTTTCTCTAAGCTTGAAGAGCTGAGGGCTATAGTTTTCTGCTCTGCCTGAAGGCTTAAGCTCTGACTCACATAGGGAAGGAGGAGAGGGTAGTGAATAAGGGAGAATCTAGAAAATTAAGTCACATCTGCTAGTTCCATTTTAGGTGCTTCCTTAACTACATTCAGCTCTGTACCTTCTATAAATATGTAAATAACTTCTACAGTGCTTGGCAAGACTGACCTTATTGAGTATAATTGTGAGAATGACCTGGGAGTCTGTAATTGGTTGAAATCTAGAGTCAACATTGGTTTTCATATTCCTGGGCTTTATAGTACAAAGAGGACCCTGTGGGAGAAGCCAGGCCTGCTCGCCAGTGAGGCCACTAGGACCTTTGTGCAGGCCTCAGTCTGCCCCCTTTCACTCCTTTTCTCCTGAAGGTCCAGTGATTTGGTGTAGTTCCTGCCTTCTCTGGGAGATTCCTCTCTAATGAAATGAGTGGTATAGACAAAAAATAAAATTACCACCCTTCCTCTACATTAATATCTCCCTCGTTTTTTTTAGCCAACAGATCACTTTTTTCTTTAAAACATTTTTTCCACAATGATTATATTTAATTGTTGTGCTACCATTGTGAGATGCTGTGGCCTTGGTTAAGGCGCAGTTATTATCTGGGAAAAGGGCACAAAGAATGATCATCCAGAAAATAAAAGCAGGTGTACTTGAGATTTAAGAGGACCTCAGGATTCTCCTAATTCCTGTTCAGTGTCTAAGAACAAGAAGGAGATGAAGTGGGAGTGACAATCATTGCCAGAGCCTGATAAGGAGAATTTATTAAGTAGGTCAGCAAAAGATATAGAAGGACAGTTTAACAAAGAAAAATTACTCATTTCTTTAGAGATAATGGCCCTCTGAACCCCATTGTGTTGTCTTTCTTTTCACCTCTGCGTTCATACAGGTTCTCCTACAAAAAGTGGTGCCTGAACAGGGACCAGAATTGCGCCAGAGTCCGGGGATTTCCAGTCGAGCTGGTAAGACAGACGGCCTGTCCCCTGCAGCATCAGGGTAATGGGGGATTCCCAGTCACAATGGAATGATATATACAGTTGTTGCATAGGCTTTTAGAAAGTACTGGGAATAAAACTAAATCGAAAACATTTAGAGAATTGTTTGTTTTGGTACGACAATATTGTCCCTGATTTCAACCACAAGGACAACATTTGTTGGATGTGAAACAATGGAAACTAGTTTCAAAAACTCTATGAAGAGTGTATCAAGATGGACATGTTATTTCTTTAAAAGTCTGGTCATTAACAATTTTTTTTACATTAGCTTTGCAACCACTACCAAGTGAGACTGAGAATACTGATTCTGATTTTACTTCTGATTCTGAGTTTAGTTCTTCCTCAGATACTTCATCTGATGAGGAAAATAAATTGCTCAATACTGCTGACCCTCCTTATTTTATTTCTTCATGACGGATATGCCCTCGGGCATGATGTAAATCTTGCAAATGTGAGGAAAGACAAACAGAGATAGTGGATGAACCAAAACCTACCAATAATTATGGGACTTTTGCATTAGATAATAACAAGGAGGAGGAAAAAAGGGCCTACCCCTCCTCCAAAAGAATATTTTACTGCATTACTTCAACAGGATATGAATACTCCTCCAGGTTATTCTGCTAGAGTAGATCTTGCTCAAGGACAAACAGGGTTTATGAAGGGAATTTCTCAAGCAGATGGAGAAGGTGATCTTGATGCAGCTAAATTAATGAATGCTTTTCCTATTATAGTTACCAGCAACCACCTGATACACAGCACCCTCAGGGTTGGGTGCAATTTAATCATGAACGTATCAATTTTAAAGTCACAAAAGAAATGAAAACTGCTTGTGCCCAATTTGGTGAGAATACCCCATATACATTTGGGCTATTACAAGGAATGGCCCAGGCCCATAGACTCCCTCCATGGCATTGGGATATGTTAACCTCTGCAGAGTTTTTACAATTTAAAACCTGGTGTTCTGATGAAGCTCATATTGTGGCTTGTCGCAATGCACAACAAAACACGGCCATACCCATCTCTTTTGAACAATTAACTGGTCCAGGGGCTTGGTTTGGGATTCAGCCACAGTTACAATATAATGTTCTGACCATAATTCAAGTCTGTATGTGCTGTTTAAATGCATGGAAGTAAATTTCTGCACCAGGAGAAGTTTCACAATCTTTCTCTAAGGTTATTCAGGAAAATTCTGAACCTTATGTTGAATTTTTAGCATGTCTTGAGGATGTTATAATAAAACGGTCACAAAACCTGAAGTGAGAGATATGCTGATGCATACGTTGGCCTTTGATAATGCTAATACTGAATGCAAAAAGGCTTTATGACCTATTAAGGCAGCGGATTATTATAAAAGCCTGTCAGGATATTGGTTCAAACACGAATAACACAGCAATGCTTGCTACAGCCATTCATAATAAGCCTAAAAATAATAAGACTATGGCTTGCTTTAAATGTGGTAAATGAGGACATTTTCAGAATGAATGTCCTCAGCCTGGTATGTACCATAGCTTTGCATTTTAAAAACCTCCTTCAAAATTGTGTCCCATTTGATTTAAGGGCTTTCATGGGGCCAATGAATGTAAATCCAAATTTTGAAAAGATGGCAGTCCTATTCAGTCAGGAAACCTTCACACAGGGAACAAACAATATGGGGAACTAATTGAAGAAAATGTACCCAGTCAGCAATGACCTGTTACATGTAACTCAATCAGACAATTAACTGCAGCTACACGTAGTAGTGCTGCTGTTGACATTCTGATGCAGAAACGAGACTCATTTCTCCAGTTTTAGGAGTGCAATTAATTAGTACACAAATTTTTGGTCCCATACCTAAAGGATCAGTGGGTTTATTGTTAGGAAGCGTAGTTTAACACAAAAGGGAATATTTGTTCATCCTGGAGTGATTGATGAAGATTCACAGGAGAAATTAAAGTTATGCTATCCTTTTTACAAAATTATCAAATCAAAACAGGAGATAAAATAGCCCAACTACCTTTGCTACCTTATTAAAAAAACCTTTGAATCATGATCCTATTGTTAGAACTGGAGGCTTCGGGTCTACCAAAAAAAAGATATATTGGCAAACATTTATAGGGGATGAGTGACCTGAAATATTTATTCTCATTAACAATAAATCTTTTATTGGGCTTGTTGATACTGGAGCAGATGTATCTATAATTGCTAAAAGATTTTGGCCAAAATGATGGTTGTTACAAGTACCTACTGTTTTCACAGGGCTAGGCACCATGTCAGATGTATATCAGAGTGCAGAAATATTACCTGTTGTGGGACCTGATGGACAAAACAGCGCTCTGCAACCTTCCGTTGCTGATGTTGCTCTTAATTTATGGGGAAGAGATTTACTCTCTCAATGGGGTACTACTGTTTCTATACCCTCCCCATCTCCAAAATTGGATGCAGTATTAACTCAAGACATTCCTCTACCTTTAAACAGAACAGGTTTAGGATATTCTTTTGATGTGGGCTATGGGTGGGAGGCTCTTTTTCTCTTCAGAGATAACCTTAACCAAAACCGTCTGTCCTGATTTGTGGGTGTGGGATGGTAAGAGGCTGCAATCCTGCCCTTGGTGACAATGGCAACGACTCCAGTCCCAGGAAACAATGCAACTCTATAAACTTTAAATATTCAAGGAAAATGCAAACCAAATGTGCTAAAAGCTTATCTAGAATGTATGACGTCCATGCTAAAAGCTTACTTAGGATGTGGAAGATATATGCTAATTCAAGCCTATTGAGAACTAAAACAAAAGGACCTTTCCTCTTTGTATAAAAGGAACTCAAAAATCTTGTTCTGGGCTCGGGTTTGAAACAGAAAGCTCCCGAGTCCAGCCAGCCGTCAATAAACCATTTTTCCTTCTCAAAATCATTCCTGAGTCCTGGCCTTTCTATACGCAAATAATTGAACCTCTCAAATTCTACAACAATAGTAAAAGATCTAAAAGATTGTTTTTTTTACTATTCCTCTGCTTACACAGGATAAAGAGAAATTTGCTTTTACTATACCAGTACCTAATAACCACAAACCCACATCTAGATATCAATGGAGTATGTTACCACAAGGTATGATGAACAGCCCTACACTTTGTCAGTTTTATGTAAATATGCCATTAGATAAACTGAGAAATCAATATCCTTCAGCTTACATTATACATTATATGGATGATATTCTATTTGCCCATAGTGATAAATAAATTTTAAATTCTATGTATTTAAAATGTACTGAATTATTTAAAAGCTTTGGGTTATCTGTAGCAGAAGATAAAATACAAAAAACTACTCCTGTTAAATATCTTGGATATAAGGTAGAAGATATTGCTGTCTGCCCTCTTAAATTATCTATTTGTCGAGATACCTTACACACATTGAATGATTTCCAAAAATTACTAGCAGATATAAACTGGTTATGACCTTCTTTAGGAATACCTAGCTATCTTCTTAAAAAACCTATTTAATATCTTAAAAGGAGATACAAACCTAGACAGCCCACGAACTTTAACTGCAGCAGCAGAAAAGGAATTACAGTTAGTAGAATCAAAACTTAATCAACAGTAAAGTGAATCAAACAGGATCAACCCATTACATTAATCATACTGCTAACTGTACATACACCTACAGGAATAATTTGGCAATCTAAAGACATAATAGAATGTATATATTTACCTAACAAAGATCAGAAAAAACTTTTCACTTATACTGATAAAATTAGTACTCTTGTAGGAAAAGGTCACCAGCAAATTAAACAATTACTTGCTAAGGATCTGGAAAAAATCATCATTCCCTTGGAAACTTGGAAACAAAAGTATTTACTGAATTATGGCAAAACAATTTTTTTTATGGCAGGCTGCTCCAATTTTATTGGGATACTTTATACACATTTACCACCAAATAAATTTCTAACATTTTTTTCAAAACAAGCTTTTGTCATCATTGTAATGGTACAGGACCAGTCAATAAAAAATGCTAGTATATATTTTACAGATGGAAATGGAAAGGGAAAAGCTGGATATTATGGGCCCACTAGAAAAATTGATTCTAAACAAACTTCACACCAAAAAGCAGAGGTGTCAGTCATTATTCAATTACTTTCTGATGTACATGAACCCATTAATATAGTAGCTGATTCTGCCTATGTTTGCTATACTGTTAACCATATTGAAACTGCTTATCTTTCTGAAAGTATGGAGATTGATTTACTTTTGGCTAAATTACAAAATCTTATTCATACTCAGTCACAACCCACTTATATTACGTATATCTGATCACATTCTACTCTCCCTGGACTGATGGTTCATGGAAATAATATTATAGATTCTTTAATTGGAAATGTTTTACAAGATGCACTTCCTTTTCATCATATGATACACACAAATGATAAAGGCTTAAAGGCATGCTTTCCTTTACTCACTACAGAACAATCAAAATATTTATCATCTGTCAATGTTTTCAATGTAATCAATATACTCATCCCTCATTAAATGAAGGTGTTAATTCATGAGGTTTAAGTAATGGTCAATTATGGCAAATGGATGTCACTCATATTCCTCCTTTTGGCAGATTAGCATATCCATGTAACTGTACATACATGTAGTGGATTTACTTGGGCTTCTGCTATGACAGAAGAAACTGCAAAACATGTTATTCATCATTGTCTTGCCGCTATAACTATTATGGATGTGCCTAATAAGATTAAAACAGACAATGGCCCTGCATATACTAGTAAATCATTTTGTAATTTCTGTAAAGCATGGAATATCCAACATGGTACTGAAATCCCCTGTAATCCTCAAGGACAAGCTATCATAGAAAGAACTAATGGTATTTTAAAGGCCTATTTATATAAATTTTTAAATAAAAAAGAGGGAAATGAAGAGACATCCCCCATAGATATACCAGAGATGGATTTAATTAATGATTTTTTGGCTAACAGTTATATTAAGCAAAGCCCTTTGCACTCTGAATATTCTTAACATTCAGGCTAATACTCATACATCAGTGGCTAAATGGTTCTGGGAAGGATAATCAGGACATTATGAAAATGTTCAACATCTGATATATTATAAAAAGCTTTTAGATAATACATGGTTCCCTGCTACGGTTAAAGTGTGGGGTTGAGGGTATGTTGTTGTTATTACAGAGGATGGAGAAGAGTTTTGGATACCTTCTCATCACATTAAGCCTTGTTACTGCTCTGCATAAAGTAAGTACAAATGAAAATTATACATATTGAACTTACATTCCAAATCCTTCCTTATTGGAAGCTCTTACATGGGCAGATGCTTCTTATCCTGTATATCTCCATGATTCTTTGGGTTTTACAGGACCTGTTGATCATTGTTTGCTCCCGAAGAGCAAAGGCGAACTTTTGAAAATGCTACATTTCCTTTCATACATTGTCCTTTGTGTGTCGGCCCTTCCCCTTGCTTCACACCCCATAAGAGAAGCTCATTTACTATTGAAGGTACTGCATTATTTGTCATTACTTACTTATCTACACCATTTACCAAAATCAGTTGGCTTAATCATTCTTGGGAGTCATCTCGATCGTCCACAGTCAATGATTGTTTTTATTGTCATGGTATTAATGCAGTTCAGTCTTTTAATGATTCCTATGGCATAGTATGGGATTAGGCTCCGATACCAACCAGACTGAATAGCTCTTGAAACACTGGTACCAATAATACTACCATCATTACTACTGCTTCAAAAATATATCCTTGGATAACTATGGAAAATGTATCAGCCAGCAGTGATAAAATAAAATGGCATAATTTGGGAAAATATATCCCTCAACCGTGGGATGATTCTGTTAATGTCACTCAGCACAACTTATGGAAGTGGCTTTTGGCTTTACAACCTATTTTAGTGCATAAGGGATATCATACTGACTCTAATCAAGTGAAATTGGGAAAAGGAGAGAAAAAGTTTTTGGTGGCATGTGTTAGGGATCCTTTGTTTTTTGTGATTGGTACAATGAAGGTATCAGATAAAAGTTTTCAATGCTCTAACTGTTCTCTCAGAACTTGTGTGTCTTCTAGTAGCTGGATGTTGCAAAACGAAACCATCTTGTTAGCCCACTGAGGATAAGGAGTATGGTTACTGGTTCAAACTCCAGACCTTGGCAGCTTAATCCTGAATCACAAATATTATGGAATTTTAAAAATCATTATATAAAAAGGACTAAGTGATTTATAGGATTTTTGATTGCAGGAATTATTGGATTGATCGTGATTATTACTGCTGCTTCTGTTGCTGGAGTAGCTTTGCATAATTCTATTAACACACAAGAATATGTAAACAGTTGGCACAAAAATGCAAGTGACATATGGCATAGTCAAACTAAAGTAGATTTGGAATTGAGTAATCATGCTAATGACTTAGAAAATGCTATTATATATCTAGGAGATACTGTATATAATATTCAAATGAGGCAAACGCTGAAATGTGATTGGAATGAATCAAATTTTTGCACCACTCCCTTGGCTTATAATAATAGTGAATATAATTGGACTGAAGTGTGAAATCACATTTTAGGATATAGACATAATTTAACTCTAGATATTCTAAAATTACAAAAACAAGCTTTAGACATGTCTCGGAATACTTTAAATATTCAATCTTCTGACTTTTGGGGTGAATTAATCACTAATCTAAATAAATTGAATCCATTGCATTGATGGAGTGATAAGATATTCCAGACTCCTTCTCTGGTGATGATTGGAGGACTCCTATTATTATCTGTGAGTCTCATTATTATGTACAACTGCATAAAAAGGTGGCTACGAGCACAAATACAACCCTTACAACTGATCCAGTCTGGTTTGACACAAAAGTACCCCTAAAATAATCATAGCTCAGCTGGTAGTCAATGATGGATAAGACTTTCAGAGGAAAGCAACCTAAGACAGGCACAGTTGCTTGATTAAATAAAAAAGGGGAAATTGTGAGATGCTGTGACCATGGTTAAGGTGCAGTTATTATCTGGGAAAAGGGCACAAAGAATGATGATCCAGAAAATAAAAGCATGTGTACTTGAGATTAAGAGGAACTCCGCATTCTCCTAATTCCTGTTCTGTGTCCAAGAACATGAAGGAGAGGAAGTGGGAGTGACAATCATTGCCAGAGTTGGATAAGGAGAATTTATTAAGTAGGTCAGCAAAAGATATAAAAGGACAGTTTAATAAAGAAAAATTGCCTCATTTCTTTAGAGATGATGGCCCCCTGAACCCTGTTGTGTTGTGTCTTTCTTTTCACCTCTGTGTTCATACAGGTTCTTCTACAACATACCATCACCAACCATCCATTACCAAAAGATTTCATCACCCACAACAGAAACTCTGCACCCTTTAAACAATAACTCCTCATTCCTCCAACCCACCAGCACCTGGTAACCTTTAACCTACTTTATGTCTCTATGAATTTGCTTATTCTAGATATTTTAGGTAAGTGGAATTGTTGTAGAAGTTGAGAGAGGTTCAATTATTTGTGTATAGAAAGGCCAGGACTCAGGAATAATTTCAGGAAGGAAAAAGATTTATTTACAGCCAGCTGGACTCAGGAGCCTTCTGTTCAAAACCTGAGCCCCGAAGAAGATTATCAAGTTTCTTTTATACAGGGTGGGGAGTCAAATGGTGCTTTTATCAAAGAAAATGACTTTCTTTGTAGTTAAGTGTTTGTCTGAGTACAAGATATGTTTTGAATTAACATATTGCCCACATTCCATTTGGATGCAACCTTGAATACACATCCTTTCTCAACATTCAAAGTCTAAAGGGCCTATATTACTTAATTGGATTTCTAGGCACACTTGGATACAGAATTAGATAATTTTGAATTCATGCACAGGCTATATTATATTTCCCCATTCAAGGCCAAGTTTAAGTTTATTTAAGCTTTGGCATCACTATTATCAGAGTCTCTCTGGACTGACTGGTATGTATATAGAGTTTGTATTGCTAAATTGTTTCCTGGTACTGGAGTTGTTGCCATGGTTACCAAGGGCAGGGCTGCAGCTTCTCACTGTCCCACTTGCACAGCTCAGGATACATACAGCTCAGGTTATCTACGAAGAGATGAACAGCCTCACACCCATAGCCCACATCAGAATTAGACAATGTTTGCTGCGGTGTTTTTAGTTTATTTCACTTAGCATAATGTTTTCAAGGTTCATGAATGTGGTAGCATGCACCAGCACTTTATTCCTTTTTGTGACTGAAATCATATTCCATTAAATATGGATACATATTTTGTTTATCCATTCATTTGTCGATGGACACTTTTGTATATTGTGAATAATGCTGCCATGAAACATTGGTGTATAAATATCTGTTAGAGTCGCTGGTTTCATTTATTTTGGGGGGTACACCCAGGAGAGTAGAAATGCTGGGTCATATGGTAGTTCTAGGTTTAACTTTTTGAGGAACTGCTAAACTTTTCCACAGCAACTATACCATTTTACATTCTTATCAACAATGCACAAGTTTCCAATTTCTTCACATTCTCATCAACCCTTGTTATTTTCTATTTTTAAAAAATAATTACAAGGGGACAACCAACAAGATGGCAGCAGAGTAAGGAGCTCCTGGAGTCAGCTCCTGCTACAGGGCAGTTAGTAAATACCCAGAGCTCTCTGGAGCTGGCTGAAGCACCTGTTTAGGGGCTCCAGGAGACCAGAAGAGCTTCCTGCCACATCCTTGAAGGAATGGAAGGAGAAGACTGCCCATCTGCAGAGAAGACTCATAAGTAGAGCGCTCCACGCCCCGGAGGCCGTACCCATCCACCACTGGAGGCACAAGTTGCCTCAGGAGCTGTTCCGTTGCTGGAATTGAAAGCTCCACTTCCCAAAAATGGGGGAGGAAGAGACAGTTGACACCAACATCAGCTACTGAGGAGTAAATTCAGTGGGCTAAAGCATAACCCTGAAAACAGCTAAAGTTTGAGACTGTCCAAGAGAGAAAGAGGCTGGGAGCCGCAATCTTAACTCCGCACCTGGCACAAGGGGAAGTGGGGTGAACTGAAAATCCCAGTGCTGGTGGGGACCAGCTTCTTCCCATCCAGATCAAATTGCAGGTCTCGCCTAAGCCCCAGCCCCATCTCCGGGAGGGAGGAAGCTGGGGGGCCTGCACCAGCCTCTCTAGGAAATTACTGGCCAAGGCTCAGAGGCCGTTGATTGTCCTACTTTGGCAGCACAAGTTGCCCCAGGAGCTGGTCTGTGACTGGAATTGGAAGCTCCATTTCCCAGAAATGGGGGAGGAGGAGAGAGTTGGCCACTGATTCTGGCTACTGATTAGTAGATTCAGCTGGCTAGGGAATAAACCTAGAACAGCTGGGGTGTGAATCTGTCCAAGTTGGAAAGAGGCCAGTAGCTGCCATTTTAACTCTGCCCCCAGCCTGAGGGGAAGCCAGGACCAAAAATCACAGTGATGGTAGGAACCGGTTTCTTTCACCCAGATTGGTCTGCAACCCTAGCCTAGGCTTCAGCCCCACCTCTGGCAGGGAGGAAGCTGGCAGGCCCCTCACCAGCTTATCCAGGTAACTGGAGGTACCTTTGGCTGGCAGACTGAATAATCAGAAGTCTACCGGGGCAACTGCGGTCATGCTGGACCTGCACTGCATAGATTGCTGCCCACACCTGCAGCTCCATTCCTGCCCCAAGCAGGGGGAAAAGGGGTGTGAAGCCTCATCAGTCTCTGGGCAACTAGAGTCTAGGCCTGCACAACTTGAGTTATTCCACATAGCTGTGACTCTGTCCTACCCCTGGCAAAGGATAAAGTTGGGAGAAGCTTCATTGGTCCCTGGGGCAATGAGGGCATCCTGAGCCTCCACAGCTTATAGGACCAACTACATCCTCGGCTTCTACTGCACAACCAGCAAGGGAGAAATGATAGGAAGCCCTAAACTAAAGAGAAAAACTATACCCAGAATAAATACTCTAGTAAAGCCCGATGCCAAGACACAAGCAAAAAATCACAATACACACCAAGAAACAGGAAGATATGGTCCAGTAGAAGGAACAAGATAAGCCTCCAGATGACATAAAGGAGTTGGGACAATCATAGATATTCAAACAAATCTTAATAAATTTCAATGAGAAGGCTAAAGAGATTAAGGATATTAAGAAGACATTGAGGGATGAGGATTTAGCTCAACTGATAGAGCATATGCCTACCATACGGGAGGTCTGGAGTTCGAAACCAGGGCCTCCTGACCCGTGTGGTGAGCTGGCCAATGTGCAGTGCTGATGTGTGCAAGGAGTGCCGTGCCACGCAGGGGTATCCCCCACATAGAGGAGCCCCATGCATAAGGAGTGCATCCCGCAAGGAGAGCCACCCCGTGCAAAAAAGGACAGCTGCCCAGGAGTGATGCTGAACACATGGAGAGCTGACGCAGCAAGATGATGCAACAAAAAGAGACACAGATTCCCAGTGCTGCTGACAAGAAGGCAAGTGGACACAGAAGAACACACAGCAAATGGACACATTCTTTTTTTTTTTAAAGAAGACATTGGATGAGCACAAAGAAGAATTTGAAAGCATACATAGAAAAATAGCAGATCTTATGGGAATGAAAGGCACAGTAAATGAAATTTTAAAACATTGGAACTGTATAATAGCAGATTTGAGGAGGCAGAAGAAACGATTGGTGAGCTTGAAGAAATGGCCTCTGAAAGTGAACATAAAAAAGAAAAATTTGAACAAGGTCTCAGGGAACTTAAAGACAGCAAAAGATATGCAAACATACGTGTCATGGGTGTCCCAGAAGGAGAAGAGAAAGGAAAAGGGGCAGAAGGAATATTAGAAGAAATAATGGTAGAAAATTTCCCAATCCTATTGAAGGACATAGATATCCATGTCCAAGAAGCACAATATACTCCCATCTGAAAAAATCCAAATAGACCAACTCCAAGACACGTACTAATCAGAATGTCAAATGCCAGAGACAAAGAGAGAATTCTGAGAACACAAAGAGGAAAACAAAGGATACCAAATAAGATTAAGTGCTGATTTCTCACCAGAAACCATGGAGGCAAGAGGACAGTGGTATGATATATTTAAGATACTACAAGAAGAAAACTTCCAGCCAAGGATCTTATATCCGGCAAGATTGCCTTTCAAAAATGAGGGTGAGATTTGAATATTCACAGATAAACAGAAACTGAGAGAATTTCTGACCAAGAGACCAGATTTTCAGGAAATGCTAACGGGTGTGCTAGAGCCTGAAAAGAAAAGACAGGAGAGAGGGGCCTGGAAGAGAGCCTAAAAATGAAGATTATAGCAATAAAAGTAACCAAAAAGTGTCAAAAGAGTGGTGAAAATAAAATATGACAGATAAAACTCAAATAGGAATAAACTTAACCAACAATGTAAAGCACTTGTATTCAGAAAACTGCAACTCAATGTTAAATCAAAAAAGCCCTAAATAACTGGAAGAACATTCCATGCTAATGGATTGGAAGACTAGATATCATTAAGACATCAATTCTACTCAAATTGATATACAGATTCAATGCAATCCCGATAAAAATTACACCAGCACTTTTAAAAATTGAAAACATGATTATCAAATTTATTTGAAAGGGTAAGGGGTCCTGAAAGCCAGAAACATCTTAAAAAGAAAAGCAAACTCTCATCTACAGACTTAAAATTTTATTACCTAGCTATAATGGTAAAAACAACATGGTATAGGCATAAAGACAGACTCATAGACCAATGGAACCAAACTGATAGTTCAGAAACAGACCCTCACATGTATGTCAAGTGATTTTTGATTACCTGTCAAACCCACACAGCTCAAGCAGAACAGTCTATTCAACAAAATGGTGCTGAAAGAACTGGATATCCATAGCCAAAAGAAGGAAAGAGGACCTCTATCTCATACCTTATCCAAAAATTAACTCAAAATGGATCAAAAACCTAAATATAAAAGCAAGAATCATAAAGCTTCTAGAAGAAATTGTAGGAAAATATCTTCAAGCCCTCATGGTAGATAGTGGTTTCTTAAAGGAGATAAGAGGAAGATTGAGACGGACTACTGAAGTTTAATGTATGTAGGAGTTTTAATTAGCTTTAATGTAAAACTGTGGAAATGTGTAGAGTGGATGGTAACAAATAGTAACAGCTAGTTTATAAATGGTAGTGTAGGGATGTAAATGCCTGTTGACAGAATGCTAGAGAATAATCTAGGAACTGAATAACACAGTAAACCAAGAGGTGAATGAGAATTGTTGATGGTACAGATGGAAGAGTGTCCTTGTGAGCTAGAGCTAGAGCTAGAGCTAGAGCTTGGGAATGTGAAGCGTGGGAAAAATATAATTGGAGTGACCTATGGACTGCGATTAGCAGTAATAATGTAATATGCTTGCATCTATGCCAAAGATGTACTGTGTTGATAAAGGGGCAGTATGGAGAATGTGTGCCAAATGTGCACTATGGACTTGATAACAATCAGATGATATTATTTTATCTGCAACAAATATTCCACCACAGTGTGGTGTGCTGATAGATGGATGTTGTTTGGGAATTCTGCACATGTGCATGATTATTTTATAAATTTACAACTTCTGTCATAAAAAATATATTTAAAAAATATAATAGGGTGGGTTGAGGAAAAATACACCAAATGTAAGATAAAAACTATAATTAGTAGTAAGATTTTGACAATCTTCTTCCATAATCTGTAACAAATGTCTCACACCAATGCAAGGTGTTGGTGGAGGGTTGATGTATGGGACCCCTGTATGATGTTATGCATGTCTGCTTAACATCATACAAGGGTAAAAGTAAATTTCACAACTTTTACTATATAGTAAAACTTTTACTATATATTGTTTATGTATGTTCATATATAAATGATAAAAGATAAAAATACTTTGGTTAGTAGTAATATTTTGACAATGCTCTTTAATCATTAATTTAAAATGTTTAACAATAATGCAAGGTATTGGTGGTAGGGTGAGTTATAAGAATCCTGTATGATGCTGTGTATGCTTGTTTTGTAAGTTCACAGCTATTACTAAATATTTATTGTTTATATATGTTTATATGTGACTGTTATTATTCAGTAAATTTTTTAAAAAGCACCCCCCCAAAAAAAAAAAAAAAATTACAGGGGAGTGGATGTAGCTCAAGTGGTTGAGCACCTGCTTCCCATGTTCGAGGTCCCGCATTTGATACCTGGTACCTCATAAAAAAAAATTACAGATCATGTTTTAAGTGATCATATCATTTAAATCATTTAAATGATCATTTTTTAAATGATAAACAAGAATCTGTGGATTATAATGAGACAAGAGGATAGAAGACACTATAGATGAATTATTTTAAGATATCACTACAATTTCATTCTGTTTCTAAAAGTTGTTTAAGTGTATAATAGAACAACGATTAACTCAATAAAAAAACAATATTAAATACCATAACACAAACATTTTCAAATCAGTAAAAACCAAAGTTCTTACAAGGACGTATGAGACCATACATCATGCTTCCTTGCCCCCCATTGCCCACCACATTGTCCCTTGGTTGCTACTTGGCATGCCATGTGCAGTCAGGGTCTCTGCACTTGCTGTGTCCCCATCTGGAATGTTTCCTGGCCCAATAACTGCAGGGCTGGTTAAAACCCCTCTTTAAGTAACACTTCCCTTGGTAAAATTCGACATCCACTAACCCACTTTCCCAAGTAATCCTCCCTTACTAGGTTGCAGAGGTTTCCATTTCCCCTTTTTTAGAACTCTTACCTCCTAATGTTTATGCATAAGAAGCTTGCTTTACCACATGAGTTCCTGTTTTTTAGGCACAGCAGCAGTACCAATTTTAACTGGCTCTATTCACACAAGTATAAGTAGTTAAGAGAAGCTTGACGTAAAAGTTACCTTTGCCTAATTACAATACCAAAAATTATACACACTGGTATATTTAATTAGTTATTTTGCTGCCATTACTGTTTTTTTGCACACAGCACATGCTCAACTAAGTGCCCACCTCCTAACCTGTGCAGTCACACCCTACCTCCACTAATTTCCCTAACCAGCCCCCACAGATTTCCTATAAAATCTCGTAGGTCCCTAAGCCCAGGAAGACAGATCTGAGGACTGTCCTCCTGTCTGCACTGAGCTAGCCTTTGCAAATAAACTCTTTTCTTAAAATCCTGGTGTCACTAGATTGGCTTTTGTGCACATCGGGCAAAGACTCACATTTTGAGCTAGAACATTAATTCCCTTGTTTCTTTCAGGATTTGACTCAAATGCTGTCTGCTCTGTGACAAATTAAACAAATGGTCTGTTGGCAAGTAAATTGCTAAGAAGAAATGGAAAATTGAAACAGAAACAACAACTTGAAAATGTACCCTGACTTGTAAAACTGATAAACTGATCCAGATCACACTTTGATTTTTGTATCACAGTGAAATTTTTTTCCACACCAGTTTGCTCAGATGCATGTCTTTTTAAAACAGCTTTATTGAAATATAACTCACATACCATAAAATTCATCATTTTCAAGTGTACAATTCATGGTTTGATTTTTAGTATATTCACTACTTGTGTGTTGTTGTGCAACAATCCCACGAATTTTATCTAACTCCAAAGCATTTTATCACCTCAAAAAGAAAGCAAATACCCCTTAGCAGTAACTCCACATCCCTCTTTCTTCCAGTCCCTGCCAACCACTAATCTACTTTCTGCTTTTGTGAATTTGCCTGTTTTGGACATTTCATATCAATGAACTCATACAATAAGTGGGCTTTTGTGACTGGTTTCCTTCAACAAGCTTAATGTTTTCAAGGTTTGTCCACGTTGTAGTATGTATCAGCACTTCATTTATTTTTATTGCCAAATATATTCTATTGTATGGGTATATCACATTTTACTTATTCACCCCTTCAGCTGATGGCCATTTGAGTTGTTTCCATTTCTTGGCTATTATGCTGCTATGAACATGCATGAACAACTTCTTACATGGACATAAGTTTTCATTTCTCTTGATGTATTTATCTAGGTGTAGGATTGCTGAATCCAACTCTAACTCTATGTCTAGCCTTTTGAGGAACTGCCAGACTGTTATCCAAAGCACAAATAATAAGATAATTATGTAAGCCAATCAACAGTAAGATTTACTGAGTGCTTGCTATGGGTCAGGCACCATCTCAACACTTTTTATGGATATTCTTCATGTGATCTTCTCCATAATACTATGAAGGAGGAGGAACTAGTGATAGTCTCATTTTATAGATGGGGAAACTAAGGGATATCAAGGTTATGTACTTTGCCTCAGGTCACCTGCTAGTCAATATCCCCTTGTGAGCTGGGATACAAACACTGCACTTTTAACAACCGCTAAATATCTTTTGATTATAAGTGTCTGGTATTTTCCTTATATTAAGTATTTAAAAAAGAAAATAGTATTAAAAATGCCACTAGTATCATTTTGTTCCATAGAATGCTTAACAGTTGTTGGAACTCTAGTGTTTTCTGAAATATAATTTGGGAACTATTTTTCTAATAAACACCCTAAAAACTATCTTCCCAAATTCTAGGTAAATTATAAATTTTAAATATCAAAGTAACTTAGAAATGTATAAAATTACTTTAAAATAAAAGGGGATAATAAAAAGTTTAAAATTATCTAAGGGTGTATGCCATAATCAATTGTTGTAGAATTGAGAGAGGTTCAATTCTTTGCCTATAGAAAGACCAAGACTCAGGAATGATTTTGAGAAAGAAAAATCATTTATTGATGGCTGCTGGACTTAGGAGCTTCCTGTTTCAAACCTGAGCCTGGAACAAGATTTTCAAGTTCCTTTTATACAAGGTGGGGAGTCAAATGGTGCTTTTATCAAAGAAAAGTAATTTTTTTGTTAGTTAAGTATTTGCCTGAGTATCAGATAGGTTTTGAATTAACCTATCGGCCACATTTCAGGTGAGCTTGAATTAGCATCTTGTCCACATTCTGTCTGGATGCAACTTTGAATACACATTCAGTTTTATATCCTTTCTGAACACTTAAACCCCTATTACTTAACTGGATTTCTAGAGACTAGGCATACTTGGATACAGAACTAGATGATTTTGAATATATGCACAGGCTGTATTTCCCATTCGAGGCCAAGTCCAAGTTCCCTTAAGCTTTGGCATCACACCACCATCAGAGTTTCCCTGGACTGACTGGTATGTATATAGAGTTTGCATTGCTAAATGGCCTCCCAGGATTAGAGTCATTGCCATGGTCACTAAGGGCAGGCCTGCAGCCTTTCACTGTCCCATACCCACAAGTCAGGACACAAAGGGACGAACAGCCTCCCACCCATAGCCCACATCACAATGGTTGCAGACTTCTATTTTCAATAAATTTGCTTTCAGAAAATACCATTAGAGCTGGGCATAAATTGTTTTTAATCTCAGGAATATGTCCAAATAATCAGATGACCTAATTAGACAAAATAAGTCAAACACACACAATCCTAAGAAGCAGGGTACAGCATTTTATATTCAAAATTTCATTATTGTACAAATTATATAATTATGTGTGTACAGAAAATGGTACCAAAGGTTTTCTCTTGCTGCTGAGATTATTGTAGATTTTTGTTCTTTTAAGTTATTCTCATTTTTTCCCTGCAAATAACTTGTATTACTCATGGAATAAGAGTAATCTTAATATAATTAAAATACAGAAGTAGATAACAAATGAATACTTAGTATTTGCCAGGCAGTGTTTAAACACTTTCTTTTTTCAAACACTTTCCATGTATTTTAAAATATAATACAACTCATTTAATAGTCTTACAATCCTTATAAAATGGTTACTCTTATGCCCATTTTACAAATGAAGCAACTGAGACAAGGAAAGGCCCCAGAAACCTCTGGAAAGTAGGCAAAAATTACTAAAAAATGCATTGAAAGTTGTAGAAGAAACCGCACAGTGCCCCCAAAATGGCTAATGCACAAAAAATCAGTTACTGGAAACATCATTTTTGGCCAGTGCTTGGTTTTAACAATTTGTTTTTGACCAATTCATCTGGAATCAATACATCTGGGGTGAGGTAAGGGGCTTTTGAAATGGAGAAACAGGTTTTGGGGAGAAGGCATTGTTTGAGCCAAATCTTAGAAGACACCCAGTTGTTCACCAAGCTGGCAAGTTGGGGGTGGGGGTAGGCCGCAGGAGCACGGGATGGATGAAAGTATTCCAAGTAGAAGACATGGCCCATGTAATGGATGACCGCTTGGGGTCTTCAAGTTATTATACAGGGCAGAACAAATTTTTACATTCCAAGGGAGTATGAGACTGGAAATGCTACTGGAGACATAGACAGGAGCAGACCATTGAGGGCTTTTGTATGCCAGGCTTGAGTCAGGACACCACAGACCCAGGCAACTGTAGAGGTAAGCAGATATCCCACAAGAGTAAAGCAGGCCTGGTGTGTGGCAGAAGAGAGCAGTGGGGTGGATGGTGCCTCCAAGAGCACATGCCTAGTCCAAAGGGGTATCTGCTTTCTGCTACTTAGCACCTTGTTGTCATGTGGGAACAAGAGCCCCAAGACCCAGTGGCCCTATGGAGTTTTCGAGAGAAGCCACAGATATGAATTTTTATGTGAGTTCTTCTGATTTTGAACTGTTGGCCACTAACTCAAATTTCCAGAGTACCCTGAGGATCCAGCTGGATTGTGGATAAAACACATTTAAGGTATGAGTTCTGAGGTAGATATCATGTCCAGTTATGTGGGAGAGCACTGAAGACTCAGACTTCTTTATGTGGCCCCAGCTCAGGGCTGGGTCTTTAGTAGGTGTCCATAGATGTTGCTAATTGGAATCAAAGGTAGATTATATGGTAGGAATTAATGGGCCCATATAAAACAGCTTCTAGAAAGTCTCCTGGTGCTAGGATGTGCCACGGTCAGCCACCATTCCTTTTTGTGTTGGAACTAATTGGTAAGTCCAGAGGAGGGAGGGAAGAAACAGCCCTCGAACCACTATCACTGGTCAATGTGTGGCGTGTCCAGGATTCCTGAACTTCACAGATTCTCCCTCTGACATTTCTTTCCCCTTGTCCTGA
Organism: Dasypus novemcinctus; assembly: GCF_030445035.2. Taxonomy (NCBI): domain Eukaryota; kingdom Metazoa; phylum Chordata; class Mammalia; order Cingulata; family Dasypodidae; genus Dasypus; species Dasypus novemcinctus. Next base: position 51,864,993 of record NC_080678.1, read on the forward strand.
AACCTCCTTTTCCTGGTAGTTTCAACTGCATGCCAATATCTCTTATCAGAGCTTCTGCTGGAAACAAGACAAGACACATTTAAATTATGTCCTTTTGGTGGGGAGGGGCAGGGCAGTCACTAGGAGCGGAGTGCCTAAGCATTGAATTGTTGTGCGGTAAGGGGGGAACAGGGCTTGACGCCTGGGAGACACTGAGGTCCTGAGAAACAATGTGTTATTCCTGCATTAAATACAACTTATTCATGGTATACATATTTTGATAAATTGTTGAATTTGGTTCTAGGTTTTTGCATCTATGTTCATGAGGTTTGCTTAGAATTTTCCTTTCTCAATATTTACATCAGATTTTAGTATTAAGAGTATGCCTGAGTTGGGAATTATTCTCTTTTTAAATTTCTTCTGAGTGTTTGTATAAAGATTTAAATATTTCACCCATAAATGCTGATGTACTCACTGGTGAAGACATCTGGACCTGGAGTTTCACAAACAGCAATATTTTTACTTTTAATTCAATTTACTTAAATAATACAGAATTATTCAGATTTTCTCCAAAATTTATTTAAACTCTATGTGGAAATGTAAATCACTTCCAGTTTTCACTGTTACAAAGGATGCTGTGACACATTCATATGAGTCTTTTTGCAAAGTTGTGTTTTTGTATTTTAATATGTTTTTATAAAATAAATCTATATCTGATGCAGGAAAAAAAAAAAAAAAGGAAACTGTGCTAGGGCTCACCTCAACGTTAGTAGCCCAGAGGTAGACTCTGAGATCGCTTTCTTGGGAGACTTCTGCCACCTACTGGTGTCGAGAGTGAAACAATAGTGTCTGTTTTAATGGTATAATTCTGAAGATAAAACTGCAATTTAAATTGTACCTTTTGATGAGATTTGACATATGTATATAACCATGAAACCATCACCACAATAAAGATAATGAACATATCCATTACCCCCAAAAGTTTCCTTATGTCCCTTTGTAATACAATCCCTCACCTCCAGCCCCAAAACTCTCCCCAGGCAACCACTAATCTTTGTTCAGTCACTGGAGGTTAATTTACATTTTCTAGAATTTTATATAAATGAAATCATATAGTTTGTAAAGTTTTTGTCTGTCTTCTTTCTCTCAGCATAATTAGAGTCATTTCATGTTGTGAAAATTAAAAGTTCATTCCTTTTTTCTGCTGAGTAGTAATTTCTTATATGAATATGCTATCACAGTTTGTTAATCCAGTTACCTGTTGATGCCCATTTGTGTTCTTTCCAATTTGGGGCTATTACAGATAAATTTGCTTTGAACATTTAAGTGTGTGGACATTATGCTTCCACTTCTCTTGGGTTAATATCTAGGAGTAGAATACCTGGTTCATATGATAGGTGCATATATAACTTTTTAAGAAACCATCAAACTGTTTTCTAAAGTGGTTGTATCATTTTACATTCCCACCAACAATGTATAGAGTTCCAATTCCTTGTCACCCTTGTCAACACTTAATTTTAGCCATTTTGGTGGGTAGAATTGTGGTACCTCATTTTGGTTTTAATTTGCATTTCTCTGATGACTAAAGATGTTGAGATCTGACTCCTTATATGTTTATTTGCCGTCCATATATCTTCTTAGTAAAATGTATGTTCAAAATTTTGCTCATTTTCTGAGAACAATTTTTTAGAACTTGTCAGTGTTTTTATATATATTTATTTTTTAATTACAGAAGTCATGAAGTTACAAAACAATCATGTACATGTGTTGAATTCCCATACAATAACCCTTCACCACCACACCATTGTGGAATAATTGTTACAGATTATTAGAGAATTATCATCGGACTATTACCTAACTATGGTCCATAGCATACATTTGGCATATTTTTTCCATACCTCCCCTAATATTAACACAGTACATCTTTGACATTGATGCAAGAATATTACAATATTGCTGTTAAGTATAGTCCATAAGGTACATTAATTGTATTTTTCCCATGCTTCTCCACATTCCCACCACCCTGCAATACTGACAGATGTCCATTCTAGTTCACAGAAGGGCATTCTTGCATTAGTATTATTAACCACAATACTCATCCACCTCTGAGTTCACTGTTATTCAGTCCCCAGATTATTCTCTAGCTTTCTTTCAATTGACATTTATATCCCTAGACTATCCTTTTCAGCCACAATCCCATTTATAAACCAGCTGCTACTCACTATACTATACTCTAGGTTTTAACTCCATGTTTATTCTTCATATTTAGTTCATATTAGTGAGACCATGCAATATCTGTCCTTTTGCGTCTGGCATATTTCACTTAGCATAATGTCTTCAGAATTTGTCCATGTTTACATATGTGTCCCAATTTCATTTTTCCTTACTGCAGCATAGTATTCATCATATGTATACACCACATTTTGTTTGTCCATTCATCAGTTGATGGGCACTTGGGTTGTTTCTGTCTTTTGGCAATTGTGAGCAATGCCACTATGAAATGAACATTGGTGTGCAGATGTCTGTTCGTGTCACAGTTTTCAGTTCTTCTGTAAATATTCCTAGGAGAAGAATTGCTGGATCATACAGCAGTTCTATATTTAGCTTCCTGAGGAACTGGCAAACTGTCTTCCACAGAGGCTGCACCATTTTACCATCCACCAAAAGTGAAGGAGTGTTCCTGTGAGTGGAAGACTGCGTTCTGGGCTTCTAGGTTCTTGGCTTATGTTACATAAAAGAATTTAAGGACATGCCATAGGATAGGCAAGGGAGTAAAGAGTTTATTAAGAAACAAGAAAAGTACATGGTCTGAGGCATGGACTGCGGGCATGTTGCAGAGTGAGATATGCACATGGGGCCCCAGGTAAGGCCTTTTTAAAGTCTTTCCTCCTCCCTCTTCATAATGTTGGGGGAGAAGCCTCATCTGTCAGTTCCCAGGGGGCCAATGGTGAGGCCTTTTGAGAGTATTTGGGGCTTTCCTTTGACCCCAAATGGGATTCTTGTTCCAAATGGGATTCTCATGGCCAGGGTCTCATGGCACTCCTCAGGAGGTTTCTGGGCGAGGTCTCACAGCAACGTGATCTGCTGGCCATGTTGTCTGCTGGGTCTTCAGCTGTGACCCAAGTCCGCCCTTTCCCTAGACTCACTCCCAACTCAGAGAGTTTATACCCTTATTCTTAAGGGGGCACACTTCCTGCTGGTGAGGGGGAGTAGGCCCTACCTGACAAGGTGTAAACCCTCTAGCTATTCTACTGTGGTTGAGGGAAGATAGGTCTGACACCCTGGTTGGAACTGAGTGAAATCCCCACATGCCTAATAAGGCATTGATTCTGTAAAAAATAAACTTAGAGAATAAACCATAAGAGTGTGAAAGTTCAGGTGTTCTCAGAGGCTGAATCCTTCCAAAGCTGATGGGAGATAGCATTCTTCCTGCAGTTCTTTTATGCTGTTGGTTAACTCTAGGGAGAGATTGTGCCAGACCTGCTGGGTTTGGTTTGCCATGAAGGTTGTGCCTAGGACAGCTAAGAGAGGTATGAAGAGAGGCACTGTCCTAGACATAAACTCACAAAGACAGTATAGGCAACAAGAAAAACATATGGCAAGCAAAATAAAAGACAGTACTTAGGAGAACCATTCCTTCATCTCTAGTCACGTTCATTAGCAACTTAGAAAATAAATTAAGTTTATCAAGCTAAAATTGTGAATAACTTTAAAAGCATACTGACTGCCAAGTTCTGGAATATATTGTTGTAGTAGTTGTGAGAGGTTCAATTGTTTGCATATAGAAAGGCCAGGACTCAGGAATGATTTTGAGAAGGAAAAATGATTTATTGACGGCTGGCCGAACTCGGGAGCTTTCTGTTTCAAACCTGAGCCCCGAACAAGATTTTTGAGTTCCTTTTATAAAAAAGAGGAAAGGCCAAATGGTCCTTTTGTTTCAGTTCTCAGTTGGCTTGAATTAGCACATATCTTCCACATCATAGGTAAGCTTTTAGCACGGACTTCATACATTCTAGATAAGCTTTTAGCACATTTGGTTTACATTTTCCCTGAATATTTAAAGTTTATAGAGTTTGCATTGATAAACTGTTTCCTGGGACTGGAGTCATTGCCATGGTTACCAAGAGCAGGACTGCAGCCTCTCACCATCCCACACCCACAAGTCACAGACAGCTTAGGTTAAGGGTATCTCCGAAGAGACAAAGAGCCTCACACCCATAGCCCACATCAATATGGGGTAAAAGCTTACAGTTACAAGGCCCTAAAGAGTCCAACTCAATGTTGACTTCTTACCCAAAGTCATTTGCTGTGTGATGAAGCAAGATGGTGCATGATGTCTTTGAGGGTTCAGCCTTCCTCTTTCCTCTTGAGGCCCTATGGGCCCAGTTTCTGATCTCTGCCATAGGCTGACTTAGGGCTCAGCTGCTCTGTTCTCTTCAGCTGCAAACTGTCAGGCACATGGCTCATTGCTCTTCCTGGGCTGCAGGATCAAAGTTTTCTCGTTGTCTGTGGTGTTCTCGCTCTTCCTCTGTGAATCTTTTTCTGTGTTCTTGATTGAGTATCCATTTATATAGCCCACCAAGGGGGTGGGGAGTCAAGCCTGTACACCTTAATGAAATCAGAGCCCTAATCTTGATTTAATCAAGTAAATGTAAAGCCTTTGAATTTAAATCAATCAAAGGGTATCATGCCCAGAGGAACAGACCAGGTTACAAACATAATCAATATCTCATTTTGGAGATATAGATCAGACTGCCACAAACTGCATATTTAATTTTTTATCCCCACCCCCCTTGCGAGATTTTGCATGCTGTCTGCTCTCTGTGTCCATTTGCTGTGCGTCCTTCTTTGTCTGTATTTTTATTTATTCCACCCCCATGGCTTGTTTTTGCTCTCTGCTCTCTGTGTCCATTCATTACATGCTCTTCTGCATTGTTGCTTATCTCCCTTATTTGTTGGGTCACCTTGCTGAGTCACCTCTCCATGGCATTTGCAGGTTGGGCAGCACTCTGTGGCATGTGGATGAGCCTGCCTTCACAAGCAAGGCCTGGGATGTGAGCCCAGGGCCTCCCATATGGTAGATGGGAGCCCAACTGATTGAGCCACAGCCACTTCCCTGCATACTGAACTTTTAACAATTTGAATAGAGCTTGTTTAAGAATTTTCATTTGTTAATTTGATATTACCATCCCAATGTATGAAGATATACACTGAGCAAATAGGCAGACACACACAACTCACTGATGCTACTTATAATTTTCATTCACTTACTAAATAAGTTTAACTGTAAAATAATATTTAAAAGTTTTCTTTGAAGCCTATTTCTAATTAACCTGCATTGTGACCATGTAGTTTTGCACAAGAATTTCATTCTTTTTAAATACTGGCTTATAGCCAAAGTGTTCCCAATGCTTTAAAATACAATTTACAACATTTTCCTTTACTTCAGAACTTAGCTTATTTCCCATTTTGACTTTAACAGACGTTACATGAGCAACACTAATTCCAGTATGTATTCACTGAGGTCTTTGAAGTCTCAGGGAAACTGGTTTCTCTCATGATTTTCTGCTTTTAGGAACCTCAGCCCTCAAGGTGGGAGGCCTGTCACTCCCTAGTCCCTGGAGACAACAGGACTCCATGGGCCCCTGAACTGGAAGAGTAGATGTCCAAGCCTGAGGGTCAAAAATTCCACTAGGCAGCAATCTAGTTCATACCTTGGTAACAGGAGGGAAATGAAGGTTATTCACACCAGTGGAAATACTGGAGACAGGGGTGTCTCAAATTTGCCTTCCCCTGAGCCAGAGAGGGCAAAAGTCCATTACTATAGCAAACATGAGCAAGGGTGTGGCTAGACCTGAAGTAACCATATAGGGAAATTCAGTTTATAACAACCATTACAGTAGTAGGTCTAAGCTAAATCCACCAGTTATAGTAATTTCAGATATTATCCTTCTGCTGCTTTATAATATAAAGGCATCTATATAATGATGTTTAGTTATAATTTCTAGTAAGTTTTTACTTTAGATTTATTTATGCATCAAATTCAATTGCAAGATAGTATTGAAATATAAAGATTCATTTTTATGTTAACTTTTACCATTATTTGGTTTGTAACAGGTGAACCCCAAATCTGATTTATGAGTTCCTAGGCACAAGCAGACTGGCAAAGTTGAAGCAAACACAGAATAGAAAAGAGAATTTTACATACATAGCATAGAGAAATACTTGGCTTTATAATCACCTTGACGGGAAACTCTCAGTGTCTGTCTTTGGTAGAAAACTTGTGCAGCAACCTCCAGCTTTGTTCCTGCAGGAAAATCCTGGGCAGCTGCTAGGTATGGAGCTAAGGGGTCCAGAGAAGCCCTGCCCCTGACAAGACACAAACTGGGGCTGCTCTGGGGGCTGCATCTCATTAGTTACCTCTGGACATGGGGTAAAGCCCTATGAACCTTTGTTATCACTGGAAGGATTAGAGTGTTGACAGGGAGCTAGGAATAGCAAGGGACTTTTTAACCTTAATTGATGACATATGAGGAGGTTCCTTATTCTACAGGGGAGAGGCTTAGTAAATGGCCTAGATCTTGATTCCCCATTCACTGCCCTTACTAGGCACAACTGAGGTTAGGAGATGTCTGGAGTGCAGGCTAGGGCCAAGAATTGGCTCCTAGGTTAATTAAGAAATTAATAGTTACCTGCCACATCAAGGGTCACCCGAGGCCTCCTGGTTGATTGTTCCTGGGTGGTTTCAGGCCATTTCTTCCTCCCCTGGGGCAAGGCCCCTAACAGTCCCCATTGGTGAGGCAGCTTGGGGCCAGGTTCCTGCAGAAACAGAGGCTGGATTCAGGTATCTCTGACATGATGGTGACTTTAACAGTAACAGTTAAAAGGTAAGCTTGCTTCTGGGCCTTATGCCTGCCCTTCCTCATCTGCTTCTCCATGACTCAGTCTTTTTTTTTTTAAAGATTTATTATTTATTTATTTCTCTCCCCCCTCCCTCAATGTTGTCTGCTCTCTGTGGCTCTCTGTATCCATTTGCTGTGTGTTCTTTTATGTCCGTTTGCATTCTTGTCAGTGACACCAGGAATCTGTGTCTCTTTTTGTTGCGTCATCTTGCTGCATCAGCTCTCTCTGTGTGCGGCGCCACTCCTGGGCAGACTGCACTTTTTTTCGTGTGAGGTGGTTCTCCTTGTGGGCCCACTCCTTGTATGTGGGGCTCCCCTAAGTGAGGGACACCCCTGCGTGGCACTGCACTCCTTGTGTGCATTAGCACTGTGCATGGATCAGCTCACCACACAGGTCAGGAGGCCCTGGTTTTGAACCCTGAACCTCCCATGGTGGATGCTCAGTTGAGCCAAATCCAGTTCCTGGGTGACTCAGTCTTGATTGTTGAAAACTGCAAAGGCTGTTTCTAAAAGGAAGTTAATGGAAGTTTGGGGGCCCAGGGAAAGTTTCTGTAGCTTTTGATGGATATCCAAGGCAGACTGGAGCTACTAGGAGGATCTGTCCTCCTCTAGAGTTAGGATCTACAAGACAGTATTTTTATTGCCTCTGACAGCTTGCCTTGAAATAAGGTTGGGTTTTCATCCTGCCTCGGTGTAGCTTCCCTGAACTTATAATTGACTTCCTTATCCTTTAAGGAGACATGGCCACATGATCTCTGGCCCTCAGATCTGTCTGTCCTCTCTTCTCTTACACAGATTTAACTGGAAATCAGGGTCTCATACAGTGACCACTCTCAGCCACACTGCAGCCATGTGCTGTGGCAGGAAAGATTAGCCTCTTCCCTTTTGGACCATCAGTAGCAGGTTGTCCCAATTAGAAGCCACCCATTATCCTAGGGGAGGACAAATGCATTCATCAGTCCTGGTAGCATCCCACTGCTAGACCCAGTTGCATGGATTGCTCACTGAGCCAGCATCCTGGAGGTCAGGAGACCTGCTTGCTGACCCTACATTCCAGGGATCTGGAGCCTTATGTCTCTGGGCATCCCCAGAGCCTTAGAGGTCTTAGGGAAGTCTGGCTCTGGCTCCCAGACTGAAGGACCTAGCCAGACCCTAGGAAAGGGACTGGCTGGGACCTTTCTTTAGCCTACTTTGCAGAGGTCTTAGGAGATAGCCATGATGAGCACGCTCATCTCATGGCCACTCCTATGCTCTGAGTTCTGCAGCTAAACCTGACATTAAAAGGCAAGCAGTTAGGTGCCTGCCTACCACACGGGAGGTCCCAGATTCGGTTCCTCATGCCTCCTAAAGAAGACAAGGAAGACAGTGAGCTGATGTGATGGGCTGTTGTGGTGAGCTGACACAACAAGATGACAATGAGCAGACATAGAGAGCAAAATGCCAGAACAAAACAGTGAGGTGGGGGGGATAAAATAAATCTTAAAAAAAAAAAGGCATGCAGACACTGATCTGTGGCCTACAAGCAAACAGCTTCAGAGGCCCTGGACGTAATGGATTAGAAGGAACTTCAGAGCCTCCCGGGGGCTCAATAAAGAGCAAATCTTTCAGTGTAGGGGGAGAATCTCAGGGTTCACCAAAAAAACAAAAGAGGGCACAGACAGACCTTAATAAAAAGCTTAGACTCACCAGTACTAGCCGGGTGTCAGGGGAGCATTACTTGCCTCTTTGTGTCCTGACTTGACTCACCAAATAATGTTAGTGGAAAGCTCTGGGTTCTGGGCTTCTGGTTCTTGGCTTATGTTGCATTAAAGAAGTCAAGGACATGCCATAGGATAGGCAAGGGAGTGAAGCGTTTATTAGGGGAAAGTGGACTTCGCCCAATGGATAGGGCATCTGCCAACCACTTGGGAGGTCTGCAGTTCAAACCCCGGGCCTCCTTGACCTGTGTGGAGCTTGTTCATGTGCAGTGCTTATGTGTACAAGGAGTGCCCTGCTATTCAGGGGTGTCCCCTGCGTATGGGAGCCCCAGGCGCAAGGAGTGCTCCCCATAAGGAGAGACACCCAGCGCAAAAGAAAGTGCAGCCTGCCCAAGAATGGCGCCGCACACATGGAGAGCTGACAAAAGATGACGCAACAAAAAGAAACACAGATTCCTGGTGCCGCTTATAAGGTTAGAAGCCGTCACAGTAGAACACACAGCAAATGGACAGAGAGAGCAGACAATTGGTGGGGGAGGGGGAGCGGTGGAGAGAAATAAATAAAAAATAAATCTTTTTAAAAAAAGTTTATTAGGAAACAAGAAAATGAGAAAATTACATGGTCTGAGGCATGGACTGCAAGGCATGCTGAAGAGCGAGATGTGCTCGTGGGGCCCCAAGTCAGGCCTTTTTAAAGTCTTTCCTCCTACCCCTTCACGATGTTGGGGGAGAGGCCCCAGCTGTTTGCTGTTCTGATTGGGTGCCCCACCTGTCAGTTTGCAGGGGACCAATGGTGAGGCCTTTTCAGAGAATCGAGGGCTTTCCCTTGACTGCAAATGGGATTCTCACTCCAAATAGGATTCTCATGGCCAGGATCTTGTGGGATCCCTCAGGAGGTTTCTGGGTCTCATGGCTTTGTGGTCTGCTGGCAATGTTGTCTACTGGGTCTTCAGCTGTGACCCAAGTCTTCCCTTTCTATATACTAACCTGTGTCATTCCTATTTTTCCACATCTTCTCCAAAACTTATTTTCTTTCTTTTTTTTTTAAATAATGGCCATTCTCTGCAGTGTGAGATGATATGACATTGTTGTTTTGATTTGCATTTCCCTAGTAGCTAGTGATATTGAGCATTTTATTAATGTGCTTTTGGCCATTTGTATTTCTGATTTGGAGAAATGTCTAATTAAATCTTATGCCTATTTTTAAATTGGATTGTTTACTCTTTTATTGCTGCGTTGAATGATCTCTTTATATGGAATGGAAATCAAATCCTTATCGGATATGTGGTTTTCAAATGTTTTCTCTCATTGAGTGGGCTGCCTTTTCACCTTCTTGGCAAAGTCCTTTGCATCACAACAGTGTTTAAGTTTGAGGATATCCCATTTATCCATGTTATCTTTTGCTGCTTGTGCTTTCAATGTAAGGTTTAAGAATGCACCACCAACTACCAGGTCTTAAAGATGGTTCTTGCTTTTATATTTAGGTCTTTGATCCATTTTGAGTTAATTTTTGTATAGGGTGTGAGATAGGGGTCCTCTTTCCTTCTTTTGGCTATAGCTAGCCAATTCTTCCAGCACCATTTGTGAATAGACTGGTCTTACCCAGCTGGGTGGGTTTAACAGACTTGTCAAAAATCACTTGACCATAGATGTGAGGGTTTGTTTCTGAATCATTAATTTGGCTCCATTAGCCTATGTGTCTATCTTTATGCCAGTACCATGCTGTTGTTGTTGTTTTTTTAACTATTTTAGCTAGGTAATATGATTTAAAGTCCAGAAGTGAATGTCTTCCAACTTTGCTTTTCTCTTTTAAGATGATTCTGGCTATTCAGGGTCCCTTAACCTTCCAAATAAATATGACAATTGTGTTTTCCATTTGTTTTAAAAATGCTGGTGGAATTTCTCCAGGATTGCATTGAATTTGGGTAAGATTGACATCTTACTGATATTTAGTCTTCCAGTCCATGAGCATGGAATGTTCTTCCAATTATTTAGAACTTAAAAAAAATTTTTTTTAGTAATGAGTTGTGGTTTTCTGAATACAAGTGCTTTGCATCTTTGGTTAAGTTTATTCCTAAGTATCTGACTCTTATAGTTCCTATTGTAAATGGAATTTTTCTCCTGACTTCCACCTCAGATTGCGCATTACTAGTGTATAGAAACAGCAGTGATTTTTGCATAATGATCTTGTATCCTGACACACTACTGAAATTGTTTATTAGTTCTAGCAGCTTTGTTGTACATTTTTCAGGACTTTCTAAGTATAGGAGCATATCACCTGTGAATAGTGAAAGTTTAATTTCTTCCTTTCTGATTTGGATGTCTTTTATTTCTTTTTCTTGCCTGATTGCTTTAGCTAGAACTTCTAGCACTCTATATTGAACAATAGTGGTGACAGTGGGTATTCTTGTCTTGTCCCTAATCTCAGTGGGAAAATTTTCAATCTTTTACCACTGAATACAATGTTAGCTGTGGGTTTTTCATATATGGCCTTTCCCATGTTGAAAAAGTTTCCTTCAATTCACTTTTTTGCTAATTTTTGATTGGGCTTTATATTAGTTTGCTTGGGTCACTGTAACACAGTACCACAAACTTGGTGGCTTAAGATATTAGAAATTTATTCTCTCATAGTTCTGGAAACTAGAAGTCTGAAATCAAGATGTTGGCAGAGCCATACTTTATTTGTTAGTAGTCACAAAAGTTTTATAGTAGAATATCAGTAAGTACACTCTAATCCATATTTTATTCCTCCATTCTGTGGGCCCTGTGATGGTAATGTCCACTCCACCTCTATATTGAGAGAGGGCTTAGATTCCACATGGATGATGGATGCAATTCTCCTGTTTGCAGTTGTAGGCACTTTCAGTTCCCTGGTGTGGTGATTGACCATCTTCACCTCCCTGTTAGCTGACTTGGGTAAGTACAATGAACCAGAGAGTAGGAGTTGCAACTCTGCTGAGGTTCAGGGCCCAGCTGGCACATGGACAGTCCAGAGATTCAAGTCTCCTGAGTGTACACCAATGCTAGCACCAAGCAAAGGTTCATTAAAAGTGCAAAAGAGGCATGTGTAGAAAGGTCACATCTGAGTCCAACTCCATCACACAGAGACACAAATTCCAAAATAGGGCCCACTGATATGGTACTGAGCTCTAGAGCTATCTGCTATGGCCATATCCCTGTGGGCCTCTGTAGTCCTCAGGAGAACTGGGGTTGTATCCACTTTGGCTGTTTCTGGGGTCTTCCTGAGTAGTGCATAAGCATGACCCCTCTGATGATCTCCTGACTCTTTCTTGAAGACTCTCAGCCATATAAACCCATTTGTCTTTGCCATTTCCCCTTTTTATTCAAGGTGAAAAATCAGTTTTTAACACATGATCCTACATGTGGGCTGAGATATTCTGCTGGTCTGAGTTGACCCTTTTATTCATGGTCTTTTTCTATTTATATCACCAGCTGGTGCTTGGGAGTAATCCCTTGGCACCAGGGAGGCTCATCCCCGGGAGTCATATCCCACACTGGGGGGAAGGTAATGCATTTACATGCTGAGTTTGGCTTAGAGAGTGGCCACATTTGAGCAACATGGAGGCTCTCAGGAGGTAACTCTTAGGCACCCTGCAGCTCTAGGCCTAGTTCATATTTCAGGCACACAGACTAATAAGCATAGTCATCAGTATCAAGGGCTCATTGTTGGAAAATCCTTCTTTGTTGGTCTCTGCCGTTGCACTTGGGGGATGGTTGCTATTCCACTGGGGAATGTGGTAGAGCTCCCCTGGCTAGGAACTCAGCAAAACTCCCTCAATTGTTGTTTGTAACTGTTCTCCAAACATTTTTATGTCCCCTATATACATGCCCTGGAGAACTCCCTCCCAATCACGTGCCCCCTCATCCATATCACCCCATACCAATGTTCCTCCCCTGCCATAGTCGAACCTCTCTGTGCTCCAAAACTTCTTCAAAAATGAAGCCTAATATATTGCCAAATTCAATTAATAGGAAAATGAAATATAGTGATGGGTTTAAAGATTAGAATTACACATACTAATTTATAAATACTAAGATAAAATAAAAATAAATTGTTGTAATAATAAAAATGAACAACATTATAAAGATTTATTTTTAATATTTTGCCTTTCATCACTGTAATAGGTGTTGCCCTATATGTTCAGTGTCAAGGCACTTTCTTTCCTTTCTTCCTCAGTGTCTGCATCCATTCCTTAAAAAAATTTTTTTTCCAATTTTTAATTTTGTCTTCGAAAAAGTTTTAGATCACAGTAATTCACATTTACAATATAGGGGACTCCCATATATCCAATATCAAACCCTTTCCCCCTTCCCCAGCAATGATCTTTTTACCTGTTCCTGTTACATTTGCTGCAGCTGATGTACAGATTTTGAAACATAGCTTTCTTACATGGTTCCATTTTGGTTTACATTATGGTTTATATTTTAGACTACAATTTTCTAAATTTTTAGTTTCCTGATGTTTTATATTATGGGTTACATTTTGGCTCTAGACTTGTATACATTTTTGGTGTACATTAACATGTCCTATTTCCATTGTTACATGATCTTGTGGAGCACTTCCATTGCCCCCCGGTTGCCCTGCTTCCATCTATTCTTTACCTCTCTCCCCCTCCCCTTGGGGCCCACAGTGACAATCAATCTTCACTACTTGAGGGACCAGATTTACAGATACTTGCAACAATGCTGAGGGCTTGACACACTAGACTGCCGTAACCCATTGGGAGCCACCGATTCTCTTGAGGGACACAATTCTGTTTGAGAACATCAGGTCTTCCCAGGACATGGGTACACCTTCACACTCATTGTATGGTCTCCACCCAATGATTTAATACTCTATGACAAACTGAGCACTCACACACTCCCTAGCAGCCTGCCACTTAAGCACCTTAAACATGTAATCCTTTCTTATTATATTTTGAAAGAGTTTTCTCAACCTTATATTTTCAACCATATACCTGAGATTCTCCCATATTCAACTGTTCCTCCCGGTGCTCCCCCCAATTCCTTGGGCCATCTGACCCATCCTCCCAACCCTAGTCCCCCTCAAGCCTGAAAATCTCCACCCAATGATATCCATATGCCTCTATCTTATCTCTTCCCTGTGCAAATATTTACCTCCAGCTTATCATACTTCACCCATGCAGATGTCAGTGTGCAACCTTCCTCTCCCCCGTGCAAAGTTCCTTTAAGCCTATCTTTCAGTCTCTAGTTCTCTGAGACAGCTTTGTTTGCTTGTTTCATATCAGAGAGGTCATGTAGTATTTGTCCTTTAATGTCTGGCTTGCTTCAGTCAACATAAGATCCTCAAGATTCATTCATGTTATCACATGTGATTGTACTGTATTCCTTCTTATAGCTGAGTAATATTCCATTGTATGTATATACCACATTTTATTTATCCATTCTTCTGTTAATGGGCATTTGGGTTGATTCCAACTTTTGGTAATAGTGAATAATGCTGCTATGAACATTGGTGTGCATATATTGGTTTGTGTCCTTATTTTCAGTTCCTCTGGGTATATACCCAGCAATGAAATTGCTGGGTCATATGGCAAATATAGCTAACTTTTTGAGAAACTGCCAAACTGTCATCCAGAATGACTGGATCCTTCTGCATTCCCACCAGCAGTGGATGAGTGTTTCCATTCCTTCATATCCTCTCCAGCACTTGTAGTCTTCTGTTTTTATTGATAGCTGCCAGTCTTATGGGAGTAAGATTGTATCTCATTGTAGTTTTGATTTGCTTTTCCCTAATGGCTAGTGATTTTGAGCATTTTTTCATGTGCTTTTTAGCCATTTATATTTCTTCTTTGGAGAAGCATCTGTACAGGTCTTTTGCCCATTTTAAAAATGGGTTGTTTGTCTTTTTATTTTCAAGATATAGGAGTTCTTTATATATGCAGGATATAAGTCTCCTATCAGATATATGATTACCAAATATTTTTTCCCATTGGGTAGGCTCTCTTTTCACTTTCTTGACAAATTCCTTTGAGGTGCAAAAGGCTTTAATTTTGAGGAAGTCCCATTTATCTATTTGTTCTTTCGCTGCTCATGCTTTTGGTGTGAAGTTCATGAAGACATTTCCTATTACAAAGTCCTGTAGATGCTTCCCTACATTATTTTCTAAGGCCTTTATGGTCTTGCCTCTTATATTTAGGTCTTTGATCCATTTTGAGTTAATTTTTGTATGAGGTGTGAGATGGTAATCCTCTTTCCTTCTTCTGCATATAGATATCCAATTCTCTAGGCACCATTTGTTGCAGAGGCCATTCTCTCCCAGTTGAGTGGGTTTGATGGCCTTGTCGAACATCAGATGACTGTATATATGAGGATCTATATCAGAACTCTCGATTTGGTTCCATTGGTCAGTGTGTCTATTCTTATGCCAATACTATGCCATTTTCATACTGTAGCTTTGAAATATGTTTTGAAGTCAGGTAGTGTGATTCCTTCTATTTCATTTTTCTTTTTTGATATATTTTTGGCTATTTGGGGCCTCTTTCCTTTCCAAATAAATTTCATAGTTAGTTTTTCTAGTTCATTAAAAAATGTTGTGTTGATTTTTATTGGGATTGCATTGAATCTGTAGATCAGATTTGGTAGGATAGACATCTTAATAATATTTAGTCTTCCTATCCATGAGCAGGGAATATTTTTCCATTTATTTAGGTCTTCTTTGATTTCCTTGAACAGTGTTGTGTACTTTCTGTGTATAAGTCTTTTACATCTTTAGTAAAATTTATTCCTAGGTATTTGATTTTTTAAATTATTGTAAATGGTATTTGGTTCTTGATTTCCTCCTCAGATTGCTTATCATCAGTGTACAGAAATGCTACTGATTTTGTGGATTGATTTTATCATCTGTGACTTTACTGAACTCATTTATAAGTTCTAGAAGCTTTGTTGTAGATTTCTTAGGGCTTTCTATGTATAGGATCATGTCATCAGCAAATAGTGAAATTTTGACTTCTTCCTTTCCTATTTGGATCACTTTTATTTCTGGTTCTTGACTCAGTGCTTGAGCAAGTACTTCTAACACAATGTTAAATAGAAGGGGTGAGAGTGGGCATCCTTGCCTTGTTCCTGATCTTAGAGGGAAAGATTTTAGGATTTCACCATTGTAAATGATATTAGCTGTGGGTTTTTCATATATACCCTTTATTGTTTTCAGAAAGTTTACTCCTATTCCTATCTTTTGCAGTGTTTTTGTTGAGAAAGAGTGCTGTATTTTATTGAATCCTTTTCCTGCATTTATAGATACAATCATGTGTTGTTTTTCCTTCAATCTGTTTATGTGGTGTATTACATTAATTGATTTTCTTATGTTGAACCATCCTTGCATACCTGGAATGAAACCCACTTGGTCATGGTGTAGAATTCATTTAATGTGTTGTTGAATGTGATTAGCAAGTATTTTGTTGAGGATTTTTGCAGCTAGGTTTATTAGAGAGATTGGTCTATAATTTTCCTTTCTTGTGATGGGAAATGTTGGCATCATAAAATGAGTTAGGCAATGTTCCTTCTATTTCAATTTTTTGGAAAAGTTTAAGCTAGATTGATGTTACTTCTTTCCAGAATGTTTGGTAGAATTCACCTGTGAAACTATCTGGCCCAGGGCTCTTCTTAGTTGGGAGTTTTTTAATGACTGATTCTAGCTCTTTACTTGTGATTGGTTTGTTGAGATCATCAATTTCTTCTTTCATCAATGTAGACTGCTTATGTGTTTCTAGGAATGTGTTCATTTCTTCTAAATTGTCTTTCTTGTTGGAATATAGTTTTCAAAATATCCTCTTATGATAGTTTTTATTTCAGTGGGATCAGTGGTGATATCCCCTTTCTCAGTTCTTATTTTGTGTATTTGCCTTTTCTCTCTTTTTTCTTTGTTAGTCTAGCAAAGGGTTTGTCAATTTTATTGATTTCTCAAAGAACCAGCTCTTTGTTTTGTTTATTTTTTCAAGTGCTTTCTTATTTTCTATTTCATTTAGTTCTGCTCTGATCTTTGATATTTCTTTCTTTCTTCTTTCTTTGGGGTTAGTTTGTTGTTTTTTCTACTAATTTCTCCAATTGTACAGTTAGTTCTTCAATTTTAGCTCTTTCTTCTTTTTTGAGGTATGAATTTATGGCTATGACTTTCCCTTGCAGGACAGCTTTTGCTGCATCCCATATGTTTTGATATGTTGTGTTATCATTTTCATTAGTTTCAAGGTAGTTATTGATTTCTGTTGAGATTTCTTCCTCAACCCACTGTTTTCCTAAGAGTTTGTTGCTTAACTTCCACATCTTGGTGCCAAATCTGGGTCTCTGGCCCTTGCAGATTTCCAGCTTCATTCCACTGTGCTCAGAGAAATTGTTTTGTATGATTTCAATCTTTCTGAATTCATTGAGACTTTCTCTGTGGCCTAGCATGTGGTCTATCTTGGAGAATGATCCATGTGCACTTGAGAAGAATGTATATCCTGCTCTATTTGGGTGAAATGTTCTGTATATGTCTATGATATCCAGATCCTCTAATATATTGTTCAAAGCCTTTGTTTCTTTATCAATTCTCTTTTGAGATGTTCTGTCCAATGGTGACAGTGGTGTGTTAAAGTTCCCCACTATAATTGTCAAGGCATATATTCCTTCTCTTAGTTTTTGCAGTGTTTGCCTAACATATGTGGAGGTGCCCTTGTTAGGGGCATAAATATTTATGATTGTTCTATTTTTTTGAATGATTATACCTTTCACTAATATATAGTGTCCATCTTTGTCTCTCACACAAGTTTTGTGTCTATTTTGGGGAAGTAGACTTGGCTCAACGGATAGAGCATTCACCTACCACATGGGAGGTCTGCAGTTCATAGCCAGGACCTCCTTGACACATGTGGAGCTGGCCCACGTGCAGTGCTGATGCATGCAAAGAGTGCCGTGCCACACAGGGGTGTCCCCTACATAGTGAAGCCCCATGTGCAAGGAGTGTGCCCAGAATGAAAGAAAGTGCAATCTGCCCAGGAGTGGTGCCACACACATGAAGAGCTGATGCAGCAAGATGATGCAACAAAAAGAGACACAGATTCCCAGGCTGCTGACAAGAATAGAAGCAGACACAGAAGAACACACAGCAAATGGACACAGAGAACAAACAAGGGGGGGGGGGTGAAGGGAGAGAAAAAAAGTCTATTTTGTCTGATATTAATATAGCTACTCCTGCCCTTTTTTGGTTATTGTTTGCCTGTAAGATTATTTTCCAGCCATTCACTTTCAATCTCCTTGTGTCCCGGGATCTAAGATGTGTTTCTGTAGACAGCATATAGATGGGTCATATTTCCTTATCTAATCTTCCAATCTGTGTCCCTTAACAGGTGAGTTTAATCCATTGACATTCAGAGTTATTACTTTCAGGGAATTACTTATGTCAGCCATACTTTCTTTGGATTTGTGTTTGTCATATATTGCTTGATTTTTAAAAAATCTCTTTTCATTGTTTTAGTTCTTACACTCTCCTCCAACTCTGTCTCTCCTGTTTTTTCTTTCCTCCTGCAGAACTCCCTTTAGTATTTCTTGAAGGGCAGGTTTCTTATTGACATACTCTCTCAGTTTCTGTTTATCTGTGAATATTTTGAACTCTCCATCACTTTTGAATGCTAGCTTTGCTGGATAGAGTATTCTTGGTTGGAAATTCTTTTCTTTCAGTACCTTGACTGTGTCATACCACTGCCTTCTTGCCTCCAAGGTTTCAGATGAGAAGTCAGCACTTAATCTTATGGAGTCTCCTTTGTAAGTAATGGTTCTCTTTTCTCTTGCTGCTTTTAGTATTTTCTCTTTGTCTTGTGCATTGGATAGTTTGACAAGTATATGTCTTGGGCTGGGCCTGTTGGGATTTATGCTATGTGGGTTGTGTTGTGCTTCCTGGACATGTACATGCATCTCCCTCAGTAGGTTTGGGAAGTTTTCAGCTCTTATTTCCTCCAATACCCCTTCTATCCCCTTTCCCTTCTCTTTTCCTTCTGGGATGCCTATAATGCATATGTTTGCATGTTTTGCATTGTCATTCAGGTCCCTAAGTCCCTGCTCAATTTTTTCTATCTTTTTATTGATCAATTCTACTATCTGTTTGATTTCAGATATACTGTCTTCCAAATCACTAATTCTTTCCTCTGCCTCTTCAAATCTGCTCTTATTTGCTGAGAGTGTATTTTTGATTTCTTGCATTTTGCTGTTCATCCCCATCATATCCGTTATCTTTCTGTGCATGATTACAATTTCTTCTGTATGCCCACCAAGTGTTTTCTTAATATCCTATTCTCTTCCTTCATTTCATTAAGTTGGTCTATGCTACATGTTTTGAGGGCTTTAATTAGTTGTTTGGTGTTCCACTCCTCTTTCTGGTTTTTAGTTTGTTCATTGGATTGGGTCATGTTTTCCTGATTTTTAGTGTGGTTTGTAGTTTTTTGTTGTTGTCTGGTCATCATTTTGATGGGTTTATTCAGTTAATTAGTTTTTTGTGTGTGTTGGGATTCAATTTGTTGTTGTTTTTTTTTTGTGTGTTAAGTCTTCCCTTTGTCACTTTGTTCTTCTTATTCTATTTCCTTGTTGTTGGCTAAGTTCCCTTGAAAGAAAATATTAGGGACAGAGACAGCAAAAGGGGTAAGAAAAGAAAAATATAATAGTAGTATTGATAGTGGATGTTAGTAGAAGAACAATATGAGATCCTGAGGAAGCACTAATTTTGTGTAGTCTCTCCTAATCGACATCCAGATGCCTCCTTCAGGATCATGTCACCACTCTGCTGATCCTGGGGTCCATGTGGGTCTTTCTTGGAGAGCTGTGTGAGTGGTTTTTAGTCAGCTGGCAGGACCTTGGTGGGCCCTGCATCTAGCTCGCACATGCACTCCTGGGACTGCAGGGGGACTGCAGGGTAGGGTCCCTGCTTCTAGCGGTCTGGCTCACTGTAAATAGTAAAGTCCCCCTGCTGGCCCTGAGGACAGGCATTAACCATCTGCCAGTGAATCCCCACCATACTTTCTATGAAGACCATAGAGGAGGATCTCTCCTTGCCTCTCTTTAGCTTTGGTGGTTGCCTGGTGATCCTTGGCTTGTACCTGTATCACTTGAGTCTCTGCTTCTGTCATCATGTCTTCTTCCTTGTGTGTGTCTCCTCAGTATCTCCCTATCCTTATAAGGATATCAGCGACATGATTCAAGGCCCCCTCTAATCCAGTACGATCTGATCTTAATTTGCATCTTCATTATATCTGCAAAGACTTGATTTCCAAATAAGGTCAGGTTCACAGGTACTGGTGCTAGGATTTGAACATATTTGGGGGGACATAATTCAACCCATTACTGGATTTTGAGTTTTATTACATTTGAGTCTAAGTTGTAAAGAGCATACCCTGTCATTTTTATTAAGTTTTAAAAACAGCTTTTTAAAAACATAACTCACATAAATGAGATTCACCTATTTAAAATGTACATTCAATATCTTTTAGTATTTTCTGAGCCTTGTGCAGCCACAATTAATTTTAGACCATTTTCATCACCCCACAAAAGAAATCTGCACCCCTTAGACATGACCGCACAATCCACCACAACCCTACCCCTAGGCAGCCACTAATTTGCTTTCTGTTTCTACAGATTTGCTTATTCTGCACATTTCCTATAAATGGGATGGTCTTTTATGTCTGGCTTTCACTTAGCATAACATTTTCAAGGTTCATCCATGTTGCAGCGTGGATCATCACTTCATTCCTTTTCATGCTGAATAATATTCCATTGTGTGCATGTGTCACATTTTATTTATCCATTCATTAGTTGGTGGACATTTCGGTGGTTTCCCTTTTTTGGCTATTATGAAAAATTCTTCCGTGAATGTTCAAGTACCAGTGTTTTTTTGTGGATAAACATTTTCATTTCTCTTGGGTATATACCTAAGAGTGGAATTGCTGGGTCATAGAGCTACTCCGTGTTGGGCCTTTTGAGTAACTGTCAGACTGTTTTCCAAAGTGGCTGCACCATTTTACATTCCCACCAGCAGTGCATGAAGGGTTCTGAATTCTTTACACACCAACACTTGTTGTTATCTATGTTTTTGATTGTAGTCATTCTAGTGAGTATAAAGCAGTATCTCACTCAGTTATAAAAGGTCTTTTGAAGAGCATGTTTTTTTTTTCCTCTTAATTTTGAAGAAGTCCAATTTATTGATTTTCTTTACAGGCTGTGTTTTTGTGGTGCATTTAGGAAACCTTTGAGAAACCCAAGTTCCCTAAAATGTACTCATATTCTTCATAACATTAGCTCTCAAATTTATAATTCTGATCCACTTTGAGTAATTTTTGTGTAAGATTCAGGGAGATAAGTGTTGAGGTTCATTGTTTTGCCTATAGCACTCCAGTTGTACCAGCACCATTTGTTGAAAAGATTCTTTTTTTCCCCAGTGAATTGTCTTGACACTTAGGTGAAAAATTTTTAAGCAGCTTTAGTCTAGGGCTAATTTTGCCCCAGTCCTGAGGCAATACTCAAATGAATCCTCTGTCTATTCCCCTTTATGTTACAGTTCTACCATGGAGAATCCTCATCTCTCCATTCAGAGGCTGCTGGTCTTGGCCTGGGCTCCCTGCTTCCTGCTCTGGAATTCTCTCCAGGTGTTAATCTGGGCAATTGCAGAGCCTCCTTCGTGCATTTTCCTTCTCTCAGGGAGCAAGCACTGTCCTGCACTGTTGTTCTGTTGTCCAATGTCTGAAACCATTGCTTCACACCTTTTACTTTCTGTTTGTTTAAGGGAAGAGAGTAAATTGGGTCATTATTGCTACAGAATCATGGCATGAAGCAGAATTACTGTTAGTATTATTGGTCCAGTCTTTGATCCACTAGGCTGGTTTGCAAAGTGCCCATCACACACACATACACAGACACAATACCTGTCACCTCCTGTCTTCTGTAAACTCGCTTTTTTATAGTAAAAGTATAGGTCATTCATCAGTCATGTGGGTTACGATGGGGCAAAACAGGAAGTGGGGGCGGGAAATCCTCCCTTACTTGTATGAATGAACTTCTTGGTTGTATTCCCTCCCTCCCTCTCTTCCTTCATTCTAAGATGACAACCTGGAGTTAATTTCCCTGGGTTGCATTTGGGCTGTTTTGCTTTCTACCTTTATGACTTTGAGAAATTTAACTTTTCTCAGCCCTAGTTTCCTCACCTGTTAAATAGGGATATGGAGATAGTTGTGAGGATTGAATGAAACACTCTACGTAAAGGGCTTAGCACAATGTCTGGCACAGAGAAATTCTGCTAATTCTGATGCTCATTTCTCAGTGAGTGCTCACCTCCTTCAAGGTATCATTGGCATTTGTTCTGGCTGATCATTTCTTCTTTCTTGAAAATTTTCTTCACTTGGTTTAAGTTTAAAACTGTTATTTCTCCTCTAACCTCACTGCCTTCTCACTGAGAATTCTTTATATCTTTGGAACATAACATTCTTCAATCTGATCCAGTTTCATGGCTTTAAATACTGTCACTAAACTTATTGCTTCCAAATTATATTCCTAGTATGGACCTTGACTTTAAAATATCTGTATCTGCATCTACATCTGTATCTATATACTCACCTTCTTTACAAGAATGTTTTGCTGATGTTTGCCTTTGGCTCCAGATCCATTTCCTGTCCTTCTCCTATTCCACTCTGTGCTACAGAGGCTGGAGATGGAGGTGTGGTCCCTGCAGAGTGCATTTCATAGGCTCCTGTGTCAGGTGGCTTCTGGCTGAGGTTGACTCATGGGAGAGACTGGTGGGAAGTTGGAGAGCAGAAGGCAGGGAAAGCCATGGTATTTCTAGCTTCCTTCTCTTGGCCCAGGGTGGTGTCTTGACAATGTCTCCAATCCACCAGCAAGTCCTGTCAGCTTGACTTTTTGAACATACTGAGAGTTTACTATTGGCTCCGCTTCCACTGCCATCACCACCCTGATCCAAGTCATCATTGATCCTTGCTTGGATAGTTGCAGTAACTTTCTATCTAGTCTCCCTGCTTCCATATTTGACCCCAGTGACCCCAGTGATCCTTCTAAACTGTAAGTCAGATTATATTGCCCTTCTACTGAAACACCGACTTCTCATCTTGGTTGGAGGAAAAGGCAAAATCTTTACCATCACCTACATTTTGCCCCAAGACAACAAACTACCTCCAGGACCTTATCTTCTACCACGCTTGACCTTATGTGCTCTGTTCCAGTCACAGTGGTGTCATTGCTCTTGCTAAAACCTACCAGGAAAATTTCTGCCTCAGGACCCATATTAGTCAGTCAAAGGGGTGCTGATGCAGAATACCAGAAATTGGTTGCTTTTTATAAAAGGTATTTATTTGGGGTAGGAGCTTACAGTTACCAGGCAATAAAGCATAAGTTAGTTCCCTCACCAAAGTCTATATTCATGTGTTGGAGAAAGGTGGCTGCTGATGGCTGTGAAAGGTGGCTGCTGATGGCTGTGAGGGTTCAGACTTCCTCGGTTTTTCCTTTTCAGGATTTTGCTTCTCTCTGAATTCAAGGTTCTTTCCTTCCCAGGGCTTGCTTCTTCCTGGGCTCTGGGTTCCTCTCTTCCTGGGGCTGGCTTCTCTTTCCTCTGTGAGCTTACTTCCTGGGGCTCCAGCTTAAGGCTTCAGCATCAAAATCCAACATCAAAAACCGTCAACTCTGTCCTTTGCCATGCCTTTTATCTGTGCAAACCCACCCACCAAGGGGTGGGTGTTGCCGCCTTTCTCCACCCCTCCTCCCCTTCCAGCTCCCGCCATCCTTCCCGCCAGTCCCGCCCATATTGCCAACCCACAATCTGCCCTCTTCCCCAGTAACTGCTTACCTCAGGTCTATCCATCAGCTTCAGCCTGTCCACAGCCGCCCCTTAGCCAACCCTCCCTTCATCACGCCCCTCCCTCTACCCAACCCTATATAGCTAAGTGTGCTTCCGTAATAAAGCAGACCTGTTCTTGCGCTCAAGCGGTCTCCGTGGTTTTTCCCCAACCGCGCGTCCCCCATGCCTGGAGAACCGGTGCTCCCTCTTGGGGCACCCCCCGCCGGTGGTTCGGTGGTTCGGCAGGAGCAAGCCCCCCCGACTCTTGGGCCTGAGCGAGGACGAAACCCTCTCGCTCGGCTACAGGTGGGGACTCAATGCCCTAATGACATGTCCCAATTAAAGCCCTAATCATAACTCAATCATTCCCAGGTACAGACCAGATTACAAACATAATCCAATATCTGTTTTTGGAATTCATATAACTATATCAAACCGCTACAGGACCTTTGCATTTGCTATTCTCTCACCTGGAATATTCTCTGCTCATTATCAACATGGCTCTCAGTCATGTCTTTCCTGTCTGTGAATGGATGTCACTTAACCAGAAGTCCTTCTCTGAGCACAGAATATATAACCTGGCAGTTTCCTTCACTTATCTTTTTACTCTGTTTTATTGTTCTTCATAGCACTTACTGGTAGCAGAATGCTCTGGGTTCTGGGCTTCTAGGCTCTTGGCTGTGTTGCATAAAAGAATTTAAGGACATGCCATATGGTAGTCAAGGGAGTAAAGAGTTTATTAAGAAACAAGAAAACAAGAAATAAGTACACAACTTGAAACATGGCTTGTGGGGATGTGACCAGCCCCAAGTTGGGCCTTTTTAAAGTCTTTCCTTCTCCCCTTTCCTAATGCTGGGGAGGGTCCCTGGCTGCTTGCTGTTCTGATCGTTGGTCTCACCTGTTAGCACTCAGGGGGTCAATGGGGAGGCCTGTTATTTGGAGGTATTCATGGCTTGAAAGAGTTCCAAATTGGACTTGGTTGTCAGGGTCTCTTCCCAGTTTTCCTGGCTTTGTTTGCCATAGCAGGCAGGTTGCAGGCAGGGTCTCACAGCCTTGTTCTCTGCTGGGTCCCAGCTATTTTCCCTTTCCCTTTACCAACCTGCCTCAAGTCCCCCCCTCAAAGAGTTTACAGTCTAATTCTTAGCCATCTCATATGTTATATAGTTATTTGCTCATGGTGTGTCTTCTCCCATTAGTGTATAAGATTCAGAGGAAAAGGGGCTTTGTTTGGTTGGCTGCTATATCCCCAGTGTCTTAATAATTACTGGCACTTAGTAGGTGCTCAGTAAAATTTTTGTTCAATGAAATGTTTAATAAATAACATGCATATACTAAAACTACTCCATTTCTTCCTTTCTGTTTTCATCAAAACTTTAATAATAATGAAAATAATACTATGAATTACAGACTTGCTTTGTGTCAGGCAAAATGCTAAGCGGTTTAGATGGAGTAAACTATTTTCATTTCTAGAGCAGGAACAACATGTGCTAGGCATAGAGTGCGCCAGAACTACAGGACAACCTGGGGCAGAGCGGAGGCAGCCCCCTAAGCGCCCGGGTTGGTGTGGCGTGGGGCAGCCAGGCTCGCCCCTCTCCCACGACTCTGCAGGGTCCCTGCCCGCCTAGCTTGGGGCCACTAGAATTTAGCTCCTGCCCCGCAGGGAGGCTGAGGCGGAGCTCACGGCGCATGCTCCATCCAGGCCGCTGGAAGCGCGGAAGCGGCTGCACTCAGCGGGGGCGGAGTCCCCTGACACTTCCCTACCGCCCGCTGCTCTGATTGGCGGCTGCAGTAGCCTGGGCGGGTCCACGCCTAAAGGCGTGGGGGGCTCGTCACCCCCTCCAAGGCTTGACTCTGCTCTCCGACCCTGCTGCTGCCACTGCAGCTTTGTACAGCGGCCGAGTAGGTCGGCTCCGAGGTGAGTGCGCCCCGGCCTCGCCTGCAGGCGCGGAGGCGGCGTGGGAGGCCGCGCCCCGCCGCCGGGGGACCTCCTGGGGGCGCGCGTGGTCCCAGGGTGCTCACCCTCCGCGCACCTGAGCCTCCGCTGGCCGCGGGACCCTCCGCTGTAGGACCCCGAGCGTCCTGCCTGGCGTCCCCAGCACCCAGAAGGCGAGGCTCTGCAGTTGCCCGCCCTTCTTCGCGCGGTCTTGGTTTCCCTGTGCAGCCCGAGCCCCCAGAATGGGGCGCGCCAGGATCCCTCATTTCCAGCTGCTCTTCGTTCTCCTTCTTCCTTCTTGCTATTAGGTCCCGCAGATACGCTGCTGACCTCTCCAACTGTTAGCCAAGGCGTGATTCAGAGCAGACTTTAGCCTCAGTCCTGGTTACAATCCTGGCGATACTGCTGTTTCATCAGGTGGCACTTTACTCCCGGCTCTTAACTGGGTAAACCTCAGTTTGCTGAAAAATAGGTTTAACGGTACTGCATAGATTTGGTGGAATAATTGACATAATGCGTTGGAAGCGCTGCCTGCGGTGGTGGTTCTGCGTAGCAGGAGTTTAAATGGGAGCCATAATAATTCAGTATGATTATGATTATTATAAAGATAAACAACAAACTGCTGTTGGCCGTTTTCTTTAGCCACTCCCACCCCATTTTTCAGAACCTGTATTGTCCATCTAACGGTGCATAAAGTTCCGTCACACACTGGCTCTGCCCTCTGGGGCTGCGGTAAAATGATAGCAGGCATGCACTTAATAGGATTGTTACAATATAGAAGGAATTGGGTAAAGATGTTGAGAGCCCAGAAAAAGACAGAGTGGAGCCTGTGGGTGAAAGAATCCAAACTTACCTGGAGGAGGCTTCTTTCTCGTTGCTTGACTAATAGACTAATATGTGGAGAAATGTGCTCAGTAGTGTGTTGGAAGACAAAATGAACTTGGTGATATTTCCAGTTTAGTAGTTTCAGCTGTTGAAATGTTGTAGAGAAGTGGGGTGTGCGCGGTATTGAAAGTCAGGACACAAGAACTCTGAGAAGGAAGTTGGTTTATTTCGACCAGGCGGACTCGGTGGACTCTTGTCCTAAAAATAACCGAGCCCCAAATAGCATTTTTCAGTCTCTTTTATATAGAGGAAATAGGATTAGGGAGACAAACGGTGAGTGTATGCAAACAGACTTTTTGTTAGTTTCTTCAGTGTTTTATCTGAGTATCAGATAGGTTATTTCCTCCAGGTAAGTTTGATTTAACACATATTCCCCACATTCCAAGCCAGCTTGGATTTAGCATATCTTCCACCTTCCGTCTGGATGCAACCTTGAATACACATTCAGTCTTACACTCTTTCTGAACATTCAAAGACTGTAGGGCCTATATTACTTATTTGGACTTTTAGGGACTAGGTACACTTGGAAACAATTTTGAATTTATGTACAGGTTATATCATATTCCCCCACTTTGAGGCCAAACTTAAGTTATTAAGCTTCGGCATCACTATTGTCTGAGTCCCTCTGGACTGGCTGGTATGTATATAGAGCCATGAGATGGGCAGCTCTCTGCCTTTTTACTACACTATTTATTAGGGTGCTCATTCTGTTTGTGATGAAAGGGAGGAGGCAAGGAAGGATGGTGCATGCTCCTATGAAGAAGGCAACTATCCCCAGTAGAAGCTTGGAATTGTTTACTATTGATTGCCAGCTTCCAAAGGGATTATTTAAATTCCAACCATTCCAGGTTTGCACTGGGACATGAGCAATTTTTACCATTTTGCTTGTAATTTCATCAATAACCTTTCCAGTATTATCTAATTCAGGCAGCAGTTAGAGAGATTGAATTTTCCACAAACTCCCCTTCAGCTGCCAAGAGATAGTCTAGGGCAAGATGGTTTTGATAGATAGCATTTCTGAATTTAGTTTGCTGTTGGGCTAGTAAGTTTAGTGCATGGGCAGTTTCATTAGTTATTATTTCTACCACAGCTTGTAGGTGGATGATTCGGTTTAGCATATAGATAGGGGTTCGATAACCCCACATGCCATCCTCTGCCCAAGTTGCTGCTGGTACATAGTATTGGATTATATGCTCAGGGGGCCATTCTTCACCTCCCCAGGTAGTGACAGCTTTTTTTTCTCTTATGTTTTGATATACTGGCTGGCTTAGCTCTTTCCCTTCTGTTAAGGGAATGAGGAAGAAGGAGGGTTTTATTGTACCAAGCATACAAGTTCCACACCAGTTTCTCAGAAGTTCTCGGAACGCAACCTTCCCACAAATCCAGTACAAACCATTTGGGGCGGTAAAGGGGCCCTTTGCGGTGGAGTTCCACACTGTGATTAATTTGGGGAAAGTATGATTTATAGAATGAGGTCAGATTCGTTCCATGTTCCCCAAGGCTCTGTTGTATTTGTGGTATAATTTTGGAATTTTCCCCCTGTACATGTTAGGTTTCTAACAGCTATGGAGGAGCTTAGGCAGGCCCTTGAAGCACAATATTTTCCTATGACAGAAGTTTTCAAGGGCCACATACTATCTCGGGGGACAGCCGGAAGGTCAGTTGCATTATATGGTTGGCTGTAATTGTATTCACTGGTTTCCCATGGCCATTGGTCTCCCATATTAGTACCTCCACGTACGTAGCACAAGGAGACATTTAAGGCTGCTCCTACTACTTCAGCCAGGCTTATAAAGAGGTTTCTTGCTGCTTGTGGGATGGAAAAGGGCTTTTCCATTTTTTCATAGAAGGAGTGGAACACAGAATGGGCCTTACTTGTGAGTGGGTATTCCCGATACCCAACCCAGATGTAGGCTCCTGGGTCTATTCCTTTACCATCAATGCAGAGGCCTATTTGGACTTCCTGAGTCTGCCAGGATTCAGGTTTAAGGATGGTGAGGTTTAAAGGGTTACATTGACCACGTGGACAGTTAACCGGGGCCAAACCCTTGGTGAGGATAGCTGTTTGTTTAGCTATGTCTGTGTTCCAGGTGGCCCAGGTGACACAAGACCAGTAGGGGCAGTAGCATGCACCTATATATTTGCACCAAAAGCCCCCCCCCCCTTTGGGCTGCACTTTTTATTTCTGGAGCGCACATGTACTTATTGTTATGAGTATATGTCTGCTCCCAGCTGAGCCCTCCATAATCTGTGTTCCGTGGTATCCTGGAGTCTAAAGCTTGACATGCGTCAAATGGAAGGGACATTCTTTGGTTTTGGCTAGTGACTGGGGTGGAGGAAAGTAGATCCCCATTTTGATCAAGCACTCTTATTTCCCATTTACAGGAGACTGTTGGGGGTCTAGGGTCATAGCAGGTTATTTGGCCAGGTGCGTTACAGACACTATAGGAGATTCCCTGAAACTGACAGATGGTTATCTGGCCCTTGCAGGTGTAATGACTATGATATATTAATGTGGTGTTGACATGGGCCCCTGTACGCACCTTTTGAATACATGGCTCACACTCTGTGGCATCGACTTGGGACCAGGGGAGGCTTAGGGCTAGAAGTAGGAAAAATAACCAAAGGGGCATTGTAACGGATTAAACCGGATTCCTAATTTTCAGCTGTGTGTAGACCAATCAGCCTCCAGGGTGTGATTGGAGCAGAGCTCGGTGTTCTGTCCTCAACCTTCAGCCGTGCGTGGACCAGTCAGCTTCCGGGGTGTGACTGGAGCAGGGCTTGGTGTTCCCCTTTTTTGCAAGATGAGTTTGGTTGAGCTGTGGGTATCTGGAATACAGGTCCAGGACTCTGGGGCAGCTCGCTTGACTCAGCTATGGTGTATCCACGAGGTGATTTCAGCTACTTTAACTGCAGTGGGGGTGGATAAAATGACAAGATAGGGTCCTCGCCATCGAGGGTTTAGTGGAGCTGACTTCCAGTCCTTGACTCAAACTGCATCTCCAGGCTTGTACGGGTGTACAGAGCTGCTTAAGCTTATAGGGGCCCTTTCTTGGACCCAGTGATGCAGGTTATGTAGGGTTTTTCCTAAGCTGATCATTTGCTGAGCTTTTGACAAGTTTCCTCTTTCTCTGAAATCCCCTTCTATATTTCTGATTAAGGGAGGAGGCCTCCCAAAGAGGATTTCATAAGGGGTTAGGCTTAGTTTTCGGCTTGGGCTGGCTCAAATTTGTAGGAGAGTACTTGGAAGTACCTGCACCCATGTTAGCCCAGTTTCTTGGCAAATCTTGGCAATATAAGTCTTTATTGTACCGTTCATTCACTCTACCTTTCCTGAGCTCTGAGGATGGTAAGCGGTGTGCAGTTTCCATTGGATGTGCAGTGCCTTTGCAATCTTTTGAGTGATTTTGGAGATGAAGGCAGGTCCATTGTCAGAGCCAATTGAGAGCAGTAGCCTATAGCAAGGAATGATTTCCCTGAGGAGAACCTTAGCTACTTCTTCAGCTTTTTCTGTTCCAGTGGGAAAGGCTTCCACCCAGCGAGAAAACATGCAACCAAGGACTAGGAGATATTTATAGCCTCCAGATCGTGGCATTTCAGTGAAATCAACTACTAGATCTTCAAGAGGCATACCACCAATTCTCTGGACCCCTGGGGCTGTTGTGGGCCCCTGGCGAGGGTTATTCTTTGCACATGTCACACACCATTGGCATACAGCCTGGGAGATAGTGACTAGTCTTGGGATGTAGAAGAATCTTTCTAACACTTCCTTAAGATGGTTTTTTCCCAAGGGTGTGTTCTCAAGGTAGTCTTGAACTACAGTTGCTGATAATATTTGTGACACAACTATTCTGTGATCAGGCAATGTCCACCATCCATTTTCTTCTTGTGTCCCGCCCTCTGAGAGTATCCACTCTCTCTCAGCTTGAGTATATTGAGGCTCTCGGTGACTTAAAGGCTGCGGGGTGAGAGCAGGCATTGTATACTGGAGGTTCTGATAATTAAGAGGTTGAGAAATGAGAGCGGATTTCAGATAGGGATCCCTCCCGTGCCACTCTTTTTGCTTCAGCGTCTACCATCTAATTTCCCTGGGTAATGAGGCTGTGGCTTGTCCCTTACAGTGCATTACAGCTACTTTGGCAGGCTCCCAAACTGCTTCTAGTAGCTCCAGATCTGTGTGCCATATTTAATGCTCTTCCCTCCCAAGTTAATGAGTCCCTTTTGTTTATATAAGGCTCCATGCGCGTGCAGGGTAAGAAAGGTGTATTTGGAGTCTGTGTAGATGTTAACTTTGGCTCCAGCTGCAAGTTGCAGGGTTCGGGTGAGGGCAATGAGTTCAGCTTTC
Organism: Dasypus novemcinctus; assembly: GCF_030445035.2. Classification (NCBI taxonomy): domain Eukaryota; kingdom Metazoa; phylum Chordata; class Mammalia; order Cingulata; family Dasypodidae; genus Dasypus; species Dasypus novemcinctus. Next base: position 51,895,576 of record NC_080678.1, read on the forward strand.
TGTGCTGATGTGTTATCTGGGAGGCGATGCACCTCTGCTGTGGTTTCAGATGTTACTACAGCGTATCCTGCTCGCCAATTGCTGCCCTGCATAAAGCTACTCCCATCTATGAAGAACTCCATGTCAGGGTTTGCCAGTGGCTGGTCTTGGAGATCTGGCCGGCTGGAATATACTTCTTGCAATGTTTCCAGGCAGTTATGGGCTGGAACCCCTGGCTCCACGGATAGCAGGGTAGCTGGATTTAGGATTTTTACAAGTTCCAACTGGGTGGATGGATTTTCACATAATAGGGTTTGATATTTAACCAGGCGGCTGTTAGTAAGCCAATGTGTTCCTTTGGCTTCTAAGATTGTGATTACTGCATGTGGAATCCGGACAATTATAGGCTGCCCAAGAGTTAATTTTATAGCTTCTACTGTAAGCATGGCTGCAGCTGCTATGGCTTGCAAACATGAGGGCCATCCCTGGGCTACAGTGTCCAGTTATTTGGATAGATATGCTACAGGTCTTTGCCAGGAACCGAGGTATTGAGTGAGTATTCCTACTGCGATGCTTTGGCGGTTGTGAACATAGAGGTAGAACGGCTTAGTGAGGTCTGGAAGTCCCAGGCTCGGTGCTTCCATTAGAGCTTGTTTGAGAGCAGTGAAAGCATTTTTCTGTGGGCTTTCCCAGAGCAGGGGATCATGATCTCCCCCCTTTGTGGCTTCATATAAAGGGCACATGAAGACCCCAAAATTGGGTATCCAATTGTGGCAGAATCCAGCTGCCTCAAGGAACTCTCGCAGCTTCCGGCATGTGTTGAGCTCAGGGAGACTACAGATCACTTTCTTTCTTTCAAGTCCAATTTACGGTGCCCCAGTGTTATTTTATAACCTAGATATTTGACCTGAGGTAGGCAGATCTGGGCTTTTTTCTTAGACACCCAATAGCCCTTTTGCTGCAGATGCTTTAAAAGAGCATGGGTTCCACCAGCGCAGTCTCGATAGGTGGGACTCCCGAGAATGAGGTCATCTACATATTGGAGAAGAAAACAGTTATGGCTTTCTGCTTTAAAGGATTTGAGATCACTGGCCAGGGCTTGTCCAAAAATAGTGGGTGCATTTTTAAATCCCTGAGGCAATTGCGTCCATGTCAGCTGCTGCCTTTCACCTGAGTTTGGATTTTCCCATGTAAAGGCAAAAATCGGCGCCTCCGGGGTGCTACCCGAATGCAGAAGAAGGCATCCTTAAGATCTAGGCATGAAAAGTAGATTGCCGATGAGGGTATTAAGCTGAGAAGAGTATAAGGATTAGAAACCACAGAATGAAGGGTTATTACTGCCGAATTAACTGCTCGTAAATCCTGGACTGGATGGTAATCCCCATCAGCCTTTTTAACTGGGAAGAGTGGGATGTTCCACGGAGACTGGCATGGCTTCAATATGCCCTCATTCAGCAATCTCTGAATATGTAGCTGGATCCTTTCTTGCGCTTCACGTGGAACTGGATACTGCCTTATGCTTACTGGACTGGCTGTGGGCTTTATTTCAATAATAATTGGAGGAATGTCATGTGCCATCCCCATTGGGGTACCCTCTGCCCATACTTCAGGCACATCTTCAAAGGGGAGCTGCATGGCCATGGATTGGCCAGTCTCGCTGAGGCAAAACAGTCTCCATTCCTCCTGCAGAGGAAGGGTTGGCTCAACTTTCGGAGGGTCTTGTGGCCCCAGTGTCAGTGTGGATTGCCCTGTGGCATTAAAGGTAATTTCAGCCTGTATTTTAGACAGCAGGTCTTGACCCAGGAGGAGGACTAGGCACTCTGGAAGATAAAGGAATTTGTGAGTGACCTCCTTTCCCACAGTGTTGCAAGTCCTGGCTTCAAGGAAGGGCCATTGGGTACTTTTGCCAGTTGCCCCTACGATAGTTGCTTGTCTTTGATAGAGGCCCAACTGGCTTGGTCATTACAGAGTATTGAGTCCCAGTGTCAACCATCATATGTATGGTGCGGCCCCCAATTTGGACTCCGACCATAGGCTCTGTGGGGCCGAGAGAATAGGAGCCCAGTCTGTCCTAATAATCTTTATCAGAGTCCTGCATTCCTGCCAGCCCAATGATCTGATCTGGAGGTTTTTTCCTTGAACATTTACGGGCCCAGCGTTTGGGTTGTGATGCCCCACTGGCTTTTCTGGCTAATGTTTTGGCTGCAGAGGCTGGGTCAAGTGGCCAGCTGGGACACTCACTTCCAATGCCCATCCTCTTTGCAGTATGCACACTGATTTCACCCTAGACATGGGCCTTTCCCTCTCCTTGGGGCTGGGGCTTGCCAGGTTACCTTCCTTAACACAAGAATGGATTTTTCCACAATTGCCACTGCCAGAAGATCTGCCTTTTTTTCATTTTTGTATTTTCTTCCCTTCTTGTTTCTATATCATGGTTGACATAGACCTTAGTAGCTACTTCCATGAGCTGAGAGATGTTCATTCCAGCAAACCCATCCAATTTCTGCAGCTTTTTTCAGATGTCAGTCTGTGATTGGGCAACAAATGCTGCATTGACCATTCTTTGGCTCTCAGGAGCATCTGGGTTAAAGGGCGTGTGTACACGAAACGCTTCACACATTCTCTCATAGATTGAGCAGGACTCTCATCCCAAGCCTGTAGAATTTGACTGGTCTTTGCCATATTCACTGCCTTGCGGCTCCCCGCCTTGAATCCTTCAACTAAGGCCCTAAGGAACATTTCTAGTTGGTTGAGCCCGATAGCGCTAATTGGATCCCACAGGGGCTCCTCCTCTGGGAACTGCAAGCGGGTGTATTGATCACTGTCCCAACGTTCCCTCGTTCCCTCAGGTGGGTGCTCTCTAAGCCAGGTTAGCGCTCCCTGCGTGACACGCATTCTCTCCTCAAAGTTCAATAAAGTCATTATAAGTTGTTTACAATCAGCCCAGGTGGGTTTGTGGGTCTGTATGATGGATGGACTGGAAAAGGTCTGTCATGGCCTGAGGCTTCTCCAAGAATGGAGGGGTGTGGCTTTTCCAGTTAAAAAGATCCATTGTTGTAAAGGGCTGATAGATGAATGTCCGGTTTCCCCCCTGAACCTGGCCAAATGCATCGTAAAAGATTGGGGTCCGGGCTTCATGGAGAGGTAGCTGGAAGGCAGCCTTTCTCTCTGCTCCCTCTGCCCCCGGGGCTCCCTGTGGTTTGAGTTGCTACCTCTCAGCTTCTCCTTCCAGACTGATGGGCAGTACAGCAGCGTTGCCAGGGGCAACTGGCTGTAAAAGCAGCTGGTCTGCATTTTCCCTTGCGGAAGGTGTCAAAGACAGACCGCTGCAGAGATACAAGCTGCTGTGGGGATGGCATAGGGCTCTCAGGTGCAGATGGTGATAAAAGCAACTGTGGGGATGGTATAGGTGCCCTCTCTGATGGTGATAAAAGCAGCGGCGGGGACAGTGTGGGCGTCACACTTCCCCGCATGGATGACTACAGCAGGGCACTGCTTAGGGAGACTACCTCATTTTCATTCCTTAGTACTGCTGGGGCGGGAGTCATCACATAAGGCGACGGAAATTCATGTTCCTATGGCCCTTCTAAAATGGGTGGATCAGCACTGGATTTGGGGCACACTTTCTGTGGATCCTTTGCACGGTGATTGTTTGGTCTGGTCCCTGGGATGGCACTCCTCGGTTTCTGAATTAAGCAAATTCTAGCTTCCTTAGTCATGCACTTCCCTAACCAAGGTGGGTTTTGGCTCACAGTGTTTTCCCAAGTCTCAATGTAAGGGAATTGGTCTGGATGCCCTGGATTTCCAGTTACTGCATCGTGGACTTTACGGATGATCTGGAGATCCAAAGTGCCCTCCTGGGGCCAGCCCATGCTGAAAGTTGGCCATTCTAATTCACAAAGCATCCTAAGCTTTCCTGGCTGAAACCTTATGCTGTACACATCTTCACGGAATGCATGGGGCAAGTTTTTCAGCATACAACCTAATGGGGTTTTACTGTGTGTGTTTCCCATTTCCATCCTGTGCCAATGGTGCACAACAGTCACTCAAGCCTTACGCTTCATCCGTCTCCGGCTGCGTCCCTTGCAGGAGCTTTCAGTGCTTCTTAACCTTAGCGGATCGGTATAAGCCCGTGATACGGAAGAGGGTCCCTTTGCAGGGACCCCCCAGACTGCCCTTGATCGTATGATGTCACCATGGAATCACGGATCAGGACTCCGCATTCACCCCACAGAAGTGATTTTCTGCGTCTCACTCAAGTCGCCACAAGCACACGCACACAACCACCCCTCTTTCCTTTCCTCAGACCTGGGGAGGAGGCGGCTTCCTCCTGTATTCTCAGGAGTACTAGGGCCTCCCCTTTGAGATATGATCAGGCTCCCTCCTAATTTTAGAATTAGGTTTTTCCTGTACTGTGCCCCCAGGGGCCTTACAGTCTGACATGCGGAGCTCCTTGCTTCATTCTCAGGGTCTCTCAAACCTTCTGGTGCCCCTGGCTCATCCAGGAGGACTCCAGCAAAGACCACAACCTCTTTCTGGACTCAAATGGGGTGTCCAGGGGTGCCCAGGGCTGGGTTTCACCCGGGCCCTCCTGGCCTCCCTGGAGACATCCGGGAGGGGCAAACAACTGCTGCCACCTCTGACTTTCTCAGCGCAGTCCCTTCGTGGTCACCAGAAGTGTAGAGAAATCGGGTGTGCACGGTATTGAAGGCCAGGACACGAGAACTCCAAGAAGGAAGTTGGTTTATTTTGACCAGCTGGACTCTGCAGACTCTTGTCCTAATAAAAAACCGAGCCCCGAATAGCATTTTTCGGTCTCTTTTATACAGAGGAAATAGGATTAGGGAGACAAACGGTGATTGTATGCAAACAGACTTTTTTGTTAGTTTCTTCAGTGTTTTATCTGAGTATCAGATAGATTATTTCCTCCAGGGTAAATCTGATTTAACACATATTCCCCACATTCCAACCCAGTTTGGATTTAGCATATCTTCCACATTCCATCTGGATGCAACCTTGAATACACATTCAGTCTTAAATCCTTTCTGAACATTCAAAGACTGCAGGGCCTATATTACTTATTTGGACTTTTAGGGACTAGGTACACTTGGAAACAATTTTGAATTTATGCACAGGCTGTATCAAGTCTAGTGGAAATCTCTCTCTTGACGGCTGGTTCAACTTCAGTTCAGCCAATAAATGGGAAGCAGCTACTGCCAGGTGGTTCATTATTTTTGAATTCTGTCTATAACTTTTCATTATTCCTTTCCAGGCTACTCCTTATTCCCTAGTGATAAAGGAATTTTGAAAAATTTGTATTTATGATAACAAGTAGCCTGGGTGTGTACAGCATTTCCCAACCACCATAATCTAAAGTCTAAGTACAAGTACAAGGAACAAGCTTGCTATGCCAGTGCAGGTTTAAGACATGTTTCCTTCTGTGTAGAGGATCACCAGTGCTCAGATAAATAACTTCTTGGGGAATTTCTTTTTTTTTTTTTTTGGTGCTGGAGAGGGGATTGTACCTGAGATGTGGTATGTGGGAAGCCAGCACTCACCTCCTGAGCTACATTGGCTCCCCTGAGTTACTTTTTCATTTGTTTGCTTGTTTGTTTGTTTCTAGGAGGCACTGGTAACCAAACCTGGGTCTTCCCATGTGGGAAGCAGGCACTCAACCGCTTGAGCCACATCCGCTCCCTCAAGTCACTTTTTATATCCTGTCCTGAGAACCAGTTTCTTAAAATTTAACAGCATAATTAAAGACTTGTAGAATATTCAGTTTAAGCACAGGTCTTTTTTTTTTTTTTTTAAGGCTTATTGAGGCATAATCGACATATAATTGCAGGACATAATGCATAATGGAAATGTATAATTTTATAAATTTTGACATACACATGAACTTGTGAATCAGCAGTACAATCAAGATGATGAACATCTATCCCTCACCCCCTCATATTTTCTCAAGCTCAATGGTAATCTTCCCCTCCGACCCCTCCTCTCCTGAGGCAACCATTGACCTGCTTCCTGTCCAAGTGAGATAATACAGTATGTGTTCTTTTTTGTCTCACTTGTTTCACTCAGCATAATTATTTTGGTATGCATTCATGTCTTTTTTATCGATAAATAATATTCCATTATATGAATAGACCACAGTTTGTGTGTCCATTCTCTATTGATGGGCATTTGGATTTTACCAGTTTTGGGGTATAACACACAAAGCTGCTATGAACATTTTTATTCAAGTCTTTGGGTATACATTCATGCATCTTTTTAAGTGAGTAAATTTATTAAAAAAAAAAAAAAAGGACAGGACTGTAGTCCCAGTTTTGCCACCAACCCCCTGAGCATGCTTGGGAGAGTCTTTACTCCGCCTTTAACACCCACAAGGTCTTGCTACACTGTGGTTTTGAGTCATAGCCAGAGACTAGATGTTTTTGTTGGGGGTTGGAGGGACTCAGGAGGAGACAGGGCTGTCCTTCCCCTTCTGTTTCTCTTGCAGGCTCTCTCTTCTTTCATTTCAGTTTCTTCCTGGGGTGACGCATTTGAATCCTGCCCCATCGCTCTAGTAAAATAGTGGGAGACAAGAGCTAGTATTGTCCCAACATAAGTGGAAGGGAAGTGGTGGGAAGCGTTCTCACTCTGTCCTCTTCTGAGCCCTCCTGTTATTTTTTTCAGGAACGAGTTTGATTTTGTGGTCACATATTAATGGGGGTGGGGTGGGGTAGTGTGCGGGTCCTGGGATGGTGGAGTTAGAGGTGGAGTTGTTCCTAGTACAGTGTATATGTATTTTTGGCTTCACTATCTGGCCTTAGAAATTTGTTTCATATTTGCCAAGGGTACCTGTGGGTGCCTTTTCAGAACTTGTTACGGGAGCACAGATCTGCTAATGTAATATCATGTAGTAAAGTTTCAGCAATTAATAATGGACTGTTTTATACAGAATGAAAATGTGGTTCTTTGGGTTGGTGCTCTCGATCTTCGGGACTGTGCAATGCCAGCAGCCCAGAGGGAAGCTGACAACTGTGGATCCTGAAGCATTTATGAATGTGGTAGGTTTCTCAGAATCATCTGCTTTTTTTTTTTCATTTTTTTCACTTTTTTCTTATCTTTTTTTTTAAAAGATACATAGATCACACAAAATATTACATTAAAAAATACAACAGGTTCCCATATACCCCACTCCCCATACGCCCCACTCCTCCCACATCAACAGCTTCTTTCATTAGTGTGGTCCATTCATTGCATTTGATGAGTACCTTTTGGAGGACTGCTACATAGCATGGATTATTGTTTATGTTGTAGTTTACACTCTCTCCCAATCCATTCAGTGGGTTATAGCAGGATATATAATATCCTGCATCTTGTCCCTGCAATATCATTGAGGACAACTCTAAGTCCTGAAAATGCCCCATAGTCACCTTTAAAATACATTTTAAAATGCATTTGTAACAAGTGTTATTTTCTTAAATCCAGTTGTGTGGCCTAAATGTAGCCACCAACTCTAATCTCCTTCTATCTCATATGCTTTTTACTTTCTCTGAATCTTAGATTCAGTTAGCTTGATTTTTTTTTAACGAGGTTATATGTATTCACAAATCCCATTTTATTGTTAAAATATATACTTCTTCATAAGAAAAAATGATTTTCATTAATTCATTTACTTGTCAAGTTACATTACACTGGTTTTAAAGAGCAACTAAAAAGTGTCAAAAAGTTTGCAATAATGTTACTGTTGAATGCCAGTTTTAGAATACATTGAACAAGTTTGTGATTAAGAATGTCCAGGGGGGGGGAAACGGACTTTGGCCCAGTGGTTAGAGCGTCCGTCTACCACATAGGAGGTCCGCGGTTCAAGCCCCGGGCAGGGAACACAGTTCAGTTTCAAAATCTTACGTGTCTGAAAAAATTTTATTAGAACAAATAAGCAAATCAATTGCTTAAAAATAACTTCATGATTAATGAAAACATCTCAAAGTTAGTAATTTTAAGTAAACAGTACAATCTAGGGATGCTTCTTTTTGGTGTAAAATATGGGGAAAATACAGTTATTAAAGAAAACAACCTGAAAACATTATTGGGGACTTTGAGATCAATTCATATTGAGCCAAGAGAGTTTGACCTGACATCAAGATCTTAAACTTAAGTCTTTTTTGTATCCAAATCTTTCTTTTATCTTTCCTTCCCACCTCCCTTTTATTATTCCTACTTATAACAATGATAGAATTAAAACCTTTTAATTGATTATGGTTACTTACTTATTTACATGAAGTTTTCTGTATTATTGAGTTATCCCTATTTCACCTAGATCCTGATGAATGTAAAAGAAAAAATTGTGCCTGATATTGTTGAGTAGACAAGGATGACTTTATTGAAAGATGACTGTAGAAATGGGATCCTAGTACCTAATTTCAGCCAAAGGGCAGCAGGGTTTTTAAGGGCTGAGGGAGCTAGTGGGAAAGTAGTTGGAGGACATTAAGGGGGTTGCTCACTGGGATAGGGCTACAGTTTCAGCAGAGCAAAAATTCAAAAACAATTGATTTTTAAAAGTAAAATCTGGAGAATATCATTGGCTTTTGTCTTCTCCTTTGCTTTTATTATGGGAGACCTTATCCGATTCTGTCCGTAGCATTGCCATTGTTCTTTTTCTCCACAGAGTGAAATGATCTCTTACTGGGGATTCCCTAGTGAGGAACATCTAGTTGAGACAGAAGATGGATATATTCTTTGCCTTCACCGAATCCCTCATGGGAGGCAGAACCCCTCTGACAGAGGTAAGGATGTTTTCTTGGGAGAGAAAGGAAAGATCTTAAAAGTAATTGTGCTGCTGGAATTTGGCTGGTTTTTATGGCAGTAGCTAACCTGAAATGAGATTATTTTTAGAGCAATGTACTAAAAGTGTTATATTTATGTTACATTTATGAAAGACATACAAAATACTTCCTCTTTTAAAGAAGTAAGGACAAGAGTCATCCAGTCTCATAATTAGCTTGAAGCTTCCAAGGTCAGATTTGTTTGAGTCTTGACCAGAATCTCTTTCCTTGGCATAGGGAGCAAGAGGTATCTTCTTCAGTGAAATCTCCTGAGCATTAAGTAGCTTAGGTAATACATTTGCAGAGTTCAAAAATCAAGGAGAATAAGGTAAAATAACTCCCTCCCATCTCATTCCCCATCTCCCCCATTTCTTGTGTATTCTTTCAAAATCTCTTCTTGTATGTAAAAACGTATACAAACATAGATTCTTTTTTTCCCTAACTTCTTCTTGTATGAAAGATGTCATGTAACACACACTGATTTATTACTTGTTGTATCATTGAGATCTTTCCGTACACTATGTAGAGTGCTTCATCATTCATTTCTACAGATATATGGCATTCTGCTGGGCAGCCATATCTTGGATTATTTAACAAATGTTCAATTAATGGACATTTGAGCTATTTCCAGTTTTCTGCTAACAAATATTGCTGCAGTAAATAACCTTGTATGTGTGCAAGATTATAATATGCATTTCCAGAAATAGACATTTTTTGGGGATAGAGGATGTATGCATTTGTGGTTTTGATAGTTATTATTAAATTGTTTCCATATGAAGTCGTATGGATATTTATTCTCAGTAGGAGTGTATGAAAGTTTTTGCGGTAGTGTGTGTTTCTTATAACTCAAGCAGAACTGCCCTTTCCAAAACAGACTCAGGAATTTTTTCACAGTTTACTTAAAATTGTTGGAATCTGATCCTTATTCATTCATCTTTCCAGAAGTAGGTTATTCTTTAACACTTGCTTTTTCTGCAAACTTTCCTTGGGAAATTAAGGTTGAGAGTAACATCAATATCTCTTCTTCATTTAAAATTTTATATGATAAGAAGGGCCTTCTTTTGCCTCAATTCCTTCCCAAATTATTATTATTATTATTTTAAAGATTTACTTTTTATTTACTTCTCTCCCCTTCCCCCCGCTCCAGTTGTCTGCTCTCTGTGTCCTCTCACTGTGTGTTCTTCTGTGACCGCTTCTATCCTTATCAGCGGCACCAGGAATCTGTGTTTCTTTTTGTTGTGTCATCTTCTTATGTCAGCTCTCCGTGTGTGCAGCGCCATTCCTGGGCAGGCTGCACTTTCATGCTGGGCGGCTCTCCTTACGGGGAGCACTCCTTGAGCGTGGGGCTCCCCTATGCCAGGGACACCCCTGCATGGCACAGCACTCCCTGTGTGCATCAGCACTGCGCATGGGCCAGCTACACACGGGTCAGGGAGGCCTGGGGTTTGAACCACAGACCTCCCATGTGGTAGGTGGATGCCCTATCCATTGGGCCAAGTCCGCTTCACCCAAATTATTATTCAAAGCAGATTTAAAAGCCTTCAGTATTAATGTGAGCTTTGTATCCTTCTCTAATTTTTTCTTAATCTAATTAGTCTATTTCCTCCTCCCCTCCCCCCAATAAATCCTAGCTATAATAGGGCTTTGATAATGCTTAAGTGGCCAAGACAACCAATGGGCTTCTTGAAATTTACTTTCTAACTCTTTTATGCATACATGCCCTTAAGATTATTTCCTACAAACAAGTTACCAAATGAGTGGTGAGTTGCATTGAGGACTTTTAGTTTTTCTTCTGGCTAAAACACACAAGCATAATTTTATGCCAGAGTGAGCATATTATCTTTGTTTCCTTCCTTTTTTTTTTTTTAACTTGAGTAACCTGTGTATACTGATTTCCAATCCCACATAAAGAAATTTTGATAATTTTAATTATATTTTATTATAGTCATTAATTGCTTATTATAATCAGTAATGTGACTTATTGTTAAGAGATGCCAGGACATCAGTAAAACATGCTAAGGGAATGTGGGTCCTCTTTGTGTATCCTCCTCCAGGCTTTTCTCTCCATATAGTAATTAAACCAAATGGTGCTATATACTCTACAGATGTTTTGCTTCTGCCACATGTGCAGGTGTCTTGCTCTGGATTATAAAAGAAGAAAATTCTTTTTTTTTTCCCTAAAGTTTCATTTTTTATTTATTTTTCCTCTCCCCTGCACCTGCCCTGCTGTTTTTTTGCTGTCTGTGTCCATTTGCTGTGTTATCTTCTGTATCTACTTCTCTTTTTCGTTTTCTCATCTTTCTCCTCTAGGCTTCAGAGGGATTTGATCCTGAGGACCTCTGATGTGGAGAGAGGTTCCCTGTCAATTGCACCACCTCAGTTCCTGGTCTCAGCTGCACTTCGCTTTGACTCTCCCCTTTGTCTCTCTTTTGTTTTGTCATCATTTTGCTGCATGACTCACTTGCATGGGCACTGGATTACTGCAGACATGGGCTCACCACGTGGGCACTTGTGGGCACTTCGTTCACCACATGGGCACTCATCTCACTGCATGGGCACTGGCTCACTGGGCAGGCATGCTTTCTCTTCTTCTTTTTTCATCAGGGTGTCCCAGGGATTGAGCCTGGGTCCTCCCATATAGTAGGCCAAGGCCTTATCACTTGAGCTACATCTGCTTCCCAGAAAGAAAATTCTTGATTTGCTCCCAGATGGTGGGAAGAAAAGTTAGGAGACCTCAGTTTTAGATGTAGGTCTACACCCAGCTATTGTTGGATTTTGTCTAGGTTTTGACTATGTTTCATAGTGATCTAAGCCAGAAGGAAGGCAGCCAGAGTTGGGGTCCGGAGGCAAGAGAGCACATTCAGGCCTCATGCCTGTTTTTTGAACCATTAATTATTTCTCCCCTTTGCTAATGGCATAGGAAGAGTTATAGCTGTTTGCTGTTTTGATGGATTATCTCAGCCATCAGTCCCCCATGAAGGCCCAGTGATAATGTACTTGGGGACTATCTGGGGCTTCTCCTGGCTTCCAGTGGAAGTCTTTTTTCTGAATGGCAGAAACTTGGGGAGGATCTTCCAGCAGCCATCTTGGGGTTATTGATGCCCATCTGGAGTTCCTACCAGGTTCTAGATCTATCTATTGATTCTCTATCTTACTAGCCGGCTTCATTCTCCCCTCAGAGAATTTATACCTTTATTCTTAAAGGGGTGATGAAGGGAAATGATCTTTCTTTTGTAGCTACTTCCTGTTGCTATTCTATCTCATTTGGAGGAAGATGGATCTGGCATCTTGTGCAAGGCTGGATGAAGTTTCCATATGGCTAATGAGATGTTGATTCTGGAAAAAAGAGACTTAAATAGAATTTTAAGACCATATGGTCTCACTAAGAGGACACTGGACCACAGAAGTAGAAAAGGCCAGGTACCTGCAAAGCCTGCATTTTTGTAAAGTTGATGGGAAAGAATATTCTTTCTTCAGTAGAAAAAGAAGAAGTATTGCTCTTTTTAGTTAGTTAAAGGAGATGAAAACAGACATGTTTTTTTTAAAGGGATGTCTGGTTTGCCCTCCCCCTAGCAATAGGCATTTGGGCTAGGGTGAGAGGGAACAGCTGACTTTGACATAGACTCTACTTAGTTTTTTCTCTTGAAGAGGTATTTCAGGCTGTCCAGTGACTGGCATTTGTACATCCCATCAGGTGCTTCTGGTGAGCGGGCACTTTCTTGGGTAGCTGGTTTCACTCAGGAGTAGTGTACTGAGCTGGAAATTCCTTTAATTTTAATACCTGTGGGAATGATTAGAACTACAGAGTAAAGTTTTTTACATTTTGACTCTAATTGAGAATGAGGTTTGTTTTCTTGCTAAGTTGTGATCAGAACCTGGTTTCTAGGTTCTGGGTGAGGAAAGATTTTCCATGGACAATTTCAAAGGGGCTAAGTTGAAGTGGGTCTTACCCACCTCGCTTGCTGATTCCTTCAAGTGGGAAAATGCTGAGCCCTTGTAGGATGGTATGTGGATTCGCCAGTCCTCCCCAGAGTACGAGTGGGACAGGTTCTGGAATAAGAGTGAGGAGGGAGACCTGGGCTAAGCACATTTATTAACTATTTAGAAAATGAAGTTTACCAGGACTTTTAACATGTTCAATATTTCTCTGTATATGGTCTAGAATAGAAAAGATATCACTGTAATCATCAGGCATATATCTAGAGTAGGATATAGGTATAGTACTTAATACTAGTTAATGTACTACTGAATGCATAAGTTTCTTCTTTGAGCTGCAATTAATAGATTCAAGTTCCAGGTTTGCAATACCTTACATGTTGTCTCTCCATGGGAGCATGCCATAATGCTAATTGTGCTTAAGTTCTACTCACAGTACTCTGGTGGTCATTACTCCACTTGGTATGTTCTTTACACAGCCAGCAAGCCGCAGCACCATTGACTCTAGAGAGAAGGTAGGGTTCAGTATTCCACTGGCCTGGTGCATAGCACCCTTTGGCGCTATGATCCAGTGCCAGGTGGAGGCAATATCCATTGTACATTTGGCTATATCCAGCCATCGTTGGCTGCTGCAGGAGTTTGAAACTGCAACGTAGTCTCCATTGACTTAGGAGCACAATCAGAGATGTAGTAGAGACCTTTATTGTTTTGGGAGTCACTGATCATCCTAGCCAATAACTCAAATGGAGAGGCAACCTGCAGTGTATTGAAAGCCTGTTTGGAATGCACAAGAGTTTGACAATGCTGAAGTCTATCTCTTGACCTTTATACACTTTTTAAACACTTCCAATGCAGTATGTAATATATTAAGTGAACTTTTTAGTACTTGGTTTCTTCTATATTTTTACCATGAATATGTTAATTAGGAGATACTCTTAGAGTTTCTAGGAAGTTTTTACTTTAAGGTAAACTGAGTACCTTTATTAACTAAGCCTCAAGAATTTTATTAGTAACAACTTTGTGAAGTTTCTCTGCTTTTCTAGCAGCTGAATAAATTTCACTTGGGATTTATACAGTAAGTTCACTTGCAAGACAGTATTGGCATTTAAAGACTCATTTTTAGTTTACCTTTCATCGTTGTTCAGTTTGTAACAGGTGAACCCCAAATATGATTTCCTAGGCACAAGCAAATTGACAAAGTTAAACAGTTTTCAAAGTTGAACACAAAGTTAAGCACAGATTAAAACAGAAGAGAGAATTTTATACTCTTAGCATTTCTAGGAACTCTTTTTTTAAAAATACCATTTCATTTATTTATTTTTTAAAGATTTATTTTTATTTATTTCTCTCCCCTTCCCACCCCCCCCAGTTGTCTGCTCTCTGTATCCATTTGCTGTGTGTTCTTCTGTGACCACTTCTATCCTTTCCTTATCAGCAGCACCAGGAATCTGTGTTTGTTGTGTCATCTTGCTATGTCAGCTCTCTGTGTGTGCGGCGCCATTCTTGGGCAGGCTGCACTTTCTTTCATGCTAGGCAGCTATCCTTATGGGGCGCACTCCTTGCGGTGCAGCTCCCCTATGTGGGGGACACCCCTGCGTGGCACAGCACTCCTTGCATGCTTCAGTACTGTGCATAGGCCAGCTCCACATGGGTCAAGGAGGCCTGGGGTTCGAACCATGGACCTCCCATGTGGTAGGCGGATGTCCTATCCATTGGGCCAAGTCCGCTTCCCTGTAGGAACTCTTTGATGTTAATTGATGGCACATGAGGTTTCTTACTTTCCAGGAGAGGTTTAGTAACCACTCTGGATCTTGATCTCTATTCACACTTTTTATAGGTACAACTGAGTTTAAACAGATGTTTGAGGTATATTTCCTTATTTCTTTAAGGAGACATGACATGAGGTTTCTGGGCCTTAGATCCACCTGTTTTCTTTCCTTAAACTGATTTTACTGGAATTTAGGGTCCTATACAGAGGCTGCTCTTGGCTATACTGTCACCACATGGACCAGCAGTAGTCAGAATTTCCTGATTCCTGAGAAGAGACTCCTGTGGAGAGTATGCTGGTACGCTAGAGGCTGCGCCCATTATTCTAGGAAGAATGAAGAAGCACTTTTTGGTCGACTGATCTGGCTTCCCAAGTCCTAGTCTGACTTAAACATTCACCACACCACATAATTTGGAGCTGATGCTCTGTTCCAGCATCCTGAGAATTTCAATTTTCAGAGCCTTCCTGGCATACAGGCATCCCTATGGGTGACCTAGGTTCTGGGGGATATCTGATGCTTCCAGTGATCAGATCAATGCACCCAAGTTGAATCGGTGGGAGACTGAGCAGTTACCTCAAATCAGAGTGCCTGAGATGTTTGTCTCAGGGGATTTTTAGCTGCCTTCTGAATGGAAGGGCCCAAGGAGTGGGGGCTGTTCAGAGTTTACTGCTCTGGTTGTTGGCGCCTCTGACATTTCAGGGTCTGAGACTGAATGCACTGTTACCCAAACAGAAGCTCCTGAGTTAAATCTCAGGAAACGTTTGGTTGCTGTCTGAATTGAAGCGCCTGAACTTCAAAAGTCTTGGGGGACATTCAGAGTTACTTCTCTGGTTCCTGCCACCCTGAGAATCAGAGATCCTGCTGCTGGGCATTTCTGGGGCCACCTGGACTTGGAAGATAGATCAAATACATCACATGCCCTTCAAGGCAAATACTGCTCCCTCCTTGGAGAAGGAGCAGAAAGCTTCTTCCTCCTATCCTTCCAGAAGTCTTAGATGCCGTCCTAGTTTGATGACTTTACTGTCTGATAGTTTCCCAGTTAGACCAGCCATCAAAAGGCCATTAAATGATTAATAATTAATTTTTCTAGCTAACAGGCTTTGGGGCCCTAAAGCAATAGCTTCCTTGGTAGCAAAGGTATTTTCCCAATTTCACAGTTTTTAAGACATTTCAAAACATTCTAACACAAACCTGTAAAGAGAAATTTAGTAATTAGAAGTAGGAAGGTAAAAGCATGGAGAAAGGTTAATTATGCAAGGGAATCCTGACCTGTAACTACTCTAGGGAAGGGAACTCCCTTGGCATCCATCTTGCCTCTGACTGCCCCTTCCCACTTCATCCCCCAGGTGGCCAGATAGGAAGGCACTTGCAAAGGTGTGGACCTGGGAAGCCCCTGGCTCTCTGGGTCTCTGTCACTGCTGTGCACCCCCTAGGGGAGAGGTGAGAGAAGGCAAAGGCTACTAGCCCTGAGGGCAGAGCCAACATCTGCTGAAAGGGCTTGAAAGATTGGCACAGTGAGTTCCTATCCTGTGACCCAGCCCTCCCGACTGGGGTCAGATCTAAAAGCCTGGCCACGGCACTGATGCAGAGAGTTCCAGTGCCACAGCCTCTTCCCTCCTGGGATCCTGTTTAAACAGGTGAACCTGTTTAAAATGGAGAACCAAATGAACGCATTAAACAGGCAGAAGGCCATAGTTTCACTGACCAATAAACTCCTGGACTGGCTTGCCAAATATGTTACTGGATTTTATCTAGGTTCTTGACTATGTTGTGTAGTATCCAAGCAGGGAAGAAGGCAGCCAAAGTGGGGGTCTAGAGGCGAGAGAGTGCATTTAGGCCTTGTGCCTGGTTTTTGAACCATTAGTTATTTGGCTAATGGCAGGGGAGGAGTTATAGCTGTTGCTGTTTTGATTGATTACCTCACCCATCAATCCCCCATGAAGGCCCAATGATAAAGTCTTTGGGGAATATCTGGGGCTTGTCCAGAAGAAGTCTTTGTTCTGAATGGCAGAATCTTTTGGGTGGGGGTCTTCCAGCAGCCATCTTGGGGGTTATTGATGTCCATGTGGGCTTCTTGCCAGGTTCCAGATCCATCTGTTGATTCCCTATGTAATAAAGAAATCTTCTTCTGGAAGAAAATAAGGCTACCCGATTGTGGAGAAGAAAATAATTTATTCTCAATCTTGAAAGAAGTGACGCACAACCAGAAAACATTGCTAGTGCCCCAAACAAAGACAAATGACACAATTTATACCCCTAAACCTAGCATGCAAGCCCTTCCTCTGTTTCTCCATAGATTGGATACTTGAGAGGTTACAGCCTATCTGAGAAGTCTAACTCTCCTGTACAAGTTTTCCAGTTTTTGATTAACCACTTCCCCCATCACATTCCAACCATTTTAGTTTTTACCTGCTCCTTTTGCCAAATAAGGAATGGAATTTAGTGCTGAATTGGTATTGACGTAGCTCTTTCTTGTGCATCCTTTTTACTGGCAGTAGGACTGGCTTAAGCTGGTTTCCTTTGTTTCTACTTAACCTGGGAGTGGGAACTGAGGCAGGAGGCTGCCAGGTTACATTAATTAATATTTTCTTCCTTTATGTGAAAACTAAACTAAACTCTGTTTCTTACACCTATCTTACTAGCCAGTTTCACAACTGCTTATATACTTTCACTTCTGTAAACCTCAGATTCTTCAACTGTAAAAACATTTACTTGACCAGGATGATCTCAAAGTTCCCCTTTAGTCATCTTCACTCTCTGGTCTCGTGGGTTTTCTCGCCTACCCCCCTCCCCTCCCCTTCCCTTCCCTCCCCTTCCCTTTCCTCCCCTTTCTCTTTCCTCCCCTCCCCTCACCTCCCTTCCCTTCCCTTTTCTTCCCTTCCCTTCCTCCACCTGCCCTTCTCTCTTTCTTTCTGGGTGGGTAGGTTTGTGTGTTAGGGGGAGGAGGTTAATACATTGGTCTCCAGAGTAGGGAGCATAAACAAAGTAACCTAAGCTAAATCTTTTTTTTTAATTAATTTATTTTATTTTATTTCTCTCCACTTCCCACCTCCCCTCCCCCCCCCAGTTGTCTGCTTTCTATGTCCATTCGCTGTATGTTCTTCTGTGTCTGCTTATATTCTTGTCAGCAGCACCAGGAATCTGTGTCTCTTTTTTCTTTTCTTTTTTTTTAAAGATTTATTTTATTTTTATTTTCTCTCCCCTCCCCCTCCCCAGTTGTCTGTTCTCTGTGTCCATTCACTGTCTGTTCTTCTTTTTGTCCACTTCTGTTCTTGTCAGTAGCACAGGAATCTGTGTTTCTTTTTGTTGCGTCATTTTGTTGTGTCAGCTCTCCGTGTGTGCAGCGCCATTCCTGGGCAGGCTGCACTTTCTCTCGCGCTGGGCAGCTCTCCTTACGGGGCACACTCCTTGCACGTGGTGCTCCCCTACGCGGGGGACAGCCCTGCGTGGCACGGCACTCCTTGCGCGCATCAGCACTGTGCATGGGCCAGCTCCAGACGGGTCAAGGAGGCCCGGGGTTTGAACAGTGGACCTCCCATGTGGTATATGGACGCCCTATCCACTGGGCCAAGTCAGCCTCCCCTGTGACTCTTTTTGTTGTGTCATCTTGCTGCATCAGTTCTCCATGTGTGCAGCACCACTCCTGGGCAGGATGCACTTTTTTTGCACTGGCCGACTCTCCTTACGGGGAGCACTCCTTGTGAGTGGGGCCCCCCTATGTGGGGGACATCCCTGCGTGGCAGGGCAATCCTTGCATGCATCAGCACTATACGTGGGCCAGCTCCACACAGGTCAAGGAGGCCCTGGGTTTGAACTGTGGACTTCCCATGTGGTAGGTGGATGCTCTATCCATTGAGCCAAATCTGCTTCTGTAAGCTAAATCTGTTCATAGAATTGTTGCTCCCATCTTCCTACTCTGTTCTGAAGAGGCCTCTCTAGTTGGGTGATCAGTGACATGTATATAACTCCTGCTGTGAGCTCAACTCAGAGGGAAGTTTTAAAGGGAATCTGTGAGAAAGGGGTGAGTAATCTAAGGGAATGAGCGATTTTCCTTAGACCTGAATAGGTACTTCTCTGATGGTTTGCAATTCCCTGACTCCAGGGAGCACACAAGATTGAGGGTTTTAATTGTCCTTCAGCTCCCATCTGAATTGTCCTTCACTCCTGTTTGGAAGTGGTGGTGTCACTTTGGCTCTTTTAAGACCAAAGAGACAAAAAGGATCCCGAAGGTCCTTTGGTCCTAGAGTGGCATCTGGAACTCGTGGGACTCATGGGACTCATCTCCTCATCCAGGCCACTCCTGACTTGCCCGGCTATTAATAGCACTGCTGTCCCTCTAATGACCCGAACTGGAAACTACAGAATATTTCTTGACTCCCATCTTTAAGTAGCTGTCAAGTTCCTCTCTAGGCTGCCCATGTTATATGCTTCAGTTCACCCCACCCTTTGCTTTCCCTGCCCAGCACCAAGCTTAGACTTTTGTTCACAGCGCACCAGAAAGAACCTCAGAAACCAAGAGACTTGAACCATTTCCATTTGTGAGGCTCCCCATAGATGAAAAAAAAAGAACAAATTTTAAAACAGGAATATAGAAATTCAGTCTTGTAATTTAGAAAAGCAGTACTTTTAAGCACACACAAATATAATGCTATATATGTATACAATTTACAAGAGAATTAGAATTTGTATTAAAGCATTATTCATTTACCTGTACCTCATTCAGCATGGAACTTGATATGACAGCTGTAGTGATGGTGTTTCAGTCCTGCCTCAGTGGGCCTCTCTGATTATCTGTAACCTAACTTGGAGATCATTAGAGACTTCTCATGAGCAGAGGGGCTGGTCCGTGGCCCAGCTCTGTGTCCTCTTAGCAGCACTGCTCTCCTCTCTGACAGACTCCCTGTTTGTTTGTTTGTTTTCTTTGTGCCTGTTAAGCTTCTCAAAGCCCAAGTATAATTATGTGATTCGGCCATTCAACAATCTTCAGGGCCCTAATGAATGAAGATACCCACCTTTACTTATATTCTTTCCCTCTAGCTGTTGTCTGTACCATTCATCCTTTCTATGTAGTAGTAGAACTTTGAAGTTCATCATGTTCATGATGATAGTGATTATCATGATAGGCTATAATTTCTATGGTGACCTACTCTGTAGGGGTAAAAATCTCTCTCTCTCAAGGTTTTTTGAGGAGTGCTTGAGAACCATTGATTGCCAGCCATGTTTATCTAAGAAACATTATTTTTTAACTGTATAGGTTTTAATTGGTACCAGAGCAAAATTACAAATATTATAATTGAAGTTGGGTCTGTTATATTCATAAATATCAAAAAATGATCCCTGGTACTTTCAAATCCAAATGAGTTACTTCCTCTTTGCTAGACTCCTCCTGGACTTCAGCTGGTGACATACCACTGGGACAATGCCTACCATCCTATCATTTTTTCCCCAGCTGAGGCCTTTTATTTGTATGTATGTATTATATCCCTAGGAAAAATAATTCCAGGATTTTCCTTCCTGTGTGTTGTCATCTTGGTTCCTTTTTGGTCCATTATACCAGGTGATGTCATCAGTACAATGAAACCAAACTGACAGGTGGGAGCAGATTATTCTGCCATTTTTCCAGATCTTTTGAGTTGCACATCAAATCCGGGACTAATCACTCTGCACTTGTTTAACCTGCTTGTGAGTTTCACAACACTTTTCCTAGCCCACTGATTAGAAATGATTTCAAATTTGGCAATGTAGTCATGCTTCTTCATCACAGAAACCAGATGATGATTTTTTTTTTTATTTTTATTTTTTTTTTATTTTTTTATTTTTTATTGACTTTGTAATAATATTACATTAAAAATATATATGTGAGGTCCCATTCAACCCCACCCCCCCACCCCCCCTCTCCCCCCCCCCCAACAACACTCGTTCCCATCATCATGACACATCCATTGGATTTGGTAAGTACATCTTTGGGCACCTCTGCACCTCATATACATTGGTTCACATCATGGCCCATACTCTCCTCTATTCCACCAGATGATGATTTTTGAAGCACGGCATAATAATAATCTGGCAGTTCTCTCTCACATCAGCCAGGATGTTCATGTGCAGCATTGTGGTGGATTGGAAAGGTGGCAGAAATACTCTGTCTTTTTAAAAATAATAATTCTTTCTATCCTTCCAGGCTCAACTTGAATTCCAGCTCTCCCTGATTGCTCAAGTGAAGAGGAAACCTCTTCCTCTGACAACCAAATGACTGTCTAATAACCCTCTTGACATCCTTTTCTTTTTCTGCTTCTGGGTTGACTTGTTTGTGTACTTCTCCTTCCTCAAAACTTCTCCCTACAGCAATTTTTGAAGGCAGAGACTAGGATATTTTTGTAGCCCTCCTAGCGACTAGCAGCCGCTGTGCATGGCAAGCCTAACCAGGAGTCATATGAGGGCACTCTTCGGAAACCTAATGAAAGCAATGGACATTAAGTAATGTAGTTTTTTTTCCTGTCATCATTTATTCCTTCCTTCTTTCACATCATGTGCCATACTCTGAGTTAAATGCTATGGGCACAGTAGGAAAGAAGACAGACCAAATCACTGCCTCCATGGAGCTTAATGATCACACTGACTCTGGCTGGTGGTGGGGAGAAAAGCATTCCAAAGAGGGTGGTTTCCTTCCCTGCTCCGTGGTGCAGGTGCCATTGTGTTCACTCCTGCAGAGGGTCGGCCCTTTGCAGCTGGACAACTGTGTAAGATGAGGCTGCAAGAAGCAGCAGAGGGTGCAGACTCCTGAAAGCTGCTTGTGTAAGTGCAAAGTGCTGGACTCTGGAGTCAGTGGAGATTGTTAAATGAGTGCTCAGATAGCTCAACATAATTATCTTACTATCCCTATTTTATAGATGAGAAAACCAAGCTTTCAAGGGGCTAAATAACTTGTCTAACTTGGTAGTGAAGACGGGATTCACACGGGCACTGGACTAAGTTCCTAGTCTCTCTACATTTTCTTGTTCTTTGCCCTGATAGAGCCACATGGCAGCCTGTTGGACAGGCTTCTATTATTTAAGTTTCTAGCTAAGAGATTTAGGAATAAGCTTTTCCTTCTCATTTACTCCAGTGGTTAAAAGACCAGTGGTTAAAAGCAAGGAGTTTGAAAAGAGGAGGCTGGCGTTTCAACTGTGGCTCACTCCTAGCACAGGGCTCCAGGGCAGGCTACTTACTGTCTCCAGGCATCAGTTGCCTCATCCTCAAAGCCAGTTGATTATACCATCTTCCTTCTAATGTAATCCATATATAATACAGTGCCTGCACATAATGGGTAACAGGCTAAACACTAGCAATAATGACAATTCACCAATTGTCAGAATTTCATCTTGAGTAGGTGGGGCAGGCTCAGGAATCCCCTTAGGTCCCAGAGCTCATGTCAGAGGCTTCTCACCACAGTTACTTGTTTATAGTGTTTTTAGCTGGTTTTTGATGCCACGTCTTCAAAATTAGAATTAGGCTGTAAAAATGAATTCAGTAGCCTCCGTCTTAGCCAGTCTTAGGGATAGTTGAACCAGCCCTTGAACTTCAGGTTTGTGTAGAGTTGAGTGTCTACTTTGATAGATATGAAGCCTTCCTGATCTGTTCAGACTCACAGACCATTGCAGAGAGGTGTGTTCCAGGGCAAATCATTGCATTTCTCAATACAAAGTATTAGGAATGTTTGTGTACCATAAGCAATGTCCTTGTTGCCATTTTATTTAGGCCCTGCCATTGCAGGGGACAGAGGACCCTTAAGCAACTTAGAGCATATCTTCTAAGCTGTTCTAGAAGTCTCTGGGCTATAAGGCTTCTTCTAAATTAGCAAGGTGCAGGCCTTTTCCTCTGCCATCTGAGAGCAAGTGAACCTGGGCTGTCAGGCTGGGCAGGGAGCTGTGATCCCAGGCAAGATAAAGATCTCGGCTGCATCAGAGTTCCCTCAGGAACTAGTTTGAATATATAGATTCTTGGACCTTAACTATGAACCTCTGGACATGGGCTCAGGAAGCTGAGTACTTAACAAGCTGCCCAGGTGGGTCTGGTGAGCAGCCAGGATAGGAGCTACTGAGTAGACTCTGAAAAAATGTTTTTACACCCAAAATGTGGCATTCAGTTTCATAAAGGGCTGTGTCTCCTCACACCCACACATGGAATGATAGAATTTAAGAACCCTGAGGGTAGATCGAGGCAAGGTGGCTGAGAGGGACTTGTGGGGATCTGACACCCCCTTGAAGACACTCCCCAGCCTCTCTCTTTAGGTAGTTAAAGCCAGGTCCAAGAGTCATGCCGCCTGCATCGGAATCTAGGTTCTACTGTTGCTGGCTTCTTGACCGTGGACAGCTTATTTATCCCCTCTGATCCTCAGAGTCCTTATCTGCAAAATAGGGGTAAAAACTGGTCTCCTGTTTTGTTAGTTTTCCTAGTGCTGCTGGGACAAATTACTGCAAACTTAGTGGCTATAAACACAGATTTATCATCTTACAGTTTTGGAGGTCACAAGTCCTAAATCAAGGTGACAGCAGGGGCTGTGTTCCTTTTAGAGGTTCTAGAGGAGACTCTGTTCCCTGGTCTTTTCCTGCTAGTAGAGACTGCACACATTCCCTGGCTTGTAGACTGTCATTCCAAGCCCTGGTTCCATTGTCACAGCTCATTTTTCTGACTTTGATCCTCCTGCCTCTATCTCATAAGGATCCTTGTGATTACAATGAATCCTTCTGGATATCCCAGGATGCTCTCTTGTCAGGATCTTTAAGTCAATTATATTCACAAAGTCCCTTTTGCTGTGTAAGGTAATTCCTGGGGTTTGGAAGTAGACATCTTTGGGGGTCCAGGATTCAGAGTACTGTGCCAACTCAGAAGCTTGTCATGTGGCTTGTTTGAGATAATGCATGAAAGCCCTTACAGGGAGCCGAACACAGAGTCAACACTTGGTATGCTCTTACTGTTACTCTGCTTTTCTGAGTTAAAGAATGTCACTTCATTTTATCTTTCTTTATAGTGCTAGTACTATTTTATGATATATATTTATTATGATCATCGGTGGCTATTTTTGTTTTAAATCTTTGATAGGTATCAGGCACTCTATCACCTTTAAGAAAGAACACCTGCATTTCAGAGGGTTTGAGTATTTACAAAGTTTCACAGCTAGTAAAAGCCAAAGCCTGGCTCATGCCAACAGCCATCTTTTTGCCCCTATTCTTTTTTTTTTTTTTTTTTTTAGGTGCATGCGTTTATTATCAATCTTACCAACACAAAGGATTGTGATACACAATTTTTAAATAATAAAATACACAGAGACCTTTTTATAAATTCCATATAGCCAGTTGATTCTCGGGGAATGTCTTTTAATAAGTTGTGACTTTTAATAAACAAATTTTAATTTGAATGTAGCCAAATTTAAATGTTCTCCCCTAATGACGTAAGCTCTTCGAATCTGGCTTAAGGAGTCCTTACCTACCCCAATTTCATAGAGATATTGTCCTACATTTTCTTCTGAAACTTTTTAAATTTTGTTTTACATATTTCAAAATTATTTTCAAAATTGTTTACAGTTATCACTGATCTTTGCTCTTCCAAATCACCTTTAGAAAAAGCTTGTCAAGGTCTAAGAAAAACCATGTCAGGATTCTGATTAAAACTGTATTCAATTTATAAAGGGATATGAGGAGATTTGACATCTTTATAATACTGAGCTTTCCTATTCATTAACATGGCATATGTATTAGTCAGCCAAAGGGTGCTGATGCAAAATACCAGAAACTGGTTGGTTTTTATAAAGGGTATTTATTTGGGGTAGGAGCTTACAGATACCAGGCCATAAAGCATAAGTTACTTCCCTCACCAAAGTCTATTTTCATGTTTTGGAGCAAGATGGCTGCCAACGTCTGTGAGGGTTCAGGCTTCCTGGGTTCCTCTCTTCCTGGAGCTTAACCCTTCGGCATCAAACTCCAACATTAAAAACCCCCAGCATGGAAAAGCTTCAACTCTGTCCTTTGCCATGCCTTAACATGCCATTAGGGCCACCCTAATGCCATGGCCCAATCAAAGCCCTAATCATAACTTAATCTTGCCCAGGTACAGACCAGATGATAAACATAACCCAGTATCTATTTTTGGAATTCATAACCATCTCAAACTGCTACAGCATATTTCTCCTTAATACCTTTCAATAAAGTTTTATAATTTGCCCCAGAAAGGTCATGTATATTTTTCATAAAATTTATTTGTCTATACCTTATTACTTTCTTTTTTTTATTATTATTAAAATTATTTATTTTTACAAATTACATTCAAAAAATACGAGGTCCCAATCAACCCCACCGCCCCCACCCCTCACTCCCCCCACAGCAACACTCTCTCCCATCATTGTGACACATCCATTGCACCCAGTAAGTACATCTCTGAACATCACTGCACCCCGTAGTCAGTGGTCCACATCATAGCCCACACTCTCCCACGTTCCATCCAGTGGGCCCTGGGGGGATCAACAATGTCCTGTAATTGTCCATGAAGCACCACCCAGGACAACTTCACGTCCCGAAAACGCCTCCACATCTCATCTCTTCCTCCCATTCCCCAAACCCAGCAGCCACCATGGCTACCCTTCCCACACCCATTCCACATTTTCTCTGTGGACATTGGATTAGTTGTGTCCATTGCACATCTATGTCAAGTGGGGGCTTAGATTCCACATGGATACTGGATGCACTCCTCCTGCTTTCAGTTGTAGACACTCTAGGCTCCATGGTGTGGTGGTTGACCTTCTTCAACTCCATGTTAGCTGAGTGGGGTCAGTCCAATAAATCAAAGTGTAGGAGCTGAAGTCTGTTGAGGCTCTGGGCCTGGGTGTCTTATTATCAGTCCAGAGATTCAAATCCCCTAAATATATCTTAAACCCCAGCACCAACTACAATTCCAATAAAGTAGCATGCAAGTCTTGAGGGAAGAGATCCCCTCCGAGTCCAATTCCATCATGCAGAAACACCAGCTCCAAAGAAGGGCCATCTGCCATGGCAGTGAACCCCATCTGCCATGACCATAGAACCCGTGGGTCTCTTTATCCCTCAAAAGAACCAATACCTGGGGATTGTATCTACTTTATCTGTCTCTTAGACTCTGCTCAGTTGTGCATAAGGGCATTCCTTCTGACAACCTCCAGACTCTTTTTTAGAGACTCATAGCCTTATATTCTCATTTCTCCTTTCCATTTCCCTCTTACATTAGGTCAAACAGCATTTTGAAGTCATGTTATTATGTGTAGACAGGGATATTCTGCTGATCCTTATTGAACCTTTAATTCAACGTCATTTTCTAGTTGCATCTTCAGCTGGTATGTGGTAGTGATCCCTCGGTGCCAGGGAGGCTCATCCCCGTTTTTGCCCCTGTTCTTGACCTACTGATTACTTTTCCTTTTGGTTCAACCTTTTCAGAGCGTGGTGGAGGCTTGTTGAGACAAGTGTTGCGGTGGAGAAGGGCAGGAGCTTGGGAGGCAGGAGGAACTTCCCCACTCACCCGATCAACTTCCTCCTGTGGCTTGTGGCTGCAGCAGATTCAGTTTTGGAGCCTGTGTAATGCCCTCTTCACCTCCACCCACATTTGGGCCTAATCAGGTGGTCACCATCATGCTGCTTCTCTTTGTCAGCTCTGTGCTAATGACTTACGTGACCTGGATAAGGTACTTTGCTGTCTCTGGACCAGGAAGTGATCCTTCTAGGCCTTTCCATCAGCTCCCAGTCTTCCTAGAGCACATCTGATGGGAGCATCCCTTGTCTTGTTGGTTTGTTGCTCAGACAAAGCTAGGCCTTGTGGAGCTGGGGTGCATGCAGTAGGCTGGTCTTCAGAGGAACTGCCTGGGTGGGCAGGGTCGGGCGGGCAGGGTCAAGGTTGGTGTCCCTGCCTCCATTCTCTATCTCCTCCACCTACTGGAGATTATTTTCTTCTAAGACTTGATGCACATCCTTCTAAAAATAGCTTTCCTCTGTTGACCCATCATTCCCTGGGGTCCTTCTGTATGTTCTAGGATGACTTCTCTCTTGTTAAACCTTCTTTCCTATAGCAAAGTGGTTAAAAGCACAGACCCTGGCATAGGATATACTTGGGTTCAAATCCCCAACTCCCCTCTTACTAGCTCTAATTCTACCTTAGGCAAATGGCTTGACATCTCTTAGCCACAATTCCTCATTTTGTTAAATGGGAATAGAACCAACCTCATGGCATTTTCAGTCCAGTACCTACACTTAAGCACTCAATAATAGCTGATTATCATTTCAATCAGTTTCTCTTAACAAGGTGAGAAGAAATCCAATTAAAATGATTCACTAGAACAGGGGCTCTTAACCAGGGGTCCATGAGCTTGAATTGAAAAAAAATCAACTTATTATCTTTATTTTTCTGGCCTCTAACTGAAATCTAGCATTTCCTTCACTTGTGAATGTGTGCAATAAATAAATTACAGTAGTGTTCATTTCACCTGCCTGGCAGATGCATCTGTGGAACAAAAAAGATTAAGAACCCAGCACTAGAAGGTGTGAATGCAGTGAGCAAACCCACCCACAGAGAAACTTCTTTTGCCAGCAAATCCTTAAATCCTTGATGGGTTTTGGGATGTGTAAAAGCTATATTTTACCTTTCTTCTTGTCCCTGCAGGGAGCAGTGAGAGAACTGGCAGACAGGAGGGAGGCCTGTTTCCCATGCCCTCGTCTTTTTAGCACTTTCTTGCTTTCATGCAGTTAAGCAACTTAGTGCCCAATTTTCACTGATTTTTCTACCCCAGGATTTAATATTTTCTTTGAGGATGACCCATGATGCATAATAGAATTACCACGTCCGAAGTGTATTGAGTTATATCCACTGCATCTACCTCATGCTGAGGGCCTTTTGTTCCGAATGAAACAGGGTTTCTTGACTCCCAAGTCTGTTACTTCCACTATGTCACAGTGTCCCAGGGACAGGTGAGAAGAAAATAAATTCACATATACATATATGTATATGAATATTCAAGTGAATTAATATTTATGAATTTGTGCTTTTTTTCTTTTGGTTTATTCTGCTAGGATACATTGTGAGAAATGCAATTATTGGGTGAAATTATACACATCATTTATAAGTTCTTAAAAATACATTAAAAAGTAAATAAGCCGGTGTGTCTTGTTTCAAGGCATGTAAAAATAGTCTAGTTTCGCTACCACCCTGCCGGCACTGGTTAAAAACATTATTTACTAATGTTATGTAGAAGTACATTGCTACCTCAATATGTTTATTTGTTTCTATTTCATTATTTGTGGAATCTTATGAATGATCCATTTAGCATTGTATCACATTTGCTTTGAAGCTTGGTTCTGCTAACTGTTTTAAATGTGAATGTCTTTCAGGTCCCAAGCCAGCTGTGTTTCTGCAGCATGGCCTCCTTGCAGATTCCAGTGTCTGGGTCTCTAACCTCGCCAACAGCAGCCTGGGCTTCATTCTCGCGGATGCTGGTTTTGACGTGTGGATGGGGAACAGCCGGGGAAACACCTGGTCTCGGAAACACAGGACTCTTTCAGTTTCTCAGGATGAATTTTGGGCTTTCAGGTATATTTGAGTTGATTACAACACGGGCCTCTTTCCTTAGTGCCCTTAGTTCAGACGTGTGGGGATTTCAGCAGTGAAGGTAGATAGAGTGTGACTCTGAGGTCACAGGAGAGGGGAAACTGATGTCTTGTGAAAGGTTTTACACCTCCTTAGTTGAATAAATAGCAGTAGAGGACAATAAAGATAAATAATTACAAGCATTAGATTTGATTAGGAATTAGGAATTCTTAAGTTATTTTGGCATTCCTGCTGGTTTGGAGGCTGCTGGGCAAATTTTATCCCTTCTCCTTCCCCTTCCTCCATAAACATGTATTCCATATGTTCATTTTTCTTCTTTCCAGAAATTCTCACCTCTGAAATTCTCTTCTTTCTCTTACTTCTGGCTCTAGCAATTAATAGCAGTATGACATTGGACAATTTAACCCAGGTCCTCTGTGCTTCAGTTTCCTTACCTGATGATGGGGATAATAAACACCTACCTCATAAGGTAACTGGGAGGTTAAAGAAGGTACATGAGAAGCATCTGGCCCAGAGTTTGGCCCATCGTAAGTGCTCATGAACAGCCGGCTTTTCCATCGCAGGTGACACTCACTCATGTGTGCACTACTCACTTGCAGGGCTTCCGAGTCCTGTGCCCAGGACCAGGCATTAGAGAAGGAAGCTCTATGGTCTCCTCCAGGCTTGCTTCCCATCTGCCAAACCATACTTGCTGAGGACTTGAAACACAAGCAGGAGAGCTTTTACCTAAAGACACAACAGGAATATGTTTCTTGTAGCACTGTTCACAATAGTGAAAAACTGGAAACTACCCAAATGCCCATCAACAATGGACTGGAAAAATAAAATGTGATATAATCTCACACTGGAACGAGAACTAACAACCCATAACTATATGACATGGTTGAAGTCAGATACAGAAGAATACATCCTGTATAATTCCATTCATATAAAATTTCCAAGAATGATAAAACTATATTTGGTGTGGAAAATTAGGATAGGAGTTGCCTTTGGGAAACATGACAGGAAGGGGCTCAGGGGTACCTCTGGGCTTCTGGTAATGTTCTGCTTCCTCTGCTCAGTGCTGGTTTACTGAGATATGTTCAGTTTGTGATTATTCTTTATGTATATGCCAGTATTATTTGTATGTAATATTTCAGTGAATCAGTTCCTTTTTGGCTTACAGTTATGATGAGATGGCAAATTATGACTTACCAGCTT
Source organism: Dasypus novemcinctus (assembly GCF_030445035.2). NCBI lineage: Eukaryota > Metazoa > Chordata > Mammalia > Cingulata > Dasypodidae > Dasypus > Dasypus novemcinctus. The sequence continues at coordinate 51,924,866 of NC_080678.1, forward strand.
CAGTTAACTACGTTCTGAATAAAACTGGCCAAGAACAATTGTATTATGTGGCTCATTCTCAAGGCACCACAATAGGTATGTAATGAAGGTGGAAAGTTTATATAATGTCTTTTTTTGCAGAGTTTGCATTTGTTCTTAAAAGTGAAATATAAAGAAATAGTGTTAGTTCACATAAAAGTTTTTTTTTTTCTTGTTTTCTTTTTTTATGCCAAGCAGAAATAATAATAAGGGCAAGGAATTTTGGTAATATTTGGTTTTCTCTAGAAATTCAGATTTTAATAAAATGGATAAACTGGTGAATGGCTCTGTTGAAATTAGATGAGCCTATTATATATTATACTAGTTAAGCAACATATGGGGATGTTAGATGGTGGAAAACATTGTTTTATAAGTTCAGAGACTTAAAAAAAATATACAAAATAATACATTGACCTTTAAAGTAAAATGGAACAAAACTAGCTACAAGATTGCCAGGTTACACTGCCATTATTTAAAAACAGTTTTTAAACTTTATTTGCATTTTTATTTATGGTTATTAAAAGTAATGTGTTGATTGTAAAGAAAGTACAGTTTAAAGAAAATAAAAATTGCCTGTGATTCTACCAACAAATTCTAATATGAAAGCATCAGAACCCAAAAATTTTAATTCTTAGGAGGTTAGGGACCTGCCCAAAATAATTTGTTTAATTCTCCCTTTTCTGTTGCATATCTAGAATGTTTACTGTGTATAACACCTTTGCAGTCATGTTGTATGATCTCCTTAGAATAAGTTCTAGAAGAATTACTATACTACAAGTACAAATGCTTTTAAGTGTCTTGGTAGGTACAGTTAAATTGCCTCCCTGTCACTACCACCAAACACTCTTTGTTAATTTGGAAGGCTATAACCAAAAAGGAACTTGAATATATTTGCATTTCTTAGGAATGGAGTTAGGCTCTCTTCTTTGACCTATCTTTTTATGTCCTTTGCCCCACTTCTTTGTCAGGTGACATTTTAGGGTCTAGTTTAAGGCTGGAAGTGGCCTGAAAGGAAGCTAAGAAATATTTTAAAGTTACAGATTCTAAATGTGCATGAGTTCCTTTTTAAGTGGTTATGTAACTGAAGGGCCTGCTGGTCCTTAGGGATGGAAGGAAGGAGGAGTGGGGGAAGATGATGATCAGGTGGAGCTGTTGGGGATGGACTTTACATGGCAAAGTACAAATTGCTCAAGGAACAGGGAACGTCTTCGGCTTCAGGCAATCTGAATTTCTTTCAGTGTATATCTAGGTTGAGATTTGGAATAAGCACTTTAAAAATATTTGTTTTACCAGTTTAATCTTAGTGTTTTTGCACGTAGAAATTCAAATGGGCCCCGTTTCAAGTGTTTTGCTCCCTGATTGCAGCATTGCTGGCCTGGTTCTCATGCTTTCTATAGAGCATGACACAAAAGGGCAGCCTCTGCCTTTTCCAACAGATTCTCAACATGGAATTCCTATTTTCTTTCTTTTGTTTCCATAGGTTTTATAGCATTTTCACAGATCCCTTGGCTGGCCAAAAGGATTAAAATGTTTTTTGCCCTGGCTCCTGTGGCTTCAGTCGAATTCACCACTAGTCCTGTAGTCAAATTAGGAAAACTTCCAGATCTTCTCATCCAGGTACATTGATTACCACTCCCCCTGCCCAGAAATTTCCTTTTCAGTTTTGAAGAATTGACCAGTGGTGGGAAATGTAGGCCTTCCTACTCTTCAATTTTTGTCAGTAAAACAGAAGGGTTTTTCTTTCCCCCTTCACCTCTACTTCCAGATCTGGGGAGTCAGGGAGGAACACTGTTAGTTGTACATCAGTGCCATATCGTACTCATGGTTGACATTTGTCAACTTGACTTTCTACCCACCACACAAAGCACAGGAAAATGGAAGCCAGTAATTTAAATATCCTTGCAGTTGCCCTTTGTTCCATATAGTGAGTTCTTACACAGGAGGAGGCAGGCGATGGGAGACAGGAAATCCGCTCTTCCCAAAAGTCCATCCTTAACCACACTGGGGTGGTTGAAATACACAACCACTAAACTCAAGCCAGTTACTTCCTCAGGGGTCAAGTCAAAGGCTATGAGACCTCAAACTCTGTTAAGGAGGAGAAGCTTTCTTTCAGGAAGAGGAATTTAGAGCCTTCTGAGGCTGAGTAGTTCATTATACATGCATTATATATGTTTTACATATGTGCCTATATTTGTATATGTATATGCACACATACACGCATGTATGTATGTAATCCTGTACATGAATATATATAAACAAATCAAATATAACATGTCTCATGCACCCTTTAAAAGGCTTTCACAGGAATTGTGGCCTGTCCTCTGACCTTGGAACCTGAGAGCATGTGAGATGGGATGCTGCACGTCAGAGAGCAGAACATGCATGTAAAATATATCTCCCCCAAAGCCAATTTATTTTATTTTTTAAATATATTTTTTAAAGATACTTAGATTACATAAAATGTTACATACAAAAAATATAAGGAGTTCCCATGTGCCGCATTCCCCACACCTCCCACCCTCCAATTTATTTTAATACCCTAATTAGTAGATGCATTGATTTTCATTATAAGCAATTCAAAGATTACAAATAAAGTACCCCTCAAATACCAAACCACCTCCTAGTCCCCTGCCTGGAATTAAGTGGAACCCTCAGTTTGGGGTATTTTTCTATAGACCTCTTGTGTGCATTTACATACATACGTATGTTCTGGGGGGAAAATATTGTTTTGTTTTCATATAAATGGTATCTTACTATATTATGTCATTCTACAGATGGTAGGACTAACATGTTCATTCATAAACTTCTACTACATTCTGCATTGATGTGCTGCATAGTAAGCTTTCCATTCACAGGAACTAGTGTTTGTTTAAACAGGACTCCTGTAGTGGACATCTAGTTTATATGTATATCTTCCTTATGCCTGTTTTTGGCTATTTCCCTAGAGTGGACATGGATAAGTGAAATTGCTGTGTCATAGGGAATGTGCATTTTTAAATTACTTGACTGCATAAACACATATGGCTTTCAGAGTGGCTCTGCCGATTTAAACCCTATCAGCACGTTATGAGCAATCCATTACCCCATTCTGGAGGGTCTTTATAACAATAAAAACTCCCAAGTACCTCAGTTCCTGGAGATTGTGAATTAGTAGTGTGTTAAAATACAAACTCGTTCTCCCCCTTCTTTCTCCCTCTGCATTGGAGAAAGTGTGTTGTTAAATCTGTAGCGGGGCCTGGGGATCTGTGTCCTTCACAAATCACCCTTTAGATTCTGATGTAGGTGAGAGAGCCTGGATTTGGGATCCTCTATTCTAGATGATTGTGTTTTATAGTATTACAGAAAAATGACAAAGTGGATGATCAAATATTCATAAAACCTTTGAATTAGCTGCTCTGACAAGTGCATGTTACTTTCATAAAAGTTAAATTTCTCTTCGATTTCTTTCTGAAAAGACAAATTATAAAGAAATCAATGTTGATATGCATAGGTCTGTATATGCATAAGGTGATTCTTGCTTTTTCTGTATATTCTGACCTTCAACATAATTTTGTGGAGTTTGTCACATTAGTGCTGGATAGCAGTTTTGAAGTACAAGGTCAACCTCACATCCCATGTCAGTCAAAAAGAAAACTTAGTTTATTGTGATTCAGGTCATTGATGGGTCATCCTATAAACTTGTTTGTTTGGTGTTTTTTTCCCTTTCTTTCTGTTTGTTTTTAACAGAGAGCCTCACAAACATGCTTTCGTCACATGTGACCATTATGTAGTCGCAAAGCAAGAATTTGTAAAAATGCCTTGTCATGTCACTTGACCTCTGCATGCCAAATTTGCTTCCTCGATCTCACCAGCTAATTCTAGAGTGATAAGCCTGGAAAAAAGGAAAATGAAAGGTGACCTGATGTTGGTCTTTAGATTTAGATGGGATGTCTTGTACAAGACAGACTTCACAGATATCGTAAGCTTGTGTGTTTGTGGGTCAAATTTGCCTGGAGAAGGGTTGAATATGGTCTGTAACATGTTTTAAATTTAAATTCCACCATTTAAAAAGTGGAATATTTAACATTAAAATCTTGATAACTGATTATTTTTGGGGGTAGAGGAAGAAGCTGTGCACCACTGGGCCCATAGTCCTATCCCCAGAAAGGACAGAGCCTGCTGCTGTTGTACCCTTGAGACAGAGCACAAGCTTTCCAGTTCTCTGCAGTTGTCAACAGTCCCTAGTTGTAAACACGGAGGCAGGTGGCATTTTCCCATCACAGTTTTACTAATTTATATTTACATGCTGCCTTTTAGGCTCTTGAATTTTTCATTCCTCCTTGACCCTCCAGAGGGTAGGAATGAGCAAGAGTGTAAATTATAAATGGGTTTGGGTTCAATATAAGGAATATTTGTTTGTTTCCTATTATACAAATGTGGGAAGGTCTACCTTGGAAGCATAGTAATTACTCTGGATCTACTTGAACATAGGTTCAGCTACCATTGGTCAGGAATGATGTAGACCAAGGTGTTGACAAACTTTTTTTGTAACAGGCCAGATAGTAAATATTTTCAGCTTCGTGGGCCATAGGTATGTTGCCCTGACTCAATTCTGCTATTTTAGTGTGAAAGCAGCGAGGGCCAATACATAGATACATAAGTGTGTCTGTGTTCCAATTAAACTTTATTTTCAAAAACAGGTAGTGTGTCCGATTTGGCTCCTGACTCCTGATTGGACTAGGTGGATATACCCTCAGCAGAAATTGCTAATCAATCACAGCCTCAAGTCTTTCTCAGAAGTCAAGATCAGTCCATCACAGTCAGGTGAAAACTGTCTGGGGCTGGCTCTGGGATGAGTGAGCATTAAGGCCCTTTCCCACTAAACAAGGCATCTGTAAAATGAGTAGATTTTCTGCCTCCTTCATTTTGAGAATTTAGGCACATGTCTGTAACATTGGGGTAGATTATCAGATTTTGCCTTAGTAAACTTATGGCATCAGTATCCTATTTGAATCTCCACTGGTTGTCATTTTACTCCTGAATTCATCCACGGATATCCTTGCCTCTGGGCTCTGCTTCTAAGGTGGGTCATGGAAACCTTTGTACCAGAAAGAGATACCGAATAGATTCTTGGGTTTCTTTCTCTTTTATAGGATTTATTTGGAGTCAAAGAATTTCTTCCTGAGAATGCATTTTTGAAGTGGCTTAGTACTCATATTTGTACCCATGTCATTCTGAAGGAGCTTTGTGGAAATCTCCTTTTTGTTCTGAGTGGATTTAATGAGAAAAATTTAAATATGGTATGTATGTTTATAGTAAGTCTTACTTAAACTTTCAATGACTTTGTTATGTCTGTGAATGTATTTATTTGGATTGGATGATATATGCGAGGCAGGAATGACCTCATTAGAGCTCTAAAAGGTCTTTCATTTCAGAGACAGAAGAATTAAATTCAGTAGGTGCTTAGAATTCTATCTGCTGCAGTCATTAGGCAGGCAGTTATCACCTCCCTACATTGTATCTATATGGAAATATTGAATGAGAAGATCTGTCACAAATTTCTGATATTTATTCTGATGATATTTTTCATGTAAAAAATTACTAGTTGTGTTTAAATTTGACTGTTTCCACAAAATATGTGCATATGTGTATATGTGCATGTGTATTTATTTTATAACGTGTAAACCTTTGGCCAGCAATATACTGGTGTTCCTAAATATATTTGTCATTTGTAATGTTGCATTTTTAAAAACAGGTTTTAAAATTCTGGAGTGAAGACTATAGGGATTTTTAAAAATGATATTTCTATTTTTTTCTGCTGATGAAAATAATGTGACATTTGTATATAAAATTTTGAAATTCAGAAAATCATGAAGAAGGAAAAAAAACTACCTATAATCACAACCCATTGGGCTGCATGATTACCACGTAGTTGCCTTTCATTTCCTTCCTACATAGTCTGTGTGTGTGTGTTGTGCATATTTTTATAGGACTTATTTATAGTTGAGAAATTTTTTCCCACCCATAATCTCTCGTATATTTAAGATTATGACTCTAGTTTTTAATGTTTTAAAGGATATGTGTATTACTGATGTCACCTTAATGCTGTTTGCATTCATATTTCAATGTATTTATTTTACAGTCTAGAGTGGATGTATATACAACACACTCTCCTGCTGGAACTTCTGTGCAAAACATGTTACACTGGGGTCAGGTAGGTATTCCAGGAGCAAAGTTGGCTCGGTGCGCCGGCACTGGCTCCACGTGTAGGTGCTTTGCTTGCCGCACAGGCACGCTTTCTCTTTTTTTTTTTGCCAGGAGGCCCCAGGGATTGAACTCATGTCCTCCCATATGGTAGGTGGAAGCTCTATCATTTAAGCCACATCCACTTCCCTTAAGCCTATTATTATCAAACTATCAGTGTCACTCCCTTTGTTGTTGAGCAGTGAGAATCTGTATTTTAAGAAATAAATTAACAGCTGCCCAATAGCTTCTTCTGCTTCATCAGGTTGGGGAACCTTTGCCATGTGATAGCACTTTAGTGAACTCAGTGGCCTCAGAAATATCCTCCCCTGGGAGTCCTGTTCTTAGCGTCTCCCTGGGACTCAGGAACCAGAAAGGGCCACATGGGGCTTCAGCTCCTTATCATGAAGGTCGGCTGCACTTGAGATGTCAGTGACTCAGTGACAGATTGCTGAGGTTTAGCCCAGGGGCACCTGCAATGGAAAGTAGTGCAGTACATGCTGCACAGCACTTTCACCTTTTAAGGTGTCCTGAACCCTTCAAAAATCCTCACATTCACACATTCATTCAGGCTCCTGCTTTTCTCTTAGTCACATGTCTATTTATAGTCACTTGTTTTCTTTCTAGACCTACCACCAAAATTCTTCTACCTTTTCTGAGCCTATTCCCCTTTCTCCCCTAGAGGATATTTTGCCAGAAAGGGTGAAATTCTGTCGCCTGGGCAGTTAATGCACTCCTAAGGATGCGTGGAGGGTGACTCAGCTGACTGAAGGCGCAGGCTGTGCTGTGCTCTAGCTCAGTGGCCTTGGCAAGCGCCCGATTCTCAGATCCTTGGCAAAGTACCCATGACCACCCCCTAGCCTATCAGGAGCCCTGCTCTTGTTCCAGCCCCTTTTATGTGGCAGCTGACTAGAGTGAGGGTTGCAGGCTGAGTTCCCCAGCACAGCTCTCTTGCCCACTTGTGACCTTGTGACTTTAGGCTCTACTTACTTTGGAATTTCTTTCATAACCATTTCCAAAGCCCAGACTCCCTGCAGAAGGCAGCCTTGCCCTTGACCCTTGTGCCTTCTGTGTTATCTCTTTGTCAGAAAAATAGCTGCTTGGCAGAGTGACTTCACAGGACTCTTTCCTTGATCCCGCCTCCTCTGGGCTGTTGGCCAGAGGCTGCCACCCTGCCTGTCGGGGACCCCTTGTTCAGGCTGCTCCAGGAGGCAGCCCTGGTGCCTGCTGGGAGCGGCTGCTGAAGGTGGGTGTGGCCTGGGTGTTGGCGGCTGAGAGCCCCAAGTCAGGTGTGGATTTTGGAGGTTCCTGTGGTATGAGCTGGGAGGTGCCCTCAAAGGCCATTTTATTCACAGTACAGTCAGAAGTTTGCTTTTTGCATAAGTAATTATCATTCAGTTATTCATTTCCAAAACCTAGATCTTTACTTGGCTGTTAAATTTAATTTACAAATGTTATTCTTGTTAGAGCCTGACAAATTCCAAACAGCCCCAGAGCTGAGACTCTGTTTCTCTCTCTGGCCCTCTTGCGAGCCCTGCCCGAAGCCCAGGTGCTCATTCCTGTGTGAAGGCTGGTTCTAGTACATCTTTATTGTTGGTCAGAAATACTTAGGGTGCTAGTAAAAATATGGATTCTTGGGCCCTTCTCAAGATCTGTTGAAAATCAGAATTCCTAGGGAGTGTATCCCTGGGATCTGCATTTTTAATAAGTGCCCCAGCTGACAATGTACTCCATTGTTTGCAACCTAACTTTAAAAAAAAAAATTATTGGTAAGATATTCCTTAAAACATTGTAAAAAGAACATTTAACATAATGAACACGCATTATGATATTTTAGAAAATACTTGAGTGCAAAGAAGAAAAGCCACCTATGTGTGTACCACCCAGGGGTAGGCACTAGTAGTAGTTTGGTATAATCTTATAGTTGTTTGGTATAATCATTCCCATGACAAAAGTAGGATCCTAGGACACACACTTTCTGTAACATTCCTTTTTATTGAATGAAATAACATTGTATTTGTTAGATACAAGCTGAGTTGCTGTATCAGAGACCCAAAAATACAGCCACTGAAGCAATTTCTTTCTTGTAATACAGAAGATCAGTGGTCTGGGCTGGTGGTGGAGGGGTGTGGGTGTGCGCCACAAAGTCATGCAGGGACCAGTGTACTCCACCCTGTAGCTCTGCCACCCCTGGGTGCTGTCCTGCTCTGCCTGGGTGAAGCTGGGTCATCTCCATGTCTGCTCCAGCCCACAGGAAGCGGGGAGCGCGGAAGGGCGAGGGGCTTGATGTTTAGGAGGTAGCTCAGAAGTGAGCCAGATGGCCATGCCTAGTTGTGAGGTGGGGGGGAGGTGTGCTTTCTACCTGGGTGGCCAGTGTTCAGTGAACACCTGAGTGGTTCTAGTTACTGAAAGCAGGAAGGCAAGAATGGACACTGGGGGCGAGAATGTCCAGGTCAAAACTAAATTTCAAAAGTATTCCTAATGCAAAGAAAGTTTTCCATTGCATGAATTTTTTTCTCCTCCTCTTCTTCTTCCTCCTCCCTCACCCCCTCCTGCTCCTCACTTCTCCCCACCATCTCTTCCTCATTATAGTCTTTTTGTGATATCAAACTATACTGGGAATATATTGTGTTATATTGTATTATAGATATGTTTTTATACATTGGGCAGATTGTTTTTCTTAGGATACACTTGAAGAGGTAGACTTAGTGATCAGACTGTTGGCCTAATTTTAAGACTATTTTTAAGACTTCAATACATATTGTACTATAAAAATTACTATTTACATTCTTGTTAGAATTTGAGACTTAAAAATAACTGTAAATGTCACTTTAAAACTGTGTATCCTGATATTACAATTATTTCCTCCTGCTCTTCAGCCACATAAGGTTATTACATAAGTGTAACCATAGTACATATTGTTATTTCTGGCTATTTCCCATCTAATACTATTTATAAACATTCTTTAGAAACAGTTTTCTGTTTCTGTCTTATCATATTTATATTTATTATTTATGGCATGGCATACTGTTTGTTCATATTGTTGTAACATAATGCAGTTAACCAAATATCAAAGAATTTTAGCTTATTTCTGTGTTTTTGTTGCTATAAACAACCTTTTCCATATTTCCCTCCTTCTGAGGTGCCTTTTTAAGTGGATAGTTTTTGAAGTCCTAAGTGACTTTCAGTATAAAATTCAAGCTTAGAAGTTTAGCTTGAGTTATAGGCAAGTTTTTCCTTTATATTCCTACTCAGCTTTATATAAATGCTGAAAGGTGGATTTGACCAACTGGTAAATTCATATCTGAGAACAGCAGAAGAACAATTCGCATTGAGATATTTTCACTGAAATTGGAGAGGGAACAGGTGCAGTAAGAGGTGCTGTAAATCTGTATTTTGTTCTACTTGTTAAATGTGCCACATGTATTTAATAACTGTCATTTGAAATGACAGATGCTAAAATTTCTCCTTTAGCAATCCTCTGTGGTATCTAACATTATGCTACTTTTTATTATATAAAACAGAAGAATTTATGCAATTGATAAGGCTGAACCTTCACATACATTATAAGCATGGTTGGCTATCTTTTTGTACAGTTAATGTGGCATCACCATGTGGCTGAAGGTTACACTTAATTTCCAATTCATTAGGAATGCCAGTTATGGATTTAATTCTTGACATATTTTAACTTGGGGGTCTGGGGAATTATGGCTTTGCATTATTCCATTTTTAAAAATAAGTGACTTGTTAATAGTTTTATATCAGACTCTTGTAAGTATGCAAATGTTTAAATTGTAAATAAGATATCATCCCATGGCTTTAGCCTCCCCAACTAGGTGGAAGTTATACTGACCTGCAGTACAATTTGGTGATTACAGCAGCTCTGGTACTCAAAAAAGAAAAAGTGTTACATTATTGAAAAAGAAAGAAATAGCATTACTAGACAAGTAGGATGGGTATATAGAACACATGATGGTTTTATATCTATGTATATTTTCTTTCCCAAGTAAAACAGTTATTGTCTGAAAAAGTTTGATTCAAATTTAAGCAGAAAACATCATCAAAAGATCATCAGGTGAGCTTGAAGAAATGGCCTCTGAAAGTGAACATATAAAAGAACAGATGAAAAGAATGGAAAATATTGAACACGGTCTCAGGGAACTAAATAACAGCAAAAGGCATGCAAACATACATGTCATGGGTATCCCAGAAGCAGAAGAGAAGGGAAAAGGGACAGAAGGAATATTTGAAGAAATAATGGTAGAAAATTTCCCAACCCTATTGAAGGACATAGATATCCCTGTCCAATAAGTACAACGTACTCCCATCCAAAAAAATCCAAATAGACCAACTCCAAGACACATACTCATCAGAATGTCAAAGGCCAAAGACAGAGAATTCTGAAAGCAGCAAGAGAAAAGCAATGCATAACAATAAAGGGATATCCAATAAGATTAAGTGCTGATTTCTCACCAGAAACCATGGAGGTAAGAAGACAGTGGTCTGATATATTTAAGATTCTACAAGAGAAAAACTTCCAGCTAAGATCTTATATTCAGCAAGACTGTCTTTCAAAAATGAGGGCAAAATTAGAATATTCACAGATAAACAGAAACAGAGAATTTCTAAGCAATAGACCAGATTTTCAGGAAATAGTAAAGGGTATGCTAGAGCTTGAAGAGAAATGATAGGAGAGAGGGGCCTGGAAGAGAGTCTAGAAATGAAGATTATATCAATAAAAGTAACAAAGTGTCAAAGAGTGGTGAAAATAAAAAATGATAGATAAAACTAAAATAATCAGGAATAAACCCAACCAATGATGTAAAACACTTGTATTCAGAAAACTGCAACTAATGTTAAATTAAAAAAAAAAAAAACCCTAAATAACTGGAAGAACATTCTGTGCTCATGGATTGTAAGACTGAATATCATTAAGATGTCAATTCTACTCAAAATGGTATGCAGATTTAATGCAATTTTGATAAAAATTCCACCAGCATTAAAGAAAAAATTGAAAACACGATCATTAAATTTATTTGGAAGGGTAAGGAGTCCTGAATAGCCAGAAATATCATAAAAAGGAAAAGTGAACCCTCATCTCCAAACTTTAAATCATAATACCTACTATAGTGGTAAAAACAACATGGTATACTGGCCTAAAGACAGACACAATAGATCAATGGAACCAAATTCATGGTTCAGAAACAGATCCTCACAGGTATTGCCAAGTGATTTTTGACTAGCCTGTCAAACTCACACAGTTCAGGCAAAACAGTCCATTCAGCAAATGGTGCCGAAAGAATTGGACATCCATTGCCAAAAGAAGGAAAGAGGACCTCTATCTCACACCTTATCCAAAAATTAACTCAAAATGGATCAAAAAACTAAAAGTAAAAGCAAGAACCAAAAAACTTCTAGAAGAAATTATTGGAAAATATCTTCAAGACCTGGTTGTAGGTGTTGGATTCTTAAAGGAGATAAGAGAAGGACTGAGTAGACTACTGACGTTTAATGTATGTAGAAGTTTTAATTAGCTTTACTGTAAAAGTGTGGAAATGTATAGAGTGGATGGTAACACAGTGAGTGACAGCTAGTTTATAAATGGGGATATGACTGAAAATGGTAGTCTAGTTATGTAAATGCCAATTGACAGAATGCTAGAGAATAATCTAGGAACTGGATAGCACAGTAAACCAAGAGGTGAATGAGAATTGTGGTTGATGGTACAGATGCAGGAGTGTCCTTTGTTAGCTAGAACAAATGTATATCACTACTGTAGGGTGTTGGGAATGTGGAAAAGCTGGAGTGACCTATGGACTGTGGTTAACAGTAATAATATAATATTCTTGCATCTATGTGAAAGATATACTGTGTTGATACTGAGACAGTATGGAAAAAGTGAGCCAAATATACACTATGGACATGGTAACAATCAGATGATATTATTTTATCTGTAGCAAATGACACACCACATTGTGATGTGTAGATGGAGGGGTGGTGTTTGGGAATTCTGCACATGTGCATGATTGTTTTATAAGTTTACAACTTCTGTCATAAAAAATATATTTAAAAAATAATAATAGAGTGGGTTGGGGAAAAACTCACCAAATGTAAGATAAGGACTATGATTAGTAGTAAGATTTTGACAATATTCTTTCATATTTATAACAAACGGCTCATGACAATGCAAGGTGTTGGTGGAGGGTTGATGTATGGGACCCCTGTATGATGTTATGCATGTTTGCTTTGTAAGCTCACAACTTTTATTATACACTTGTTTCTCTATGTTCATATATAAATGATGTAAAGTTAATAATAGGATTGGTTAGAGGAGAAATACTTTGCTTAGTAGTAATAGTTTGACAGTGCTCTTTAATCATTAGTTAGAAAGGTTTAAAAAGTTATTGGTGGTAGGGTGAGATGTTTTATATAATTGTTTGATGTTGTATATGTTTGTTTTGTATGTTCACAGCTATTATACACTTATTGTTTATGTATTTTTATGTATGAGTGATATATTTCAATAAATTATAAAAATTAAAAAAAGGTCATCAAATGGAAGCAAGTCTTGATCCAGTATAATTCAAAGCATATGTTTGTAGCTACTTTCTGTGCCCTATTATAGCTACTGTCCAATTATACTATATGAGAAATTGAGTCATTCAGTTAAGGAAAGCAAAAAAAAAGTTATTTAATTTTAAATTACAGTTTGAAAATAAAGAATAAATTTGGTTATCTATATAAAATTGATTTCTGAGGCCCTGGCTAAGTCCAGCAACCTATGAGGTTATCTCAACTTCCGTATCAGATAACTTTTTCCCAAACTGTCTTCTTTTCAGGCTATTAAATCCCAAAAGTTTCAAGCCTTTGACTGGGGAAGCAGTGCCCAGAATTATTTCCATTACAACCAGGTAAAGTCTTCCAAGTCTTCAGAATAAAATGGACCCTGAAAGCTCATCAAGGAAGCCAGCCTGGGGTACTGGGTTCTGATAGGGGTCATTACTATGGGAAGTATTTGGGAGAGTTAGGAATGCGTTTGTGTTTCCTCATTTGATTCCAAAACAACACAAGCCCTGTGGTGGGTGTTGTGGGATGGGCCTCTCCTCCTTGCCCTGTCATGGGCAGTAAATATGAATCTCCACTGTGATGTGTCATTTCATCATACTACAGACACGGACTTAGCAGTCAGACCATCCTAGAGTTGTTACCTGCTGGCTCTGGGGCCTTGGCCACATTACATTGCCTAGGTCTCCTTTTCCACACACAGGTAAAATTACCATTTTTGAGTGCTGAGTGTATGGTGCATTTCCTCTGCCTCCTGTGCAATCGGTGTGATTATATCTGATGTACAGATGAGGAACCTGATGTTTAGAGAATTTTTATAGCCTGCCTTCCATCCCCAAGGGAGAACATGGGAGGCTATAACTCCAAAGCACCTTCCCAAGCCCTTGGTTCCTCTACCTGCCATCTGGTAGGTGGGGAGAGCTGTGCCTCTCACAGGGGACCCGGCCTCTGTCATGGTGCCCCATGTGGCATATGGTAGCATCTCAATAACTAGCGGTCTTTATCCTTCATTGTAGGTTTGGGTTTTTTTTGGTTGTTCTGGTAATGGTAATTGAAAAGGCAACCTGATAGTGATTTTCCAAACTTAATCTCTTCTCTGATCAAAGTAACTACATATTTAATGGAGACTGTTCTTTGTGACTTTGAAAATTTTAAAAAATCAACTTTCTCTTTTTATTTTTAAAATTGTAGAGTTACCCTCCCACTTACAACGTGAAAGACATGCAGGTGCCGACTGCAGTCTGGAATGGGGGACATGACTTGCTTGCAGACGTCAATGATGTCAATGTCTTACTGACCCAGATCACCCGCTTGGTGTACCACAAGACTATTCCTGAATGGGAGCATCTCGACTTTATCTGGGGCTTGGATGCCCCTTGGAGGTTGTATAATGAAATTATTCATCTAATGAGGAAATATGAAAGCCAGACTTAAAAGATGTAGAGTTCTTTCCCAGGCCTTTTTTCTTTTTATATCCAAGGAAATTGTGAGACTTTGAAGATGCCAAATTCTTTCCCTTGAGGATTAGAAACCCACTAGCTATTTTTGTTTTTTGTTTAATTAAAATCACCAGCTGATTAAGGAATTAATGTCTCAACTATAGTGTTGTTTCTTTAAGTCTTTGTGAAAAGATACTTATCATTCTGTTTATCCTTCCCATTTAAAATGCACTGTATTACCTTTTTACTCCCACGCAAGGAAATTAACACATGTTGGACTTTTTAAACTATTGTTCATTAATAAATGACTTGAGAAAATCTCAGTGTAAAAGTATCTAGCTTTCATCTCCTTGCTTTTCCATCTAAGGATCTTGTATTTAGGGATCTAAGTGATACATTTCTCATGCTTATATTTAGTAGGTACAGAGTTAAATCTAGTGTAATCCCAGCTGTGCCGGTTACAAAGAACCCATGATGAATATTATTTATCAAACTTATCTGTGATAGCTGTGATTTAGTAAATGGTTAAATGGCTCAGGCCAAACAAAATAATTTGCTGAAATCTTTGAAAACTAATTGCACTGAATCCCATAGAGAGACTTTATCACTGGTTTTCCCTGATATTAGTGTGCTCTTTTAACCAGCTGCTGTATCTCAGTAATGATGTCATGGTGAAGTAAAAACCCATGAGAAGAGCATCCAAGTTTAATTTTACACAAAAGAAATGTGACCATGACTGTTTTCACACCAAGATTCAGGGACTCGTTTTCTTTTTTGTAGTTGTATATGTGTTCATATTTCTAGTCCTGATTTGCATCCATCTGTCAGGAAGCCCATATTCACATACTTTTCTTGCAATGTTTCCTTACAGTACTCTTAGGTGGACAGATGTTTTTGTGATAGAGTTAATTTAGCTGCAATAACAATATTTAGTATTGGTTAATATGTGCAAGCAGAATACTACTACTTAGTAACATTTAAGAGTCTTATTTAAAGGTTTCAATAAAAGTGAGCCTCAGGCCTGAAGAATTGTGTGTATGTGGTTTGTCCATGATTTAATTGCCTTTTTATTCTTCCCTTTTCCTTTTGGCTGGACTTAAATCTTTCTTTCTCATCTTTTCCCAGTCCTCACTCATTGTAAGTCTTGCTGCTACTGCTCATGAACATCTGCTCCTCTCTTTTGGGGAGGAGACCACATTCTCAAGAGTAAGGAAGGTTAGAGATGTTTGGAAACACTAGCTTCATAAGTTATCCTGTGGGCACCATGTTAGTGAGGCTGTGGGTGGAGACTTGGCAGCCCTCAAACCCTGTGCAGGTAGCCCATGGGCTGCAGGCAGGAGCATGGATTTGAGGGCTATTGGTCCAACCCCTCCTCCATTGTAGAGATGAGGCAACTGTGGTAGTCAGCTAAAGGGGTGCTGATGCGAAATACCAGAAATCTGTTGGCTTTTTTTTTTAAGATTTATTATTTATTTATTTCTCTCCCCTCCCCACACCTCCCCTCCCCACCCCCGTTTGTCTGCTTTCTGTGTCCATTTGCTATGTTTTTCTGTATCCGCTTGTATTCTTGTCAGTGGCACCCAGAATCTTTGTCTCATTTTGTTGCGTCATCTTGCTGCATCAACTCTCTGTGCATGTGGCACCTTTCCTGGGCAGGTTGCACTTTTCTTTCATGCTCAGCGGCTCTCCCTATGGGGTACACTCCTTGCACTTGAGGCTCCCCTACTCGGGGGACACCCCTGCGTGGCAGGGCACTCCTTGCGCGCATCTGCACTGCACAGTGGGCCAGATCATCACATGGGTCAGGAGGCCCTGGTTTTGAACCCATGTGGTAGGTGGATGCCCTATCCATTGGGCCAAATCCAATTCCCTCCATTGGCTTTTAAAGAGGGTATTTATTTGGGGAGAAATTTACAGTTACTGGGCCCTAAAGAGTCCAACTCAAGGTACCATTAAGAGGTAATTTCTCACCAAAAGTCTGTTGCCATCTGTTAATGCAAGATGGTGGATGGTATCTAAGGCTGAGCCATCCTCTTTCCTCTTAAAGGCTCCATGGTAATACCATTTCAGTTTTTAAAGTAAAACTTATGTTTGTGCATGCAAAAAAAAAAAAAAGGCTCCATTGTCCCAGTTTCTTTCAATCTCAGCTGTAGGCTGGCGTAAGGCTCATCACTCTCCCTGGGACTCATTTCTCTCCAGGCTCCACTGCTCTGTTTTCTCCACAAGGTCAGCTGTAGGCTAGCGGGCTCATCTCTTTTTCTAGGGCCATGTCTATGGAGCACTCTCTTTTCTTGCATATCTGCTTCTGTGGTCTCCTTCTCCATGTATTTTCTTCCATGTGAGTCTGTTTTATCCCCATCAAGGGGGTAGGGTTTCAACCCTGCATGCCCTAATGATGTGATCAAATAAAAGCCCTAATCTTGATTTAATAACAGAAAAGTGAAACCTCTGAATCTAATACAATCTAATATGCCCAGAGGAACAGACAGTTTACAAACAATCCAATATTTATTTTTGGAATTCATAAACAATACCAAACTGCCACAACAACCAAGGTCAAGAGAGGTAGGTCTCATGATAGGTCCCCTGGAACATAGACTTGGAGCCCCAGTAAGATCTCTCCCACTAGGGTGTGGCTTGAGGGAAGGGGCTATACCTTACTTATCTCTGTCTACCCAGAATCTAACCCAGGGCCTGGAATGTAGTGAGTCTCACTAGGTATATGTAGATAGACCAAATGAATGAAGAATGAGTGGACTTCTTCATGTAGCTAAGGAAAATTAGATGCTCAAATAACATCTGGGAAACTCTAGTGAGTGAAATGGAATCAGTGTGATTTTTCTTACACCCAGAGGAAGGAGTAAAAATGTACTAGAGGCAAAGGGTGTGCATGTGCAGGAGGGTACCCCCTCCCCCACTGGCCATATGTCCCCAGTGAGCTCTTCTTTTTCTTTGAACCAAGACAAAGTGGTTTGGCCAGGCACATGCAGGATTCCTAAGGCTGGGGAGGAAAAGACAGTGAGTGGGTATCTTTGTGGTCAGTAAAGCTCCCACACACCAGACCATAAGCTGTAGAATGAGTAGGGGCTGCTGTCCACTTGCCTGTTTTGTTCTTTGCCTCTTTTCTCTGGGGATTCCCTCAGTGTGTGGACCAGTCTAAAGGTGGGGATGTTGCACATTGGTTCTTACTGGTTGGGCATTTGGCTTTTCTAGAGGCTTCTTAACCCCAACACAGCTGCATAGACCCTTTGTATCCTTATGACCTTGGCTTCATTGACATAGTTAATTCAGCAGCTGAGAGTGTGTAGCAAGGTTGGAACTTTGCCTAAACAACCCTGGACAGGTTGGTATGGGCTCTGACTCTGTTTTCAGCTGGCTTTGATGTGTATTCTGTTGAACAAAACTCGATGTTCTCCCACAGATCTTTAGAGCAAGGAAAGGACTAGTTATTCTGTCAACTTGGAATTCTTCTCTAAGACATGGGGAAAGGAAGAGCCACTAAATGTCACCACAGTTAAGAAGGAAGAAAGTCATTTTTCCTGTTGCCACAAGAGGGCAGACTTGGTTCAGCTCGCAAACCTTCCTCAGAACCTGTGACTTCATTTCTTAGGGAGGCTTTCCTCAGGGAAGGAACTTGGCTGCTTTAGGAGCCAGTTGGTAGTTTGATGACTGATACGGTCACCTGTGACAGTGGTCATGTCTATCTAGAGTTCTAATTCTTGTCTAATGGATAACATCTGAAAAAATTTCCCGAAGAATAGCTGTCTCCCAAATGTGACTTATGAAAATAAAATGTTGCCTAGAAGGTGAACAAATGGTCAGCACCACAGGCTTGGGTAGGTGGGTGGGGAATGAAGAAGGCATTAACCCAGACCTCAAACAAAGAGGCCTAAAATTTAGACTATTGAAATTATCTCCAAATAAGTTTTTTTGTGTGTGTTTGTGGATATTAAATGTGATAATTTGTTCAATGTAAACATTTAAAAAATACTTATTTTTAACTCTTGGAAATCTATTTTTTAATATATGGAGAGATTTTAAAAAGTGAAAGTAAGGCTCTTCAAGAAATGAAGATTGACTGTCACTGTGGGTCCTAAGGGGAGGGGGAAATAGGTATTGAATAGATGGAACCAATGTAACTGTATGGGCAATAGAAGTGTTTCACAAGAGTATGTGAGGATGGCTATAAGACATGTAAAATTACAACAAAAATATATAGGGGCTGATAGGCCAAAATGTAAATCATAATGTAAAACATAAGGTAACTAAAAATTTAGAAAATCGTATAGTCTAAAATATAAACCACAATGTAAACACAAATGTTACCTTGTTTGAAAGCTATTGTCTCAATATCTGTACATCAGTTTCAGTAAATATGGTATGAATATGTTAAACGATTATTGCTGTGGAAGGGAAAATATTTTATGTTGGATATGTGGGAGTACTGTATATTGTATATATGAATTACTGAGATCTAAAACTCTTGTGAAAATAAGCTTAATAATTAGAAAAAAGAAAAGAAAAAGATAGGATGTAGAATTTTTCCAAATTAATATGTATTCTATATCTAACCTTTAAACTCATTGCTATATTCCATTTTACGATTAGGGGAACCTGGCAATATATTGGGCTTCACTTTTCAGGAAGTTTTGGATCACAGAGAGGTTCAACAATGGCAGCGGAGGAATACTGGTGTGGGATGTTATTGACAGGGGACACATGGTTGGCAGGGAGTTCTACAGGGCATATATCCAGGGTACATAAAAATGTTTGGATATTTTCATAGTGGATACAATTAAAAACAACTGAGGGAGTGCTGAGTTCCTAGCCAGGGGAGCTCTATCACAGTCCCTAAAGGAACAGCAACAACCCCCCAAGTGCAATGGCAAAGACCAAAAAAGAATGAAGGTCCAATGAGCCCCTGATACTAATGACTATGCTTGTGAGTTTGTGCACCTGAAATAAGAACAAGGCCTAGAGAAGCAGTGTGCCTAAGAGTTACCTCCTGAGAGCCTCCATGTTGCTCAAATGTGGCCTGTCTCGAAGCCAAACTCAGTATGTAAATTCGTTGCCTTCCCCCCAGCATGGGACATGACTCCTGGGGATGAGCCTCCCTGATGCTGAGGGATAAGTACCAGCTGATGATGTAACTAGAAAAGGACCTTGAATAAAAGGTTCAACTCGGACCAGCAGAATATCTCTGTCTACATATAATAACAGGAGTTAAAAATGCTTTTTGACCTAAATCAAGGGGGAAATGGAAAGGACAAATGAGTTTATAGGGCTATGAGTCTCTAAAAAAAGAGCCGGGAGGTTATCAGAGGGGTTGCCCTTATGCACACGTGAGCAGAGTCCCAGAGACAGATAAAGTAGATACAACCCCAGGTATTGGTTCTTCTGAGGGTTACAGAGACCCACAGGTTTTATGGTCATGCAGATGAAGTTCAGTGCCATGTCAGTTGGCCCTTCTTTGGAGTCGGTGTTTCTGTGTGATGGAGCTGGACTCAGATGTGATCTCTTTTCATAAGCCTTTCCTGTTACTTTACCAGAATTGTAGTTGGTGCTGGGGTTTAATATATACCCAGGGGATCTGAAGCTCTGGACTGACCATATGATAGCCAGACCCTGAGTCTCAACAGACTTCAGCTCCTACACTCTGGTTTATTGGACTTATCCCACTCAGCTAACATGGAGTTGAAGAAGGTCAACCACCACACCATGGAGCCAAGAGTGCCTACAACTTAGAGCAGGAGGATTGCATCCAGCATCCATGTGAAATCTAAGCCCCCTCTTGACATAGATGTGGAAAGTGATGTGGGCTATGGGTGTCAGGCTCTTTGTCTCTTTAGAGATAATCTAAACTATCTGTGACTTGTGGGTGTGGGATGATGAAAGGCTGCAGTCCTGCCCCTGGGGAGCAGGAAACAGTTTAACAATGCAAGGTCTATAAACTTTAAGTATTCAGGGGAAATGCAAACCAAATATGCTAAAGGCTTATCTAGAATGTCTGGAGTCCATGCTAAAAGCTTACCTAAGATGTGAAAGGTATATATGCTCATTGAAGCCTATTGAGAACTGAAACAAAGCGACCATTTGGCCTTTCCTCTCCTCACAGTATAAAAGACATTTGAAAATCTTGTTCAGGGCTCAGGATTCAAACAGAAAGCTCCTGAGTCTGGCCAGCCATCAATAAACCATTTTTCCTTCTCAAAATCATTCCTGAGTCCTGGCCTCTCTATACTCAAATAATTGAATTTCTCTCAAATTCTACAACAAAAGGACACAGCCAATCCAAGGTTCACAGGATGAAGGAATAGAATATGGATTAGAGTGGACTTACTGATATTCTATTCATGAACTATTGTGATTAGTAATCAAAGAAAATGTGGCATTGGTGTGAAGAAAGTGGCCATGGTGGCTGCTGGGTGTGGGGAATGGGAGGAAGAAATGAGATGTGGAGGCATTTTTGGGACTTGGAGTTGTCCTGGGTGGTGCTGCACGGACAATTACCAGACCTTGTATGTCCTCCCTTGGCCCACTGGATGGAACGTGGGGAGTGTGGGCTATGATGTGGACCATTGACCATGAGGTGTAGCGATGCTCAGAGATATATTCACCAAATGCAATGAATGTCTCATGATGATGGAGGAGAATGTTGCTATGGGGGGAGTAGTGGTGATGTGGGCTATGGGTGGAAGGCTCCTTGTCTCTTCAGAGATAACTAAGCTGTTTGACTTGTGAGTGTGGAACGGTAAGAGGCTGCAGTCCTGCCCTTAGGGAAAATGGCAACAGGCTCCAGTCCCAGGAAATGTTTAACAATGCAAGGGCTATAAACTTTAAGTATTTAGGGGAAATGCAAAAAGTAAATATGCTAAAAGCTTATCTAGAGTATCTGGAGTCCATGCTAAAAGCTTACCTAAGATGTGGAAGATATATGCTAATTGAAGCCTATTGAGAACTGAAACAAAGAGACCATTTGGCCTTTCCTCTCTGTATAAAAGATGTTTGAAAATCTTGTTCAGGGCTCGGGATTCAAACTGAAAGCTCCCGAGTCCCGCCGTCCGTCAATAAACCATTTTTCCTTCTCAAAATCATTCCTGAGTCCTGGCCTCTCTATACTCAAATAATTGAACTTCTCTCAAATTCTACAACATTTTTGGCGACCGCTAAGGGACAACAAACGAAGGCCAGAGATGGTAGCATTTTGCTGCCCCTTCCAAATCCCCGAGGAAGCCGGGAGGACTCGGGTGAACCCCAAATCTGGGCGCCCCTGGATTAAATTTAATCCAGAAAAGATGTGGGCTCCACCAGAATCTTCCCAACAAAAATCGAGGGCAATGGAAGGTCTGAAGAGAAAGATTCTGGGAACGAAAAAGAACTCCGAACATGGAAGAAGGTAAGACTCCCCTGGTGAGCAGAGTCTGGAAGGCCCTAGCTTTAATTGCTAGGAAGGGGAGGCTGATCACCTCCCGAGAGAACCCTAGTAGCCCCAGAAGGTTGGGGGGAAGCCGTTCTCTCTAGGCTTGGGAAAAGGAGAAAAACCGGGGAAAAGCCCTGGTGTTTTGGGTTTATCTAACTGCATGTTAGAATCTGGTACTGGTCTTATATCCACTAAAGGAGTGGAGTCTTGATTTTAATAGGAAGGGCTATTTATAGGTTCAAGTCCTAATGTCCTGGAAATTGGTCTAGATTAAGGAAAACAAAACTTGGTTACAGGAAAATGGATCGGCTTTTCTGGTGGAGCTTGGTCTGGGTGTAAAGTTTGAACAGTGGAAAAGTCTAGCTGAAATCTTTTGTTATGGTGCTAATTTGTGAATGAATTCACTTTATACCAAATGTTAAGTGTTCTGAGGTTTGTGATGGCTGTGGGGGCAGCCATGGTGAAAATAAATATATAAACTTGTGGGTCAAATTAGTGACCTTTGTGCTTCTGTCTGTGTCAGCTCAATGCTAGTGTTGGAGTTGTGTCCTTATGTAAATTGGAATTACAGCTGAGCTGGAGCCCTCCCTTGCCATTGGCAAGGGGGTGAAATGATTCTGGGGCAAAAGCTGAGGAGTCTGGATGTTTGCGGAGTCTAGATGTTTGTCATGCTCTGCTGTCTTGTCTCTGGTCTGGCCCTTTGCCGGGGCTTGGAGGCCATCTGTGTCCGTGCCACGCACCCAAGTTTGTTGGGAATGTCCCAGTCAGGGTGGCTGGGTTCCTGGGAGAGTTGCCAAATTTGAGTAGGTTTTGTCTGCCCATTTTGGCTGAAAGCTGGAAAGGGGGGAGTGGCTTGCCCCTTTCCAGTGAGTCCACCCTTCTATTCATAAGCCGCATTCCTGTTTGTTGTGTACCCGACTGCCTGGAAGCGGGGGAAGTGAAGGGGGTGAAAAGCAGAATCAGAATAAATGCAGTAAAGTTCCCTCCTTAGGGTGTCAAAGCCAAAATACCTTTGGTTTCTTCCCAGGTTCTTAGAAGGTATTGTAGTAACTTTAAGTAAGAGAATGTGTTCTGTGAAGGTAAAATTTGTCTTAAGGGTATAAATAATTATAAAAGTTTTACAAAGCATTGTTTAAATTAAGGTATTTAAATGGCTAATTGCAGAAAGTCATTATTTAACAAAACTGAATTGATAATAATAAAAGGCAATTTTATAACAAACTTATTCGGCAGCCAATCTCCCCTGCCAACTTGCTTCCAAAAAACTGTTTCTGGTATTACATGCTACTAAGTATTTAAAGTGAAGAAAAGTTCATTATTTTAACAAGCTTGTTTAGTATTAATGGCAATTATATGTTGTAAGAAGTTTGCCTGGTAACTTAGTATGTGGGATATATGGAGTGTGTTTTTATTGTTAAGGAAACAGAAGATGATTTTGTCCTAAGATAAAATGATTGATTATTGGAAAGAGTAGAGTGTGGGACAGAACCTGAATGAATACTGAAAGTGTAGAAGGTTTGTGGAAGGAAAATTTTTATGATTAAAATTGAGTAAGATCAATATACAAAGAAAATCTTTTATCAATAGCTTCTTGTGCTTTAACCTCATCATTTCTTCAGTGTTTAAAGAAGAGTCTTACCTCTTTTAAAAGAACATTTATGTTCTAGAAATCAAATCCTGAAATGTAGCTTTTTATTTCAAACTAACTGCAAGAGATTTATTCTTTTACTTTAAAGGAAAAATTAAAGTAATGGTTAAGTTCATTTAATATGTTATAAGTCAAATGAAAGGTATTTAAAGGTGTTATAAAATTAATAGGTTTTTAAAAAAATTAATAAAACTGTAACTAAGAGTTAAAATCATTTATAAATGCATTTATATTATAAAACAGTGGAATGACAATAACTGAAATTATAGCTGGGTGGATTTAGCCTGAAACTATTATTTAAGTATAAATTCTAAACTAACATTTCCTTTGTTAATGGTTACTTCAAGCCTAACCTCACTCTTTGCCTTTGCCTATGATTATTTCATAATTGAGAAGAGCTGGGACATCACTGTCTCCTCTCCTGGTATTAGTAACCCTTTCTCTCATGAATTCAAGTGTAACCTAAATAAATGGCTGCCTGATGGAATAAGGTTAAATGACCACTGGAGTTTTATTATCTCCAAAATCAAAAGGGGGGTGGAGGGGGAGAAGTCTCCTGCCTTGACGGTCAGTGTTCCTAAGAGTGGCAATTCATGAGAGAAAGCAGTCTGTCTCCCTGAGGCTTCAAATAGCCTCAGTAAATATATATAAAATTAATCTCGTTGCTTATCCAAAATTCTGCTAATTTCAAAGTAAAATATAAAGTTCTAAAACAAAATGGTGCTAAGGCATTGAGAACATTTCGGTTATTACAGTCCATTAAGTAAAAAGAAAATTCTTGTGGTAAATTGCATGGTCATAGTGCAAATTAAGAAGAGTTTCAAAAGTCTTTGAAAAGTTTAAAGTAACTAAAGTCATGTTGTTGTGTCAAACTATTCATGTCTGCCTATTTGCTCAAATTGTTGAGGTTAAATATGCAGTTATATAAGTAATATGTATTTCTGGACCCCTAATTAATTAAGCTAAACAGTATATAAAATAATGCAAATTATAAGTAATATCAATGAGTTGTGTTTGTGTCTAACTCTTTGTGTCTGCCCATTTTTAAAAAATCCTCAATGTATGTCTTCATACATCAGGATAATATCAAATTAACAAATAAAAATTCTTAAAAGAGGTCTATTCAAATTGTTAAAAATTAAATATGCAGTTATATTTATAAATATTCTTTTTTAAAAATATTTATTTATTATTATTTTTTAAAATTACATTAAAAAAAAATATATGAGGTCCCATTCAACCCCACCACCCCCGCCCCCCACTCCCCCCACAGCAACACTCTCTCCCATCATCGTGATACATCCATTGCACCTGGTAAGTTCATCTCTGAGCATCACTGCACCCCATAGTCAATGCTCCACATCATAGCCCAGACTCTCTCACGTTCCATCCAGTGGGCCCTGGGGGGATCTACAGTGCCCCTTAATTGTCCGTGAAGCACTATCCAGGACAACTCCACGTCCTGAAAACGCCTCCACATCTCATCTCTTCCTCCCGTTCCCCACACCCAGCAGCCCCCATGGCTACCGTTCCCACACCCATTCCACATTTTCTCTGTGGACATTGGATTGGTTGTGTCCATTGAACACCTATGTCAAGTGAGGGCTTAGATTCCACATGGGTACTGGATGCACTCTTCCCGCTTCTAGTTGTAGACACTCTAGGCTCCATGTTGTGGTGGTTGACCTTCTTCAACTCCATGTTAGCTGAGTGGAGTAAGTCCAATAAGTCAAAGTGTAGGAGCTGAAGTCTGTTGAGGCTCTGGGCCTGGGTGTCATATTATCAGTCCAGAGATTCAAATCCCCTACATATATCTTAAACTCAGCACCAACTACAATTCCAATAAAGTAGCATGCAAGTCTTGTGAAAAGAGATCCCCTCTGAGTCCATTTCCATCACGCAGAAACACCAGCTCCAAAGAAGGGCCATCTGTCATGGCAGTGAACCCCTTCTGCCATGACCATAGAACCCGTGGGTCTCTTTATCCCTCAAAAGAACCAATACCTGGGGTTGTATCTACCTTATCTGTCTCTTAGACTCTGTTCAGTTGTACATAGGGGTATTCCTTCTGACAAGCTCCAGACTCTTTTTTAGAGACTCACAGCCTTATAATCTCATTTCTCCTTTCCATTTCCCCCTTACATTAGGTCAAACCACTTCCCGAAGTCATGTTATTATATGTAGACAGGTATATTCTGCTGTTCCGCATTGAATCTTTAATTCAAGGTCATTTTCTAGTTGCTTCTTCAGCTGGTATGTGGTAGTGATCCCTCGGTGCCAGGGAGGCTCATCCCCGGGTGTCGTGTCCCACGCTGGGGGGAATGCATCACATCTACACGCTGAGTTTGGCTGTGAGAGTGGCCACATTTGAGTAACATGAAGGCTGTCAGGAGAAAACCCCCAGGCACAATGCTACTCTAGGCCTTGTTCTTATTGCAGGTGCATAGGCTCAAAAGTGTAGCCATTAGTATCAAGAGCCACTGTTGGGCCCTCCTTCCTTCCTGGTTCTTGCCGTTGCACCTGGAGGATTGCCGCTGCTCTCCCAGGGCCCACAACAGTGACCCCCCGGCCAGGAGCCCAGTACCCCCCCAGCTGTTGTTTTTAATTGTTTCCACTATGAGTATATATAGACATTACCATATACCCTGGGCATATGCCCTGTATAACTCCCTGTCAACCATATATATCCTGTCAATAACATCCCATATCAGTATTCCTCCGCTGCCATTGTTGAACCACTCTGTGATCCAAAACTTCCCGTAAAGTGAATCCCAACATAATGTCAGCTTCAGAAGAGCCTTAGATCACCAAAATTCATATATACAATATACAGTATTTCCCCAGATCCATATAAATATTCTTAAAGCCCAAATTAAACTAAGCAGGATGAAAAAGTCATAGAAATCTGATTATAGAAACAATTAGGAAAGGGCCTCCTTTGCAAGAGCTTTAAAGGCAAGACTAGGTGTAGCAGATTAAACCTATCTACTAGGCTAGGGAATTAAGAATCAGTTTGCCTGATAATTTCCCAGTTTAAACCTTTGTCAGCCATAAAATGCAAAAAAACAACAACAAAGATTAGGTTAATTTTCACATAAGAAAAATGTTGATGTAACCTGGTGGCCTGCTGCCTCAGTCTCCCACTCCCGGGTTGGACAGCAGTGGAGGAGACCAGTTTAGGCCAGTCCTATGGGCAGTGGAAGGATGCCCAAGAAGGAGCTAACTAAGTTGGTGCCATTTCAGCACTAAATTCTATTCCTTATTTGACAAAGGGGAGCAAGTAAAAACTAAAATGGTTGCAATGTGATAGAAGAAGCAGTTAAATCAAACTTTTGCGTGGGAAAGTTAAATCTCAGATAAGCTGTAACTTCTAAAGTATCCAATCTATGGAAAAACAGAGGAAGAGCTTGCATGCTAGGCTTAGGGGTGTAAATTGTGTCATTTTTCTTTGTTCGTGGCACCAGCCATATCTGGCTCTGCACCCCTTCTTGCAAGATTGAGAATAAATTATTTTCTTCTCCACAATCTGGCGAGCCTTATTTTCTTCCAGAAGATTTCTTTCCAACAAAATAAGGGTAATTAGTGGCTCTATTAACAAATTTCAGTAAGTAAAGGAAAGTCCATAAAAACTATGGAGAGATCTTTCCTGGGTTATGATTTAAAAAATTAAGTAATTGTGTAATGTGTTTTAAAACCTGGTAGTCAGTATGCATGTGTTTTAAAACCTGGTAGTCAGTATGCTTTTAAATTAATAATTTTCATAACTTAAAGAAGTTTTTAGCTTCCTGTAAGGGAAAAAGAGAACATTCCTTGCATAAACTATTACTATTATGGTTTCAATTTTATTTAACTTGAGTGTAATCTCCCATAGTTAATTTATAAACTAAATTAACACTATGTACGAAATCTTTAGAGTAATGAAAATTGTAAGTTCACATTAGTGAAATTAGGCTAAAGGAAAAAGATTGTAGATATGCTCTCTTAAATAAAGAGTGAATTTCTTTCATTGGTAATTGTAATTTAGTAAGTTTATTTAAACATGAGGTGGCTAGTCAATGTGGTTATAGTCAATTATAAAGAGTTTGTAAAACATCTTCCAAACTGAAAATGTTTAAATAGTTCTAGTTGTAGAAGTCATTGTTAACTAAAAAAAACTTAGATTGGTATTGGTAGCAGAAATAACTTCATGATAATAAACCTGTCTGAAGGCCACTGCAAAGTACACATTTTAGTAAATGGTAATAAAAAGTTGTCTTGATTCTCATTGGAAATATTCTGTTTTCATTCTAACAATGAAAAATAATATTTTTCCTCTATTACTAAAGTAAAGTACCTACTGTTATCTTCATAATAAAATTGTGTAAGTAGACAGTCATTTAATATATGATGTGTTGCATTAAATTGGTTAAATATATATATAAACAAGGAATAAATGTTAACATTATCAAACTCTTGTGCATTCGAACCAGGCCTTGTATACATTACAGGTGGCCTCTCCATGTGAGTTATTGGCTAGGCTGGTCACTGACCCCTCAAATAAAATATGTGCTATATCAGTCTCTGGTTCTGCTCCTGAAGTCGATGGAAACTATATTGCAGTTTCAAGCTCCTGCAGCCAATAATGACTCAGTACAGCCAAATGTACAATGGATATCACCTCCAGACTGGCACTGTTCCATGGTGCCAGAGAGCACTATGCACCGGGCTAGTGGAATACTGGAAAATCTCTCTAAGATGAAGGATGCTGCAACTTGCTCACTGCGTTGAAGAACATGCCAAGTGGAGCCATGATACCAGGATACTGTAAGTGAAACTTAAACACAATTGGCATTATGGCCTGCTCTCATGGAGAGATAACATGTAAGGTATTACAAACCTGAAACTCAAAACTAATAATTGCAACTCTGAATCCTTATGCATTAAGTAATACATTAATTAATATTAAGTGCTGTACTTTTATCCTGTACTAAATATATGCCTAATAATTGTAATGTTATCTTTTCTATTTTGGATCAAGTGCAGAAGTATATTAGACATGTTAAATTCCTGGTAAAATCATTTTCTAAACAGTTAATAACATGTCTATAGAATAAGGTGGCAGTCTCAGCCAGTCTCAGTCAACTTCTATATTCTGCTGTACTCTGCTGCGTAGTAAAAGTGAGGCTTGCTTGCTGATGGTGAGTCACCTATTGAACAAGTCAAAATTGCTAGAAATTGTACAATGAAAACCAAGGTGTAAAAATCTTTATTCTGTAGTTCTGATCACTCCCACAGGTGAAAACTAAGAGTATTTCCAAATTAGTGTTCTAATCCTGAGTGAAGCCAGTTGCCCAAGGAGTGCCAGTTCACGAGGAGCATCTAACAGAGCGAATGAGTGTCAATCATTGACCAGCTTGGAATGTGTCTTCAGATAAAGCTAAGTGTCTGTTGCAATTTATCTCTAAAGATGGATAACTTAAAAAGGAATATATATGCTGTTCCCACCAGCTTTTAAGGAGTGTCATCTTTATAGGCATCTAACCTTGTCTACCTCTGTAATCCAATGTGTCCTCTTTTAAAAATGGGTATTCCAAATTTTTAATTAAGTTTGTTTCTTTCAGAGTGAACATCTTATTAACCATATGAAAACTTCATCCAACTTCGTACAGAATGCCAGATCCATCTTCCTCCAGTTAGAATAAATTAAGAGTTTTACACCATATTAGGCAATGACTACAGCCCATGGCCAGCAGGAAGCAGTTACAGAAAAGAGATCGTCTCCCTTCAGCACCCCTTTTAAATTAAAGGTGTAAACTCTTCAAGGGTAAAATAAAATTAATAGATGGATCTGGAACCTGACTGGAAATCCACGTGAGTGCCAGTGGCAGCAGAATAACTGCAGAAGGCCCCTGCCCAAGATTCTGCTGTCCAGAATGAAAAGTTCTAACCTTCTAAAAACAGTCCTGGATGCTGTACTAAAGACTGATAAATAATCAATCAAAACAACAAACAGCCATCCACCTCATAGCTCCAACAATAATTATGCCAAAGCTTAGCAAGTTAAACTTTGGCAAAAGGGGGGGAATGATGTGGGCTATGGGTGGAAGGCTCCTTGTCTCTTCAGAGATAACTAAGCTGTTTGACTTGTGAGTGTGGAACGGTAAGAGGCTGCAGTCCTGCCCTTAGGGAAAATGGCAACAGGCTCCAGTCCCAGGAAATGTTTAACAATGCAAGGGCTATAAACTTTAAGTATTTAGGGGAAATGCAAAAAGTAAATATGCTAAAAGCTTATCTAGAATATCTGGAGTCCATGCTAAAAGCTTACCTAAGATGTGGAAGATATATGCTAATTGAAGCCTATTGAGAACTGAAACAAAGAGACCATTTGGCCTTTCCTCTCTGTATAAAAGATGTTTGAAAATCTTGTTCGGGGCTCGGGATTCAAACTGAAAGCTCCCGAGTCCGGCTGTCCGTCAATAAACCATTTTTCCTTCTCAAAATCATTCCTGAGTCCTGGCCTCTCTATACTCAAATAATTGAACTTCTCTCAAATTCTACAACAGTGGGGTGAAGGGGAGGGGTGTGTATGGGGACCTCATATTTTTCAAATGTAATATTAAAAAAATGAATAAAGACAAAAAAAGAAGAAGAAAAAGAAAGTGAAAGTAACACTGGTCTCTTTTGACTCCTGAAAGGAAGCATTGGGTAGTAATCTGATTTTTTTTTAAAAAAGCTTGTCAGACATTCTTTCAGAGTATTTATGCAATGTGTTAAGCTGCAGATTCCAAGTCCAGTTCCAAATTAAACAAGTAAAATTCTTTCTCTGCCAGATGGTTTTAGTGGTACTAAAAGAATGCTTTGAACTTTCACGGTGTGCTGTCAGAGTTTTTAAGGTCTTTTCCTAAGGCTGTGATCTTTGCAAAAATATCTTTGAAGGTGAGATGAATAACATTATCTCTGCTTGAAAGGCAATGGTGTTCCTTTTAATTTAGGATGATTTTTATATGCTATAAATGTTTTAAAAGGGTTGATAGTGCTTGCAACAATTTCAGCAGAAGCATAGCATAGATGGGTCAAAAATATAAAAGTGTTGAAACCGAATGTACATCATTATCTGGGTCAATAGGGACATCAGTGAGTCTCTTAGGGGAGCTAACACCCCGTATTCTTCTTCAGCATCCCCTACTGTTTTTGATAGGAATAAAGTTTGGTAAGTCCTTGGTTAAGTGCCAGGTAAATGCAGCTTCCAACACCAAATTTCTGTAGAGATACTGTGGAACTGACCAGGTTCTATTCTCTTTGGCTGTGAATCTTGCCTTTCCTGAGCTAAGTCTTCATCTTCAAAAGGAGGGGTTTGATTCTGATCTTTGAGATGACCCCACTGTCTCTGAGTCTCAAGTGTAACACATCATAATAAACATTCCTCTCTGATAGCCAGGCATCATTTTGGTTTGATAGGTGCCAAAAGAGTCTCACCCTCTTTTAGAAAGAAAAAAGAAAAGAAAAGAAAACCACATAGGTCATTTAAAAAAAAAGAGTTCATGTAATTGGTAATGGGTTTTGCTAATTACATATGCAATTTTTTTTTAAGGGAAGAGTGGCATCCAAAGTCTTTTGAGAGCTGATATAAAATAAATTTAGATTGTATTAATAAGCACAGATTTAGTTATTGTATTTCAGATGCGTGATTTGATCCCTGTGATAGCTAGTAGAGGAAGGATTCCTGTCCTCCAATCCTGTCAGAAAGACCATACCAAGATAAAAAACATTATACATGAAGTCAGGCTCAGCTGGAGTGTGTAATAATGTGACTGACACCCTATCAGCCATGGAAGTCAGTAAACACTTCCTCCTGTGGGAAACCTCCCTTGTAGGTGAGTAGCTCCAACTGCATCAATTAGTGCTCCCAGAAAAAAATGGGTTATATTTTTTAGCCTTGATTTAGAGCCACCATCTTTTATTTTATTTTCCTCCCCTCTCCCCCACACCCTGCTGTTTTTGTTGTCTGTGTCCATTTGCTTGTGATCTTCCGTGTCTGTTTCTCTTTTTGTCTTCTCTTCTCGTTTTCTCCTCTAGGATTCACCAGGATTCAATCCTGGGGACTCAAACGTGGAGAGAGGTTCCTTGTCATTTTCACCACCTCAGTGGCTGGTACTCTTGCCTCTCGCCTTGACTCTCCCTTCATCTCTTTTTTTGTTGCATCATCATCTTGCTGCATAGTTCACTGTGGGGCACTTGGCTGACCATGTGAGCACTGGCTCACCATGCAGGCACACCCTTAACCAGGAGGCCCCGGGGATTGAATCTGGGTCCTCCCATATGGTAGACGGATCCCCAATCACTTGAGCCACATCTGCTTCTGCCAGCATCTTTTGAAATGATCTTTTTCACAATTTCAGTTGAGTCCACAAATATCTTTTGAAGACTCATGGGCAAGGCATAATGTTTGGCACAGCAATAAGAATAATACCTACTTCTTGGCGGGGTGGGGAATCCAGCTCTCCTGAGGAGTAAATGAAATCGCTTCAGGTAAAGCTCTTAGCTAGCGCCTGGCACCTAATAGGCAGACATTACCTGCTGGCTTTGCTATATTATTTTTTTCCCATTTAATGCTCATGACCGCCTCATGAAATGGCTTCTACTACTACTCCCATTTGGAGGGATAAGAAAACCAGAGCTTGGAAGGAGTGAAGCGCTGGCCACCACCGCAGAGACAGAAGAGGCAAAGCTGAGACTGGGAGTGGTCGCTGGCTCCAAAGTTTTTGTCCCAAGCCTCTATTCTCTAAGCGCCCCGTGCGTCCCATGTCAACCACGCGGTCAACGCGGGGCTCGTTTATGCTGATCCGGGGGTCTCCAGTACCGACCTCTGTGTGCTCAGTGTCGGTTCAGATGACCCCAGTTCGGGGGCGTAAAAGAGAGAGGATGAGGGCGGCCCCACAGCCGGTTCTCTGGGGAAGGGGCTGGAGGGCACGGGGCAGGGTGGCGCCGCGAAGCCTGCCACGGGAAGGTCAGGGTAGCGCGACATCATCTGCTCCTTCACCAGCCTCCTGGGAAGCGTCAGGACCGCCCGCATCATTCTCTGGAGGAACAAAGTGGGCGGTTTACTGATTTCATTGCTTACACCCCAGCCTGAAATGCAGTGGCTTTTTACCCAGACCAGCACCGGCTCTGTGTGTTAAATCTAATTAAACATTTTTATCTTATTTTATTATTATTATTTTTAACTTTAAAAGGAAGCTCTGCAGCCGGGGCCCCTTTCCAGGGCCGCTGTGCCCCGGGATTCCCGCAGCTGCTCGGTGCGCCCCGGGGGCGCCGCGGAGGGTCGACTCTCAGGCTCGGGCTGCGGGACCCACCTGGTGAGTCTGAGTGCCGCGGGGTCTCCAGTTCGTGGCGACCAGGGCGGGAAAGGCCGTCTCGGAGACGCTGAGACCAACCAGCCGCTGGTCCTGTCCCATTTCCTGCGCTGATTGCCCCACGGGCGGCCGGGGGACCCGGATCCTTCTGCGGAAGGCGAGTTTCGCTGCTCATTTCCGCTTGGAGCTACAATTAAGGCTGCGTAGAGCAGAAAAGATCCAAAATACAGAAGGTACATCGCTTTAAAAAAATTTTTTTTAAAGACGCAGAAATGTTTTCGTCTTTATGAAAACACATGTGCAGTTACACGGATGCGATTAAAAGTACAAGTAATTCTTCACTGGTTGCCAAAGGGGCACTTTCTGGGAGAAGTGGAAGTTGTCTGTCTGACTTGGAATGGTGATAACACAGGTGAATTGAGTTGTCAAAACTGAGGGAAACTACACAGAAGATCTGTATATTGTATGCAAATTGTAGTCAGTTGAAAAGGACAGAAAATGTCAATTGCATGCATATGAAAAGTTAGCTTGCATACGTAAAAGCTCATTCAGGCAGCTTTAGGTGTGCGTGTTTATAGCCAAGCTTCTTTGGGGACTTAACCTCCTCTTCCAAGCTCTGCGCAGCCAGGAAAGAAGTGAAAACGCAGCTGCCACCACTCGGGGCCAGGCTGCATGTCCCAAGAAAAGCCGAGGGGACCGGTGGGCAGCAGCAGCCTGGCCCGGCCCTACCATGAGCCGCTGGAACAGCTCCGACTCCCAGGTCCTCTGCGCCTCGGGCCAGCTGTTCCTGCAGCCCTTCTGGGACCGCTTGAGAAGCCGGGGGGCCTTCCTGCAGTCTCCGTTCTTCCCGGTCATCTTTTCCATCATCACCTACGTGGGCTTCTGCCTGCCGTTCGTGCTGCGGGACGCCGTGTGCCCCTGGGTGCCCGCGCTGCGGCGCTACAAGGTCCACCCCGACCTCTCGCCGTGGGCGCGGCAGCTGCTGCCTTGCCTGGGGCAGACGCTCTACCAGCACGCGGTGTTCGTGCTGCCCGCGACGCTGCTGCACTGGGCCCGCAGCCCCCCAGCCTGTCCGCCGACGCCCCCGCGGTGCTGGAGCTGACGCGCCACGTCGTGGTCTGCCTGCTGCTCTTCGACGCCAAGTTCTTCGTGTGGCACCTGCTGCATCACAAGGTGCCCTGGCTGCAGCGCACCTTCCACAAGATGCATCACCAGAACGTGTCCTCTTTCGCGCTGGCCACGCAGTACATGAGCGTGGGGGAGCTGTTTTCCCTGGGCTTGTTCGACATGGTGAACGTGGTGCTGCTCGGGTGCCACCCGCTCACCGTCCTGGTGTTCCACGTGCTCAACATCTGGCTGTCCGTGGAGGACCACTCGGGCTACGACTTCCCCTGGTCCACGCACGGACTGGTGCCTGTCGGGTGGTACGGGGGCGGAGCGCACCACGACCTGCATCCCTCCCGCTTTAACTGCAACTTCGCACCTTCCTTCACACACTGGGACAAAATGCTGGGGACGCTGCAGTCTGCTTACGCCAAGTAGCTGCGTGCCTGGCAGGGGTGGTGCCCTCTCAGACCCGGGATACTGTGCATTTCACTCTTGCATCAGGAGAAGAACACTAAGCTGTTTCTCTTTGTATGCATCAAAAAAGAACAGGCACTTCTAAACTGATGGAAACTGTTGTAGATAAAATCTGATCTATTTTTGTGGGCTGGCAAACAATTTATATCATGTTTGTATATCAATGCAGTTGTATTCTAGGTGTCGAATTCTAGCTCATTTCAATAGCTTTTATTCCTAGATATGAGTTAGATAATCAACACTGGCATATTTAAATCATCTCTAAAATGATTTGTTTGTAGAACAAGGAATGCCCTAGGTTTGAAAGTGTCCTAGAATCAGACTGAGAGAATAGATTTTAACAGAGGATCAGATCTCTGAATTTATAAACTATGAAATATGTTCCTGCTGGACAGTGACCAAGATTATAGTATTTTTTTTTCTTTTTTTCACAGAAATGTATATTTATATGAAAGAAATGTTATTTGTGCTTTAACAAAACAAGTAAAGACTCCTGTTTCACCGACGTTTTGACTGATAATTACTAAAGAAGGAAGAGTGAGATGGAGTGAGGTGTCCTTCAGAGCCTAGAGCAGCTGTCCATGGGGGTTGGGCGTCCTGTGGGTGGTTGTAGGCCTGGGTTTCTGGTTGGTCTAAAGATTTCACAGAGGGAAAAACAGCAAGTATTTGTATTTTCTATTGTTCTGAATGCTTTTCAGCTGATTTCTGCCTAAGGGGCAACTGGTAGATGATCTGGAAAGTTTTAATAAGAGACTAACACTGGGCAGCCATCTGATTGTTTTGTATGGTAGGAGGATCATGTTCAGGGGGATGTGAAGAGAATTAGAAAAGCACCTTGCAGGAAGCAGACTTGGCCCAGTGGTTAGGGTGTCGTCTACCACATGGGAGGTCTGCGGTTCAAACCCTGGGCCTCCTTGACCCATGTGGAGCTCGCCCACGCGCAGTGCTGATGCGCACAAGCAGTGCCGTGCCACACAGGGGTGTCTCCACGTAGGGGAGCCCCACGTGCAAGAAGTGCGCCTGTAAGGAGAGCCACCCAGCGTGAAAGAAAGTGCAGCCTGTCCAGGAATGATGCCACACACACGGAGAGCTGACACAACAAGATGACGCAACAAAAAGAAGCACAGATTCCCGTGCCGCTGACAATAGAAGTGGACAAATAAGAACACGCAGCCAATAGACACAGAGAACAGACAACTAGGGTGGGGGGGAAGGGGAGAGAAATAAATAAAATAAACAAATCTAAAAAAAAAAAAAAAGAAAGAAAAGCACCTTGCTTTGCAAAACAGATAAGTCAAATGTGTGCATTAGAGTGGTAAGCCTTCTTTCATGAAGCCAGCATCCTTGGGTAATGCAAACGATCACTGAATTCAGTGGGTCTGCCATCCAGGATTTTTGTATTTTCAGTTTTCTTAATTAAAACATCATTCAAAATGCATACCTCTCTCTTAAAGAATATGGGGAGGTAACAATGTAGTGAAATTTGGCCCCAGATTCCTGACTCCTCATTTGTTAAAGATGATTCCAAGATGATTCCAAGATGATCTTGCAGATTACTCTTGTCTGTAAATGTCTCTATTACAGCGCACACCTGCATCACACAGCACACAGTTCATCTGGTTGCTGCCTAATTGTTTTCCCTTAAGGTTTGAATATAGCTTATTTTGTGGAAAGTTGGAAGTTAAGATGTGTAAATCGAGAGGTTTAATAATTGCGTGTGGAAGGCTAGGACTCAATAATAATTTTGGGAAGGAAAAAAAAAGAATTTATTTACGGCTGGCCAGGCTCAGGAGTTTCTCTGTCCAAAACCCCAAGCCCCAATAAGATTTTCGGGTTCTTTTTATACAGAGGAAGACCCAAATGGCCTTTTGTTTGAATTCTCGATAAACTTAACACTTATTTCCCACATTCCAGGTAGGTTTGAATTAACATATTTAGTTTGCATCCTCCCTGAATATTCTAAGTCTATAGAGCTTACATTGTTAATTGGCTTCCCAGGACGGGAGTGGTGGGCATGGTTACGAAAAGTGGAGCTGCAGCCTTTCAGTGTCGGGCACACACAGCCTAGGTTATTTACAAAGAGACACAGCCCCTATTCATACCTCATATCATTCCCCCCTCCCCCCTTATGCTAGCTTACTTGCTAAGCTTCACATAATTATTGTTGGAGTTATAAGATGCTTTTTGCCAGCTTACTTGCTAAGCTTCACATAATTATTGTTGGAGTCATGAGGTGGGTGGCTGTTTGTTGTTTTGATTTATTAATTTCCCAGTGAGGGCTTAAGGACAAAGGCCCTGGGCAACATCCGGGGCCTCTTCCTGTCTTCAGAAGAAGTCCTCATTCTGAACAGCAGAATCCCCCCAGCAGCCATCCTGGGAGTCATGGGTGCCCACGTGGAGTTTTTTTTCCAGGCTTCAGATCTATCCATTAATTTTTATTTTCTTTTAGAGAGTTTACACCTTTAATCTTAAAGGGGTGCTGAAGGAAGATGATTCTTTTTCTGTAGCTACTTCCTGCTGGCCATGGGGCTGTAGTTCCTACCTGGCAAAGTATAAAAACCTTATTGTTTTATTTTGACTAAAGGAAGATGGATCTGGCATTCTGTATGAAGCTGGATGAAATTTTCACCTGGCTAATAAGATGCTCATTCTGAAAGAAATAAGTTTAATTAGAATTTTGGAATACATGGTTTTTTAAGAGGATACTGGATTACAGAAGTAGAAAAGATGACACCCTTTATTTTTTTTTTAAGTTGGTGGGGAACAGTATATAGATATATAGATATATTTTCAAGTTATTTTATGTTCTTAGTTAACCCCCAGAAAGAAATTTTAATAGATAACAGTATTAGGTACTTAGCTTGGTTCTGAAGATGCATTTCAGGCTGTTCAGTGATTGGCACTCATGTGTTTCATCACGTGCTTCTGGTGAGCTGGCACTTTCTTGGGCAGCTGGTCTCATTCAGAAGTAGTGCATCAAGTTGGAAATTTTTTAACTTTTAGCTGTGGGAGTGATCAGAACTACAGAGTAAAGTTTTTTACATTTTGGCTTTAATTGAATAATTCCTGCTAATTTTGACTGTTTAATAGGTGACCTACTGTTAGTAAGCAAGCCTCATTTTTGTTATACAGTAGAGTAGTAGGGTGGCCTGGTGTTAATTAACCGGTTACCAGTAAGCCACTGGTGCCCCTGGCCTTAAGTACATTCTTTACCCAGTATGGGGTGAAGACTTTGAGAGGTTGCCCCCAAGTTAGTTTGGTGACCCTTAGATTAAAAGGGCTATTGGCCCCACTGTTTTTAGCCAAGATGGCTATTTTTATTTTATAGACATGTTATTAACTACTCAGAAAATGAAGTTTACCAGGAATTTTAAATATGTTTAATGTACTTCTGTACATGATTTAGAATAGAAAAGATAAGACTATAATTATCAAGCATATATTTAGAACAGGATAAAGGTACAGTGCTTAATATTAATTAATGTATAAGGATTTTGAGTTGTAATGAATAGTTTTAAGTTTCAGGTTTGCCATACTTTACATGTTATCTCTCCATGAGAGCAGGCCATAATGCCAATTGTGTTTAAGTTCTACTTACAGTATTCTGGTATTTATTGCTCCACTTTGTATGTTCTTCACAGAAGCTGCAGTACTGTTGACCCTAGAGAGAAACTAGGGAGTAGATTTTACCGGCCTGCTGCATAGCACTCTCTGACGCTATGAGACTTTGTCAGTCTAAAGATGATATTCATTGTACATTTGGCTATACTTAGCCACTGTTGGCTGCTGCAGGAGCTTGAAATTGCAAAGTAGTTTCCATCCGCTTCAGGAGCATAACCAGAGAAGTAGTAGATATTTTTATTGTTTTAAAGTTCAGTGACCAAGCTAGCCAATAACTCATATGGAGAGGCAACCTGCAATGTATTCAGGCCTGGGTTTGAATGCAAAAGAGAGTTGACAATGCTGAAGTTTATGTCTTGATTTTCATATACCTTTTAAACATTTTCAATACAATGTGTTACATATTAAATGAACTTAACTTTTTAGTACTTTGCTTTTTATTTTTACCATGAAGTTATTAATTAGCAGGTATTTTACTTAGCAGTAGAGGTAAAACTATTTTTCATTGTTAAAATGAAAATGGAAGATTCCCAATGGAATCAAGGTAGCTTTTTATTACTACCATTTAAATATGTGCATTGAGGTGACTTTTAAACAGATTTCATTGCTAGATGTTATTTTTTGTTATCAATATTAATCCAGGTTTTTACTTAATAATGGCTCTTTAGAACTAGAGCCATTTAAATGCTTTAGTTTAGAAGATGCTTTTACAAACACTTTACAATTGACCACAATTACAGACTGGCAAATTTACCTTAGATTACAATTAGTCGCCAATGGAATTTACTTTATGCATTTAAGAGAGAGCAGCCCTATATTTAATTTAATTTTCTTAAACACGAACTTACAGCTTTTATTATTTTAAAGATTCAATACAGATAATGTTAACTTATTAATCTGGTATCCCCTAAACCAAAGAGATACTACTTAAGCTAAACAAGTTGAAATTGTTATTGTTTAAACAAAGAATGTTGTTTTCTTTTTCTTTACCAGGGTTTAAAATCTGTTTTTTGATCATTTAAAAACTGTGAATAATTTTAAACTTCTAGGCTTTGGAATATAAAGCTATTATTTAATTTATTCTAATTATAGTTTAATAAGGATTTTTATAGCTTTTCCAATAGTTTTTATATTTAGATTTTTATAAGATTTTTTATATCACTTGGTCTAATTTGGGGTTTAGGAATATATATTATTTATATAATCACATATTTAACTGTAAGCATTGTTTACTCTTGGAAAACATGGCAACAGTTATTTCTGATTCTTGGTGGAAATGGCAAATCAGAATTAATTTATATTATTAGGCAAGGTCAAAGATAAAGACAACTTTCCCTTTCAAAGGATAAAGAGGAAATGAGAAGACCAAAAATATTTAGAATGACACAAAAGTGATATAGGTAAACTTTTTCTTTTAAAATCTAACTATAAGTTTTCTAAAGTTCAGTTATTAAGTTGAATTGTTAAGGGGTGGGTCAGACCCGCAGGAACCAGAAGCAAAGGCAAATGTGGTTTATAATTACATCACAGTGGTTGAAGTTTAAGGGTGAAATTAGTTATAAAAAACTATAAGATAAGTTTGAGTAATAATTACTATTATTATAATAAGCACTAGATAAACTTGAAAGTAGCCAAAAACAGAGGTAAATTAATTTAATGTTACTATTACAATAGCTGAAATTTAGGCTATGTTTACTCCACTGTAATTGTTTCAGTTATAAATATATATATATATATATATAAAGGTACTTATACAATGATTTTAATTTTTAGTTACAGTTTCTAGTAAGTTTTTACCTAAAGGTGAATTGGGTACCTTTATTAATTAAGCCACAAGAATTTTATTAATAATATCCTTGTGAAGTTTTTCTGCTTTTCTAGTAACTGAATACATTTTATTCACTAGTCATGCATTAAATTTACCAGCAAGACAGTATTGGCATTTAAAAACTGATTTCTAGATTACTTTCCACCATGATTTTCTAGGCACAAGCAAACTGGCAAATGTTAAACACAGATTTTAAAGTTGAACACAAGATTATGCACAAATAAAAATAGAAGAATTTATACCTTTAGCATTTTAAGGAACTTTTTTACTTTAATTGATGGCACATGAGGTTTTATTTTGATTACTATTCACACCTTTTATAGGAACAATTGAGTTTAAACTGAGAAGTTTAAGGTTTATTTCCTCATGAAGTTTCTGGGCCTCAGATTTATCTGTTTTGTGATTTTTTTTTTTTTTTGCAGTTTTTTAATGAGTTTATTGTTTGACAGTTTCCCAGCTAAACCATTAAAGGGCTATTAAGTGATTAGAGGTTTATTGTTCTAGGCAATAATTTTTTTTCTAGACAAAGAAGGTACTTTACCAGTTCTACAGTTTTTAAAACATTTCAAAGCATTTTTACACAGACATGGAAAGAGAGATTCAGAAAAGCAGAACCTGGGCAGAAGCAAATTATGCAAATGTATTTTGGCTGTGATGACTTGGGGAATGAACTTTTATTGCATTCATCCTGGCTCTGCTTGGTGCTCCATCCACCTCCCCCCTCCTAGGCAGCTGGACATGATCAGATAGGAATGCAGCTTATAAATTGGAGGCATGGACCCACTGGAGGGGCAAGGCCCTGACTCTCCACCCCTGTCATGCATCCCCCATAAGGGAAGAGGAGGGAGAAGGTAATGGCAGCAAATTCCAGGCTGCTAAAATGGCTTGAAAAAAGCCTTCCAGGCTTGGCACCTTCCCAGGGGACCCCTGCCCTAGCAGGGCCATGATTTAAACCACTGTTTCACCAGCCATCCTAACAGGAGCCAGCTCCAATAAACTTGGGTGCGTGGCCTGGACATGGAAGAAACCCGAACCCTGGCAAATGGAACAGACCCTGAGGCAAAAGAGTGAAGTATGCATATTTAGACTCTGTGGTTTTGCTTTATAAATTACAATCATTTCACTCCTTTGCCAATGGCAAGGGAGGACTCCAACTAACCAAAGTTCACTACTTCATAAAATTACACAGTCCAACATCATCATCCAGAGGCATGAAAACATTCTGAACAGACACAGACAGAAGCACAAAGTCTATCATTCTGACCCACAATCCTCATTCTTCCAGCACGGCCACCCCTAAACAACTTTTGTAATCCTAGGAAGAGGGAACTTTCAACACCAAACCTTTAACAGGACTTTCTATTTACCCTTGTGGTCTACAAAGCAAGCTTATTTGCAATCCAGCACCAAAACAAAGATTTATTTCTGGCTAAACTTTTTCACCATTTAACCCTGCACTCAGATCAAGCCTCACTATAAAGCCAATCCATTTTCCTATAACCAAGATTTTCAAATTCAGACCAATTTTCAAGAAGCATTAAGACCTAAACTCATCAACATTTTTTCTACTGTAATCAAAACTTTACTATCCTAGTGAAAGCAGAACCAGATGCTAACCACAGTTAGCAGAACCTAAACATCAGGGTTTTGTTTGTTTGTTTGTTTTTCTCTTTCCTTTCAGACCTGGAGAAGATGGCTTCCCCTCAAATTTCTGGAGGTAGTGGGGTCCTCCTGGGAGGTGATTGGGCTCCCCTTCTGGATGTGGGCTATGGGTGGGAGGCTCTTTGTCTCTTTGGAGATAACCTTAACCTTAACCTAAGCTGTCTGTACTGACTTGTGGGTTTGGGATGGTGAGAGGCTGCAGCCCTGCCTTTGGTAACCATGGCAATGACTCCAGTCCCAGGAAACAGTTTAACAATGCAAAATCTATAAATTTTAAATATTCAGGGAAAATGCAAACCAAATGGGCTACAAGCTTATCTAGAATGTATGAAGTCCATGCTAAAAGCTTACCTAGGATGTGGAAGATATATGCTAATTCAAGCCTATTGAGAACTGAAACAAAAGGACCATTTGGCCTTTCCTCTCTGTATAAAAGGATCTCAAAAATCTTGTTCGGGCCTCGGGATTGAAACAGAAAGCTCCCGAGTCCGGTCTGCCATCAATAAACCATTTTTCCTTCTCAAAATCATTCCTGAGTCCTGGCCTTTCTATATGCAAATAATTGAACCTCTCTCAAATTCTACAACATTTTTGGGGGCTCTCCCAAGATTGCAAACAAAGGCCAGAGACAGTAGCATTTTGCTGTCCCTTCCAAGTCCCTGAGGAAGCTGGGAGGACTCAGGTGAACCCCAAATCTGGGTGCCCCTGGATTAAGTTCAATCCAGAAAAGATGTGGGCTCCACCAGAATCTTCCCAACAAAAACTGAGGGCAATGGAAGGTCTGAAGAGAAAGATTCTGGGAACAAAAAAGAACTCCAAACATGGAAGAAGGTAAGACACCCCGGGTGAGCACAGTCTGGAGAACCCTAGCTTTAATTGCTAGGGAGGGAGGCTGATCACCTCCCAAGAGAACCCTAACAGCCCCAGAAAAATTGGGGGGAAGCCGTTCTCTCTAGGTCTGGAAAAAGGAGAAAAACCAGCAAAAAGCCTGGTGTTTTGGGTTTGTCTAACTGCATGTTAGAATCTGGTACTGGTCTTATATCCACCAAAGGAGTGGAGGCTTGATTTTAATATGAGGGACTGTTTATAGGTTCAAGTCCTAATGTCCTGGAAATTGGTCTGGATTTTTAAAAACTTGGTTACGGGAAAATATCGGCTTTTCTAGTGATGCTTGGTTTGGGTGTAAAGTTAAACAGTGAAAAAGGTCTAGCTGGAATCTTTTGTTATGGTGCTGAATTGTGAATGAATTGTCTTTATACCAGATGTTAATGTTAAGTGTTCTCTCTAAGGTTTGTGATGGCTACAGGGGCAGCCATGCTGAAAAAACATATATATAGAACTTGTGGGTCAGATTAATGACCTTTGTGCTTCTGTCTGTGTCAGCTCAATGCTGGTGTTTGAGTTGTGTGGTTATGTAAAGTGGTGGAATTTAGTTGAGCTGGAACCCTCCATTGCCATCAGCAAGGGGGTGAATTTATGGGGCAAAACTGCAGAGTCTATATGTCTGCGCATGCTCTGCTGCCTCCTCTCTGGTCCGCCCCTTTGCCCGGGCTTGGGGCCATCTGTGTCCACGCCACACACTAGAGTTTGTTGGGGCTGCCCCAGTCAGGGTGGCTGGGCCCCCGGGAGGGCTGCCAAATTTGAGTAGGTTCTGCCTGCCCATTTTGGCAGAAAGCTGGAAAGGGGGGAGGGGCTTGCCCCTTTCCAGTGAGTCCACACCCTCTATTCATAAGCCGCATTCCTATTTAATTGCTGAGCTCTTGAGTGCCTGGAAGGGAGGAGGTACAGGGGATGAAAAGCAGAATCAAAATAAATGCAGTAAAGTTCCCTCCCTAGGGTGTCAAAGGCCTTGCATTCTGCCCAGTTTCTTTGTTTTTCCCAATCTCTCTCTCTGTAAGACTGTAGAAATACTTTGAAATGTTTTAAAACTGTAAACTTGTCTGAAGAAAGGAGGCTATCGCTTGAAACAATAGACCTCTAATCACTTCATAGTCTTTTCAAAGGTCTGGCTGGGAACTTCAGGGTTGTGAGACTACAGCAAAAAAAAGGAAAAAAAAAAAAAAAAGGAATCAAATGCCACTTTGAGATCTATGTTTGGTGTTTGTCAGTTGCTGGTGCCTAATAATTCATGGTAAAAAGGTAAAAACATAGTTAAAAATGAATCTTTAAATGCCAATACTCTCTTGCTGGTAAATAAAATGCATAACTTGCAGATGAGAATTTATTCCATTACTAAGAAAAGGCAGGACTTCACAGAATTGTTACTAATAAAATTCTTGTAGCATAATTAATAAAAGTATCCAATTCACCTTTAGGTTAAAACTTAATGAAAACTCTAAATAAAAGTTAAGATCATTTATAGATGCATTTAAATTATAAAACAGTGAAAAAATAATAACTGAAATGATAACTGAGTGAATTTAGCCTGAAACTTATTTACTATAAGTGTAAATTCTAAACTAACCTTTCCTTCGTTTATGGTTACTTCAAGCCTAACCTCACCCCTTGCCTTTGCCTATGGTTATTTCATAATAGCTTCTGCCCCTACAGTCCAGAGAAGAGCTGGGACATCCCTGTCTCCTGGTATTAGTAACCCTGCTTTCTCTCATGAATCCAAATGTAAACTAAATTGCTGCCTGGTGGAATTGTTAGCCCTTAAGGTTAAATGACCACTGGAGTTTTATTATCTCCAAGGACTTGGGAGAATAAAGGAAGTCTCCTGCTTTAACTGTCAGTGTTCCTAAGAGTGGCAATTCATGAGAGAAACAAGTTTGTCTCCCTGAGGCTTCCAATAGCCTCAGTAAATATACATAGAATTAATCTTGTTGCTTATCCAAAATTCTGCTAAATTCAAGGTAAAATATAAAGTTCTGAAACAAAAGAAAATGGTGCTAAAGCATTGGGAACATTTTGGTTACAAGCCATTAGTTAAGAAACAAAATTCTTGTGCAAAACTGCACAGTCATAGTGCAAATTAAGAAACGTTTCAGGAGTCTTTGAAATGTTTTGCAGTAACTTATTTTGTAAAAAATGGAAGTTTTAAGTAACTAATGTTATGTTTTTGTGTCAAATTATTCATGTCTGCCTATTTGCCCAAATTGTTAAGGTTAAATATGCAGTTATATAAGTAATATATATTTCTGGACCCCGAATTAAGCTAAACAGTATATAAAATAATGCAAATTATAAGTAACATCAATGAGTTGTGTTTCTGTGTCTAACTCTATTTGTGTCTGCCCATTTGCTCAGTGTATGTCTTCATACATCAGGATGATAATATCAAATTAACAAGGGAAAATTCCTGAAAGAGCTGTATTCAAACTGTTAAAAAATTAAATATGCAGTTATATTTGTGAGTAAATATTCTTGGAGCCCAAATTAGACT
Source organism: Dasypus novemcinctus (assembly GCF_030445035.2). Classification (NCBI taxonomy): domain Eukaryota; kingdom Metazoa; phylum Chordata; class Mammalia; order Cingulata; family Dasypodidae; genus Dasypus; species Dasypus novemcinctus. The sequence goes on from NC_080678.1 coordinate 51,969,586, forward strand.
AAGCAGGAAGAAAAAGCCATATAAAAATCTGACTATAGGAACTACTGGGAAAGGGCCTCCTCTTTGCAAGAGCTTTGAAGGCAATACTAGGTGTGGCAAATTAAACCTATCTACTATGCTGGGGAATTAAGAATCAGTTTTACCCTGTAATTTCCCAGTTTAAACCTTTTTGTCAGCCATAAAATAAAGGTAATTAGTGGGTCTGTTGACAAATTTCAGTAAGTAAAGAAAAGTCCATAAAAACTATGAAGAAATCTTTCCTGGGTAATGATTAAACAAATTAGGTAATTGTGTAATGTGTTTTGAAACCTGGTAATGAGTATGCTTTCAAAAATTTTCATTTTCATAACTTAAACAAAAAGTTCTAGCTTCCTGTAAAAAAAAAAAGAGAACATTCCTTACATAAACTATAATGATTTCAATTTTAATTAGCTTGAATGTAATCTCCCATAGTTTATAAATTACCCATTAACTAAATTAAAATTATATGTACAAAATCTCTAGAGTAATAAAATTGTAAGTTCACATTAATGAAATTAAGCTAAAAAAGAAAGATTGTAGATATGCTCTCTTTAATAAAGTAAATTTCTTTAGTTAGTAATTGTAATTAATGTTTATTTAAACATAAGGTAACTAGTCAATGTGGTTGTAGTCAATTATAAAGAGTTTGTAAAACATCTTCCAAACTGAAAATATTTAAATAGTTCTAGTTCTAGAAGTCATTGTTAACTGAAACTTAGATTGGTATTTATGGCAAAGAATAACTTTGTAATAATAAAACCTGTCTGAAGGCCACTGCAAAGTGCATACTTAAGTAAGTGGTAATAAAAAGTTATCTTGATTCTATTGGGAATCTGTTTTCAAATTAACAATGAAATATAGTTTTTTCCCTCTGTTACTAAAGTAAAATACCTACTAATATCTTAATGGTAAAATTATATAAGAAAACAGTCATTTGATATATGATGTGTTGCATTAAATTATTTAAAATATATATAAAAACAAGGAATAAACTTTAACATTGTCAAACTCTTTTGTGCATTCAAACCAGGCCTTGAATACATTACAGGTTGCTTCTCCATGTGAGCTATTGGCTAGGCTGGTCACTGACCCCTCAATTAGAAATATTTGCTATATCAGCCTCTGGTTCTGGTCCTTAAGTTGATGGAAACTATGTTGCAGTTTCAAGCTCCTGCAGCAGCCAATGATGACTCAGTACAGCCAAGTGTACAATGGATATCACCTCCAAACTGGCACTGTTCCATATTGCCAAAGAGCACTATGCACCAGGCTGGCAGAATACTGGAAACTCTCTCTAGGATCAATGATGCTGTGACTTGTTCGCTGTGAAGAACATGCTAAGTGGAGGCATGATACCAGGATACTGTAAGTAAAACTTAAACACAATTGGCATTATGGCATGCTCCCATGGAGAGATAACACATAAAGTATTACAATCCTGAAATTTAAAACTATTAATTGCAACTCAGAATCCTAATACATTAATTAATATTAAAGTATTATATTTTTATCCTGTACTAAATATATCCCTAATAATTATAACATTATCTTTTCTATTCTGGATCAGGTACAAAAGTATATTAGACATGTTAAATTCCTAGTAACTTTATTTTCTGAATAATTAATAAACATGTCTATGAAATAAGGCAACAGTCTTAGCCAGGCTCAGCCAACTTACTATTCTAGTGTACTTTCTATGGTGTAGCAAAAATGAGGCTTGCTTGCTAATAATGAGTCACCTATTAAACAGTTAAAATTACCAGAGATTGTACAAATAAAACTGAAATGTAAAAAAAAAAAAATTTATTCTGTAGTTCTGAGCCACTCCCATAGCTAAAAACTAAGAAAATTTCCATATTAGTGCACTAATTCTGAATGAAACCAAGTGTCCAAAAGGTGCCAGTTCACCAGGAGCATCTAACAGAACACATGAGTGCCAATTATTAAACAGCCTGAAGTGCATCTTCAAAACAAAGCTAAGTATGTATTGCAATTTCTCTCCAAAAATACCTTAGAGAAAAGAAAAAAAACTATATATATATATATACTGTTCTGTTGGGAGCAGTCAATATGAGTATACACTGAGTTCAGCAATGCCAGTAACATGGCCACCAGAGCGGAGCCCACTTCCTTATTCTTCTTCCTCCCCACTCCTTTGTTCTCCGTTTCCCGCCACTGCCTAGGCTGATAAAGCAGTACGCAGGTGCAAGGCGCGAAACTGAAGTCTGCCTTCCACCCCAGCAACAGCAGTCACCAATCCCTGAACCCTGCCACTTACCCCAGCAACAGCGACAGCCAATCCCTAGCCTCCACCTCCTCACCCACCACTCCTCCCCTTCCCAAGAGTATATATGCTTTGTTCCCTCAATAAAATTTCGCAGCTTGATCAGAACACTGTCTTGCTGTCATTCTTCGTGTCTCTTGTCCCACCATTCCTCCTTAGCAGGTCTCCGAGCCCTCGTTAGTGTCTCGCTAGTGTCTCACGGGTTGGGACAATCACAGTTGGCACCCAATGTGGGGCCCGGAGAACCGTGCTGAGAGTGGAACACCGCTTCACCACGTTCGAGAGCGCTCTCATCACTTCGACCGCAGCAAAGGTCAGCCAACAGCGGTGAGAAAAGATTGAGGGGAAGGAGCAAGTCAACCCCAAGAAAGGGTCCCCCACCATCGGAACAAGGAACAAGTAAGTAAATTCATTAAAAAACCTCTAAAATTTATTGTCATGGGACAGGAACAATCTTCTCATTTGTTGTTTGTTAGTCAGATTAAAGAGGCACTCAAGACACGAGGAATCAAGGTTAAGAAAAAGAGTCTCCTCGAATTTTTCAAATTTATTCTCAAAACATGCCCCTGGTTCCCTGAAGAGGGCACCATAGATGAAAAATGTTGGAAGAGGGTAGGCGATTGCTTAAATGATTATTATAAAACTTTTGGTCCATCTAAGATTCTGGTCACTGCCTTTAGTTATTGGCAGTTGGTTCAGGAAATTATCAGAGTCTCCCCTCGTTACCCTGATATCAGCAAAATTATTGCAGAGGGCGAAACCATTCTTAAGTCTCAGGCACCCTCTCGGGCCATGTCCACCTGCGGCTCCATTTGTGGTGAACAAAATCAAGGAAATGAGGACCCAGATAGCATGGGCCTCCGCTCATTTGAAGAGGGAATAATGCCCTCAGCCCCTGAAAACCTAATTCTACTCCCAGAAGTTCCCTCCACCCTGCCCAAACCCTCAACTAACACTGAGCCTATAGAGCCCCACCCTCCTCCCCTTCTCAAGCCTCGAGAATTCCCAACCTTCAACCCCCCCATATCCTCTCTCCTCAACAAATCCCTTCCTCTTCCCAGTTACTCATACTCCTTCTCTAGATCTCAGTCCCTTACTAACCTTCGCTCATCACATGCAATCTCTTACCCAAACCCTAGTATCTCTCACCTTACCAAAAGAGGAGCCCAGGGGCCCAGCACTCGCCTTTCCTGTCCTTCAGAGTCAAACCCGGCACTCGCCCGCCACATCTGACCATGCCCACCAGCCGTTAAGTTCGCAAAATGGCGGCCCAGAACAGCCCAGTCTTAGTTCACAAAATGGCGGCACGGAACAGCCCGGTTCCAGCTCACAAAATGGCGATTGCACCATCATAGTCCTAGATGACTCTGATGATGAAAACAATAACTCCGATTCCGATGAGGAACGCAATCAGCCCGTCAGTAGCGTTCGTCCTTCCTTAGAATTGGGCCCTTTTAACTCTATTCCTTCCTCGGCTCCTCTGCCAGCTCTGCCGGCTCCTCTGGCTCCAGCTCCAGCCCCCGCGCCCACCACTGCTGCTGCCGCCATAGCCCCAGTCCCCGGGTCAGCTGCCGCTACCGTAAACTATAAACCCCTCAGCCTAAAATACCTTGAAAAATTAAAAAAGGCAGTACACTCTTACGGTGCTACTGCCCCCTTCACGCTCACCCTCGTAGAAGGCTTAAGTGAACAAGAGCTCATTCCCAACAACTAGTTTCAACTAGCTCACGCCACACTCTCAGGTGGCGATTATATCACCTGGAAATGTGAATATGAGGACAATGCCAGAGCCTTTGCCCTCTGCAATGCTAACAAGGCCGAGGCAAAAAGTTGGACCCTAAAAAAATTTATGGGACAAGGAGTATACCAACCCAGCTCAATTCAAGCACAGTTTAGCGCTGGTCTCCTCTCTCAAGTCCAAATGGCAGCCCTTAAGGCCTGGAGAAAGCTTCCTCAAAAAAGTGCCTCAACTTCCTCCTTAGCCAGACTTACGCAAGGGCCAGAGGAACCATTTGCTGACTTCCTCAGCCACCTACAGGCCACTGCAGAGCATCTATTTGGCAGTTCTGAAAGCAGCAGTGACTTTATTAAGCAACTAGCCTTTGAAAATGCAAACGAGGCCTGTCAGCACGCCATCCGGCTGTTTCACAACACTGACCTCAACAATTATGTGAAACTTTGTGCCAATGTTACTCCCGCAAGAACTATTGGCCTGGCCATTGGTGCAGCCTTTCAGGACCTAAAAAAGAGCCTAGAAAATCCTAACTCCCCTCCCTGTTTTTATTGCAAACAGCCCGGCCACTTTGCCAGAGATTGCCCTTTGAAAACTCAGCCCCGCCCACTAACCATTACCCCCAAAACCATTCCTGGGATTCCTCCATGACCCCGACCATCCACTATCTGCCTGCGATGCAAAAAGGGGTATCACTGGGCCTCGGAGTGCCATTCTAAGATTGATGTATATGGCCAACCCATCCGACCAAGGGGGCCGGGAAACTCTTATGGGGCCAGCCCCAGGCCCCACCCAGAACAAACCCCAGGGCAGTAAGGTTTGTTCAGCCCTCTTCTCCTGTGATACCCGCGCTTCCAACGGTTCACCATCCTGCCACATCTCCAGCTTATGGAGAGCAACAGGAAGCGCAGCATTGGACCTCTGTGCCGCCTCCGAATCAGTATTAACCCCAGAATCTAGTCCTCTCCCCATTCCAACAGGAGTATATGGGCCGTTACCCCCAAACACTTTTGGCCTTATCTTGGGCAGAGCCAGCACCTCCTTAAGAGGGGTTCAAGTCCTCCCAGGAGTACTAAACAATAATTTTAAAGGCGAAATAAAAATAATTGCAGCCACCTCACATAATATAGTCCCCATCCCTGCTGGCACACGAATAGCGCAGCTTATTATCTTCCCCTTACATCAAATTAATACAAATTTCAAAAAGCTGCAGCGTACCTCTAAAAGCCCTGGTTCCTCTGATGTTTTCTGGGCCCAAGCCATAACTCATAATCGGCCCACCCTAAAATTAAAACTAAATGGCAAATCTTTTGAGGGTATATTAGATACAGGAGCCGATGCAACAGTTATCTCCTCATATCACTAGCCTAAATCCTGGCCCTTTACCGCGGCCACCACCCATTTACAAGGGATAGGTGAAAGCACCAACCCCCTCCAAAGTTCCCAGACTCTGAATTGGGAAGATAACGAAGGAAACAAAGGCACAGTTGTTCCGTATGTCCTTCCTAACCTCCCGTTAATCTGTGGGGTAGGGATATCCTTGCCCAAATGAAAGTCTTTATGTGCAGCCCCAATAACACCATCACTGCCCAAATGCTTAATATGGACTTCCTCCCTGGTAAAGGCTTAGGTAAAAGTAATCAAGGCATTAAACAACCTATCTCAGTAAAACCTAATGTAAATAAAACAGGACTTGGGTTCCCCCAGGATTTAACATAATGGCCATTGACATTCCTGTACCCCATGCTGAAAAGATTTCCTGGAAAAATACAGCCAGTATGGGTTGATCAATGGCCTCTAACCCTAGAAAAAACCCTAGCAGCCATAGAGTTAGTACAGGAACAACTTGCTGCTGGGCACATCAAGCCTACCCAGTCCCCCTGGAATACCCCCATTTTCGTTATAAAAAAGAAATCGGGTAAATGGAGACTGCTACAAGATTTACGGGCCATCAATAAGGCAATAGTCCCCATGGGGGCCTTACAACCCGGCCTCCCTTCACCAGTTGCAATCCCTTCCAATTTTCACAAAATAGTTATAGATTTAAAAGATTGCTTTTTCTCCATACCCCTTCACCCTGAGAACAGGCAGCATTTCACCTTTAGCATTCCTCAAATTAATTTCCAAGGCCCTATGCCCCGATTTCAATGGAAAGTCCTACCACAAGGCATGGCCAATAGCCCCACCTTGTGTTAGAAATTTGTTGCCACCGCAATTAATCCAATTAGGCAAGCTTGACCACAAATTTATATTCTTCATTACGTGAATGACATCTTGTTAGCAGGATCATGCCCAACTGAACTCCATTCCTGTTACCAAAGTCTTCTTAAATACCTAACAGCAAAAGGCCTTTTAATAGCCCCTGATAAAATACAAACTTCCAATCCCTTCTCCTACCTTGGGTTCGAATTATGGAATCAGCAAGTTCTTACTCCTCATATTAAACTACACACCTCCCATTTACTAACATTACATGATTTCCAAAAACTCTTAGGGGACATTCAATGGCTTCACCCTATCTTAAAATACCCACAGAAGTGCTCCTCCCACTCAATGAAATTTTAAAGGGAGACATTAACCCCTCCTCTCATAGGAATTTAACCATAGAGGTAGCACAAGCACTTGAAATTATAAACCAAGCCATTCAAACCCAAACCTGCTATCAAATAGACTACCGCCACCCTTTAACTTTTATAGTTCTAGCTACAGCCCATACTCCAACGGGTGTTTTCTGGCAATCTTATCGCAACCAGCAAGACGGGTGAGGTCGTCCTTTACTCTAGGTCCACCTCTCCGCTACCCCTCCCCGAGTACTTTCACCGTACATCTCTCTCACAGCCTCCCTTATCACCAAAGGCAGACAAACTAGCTGCCAGCTCTTTGGTAAAGACCCAAACTCCCTTATTGTCCCATATACACAAGAGCAAATTAATTGGCTTTTCCAAACTGACGATGAGTGGGCCGTTGCATGCTCCTCCTTCACAGGTAACATTGACAATCATTATCCAGCTGATCCATTAATTCAGTTTGCCAAAATCCACCCATTCATCTTTCCAAAAATCACAAAACAAAAACCTATTGACTCAGCTCTTTTAGTTTTCACTGACTGCTCCGCAAACGGAACCTCCACCTATGTTATCCAAGATCAAGTCTTCTCCGTATCTTCCCCTTATGCCTCAGCTCAACTTGTTGAACTCTATGCAGTCCTGCAGGTTTTCTCCTGCCTCCCAAATCAGCCATTTAACTTGTACACTGATAGCGCATATATAGCTCATTCAGTGCCTTTATTAGAGACAACCCCCTTTATTAAGCCATCCAGCAATGCTGTGCCACTATTCTCGAGGATCCAAAAGGCCATTCTTACACGGCAACACCCATTTTTCATCGGGCATCTCCGTGCTCATCAGGGCCTTCCTGGGCCCCTAGCTAAAGGAAATGCACTGGCAGATGCCGCCACCCGATTAGCATGCCTTACCCTCTCCACCCCTCTAACTGCAGCCACACAAGCTCATGCACAACACCACCTAAATGCAAGCACCCTCCGTCAAAAATTCAATATCACTAGAGAACAAGCGAAGGAAATTGTTAAAACCTGCAAAAATTGTGTAACCCAATTGCCAGTCCCTCACCTAGGGGTCAACCCCAGGGGACTTATCCCAAATGAAATTTGGCAAATGGATGTAACTCACCTCGCTAAATAAAAGTTGGCAAATGGATGTAACTCACCTCGCTAGTTTTAGGCAACTTAAATACATCCATGTTTGCATCGACACCTACAGCGGTTTATTCTAGCCAGCTTACAGTCAGGAGAAGCCTCAAAGCATGTTATATCCCACTTATTGCATTGTTTTTCTATCTTGGGTCAACCCAAAGTTATGAAAACAAACAATGGCCCTGAATACATTGGAAAAAACTTTCAAACCTTTTGCCGACAGCTACAAATCAATCACGTTACAGGTATACCATATAACCCTCAAGGCCAAGGTATCATAGAACGTGCCCATCGCACTTTAAAGAACACCTTGAGCCGCCTAACTGAAAGCTCTCTCGGCCTCTCCAAGCAGCGGCCACGAGACCTCCTGCATCATGCTCTTTTTGTTCTCAATTTCCTTACCTTGGATACAAATGGGCAATCTGCCGCCCGACAGGCACTGGCACCCTGCCATGCAAACGCAGCAAGTTACTGTTATGTGGCGTGATCCTTTAACATTGCAATAGAATGGGCCCAACCCCGTAATCATCTAGGGACGAGGCTCTGCCTGCATATATAACCAAAAAGGAAATGGCCCTCGCTAGCTACCAGAAAGACTAATAAAACATGTTAACCCCCCACTCTCCTAACCGCAAACTAATCCTTCCAGGGAGATAATCTCCCCCTGAGAAAAGCTCTCTCTTCTCTTTTACAGTTCGCTCAAGAATCTACAATAAGTCCCTGTCATAGCGGCGGCCCGCATCAGGAAGACACACTACCTCAACCAGACGTGCCTGGTTCAGCCTTCGCAACCACACCTCGGAGAAGTCTTCCGTCTCAGTCAACAACCGAGCAGCCTCCAATCAGAGCGCCATTCCCAACTCCATCTTCCGAATGCTTTTCTCACTTCCTCCACAGCCACTAATATTCTATTTCTTTCTCATAACCTTTGCCTTCTTAACAATATTTGCTGCCGTCTGTCTAGCAACTGTTGCCCCAAAAGATTGGAACCTCGGCCAGTGAATTCTACTCGCCACCGCCTTTCTGTTTCTCATCTCCATCTTCACCTCCCTCGCCGTCTTTCTCTCATAATGAACTCACTAGGCTTCTCTCTGCTCAAAACCATCCCCCTTTTTCTCCTCTGTCTCCCCGTTGCACTCACCAACCCCAGCCATCAGCCCTTTAATTGGACATTGTCCCTCTGGCAGTAGGAAACTATCCTTGCCTTTAACGTCACCTCAAGTACTCCGTCTTTCACACTCCATGTTTGTTGCCTTTCCAGCATGGGTATGCACAACTCTTCAGGTTATACCTACACGAGAGGAGGGAAAAAAGAAACTTTCCCTTATTACCCCCACACTTGTCCATACCGCTTTGGTGAAAATTCCCCCCTTGCTTGCCATGCAGTTCAGGGGGCCACAACTGGCGACGTCTGGTCCATTCCTGGCCACCCGTTCTTTGGCTATTATATCTGTCCTTCCTCTTTAGGCTCCTCCTCATCTTCCTGCCACAATCCCGCACACTATTATTGTCCTTATTGGGAATGCATATCTATAGGAGTAGGATATCATGGAGCCCCTCTCTACGACCGTCATATTTCTTTAGTTAGTCCCTATTAGCCAAACATCACCCTACGAGTTAAGAATCCCAATAACATTCAATGGCTTCATGGCCGTACTTGGGGAATACGGCTTTGGATGACCGGTTATGATTATGGTACTTTTTTCATTATCAAGAAAAATCAAGTTTCCCTCTTGCCGTCCCCAGTCCCCATCAGTCCCAATCAGGTTTTTAATCCCCTTCCCCCTCCTGCCAACTCCCTTCGTACCGCAACACCTGCTTCTTCTTCTCCCCTACCACCCCGCTCACCTACTCCCGTAAACCCACTTATATCCCTTCTTAACGCTACGTTTAACACCCTAAACTCCTCCAATCCCAACCTTACCCAGAATTGCTAGCTGTGTTTCTCCTCCGTATCACCCTACTACGAGGCTATAGCCACCAATGCCTCTTACCAAACTTCCGCAAACAGCAATCCCGCCTTTTGTAATTGGAACCAAACGAGAATAAGACTAACAATCCAGTCTGTCTCTCAAAGCGGGCTCTGTATCACTAAAATCGGAGGCACTATTACCCCCTCCATGAAAACCCTTTGCAACCTTACTGCTACCCCTGAAACAACTGCAAAGTTTCTATTACCCCCTAATAATACAAAAATGGCTGTGTTCTTCCACCGGTCTCACCCCATGCCTTAGTGTCTAAACCCTTAATAGTACCAAGGAAACCTGCGTGCTTGCCATCATACTCCCCCGCATCTATTTTTACAATGATAACCAATTCTTTAACTCCTGGCAGCGCCATCTTCTACCAGTCCATGTACAAAGGAGAGAAGTCATCACCGCTATTACAATTGCTTCACTTCTAGGTCTCGCTGGAGCCGGCACTGGGATCACAGCCCTAACTACACAACAAACATCCTTTTCCTCTATCAGGAGAGCCATCGATGAAGACATAACCCGCCTAGAAAGCTCCATTTCCCATTTAGAAAATTCCCTAAACTCATTATCCGAAGTCGTCCTCCAAAATCGCAGAGGCTTAGACCTCCTCTTCCTTAAAGAAGGGGGACTTTGTGCAGCCCTAGGAGAAGAATGCTGCTTTTATGTTAACTACTCTGGCCTTATTAGAGATAATATGGCCCAAGTCAGAGAGGGACTAGCAAAGTGTAAGAGAGAAAGGGAAACCCAAGGGAGCTTCTCCTGGGGATTTAATGGAATCCTTCCTTACATCCTCCCCATACTGGGCCCATTAATAACCATACTTCTCATACTATCCTTCGGACCTTGGGCCATAAAAAGAATCATCCAGCTAGTCAAAGACCAAATTGACTCCGCTCTTGGCAAGCCCATACAGGTGCATTACCACCAGCTCCACCTTGCTGATCAGGGTATATCTATGGACCATCCAGACTGCCTCCCCTATGAAATCAACACCCACCCCCCCCCCCCCGCCAATAAGCTGCTGAGTGCAAGGCACAGCACTGCAGGAGACAGTTGGAGGTAAGCACAACCTAACTGTTCTCTGAGAAGCACGCCTCATTCTTATAGGGGTTCGCTCTGCTTTCAAGGGTCGCTAGGCAAAATGCTTCTCCAGCTGGCAGCCAAAGATGGGTAAGATCTCCCGGGAGACAACCTAAGACAGGCGCAGCTGTATGGCTCAAACCAAATTCAGTTGGCAGTCAAAAATAGGCAATAAGACCTAGAAGGCAACCAAAAACAGGCATAAACTCGTATCGCATTGTGCCTGTACAGGATGCTGAAGGCAGCCTACAGGCGCAACTGTGGGGCCAAAGAGAATACTGCATTTACCTATGCAAACCCCCCTCCATAAAACCCCTTCCCGAAAAAATCAGAGCTGTCTACATTAGGGAAATGAGGCCTCTACTTCCCTCAGCTAGCCGTACTGTGCAAATAAAAGAAAAAGAGGGAGATGTTGGGAGCAGTCAATACGAGTATACACTGAGTTCAGCAATGCCAGTAACATGGCCACCAGAGCGGAGCCCACTTCCTTATTCTTCTTCCTCCCCACTCCTTTGTTCTCCGTTTCCCGCCACTGCCTAGGCTGATAAAGCAGTACGCAGGTGCAAGGCGCGAAACTGAAGTCTGCCTTCCACCCCAGCAACAGCAGCCACCAATCCCTGAACCCTGCCACTTACCCCAGCAACAGCGACAGCCAATCCCTAGCCTCCACCCTTACCCACCGCTCCTCCCCTTCCCAAGAGTATATATGCTTTGTTCCCTCAATAAAATTTTGCAGCTTGATCAGAACACTGTCTTGCTGTCATTCTTCATGTCTCTTGTCCCACCATTCCTCCTTAGCAGGTCTCTGAGCCCTCGTTAGTGTCTCATGGGTCAGGACAATCACACTGTTCCCACCAGCTTTTAAAAAGGGGTGCCATCTTTATGAGCACCTAACCTTGTCTACCTCTGTAATTCAATGTCCTCTTTTAAAAACAGGTATCCCAAATTTTTAATTAAGTTTGTTTCTTTCAGAGTGAACATCTTATTAACCATATGAAAACTTCATCCAACTTCGTACAGAAGGTCAGATCCATCTTCCTCCAGTTAAAAAAAAATAAAAGTTTTACACCTTGTTGGGCAATGACTACAGCCCATGGCCAGCAGGAAGCAGTTACAGAAAAGAGATTATCTCCCTTCAGCACCCCTTTAAGATTAAAGGTGTAAACTCTTTAACGGTAAAACAAAATTAATAGATGGATCTGGAGCCTGACTGTAAATCCACATGAGTGCCAGTGGCCCCAGGATTACTGCAGGGGAGCCCCTGCCCCAGGATTCTGCTGTCCAGAATGAAAACTTCTCAACTTCTAAAAACAAAGTCCTGGATGCTACACTAAAAATTGAAAAGTAAAGTAATCAATCAAAACAACAAACAGCCATCCACCTCATAGCTTTAACAATAATTGTGCCAAAGCTTAGCAAGTTAAGCTCTGGCATAAGGGGGGAAATGATGTGGGCTATGGGTGGGAGGCTCTTTGTCTCTTTGGAGATAACCTTAACCTAACCTGTCTGTACTGACTTGTGAGTGTGGGATGGTGAGAGGCTGCAGCCCTGCCGTTGGTAACCATGGCAATGACTCCAGTCCCAGGAAACAGCTTATCAATGCAAACTCTATAAACTTTCAATATTCAGGGAAAATGCAAACCAAATGGGCTACAAGCTTATCTAGAATGTATGAAGTCCATGCTAAAAGCTTACCTAGGATGTGGAAGATATATGCTAATTCAAGCCTATTGAGAACTGAAACAAAAGGACCATTTGGCCTTTCCTCTCTGTATAAAAGGAACTCAAAAATCTTGTTCAGGGCTCAGGTTTGAAACAAAAAGCTCCTGAGTCCTTCCATTTTTCCTTCTCAAAATTATTCCTGAGTCCTGGCATTTCTATACACAAATAATTGAACCTCTCTTAAATTCTAAAACATTCTAACATTTAAAGTTAGGTTTTCCTGACACTGTGCCCCCCTGGCAGGGTCTTATCTGGGGTGCAGAGATTTTTCACTCCCAGAATTTTCTTAGACCTTCCATTGTATCCAATTCTAGCTGGGAGGATTCAAGCAGAGCCCACATCTTTTTTTCTGAACTGAAGAGAGTCCAGGGGCCCAGATTTGGGGTTCACTTGAGTCCTCCCAGCTTCCTTGGAGACATCAGTAGGGGTAGCGAAGTGCTCCTTTCTCTGGACTTTTGTTCTAATTCCCAATGAGCCCCCAAATTTTGTGGAAATTAAGAGGTTCAATAATTGTGTATGGAAGGCCAGGACTCAGTAATAATTTTGGAAGGAAAAAAAAGAATTTATTTATGACAGGCCAGGCTCAGGAATTTCTCTGTCCAAAAACCTGAGCCCCAAATAAGATTTTCAGGTTCTTTCTATATAGAGGAAGAGCCAAATGGCCTTTTGTTTGAGTTCTGGATAAGCTCGAGTTAACACTTATTTCCCACATTTCATGTAGACTTGCATTAACATATTTAGTTTGCATTAGACTTGCATTAACATATTTAGACCTGAATATTCAAAGTCTATAGAGCTTACATTGTTAATTGGACTGGAGTGGTTGGCATGGTTACGAAAGGTGGCACTGCAGCCTTTCATTGTCTGACACCACACAGCTCAGGTTAACTATGAAGAGATACAGCCCCCACCCATAGCTCATGTCAAAGATAGAAAAGTGTAAAGCAAGGCAGGTTTGCAGCTCAGCTTATTCCTTATGATCCAAACTATCTTGTTTAAAGGTAAAAAGTCCATGCAAAGTCCTGGTCTCCATAGTCGGCCAAATGAGTCTCCGTAGAAATGTGTTTATGCCCAACAGATGGTTGGCGGAAGGCCGCTGGACTGCCCAGCCACTCTGCTGATTTCCTCGTATCCCCCCCCCCTCCAATGTGCTCCCTTGGCTTCTGTGCTTCTGGACACCTCCTCATCTGTCAGCAGCAGGACCATGCTGGCACCTAAGATTTCATGCATTGATGGTGTGAGTGAAACCCACAGACACAGGAAGTGAGCTCTGAGGGGAAGGTGCTATATTGGGGACAGTATGTCAATATGAGCAGCCTGCCCCCTGCAGAACCAAAAGGTGTGGAATATACGGAAAGTGCAGCTATTAGTCATTTTGAACAGTTGCAGGAACCTTGAAACTGCCCTTTTAAGCTTGGATAATGAGGGTTTTTCACAGCTTACCTTCAGAGACATTTTAAAAAATGTGTCATGCTGCCTCACTGTATAAGGGAGTTTTGGATTTGGGGCAAATTGTCCACATGGACAGTATTGGTTTGGATTTAGAAACACTTTCTCAAATCACTTCTTATCAGTCTGTAATGCCTTGGGAGGGAGTGAGAGAGAGGAGAAGATGGACAATTTTTCACATATTTGGAACCTAACAATAACAATCAGAACAACAAAATAATAATAATGAGGAAGCTAAGTGACTTGTTCCATATTATAAAATACTGGGTGTTGGAGTAGTTCCTGAATTTAGTTCTCATGGTGTCCTTTACGCCCCTCTTATGATCATCACAGCAGCAAGAAAGATGCATGCCTTGGAACACTTGTTCCCTCCTAAGCCAAGGTCCCTCAAATACGGCAACCCTGTGGCCCAACTGCTCTGACGTGGCTGTCCCTGGATTCACAGCCTCTGCCTGTGCAGTGGAGAAAGCCAGAAAAGCAAGGCCTCGGCCAGTCTAGGCAGGAGCTGGCCAAGCAGGGAGGCAGGTCTAAGACTCTTTTTTTCTGCATCCTTCACTGCAGATTGATGAAGAGAAGAGGTGTTCACAAGTTAGATCACCTAGGTGAGAATCTTAGCTCTAGTAATTTAGTAGCTGAGTGACTCTGGGCAAGTTACTTATCCTTTGTGGCCCAGTTTCCTCATCTATAGAATGTGGATTATCATAGAATCTATCTCACAGGGTTGCTGTGCAGGTTTTTGAGTTACTTTATATAAAATTCTAGATCAGCTGAAGATGATGTCTATATTTGTATTTGCTATGATTGCTGCTTCATGATGTGATCACCAGACTGCAGTTCAGAACTCTAACCTTCTGTCCTCAATTTTGAGTGCTCCCTTATACGAAGTGTGATGGTTGATTTCATGAGTCAACTTGGATAGATAATGGTGTCCAATTATTTGGTCAAGTACTGGCCTGCTTTCTAATGTGAAGGTATTTTGTAGATGGGATTTATATCTACAATCAGTTGATTGCATCTACAATCTTCAAAGGAGATTGCCCTTAGCAATGTGAATATTCATATTCAATTAGTTGGAGTCTTAAAATCCGGAACTGAGGCTCTCAGAGGTTAGAAGAAGAATTTCTGCTTTAATATCAATACTAGCTCTTGCTGGAATTTCCAGCCATCCAGTTCTCCTGGGGAATTCAAACTAAGGACTTCACTACCACCTGTATCAGAGTTTCCAGCCTGCAGCTTGTACTACAGAGTTCAGACTTGCCAGCTTTCATGTGTGAAGCAAATTTTTATAATAAATCTTTTAAATATATATGTATACACACATACACATAGGAACACATGCATATATCCTGTTGGTTCTGTTTCTCTGGAGAAGTCTTGTTGTAGAATTTGAGAGAGGTTCAATTATTTGCGTATAGAAAGGCCAGGACTCAGGAATGATTTTGAGAAGGAAAAATGGTTTATTGATGGCTGGCCAGACTTGGGAGCTTTTTGTCTCAATCCTGAGCCCCGAACAAGATTTTTGAATCCCTTTTTTTACAGAGAGGAAAGGCCAAATGGTCCCTTTTTTAAGTTCTCAATAGGCTTGAATTAGCATATATCTTCCACATCCTAGGTAAGCTTTTAGCATGGACTTCATACATTCTAGATAAGCTTGTAGCCCAGTTGGTTTGCATTTTCCCTGAATATTTAAAGTTTATAGACTTTGCATTGTTAAACTGTTTCCTGGGACTGGAGTCGTTGCCATGGTGACCAAGGCAGGACTGCAGCCTCTTACCTTTCCATACCCACAAGTTAGGACAGACAGCTTAGGTTAAGGTTATCTCTGAAGAGACTAAGAGCCTCCCACCCATAGCCCACATCAGTCTAAGTAAGTCAGCAGGTGACCAAATAAAGCAGAGTTTTTCATTCTGCTTCCTTCACAAGCTGCTCCTCTCTAGTCTGCATTTCAAGGCCAAAGTTTTGGAAAGAGGCGAAGGCTGTGTTTATCTGATTCTACTTTCTCAACTCTGAGTCATCGCTCCCACTTCTTTCTCAAAGTTTTCTTTCTTGGTTCACTGCTATAGTCCTACCGATGACATCTAATGATTTCTTTTGTGGTTTTTCCATCTCCTTGCCTTTCTTTCTTTCTCTGTTTTATTTTTTATATATATTTGTTTTTTTGTGACTGTTCTTTCCTTGGAATGTACTTCTTGCTTGGCTTTATTGAAGTTTTTCTAAACTGTTTTCCTTCCTAATTCTCCAGCTGTTTTTCTCCTGTCATTGGGTCCCTTTTCCCCATAGCAGGGAAACAAGCCTCAAGGTACTTCTCCTTTTTCCTCAAAAATATCTATAACAATATATGAATATACAATATATCTAATGTATTTCCTTCTTACCATCTCCTAATATACCCTGTAAATATCCTATTGCATTGCATTGTAACTCACAAACACACAAACACCACAAAGGACCATGTTTATGCACACACACCATATACATGAGCATATGCATTCTCTATATATTTTATATACACACACAACCTACATGTATGCCTACTATTATATGATCATGTAAATGCACACATGTGCCATATGTATATGTGTATATACCCTGTATATGAATAAATAGTATTCATAAATATATAATATACACACTCTATGTGCAATTGTATTATACAGATTAAATATGTACACATGCTATATATGCACAACACACTATTATACATATGTCTATATATAGGTACATACTCTATGTATGCACCCACATGATATATAGACACTGTATATGTACACATAATATATGTGTTTACTCTCTATACACCTCTCTTTATAAATACATATACCATTACCTTTTTAGTCCTGTTTACCATTCATCTCCACTGTGAGTAAAATATCTAGTTCTTGATAAATAACTGGTTCAGTGTTGCATGAATTCTGGAAGCACTAGAAACACTCCTTTCCCCTTATTCACATCTTTCTCATCCTGACCTTTTTCTTCTCCAACCTCCATCACTAGTCCATCCCAACTTCCCATCAATGCCACACTCAAAACCAATGGTCTCCATTCTAGAGAAGGTCACAGTGTACTGGGGAAGACGATTGTGCAGGCACATGCCTCTAATCTAATCTGGTTAGTGCTATAATGGGGATATGAACAGGTTGTTAAGACTCTACAAATAGCCACAAAAATTATGATTACACATAAGAGATAATGAGGTTGTCCCCAAACAACTGTGGATGGGATGGTGAGGAGGAAATGATAATGTCTTTTATTATAAAAATTGCATATGCTCAAAGAAACATTTCAAACAGTATAAAACAATATAAAGTAAAAAGTTAACTCCCCTCCACATTCATTTATTCCCACTCTTTCTTGAACACCCAATCAGAAAGTATCTCTCTCTGTCTCTGTCTCAGTATTCCTCTCTGTCAGTTTCTACTTAGCTATATCTATCTAAACATCTATCATCTATCTATCATATTTTATCTATATTTCTTTTCAGTGGTGATGCATTTAATGGTTTTTTTAACGCTTAAGAAAATAAAGTTGTTGTGAGAAGAAATCCTTTTGAACTTGGTACACAAGGGCAAAGGCATTTCCCCCTAGATATCTTGTGCTTATTTCCTTCGTTGTCTCTCCTGACATCACTCTCAGAACCAGAAGAAGAACCAGGTTCCCTGTCTCCCATGGCTTCCAGGGAAGGCTGGCTTGGTGGTGGAACTGCTGCCCTTGAGAGGCCAGGTTTGCTTTGGCAGCTGGCAGTTCATTCCCTCCCTGAGGCCTCTCACAGCCTCCTCCCCCCTCTGCCTCCCCCTGAAGCAATTGTCTTCTCAACTGGAGGGAATGTCTCTGAAGGAAGAGGCCTTTGATATCTTCAAGCTCTTGCACTTGAGGGTGCTAATGCTTTTGTCTGGAATTTGTGGCTGGGTGTGAGTTGCCTGATGACCTGTTTTGGGGGGAATCATCGAATCCCCCTCTGCTGTTCCACTGTGAAGTGGGTGCAGGTTGGGGTAGTACCAAGGGGCTTTCGGGCTTCTTAAGGCTGCTGTGAAAATCCAGGGAGACGGATCAATAGGAAGTCAGTGTAAGAGTGTGCAGAGGTGACCATGTGGACCTCAGGCCTGCATGAAGGGAAGATGGTGCTACAGCGCCTGATCCCCTTCCACCCCCAACCATCCCTGCCAGGACTGTGCTTCCTCTCCAGCCTTGGGCTTCCTCCATCCAGCCCCACAGTCTCCAGCTCCATATTGGCCTCGGTTCTCTGGGTTCATCTCCTTTGCAAGCCCTGGCTCTTGCTTCACTGCCTAATCTTAGGAGCATCAGGGAGGTGGAAGCAGGAGAGGGCTGGGGAGGCTCTGGGAGACCTAGTTAGAGGACACTGGCCCAGGGCAGCCCAGCTCCCAGAAGTAGCAGAGCAGTAGCCAGAGCCAGAGGCTGTGTCAGTCTGAGACCCCCCAGGAGAGGGCTCTCTCCTCTGTGCTGAGGGACAGCACCAAGCCAGGAGCCTCAATCTGGTAGCTAAGGGGAATTTGGCAGCAAAGGGCTTTTGAAAGGAGAAGCCTCTTGGGGTTAGATACCTACCTCCCCTGATAGGTGAAGAAAAGGGAGTCACTCTTCCTCCACAGTGGCTTTGCTCACCTTCCAGTCCAGCATTGCTGAGGGAAGATGGTTTGAGTGCAGGCCCTGCCACATTCAAAGTTCCTGGAATGCTAAGGTGAAGATCTGGTGGCATTGACCTGTTTTACAAATGCGGAAATTGAGGCCCAGAGATGGGAGGTGACCTTTTTCCTGTCATGCTGCTAGGCTAGAACTCAAAGGCCCTTGCTCCCCCTGCTCAGCCTTGCTGTTTTCTCCCACCCAAGGCTCCTGCCCACTCAGAGCCCCTGGGGGCTGACATTTGCTGAAGATTGGAAATGTGGGGAATCAGACATGGCCCAACTGATAGAGCATCAGCCTACCATATAGGAGGGTTCAGGGTTCGATACCCAGGGCCTCCTGGCCCGTGTGTTGAGCTGGCCCATGAGCAGAGCTGCCATGCACAAGGAGTGCTGTAACATACAGGGGCATCCCCACGTGGGGTTTAACCATGTGCAAGGAGTGCCTCCTGCATGGAGAACCACCACATGATAAAAAGCGCAGCCCACCCAGGAGTGGCAACCCCCACACGGAAAGCTGATACAGCAAGATGACCTTACAAAAAAGAGGCACAGTACCAGAAAAATGACAATTTCATAAACCATAAATAAAGAAATAAGTATATCTTTTAGAAGAAAGAACTGGAGTCACCAAAATATTAAATGTGGCTATAATTAGATTAATGGTTATGGGTGATTATTTTTCTATTCTGTGCCTTTGTAGATTTCTAAATCTTTTAGAATAAAGAAATAATACATTTAAAATGAAAATCAAAGGTCATTAAAATATTTAGAAGGCTTGGAGTTTACAGGAAAGACTCATGGGCTAATTGGTTTTTTAAAAAACAATGTTACGTCCTTGTTACACAAATGTCACCTCTCTCTGAGCCAAACTCAGGATATAAACTCACTGCCTCCTCCCCTAGGCCACCCCCCTCTGTGTGTGACAAGACTCCTGTGCATGGGCCTCCCTAGCACCAAGGGATTATTACTGAGTGCCAACTAGTGATGCATTTGTAAGAAGACCTTGATCAAAAGGAGGAAATATTAAATAGAAATGGGTTTTTATGGTGAAGAGATTTCAAAATGAGTTGGGATGTCAGTCTAGAGGTTTTGCTCTAGAATCTCAGGAGATTCTCATTGACTGCCATAGTAAACTGTGCCTCAAGCAGAGGGTTCCTGAGGGCTCTAGAAAGCTGTGGACAGTATAGGCAGGGCAGACAACCTCAGCAAATTGGCACCCCATCTGTGGGCCTTACCATGGAATATATGATAACTCCTATCTCCCCATATATCAGAGTAAGACTCCTTTATAAGTTTCCTACCCATGGTTCTTCTGCCCCTTTTATTTGAACCTATAGTTAGTACTATACACATTAAATATCTGTCCAACAGGCTTAAATCTTTGGTCTGTTCATATGCCAGTTGAGCCCTGAATCTCAGCAGAACTGCAACACATAGTCTCCAGTTCATTGGACTCACCAGGACAACTGACAAAAGGGTGATGATGGACAATGCCCATCCCCAAAAACAGACTGTTATCTACAACTGCAAGCAAGACACTTCCATCCCTCTGCCCCACGGGATCTAAGCCCCCTCTCCAATGGAAACAGAGTGGGCATCACCATCCCAAATCCTCAAGATTGAGGAATGAGCAAATATAAGGAAGGAATGCAACTATGGACCAAAGTAGACATTATTATTCTAGTAATGGGAGAATTTGTAACCTTGATTTAAAGGCAGAGGTCATCAGAGTTTCTGAGGGGAAGGAGAGGGAAGAATAGGTATAACATGGGGCATTTGTGGTATATTGGAATTGTTTTGCACAATATGGCAATGATGGATACAGGCCATTAATCATTATGCCAAAAGGTATAAAACTGCAGTGTAAAGTGTAAACATAATGTAAAGTATAGATAATGGTTAGTAGCAAAGTTTGTACATGTGTTCATCAGTTGAAACAAATGTACCACACTAATGAGAGATGTTAGTGGGGGACAGTGTGGGAAGGGAAGAGTGTGCCTCTCAAAGTCTACACTTTGGGTCTCATTTTCATTACTGACTTGTGCTGTCATCACCTCAGTCAATTTTAGAATGTTCTCATTAAGTCGAAAGGAAAAATTCCATACTCCTTATACCCCCTATTGTTGTCCCTTAGAATTGATATAATATCTTGTCATTGCTGCAAAAATATTACGTTATTACTGTTAACTATTGTCTGTAAGTTACATTAGTTGTAATTTTCCCACATATCATGATGTTCTTAAAACTTGTAAAAGAAAAACATTTCCTGTATTTATACTATAAACCACACTCTTCATCCAGCACCCAAATCACTGTTATACAGTCCCAAGATTATTCTCAAGCTTTCTTTTGATTGATATTTATGTCTACAGACTACACTTTCAGCCACAATCACATTTGTAAATCAGCAGTGTTAGTTATACTCACTATATTAACATCAACTCTATCCATTTCTGCACTTTTACAATAAACCTTATTACAATTTCCACATACATTGAGCATCAACTCCCATTCACAATCCACATTCTATCTCCTATAACCTATACTGTAGAGTTTACCTCCATGAGTTTACACATCATATTTAGTTCATATTAGTGAGATCATACGATACTTGTCCTTTTGTGTCTGCCTTATTTCACTCAACATAACGACGTCCTCAGGTTTCATCCATGCTCTTATATGTATACTGATTTCATTTCTTCTTACAGCTGAATAGTATTCAGCTGTGTGTATAGACTCCATTTTGTTTATCCCTTTATTGGCTGATGGACAGTCAGGCTGTTTCCATAGTTTAGGATTTGTGAATAAGGCTGCTGTGAACATTGGCATTCTTTGTGCCCTTTTAAAATCATTCCCACCTCTTCCTGTATCACCTTCCCCAAACCAGGAAACCACTGATCTGCTTTCTATCACTATACATTTGTATAGATTTTCTAGAATTCTATGTAAATGGAATCGTATAGTATATATTTGTGTTGTTTCCCAATTTGGGGTTATTATAAGTCAAGCTGCTTTGGGTACTTCTGTACAAGTCTTTGTGTGGAAAGATATTTCCCATTTCTTTTGGATAGATACCTAGAAGTAGAATGCCTGGAACTTGTGTATATTTAACTTTATAAGCAACTGCCAAACCATTTTCCAAAGTGATTGTAAGCATTTCAGCATGTAAGAGTTCCAGGGTATTTTGCATCTCCAACAATATTGGTCAGGTTTTTTAAAAAAATTAAATATTCTAATATGTACGTAGTTGCTTTTCAGTGTACAGGCATACCTCCTTTTATTGTGCTTCACTTCATTGTGCTTCGCACATATTGTGTTTTTTACACATTGAAGGTTTGTGGCAACCCTGCATTGAGCAAGTCTATGGACACCATTTTTTCAATAGCATGTGCTCACTTTGGGTGTCTATGTCACATTTTGGTAATTCTCTCAATATTTCAAAACATTTATTATTATTACATCTGTTACGGTGATGTGTGGTCAGAGATACTTGATGCTACTGTTGTCATTGTTTTTGGGCACCTTGAACCATGCCTGAAATAAGATGTCCAACTTCATTGCTCCATGTTGCGTGTGCTCAGACGGCTCCACTGACCGGCCTTTCTCCCATCTCTCTCCATCTTCTCAGCCTCCCTATTCCCTGGCACAACAATATTGAAATTAGGCCGATTAATAACCTTACTCTAGTTTCTACACGTTCAAGTGAAACCAAGAGTCAATCGATTGAAGATAAAAACTTCATTTTACGAAATTGCCACAGCCACTCAAGCCTTCAGCGACCACCACCCTGACTGATCAGCAGCCATCAATACCGAGGCAAGACCCTCCACCAGCAAGAAGATTACAACTTATTGAAGGCTCAGATGATGGTTAGCATTTTTTAGCAATAAAGCATTTTGAAAGTAATGTCTATACATTGATTTTTAGATGTAATGCTATTGCACACTTAATAGACTACAGTATAGTAGTGTGAGCATAACTTTTATATGCAGTGGGAAACCAAAATAATTGCATAACTCACTTTATTGTGGTGGTCTGGAACTGAAGCCACAATATTTCTGTGGTATCCCTATAGATTTAATTTGAAATTCTATAACGCTAATGATATTAAGCTTATTGGACATCCATATATCTCCCCCCCCCAAGATGGCTCCCTCATCTGCTCCTTGTTTTATTTTTTTTCTTACTGTTTTTACTTGTTGCCTGCCTGCCCTTTTTTTTCTTTAGGAGGCAGCTGGAACTGAACCCAGGAGCTCCTTTGTGGGAGGTCAGTGCTCAACTTCTTGGGTCACATCCACTCTCTATCCATAAATCTTTTTTTTTTCAGATTTATTTATTTATTGCTCTCTGTGTCCATTTGCTATGTGTTCTTCTGTGTCTGCTTGTCTTCTATTTAGGAAGCACCAAAAACCAATCCTGGGACTTCTGAAGTGGGAGAGAAGTGCTCAATCTCTTGCGCCACATCAGCTACCTGGTCTGCAGCATCTCTTATTGTTTCTCATCTGTCATCTTATATTTAGGTGATGACCCATTTTGACCCCTACATTTCTGTTTATATAAGATCCTAGCTATAGATTGAAGTACTTTTTTACATACAGATATCCACCATTTGTTAAAAAGATTATCCTTTCTCCACTCAACTGTTTTGACACCTTTGTAAAAAATCAGTTGACAGCATCTGTGTGGATCCAGTTCTGGACCCCTTTGAATCATTGCTCTATTTGTATAGCTATATGACATTACCGCAGTCTTAATTACTGTGGGTTTATAAAAAGTCTTGAAATCAAATAATATATGTTGTCCAGTGTACGTTTTTTGTAGATACCCTTTTTGAGGTTGAAGAATTTCCTATCAATTTCTACTTTTTGAGAGTTTTTATGAGACAGGATGTTGTGTATTGCCTTTTCTGTATTTTTTTGAGATGATTATATGGTTTCACTATTTAGTTTGTTAATATGGTGCATTATACTGATTGATTTTCAAAAGTTAAATCAGCCTTGCATTCTTAGGATAAACTCAATTTTGCCACAATGTATTATCATTGTATTGATTGTTGGATTAGATTTGTTAAAATTTTGTTCAGAATTTTTGCATGTATGTATATAAAGGATATTATTCTGCAGGCTTTTTCTTTTAATGTATTTTTCTTTTTTTGGTATCAGTGTAAGGCTAGCTTCATAGAAAGAGTTGTGAAGTGTTCCCTCTTCTTAAAAGTTATAGGAAAATTTGTGTAGAACTGGGATAGAACACCTTCCTTAAATATTTAATAAAGTTTAAATGAGTATAAATAAATTAAGTAGAATTCAGAAAAACAACAAAGAAAATAAATAAAATCAAAAGCAATTTCCTTTAGAATATCAATAAGCCAGACTGACCAAGAAAAAAGAGGAAAAACAGAAATTACCAATATCAGATGTGAGAGAGGTAGCATAAGTTTCAAGCTCATTCTCAAAGAACTAGATAATCTAGACAACCCTTGATATAAAAAAGCAATTGAATCTGTATGTGTGTGTGGCAGGGGTAGGGGTGGGGGTATCAGCCCACAAAGAAAACTCCATTTCAAGGTTTATGTCTTGAAAATCAGGAATCTGAAACCCAAAGCTAGAAATGTTAAGACGTGCAAACTCACAAAGCAAGGAAGTCTGAATTAACAATCACTGAATCCATTTGAGATCATGGAGATTTAAATGCTTTGCTTTTCTCTAGTTACAAACTCAAAGAATCACTATAATGATGTGGAGAATATTTAAAACCTCTCCAAATTATTGTTATTTTAGACTAATTAGATTTGAGTGAGTACTCCATGTCTTTGCAAGCTGTCTCATAGCAGAAGTAGCCCTTTCTGTACCCTTGGTCTCAGCTACCAGTGCCAACAAAGACCGTAATTGGGTAGAACACCAATTGCTATCTATTGAGAATTGCTTCAACAAGAACTACCAGAAGACCAAGCAGGTATTCGTACCCCAGAATAAACATGTGGACCCCCTCAGCCTACAGAGTGCAAACAGCTTAGCCTGCTGACTGGTACTTGGACAGACCACAATGTTGTATTGATCCTCAGGGACTTGGACATTATTTTACTGTCTCAGAGAAATCTGTGATCACTCCCCATGAAGGAGTCACCTCTACTACTCTGTATTAAAATGTGCCTGCCGAAGGGAGCACTGGTCTATTGGGTCTAAATGTGTATGCTGGTAGATGTGTATGCATTAATGTACATGGTCAATTGATGATAAAATAAGAGGTCCTTCTTGTTCTCATTCCATATCTAGGTTCTTTGGGATAGGAATCTAGGCCTTTGGTGGGAGAGGAAAAATGTTTTTAGAAAATGGGAAGGTTTCTTAATTAATTGGAGGCTGGTGCTGATCCACAAGTCAATAGGGAGTTTAGCAAAGAAATTAGTCTGGACCAATATTGGAGGAGGTTGGAACCAGAAAAAAGAATTTGGGAAATAAGAAAGTCCAGATTTGTGGCTTAAAATAGTCCTTGTGGAGCTTGACATTGTTGCAAAAATTTCCTCCTCTAAGTGAAATGCCAGTGTAGTAATTTCACTGAAACCTAGTGTTTCTATTGCCTCTGGCATGGCAGAGAGCCACCGGATGTCAGCATAGTAAGGAGCTCCAAGAGTCAGCTCCTGCTAGAGGGCAGTTAGTAAACACCCAGAGCTATCTGGAGCTAACTGAGGCACCTGTTTGGGGGCTCCAGGTGGCCAGAAGAGAACTGTGCAACATCCTTGAAGGAGTGGAAGGAGGAGACAGCCCATCTACAGAGAAGACTCATAATAGAATGCTCCATGCCCCGGAGGTTGGTGCCCATCCTCCACTGGAGGCAAAAGCTGCCTTGAGAGCTATTCCATGGCTGGAATTGAAAGCCCCACTTCCCCCAAATGGGGAAGAGATGGTTGGGCACCAATTTCATATACTGATGAGTAAATTCAGCAGGCTACAGTATAATCCTCAGAACAGCTAAAGTTTGAGCCTGTCCAAGTCAGAAAGAGGTAGGAGCCACCATCTTATCTCTGTGCATGGCACGAAGGGAAACAAGGTGGACTGAAAATCCCAGTGCTGGTGGGGACCAGCTTCTTTCCTTCCGGGTCAGATTGCAGCTCCAGCCTAAGCCCCAGTGCCACCTCCAGCAGGGAGGAAGCTGTGGGGACCTGCTCCAGCCTCTCCAGGAAATTACTGGCCAAGCTGTGGAAGCTGGGTGATTATCCTACTCTGGTGGCACGAGCCATTCCAGGAGCTATTCTGAGGCTGGAATTGGAAGCTCCATTTCCCAGAAACAGGGGAGGAGGAGATGGTAGGCTGGTGATTTTGGCTACTGATTGGTAGACTGGCTGGCTGAGATATAAGCCTGGGAACAGGAGGGTGTGAACCAGCCCAAATCAGAAAGAGGCCAGTAGCCACCATTTTGACTCTGCCCCCAGCCTGAGGAGAAGCCAGGTTGACTGAAACTCTGTGTCGGTAGGAACCAGTTACTTTCATGCAGATCAGCCTGCAACCCACCTAGGCTTTCGCCCTGCCTCTGGCAGCAAGGTGGCTGAGGAGCCCTGCACCAGCCTATACAGGTAACTGCAGGTAACTTTGGCTGGCATAGACTGAAAATCAGAAGTCTACCAGGGCAACTGTGGTTCATCTTGGACCTGCACTATATAGATTGCTGCCCACACCCACAGCTCTATCCCCACCACAGGCAGGAGAGAAAGGGATGCAAAGCTTCATCAGTCTCTCTGGGGCAACTACAGCCTAGGCCTGCACTTGGATTATTCCACACAGCTGTGACTCTGTTCCTACCCCTGGCAAAGAAAAAAGTTGGAAGACACTTTATTGGACCCTGGTGCAATGAGGGCAGCTTGAGCCTCCACAGCTTACAGCACCAACTACATGCTTGGCTCCTACTGCACAATCAGCAAAGGAGAAAGGATCAAAAGCCCTAAACTAAAGAGAAAAACTGCACCCAGAAAAAAATACTCTAGGAAGCCAGATGCGAAGACACCAACAAAAAATTACAATCCACACCCAGAAACAGGAAGCTATGGCCCAGTTAAGGGAAGAAGTTAAGCCTCCAGATGACATAAAAGAGTTGAGACAACTAATCATAGATGTTCAAACAAATCTCCTTAATAAATTTGATGAGATGGCTAAAGAGATTAAGAATATTAAGAAGACATTGGATGAGCACAAAGAAGAATTTGAAAGCATACATAGAAAAACAGCAGATCTTATGGGAATGAAAGGTACAATATATGAAATTAAAACACAGTGGAATCATATAATAGCAGATTTGAGGAGGCAGAAGAAAGGATTGGTGAGCTTGAAGAAATGGCCTTTGAAAGTGAACACACAAAAGAACAGATGAAGAAAAGAATGGAAAAAATTGAACAAGGTCTCAGGAAACTAAATGACAGCAAAAGGCATGCAAACATATGTGTCATGGTGTCCCAGAAAGAGAAGGAAGGGAAAAGGGGCAGAATGAATATTTAAAGAAATAATGGTAGAAAATTTCCCAACCCTATTAAAGGACATAGATATCCCTGTCTAAGAAGCACAACATACTCCCATCTGAAAAAATCCAAATAGACCAACTCCAAGATAAATACTCATCAGAATGTCAAATGCCAAAGACAAAGAATTCTAAGAGCAGCAAGGGAAAAGCAATCCAATAAGATTAAGTGCTAAGTTCCCACAAGAAACCATGGAAGAAGGGAAACAATGGTCTGATATATTTAAGACTCTAGAAGAGAAAACTTCCAGCCAAGAATCTTAGAGCATGACTTCCACCAGCATAATGCTTCCTCGTCACTTGCTTTGGGTGTCAGGCATCTACTCAGCTCAAAATGGAACCCAACTGCTCTTGCAACACTGGTAACTCTTGCACCTGCACCGACTCCTGCTAATGCAAAGAGTGCAAGTGCACCTCCTGCAAAAAGAGCTGCTGCTCCTGCTGCCCTGTAGGCTGTGCCAAGTGTGCCCAGGGCTGCATCTGCAAAGGGACCTCGGACAAGTGCAGCTGCTGTGCCTGAAGTTGGAGATTCCAGTTTCCAGTTGTAAATAAAGCAATGTGTACAAATCTGAATTTTAATTTTTTCAGGCAGCCATGATGCATTTACTGCATTCCTTTTTCTATGAGATATGTGAATTACAATAAAAATCATTGACTTCAAAATAAAAAAAAAAGAATCTTATATCCAGCAAGACTGTCTCTCAAAAATGAGGGAAAACTTAGAATATTCACAGATAAACAGGAACTGAGAGAATTTCTAAGCAAGAGACCAGAAAATCAGGAAATACTAAGGGATGTGCTAGAGCCTGAAAAGAAAAGACAGGAGAGAGAGGCCTGGAAGACAGTCTACAAATGAAGATTAATTATAAGTAACTAAAAGTGTTGAAAGAGTGGTGAAAATAAAATATGACAGATAAAACTCAATAGTCAGGAATAAACTTAACAAATATTGTAAACCACTTGTATTCAGAAAACTACAACTCATTGCTAAAACAAATCAAAAAAGCCCTAAAGAACTGGAAGAAAATTCCATGCTCATGGATTGGAAGACTAAATATCATTAATATGTCAATTCTACTCGAATTGACATACAGATTTAATGCAATCCTGATACAAGTTCCACCAGCATTAAAGAAAAAATTGAAGACACTATCATTAAATTTATTTGGAATGTTAAGGAGTCCTGAATAGCCAGAAACATAATAAAAAGGAAAAGTGAACACTCATCTCCAGACTTTAAATCATAATACCTACCTATAGTGGTAAAAATAGCATGGTACTGGCCTAAAGACAGACATGATAGACCAATGGAACCAAATTAACGCTTCAGAAACAGACCCTCACAGGTATGGTCAAGTGATTTTTGACTAGTCTATCAAACTCACACAGCCCGGGCAGAAAAATCCATTCAACAAATGGTGTTGAAAGAATTGATATCCATAGCTGAAAGAAGGAGAGGACCCCTATCTCATATCTTATCCAAAAATTAACTCAAATGGATAAAAAAAAAAAACTAAAATAAAAGCAAGAACCATAAAATTTCTAGAAGAAATTATTGGAAAATATCTTTAAGACCTGGTGGTAGGTGGTAGGTTCTTAAAGGAGGAGGATGGAGTGGACTACTGATGTTTAATGTATGTAGAAGTTTTAGTTAGCTTTACTGTAACACACAGTGAGTAATTGC
Source organism: Dasypus novemcinctus (assembly GCF_030445035.2). Lineage (NCBI taxonomy): Eukaryota > Metazoa > Chordata > Mammalia > Cingulata > Dasypodidae > Dasypus > Dasypus novemcinctus. The sequence goes on from NC_080678.1 coordinate 51,998,385, forward strand.
TAGTTTATAAATGGGGATGTGGCTGAAAATGGCAGTCTAGTTATGTAAATGCTAATTGACAGAATGCTAGAGAATAATCTAGGAACTGGATAGCACAGTGAACCGAGAGGTGGATGAGAATCATGGTTGATGGTGCAGATGCAAGAGTGTCCTTTGTTAGCTAGAGCAAATGTATATCACTTCGGCAGTGTGTTAGGAGTATGGAGGGGCATGGAAAATGTACAGCTGGAGTGACCTATAGACTGGTTAGTACTAATAATATAATATTCTTGCATCTATGCTAAAGATGTGCTGTGTAGATACTGAGGCAGTATGGAAAATGTGAGCCAAATGTATACTACGGACATGGTAACAATCAGATGATATTATTTTATCTGTAGCCAATGACATACCACATTGTGGTGTATTGATGGTATTGTTTGGGAATTCTGCACGTGTGCATAATTGTTTTATAGGTTTTCAACTTCTGTCATAAAAAATATATTTAAAAAATAATAATAGGGTGGATAGGGGGAAAAACACACCAAATGGAAGATAAGGACTATGATTAGTAGTAAGATTTTGACAATATTCTTTCATAATTTGTAACAACATCTCATGATGTTTGGAGGGTTGGTGGAGGGTTGATGTATGGGACCCCTGTATGATGTTATGCTCGTTTGCTTTGTAAGTTTACAACTTTCACTATACACTTAATTGTTTATGTATGTTTATATATAAATGATATAAAGATAATAATAATAGGATTGGTTGGGGGAAAATACTTTATTTAGTAGTAATATTTTGACAAGCTCTTTAAGCTTTAGTTAAAAAAGTTTAACAACAATGCAAGTTATTGGTGGTAGGGTGAGTTATGAGAGTCCTGTATGATATTGTATGTCTTTGTTTTTTAAGTTCACAACTATTAGTATACACTTATTGTTTACATATGCTTATGTATGAGTGATACACTTCAATACATTTTAAAAAAATCTTTTCTTGACTATAAATGCCTGAAAACATCAATTCTAGGGTGCTTGTTTTGTTCTTTGTTTTATTTTTTAAGGAATTACCAGGGATTGAACATAAGACCTCTCACATAGCAAGCAATTGCTCAAACAAATGAGCTACATCAGCTCCCCAGTACTGTTTTATAAACTTTCCCTCTAGTCTTAACTGAAATCTTATGTGGAGTCATAATCATAAAAAAATAAGTAGAGAAAACTAGAACTGTTATGAATCAGGAGGAAATATTGTACAGAGTCTACTTGATCTGCCACCCACACATTCCCTGGGAAGTCTCTAAAGCACCTCACAGCTCTAAGGAACCCAGTGCAAAACCACTGGACTGGGAAAATAGTAGTATTTCACTGTTTGGAATGAAGTGCTTTTTCTGTGGTACTTGCTAGAGGAAGTTAGGAAGAAAGGGTTTAATGTAAGCTCTTTGATGGGACGGATGCTATCCTAGTCATCTCTGTAATTCTGGTGACAAGCACATGGCCTGGTGATCATTAATGTTGGCTGAGTCAAAGAATTCATTTTTAAAAGTTTATATTTGACTGTCCAGGAATACCTAGAACCAATGACATTGGAAAGTAAGCATATTAAAGAGAGTGAATCTAGCCTGATATTGACTTGACACTCAGAATTTTGTACCTGCAGCATAACCTCTCACTATTGACCCTATTGTAGAATCTTCTAGCTCAATAAAGCTTTACTGTGTTGTATTGTCAGGTCTAGCTCATATTACAACCTAGAAGTGTGATTTCAAGGCCCTATTGATGTGGGCTATGAGTAGAAGGCTCTTTGTCTCTTCAGAAATAACTAAGCTGTTTGACTTGTGTCTCTTCAGAAATAACTAAGTTGTTTGACTTGTGGGTGTGAAACGGTAAGAGGCTGCAGTCCTGCTCTTAGGGACCAGCAGGCTCCAGTCCCAGGAAATGTTTAACAAAGCAAGGGCTATAAACTTTAAGTATTTAGGGGAAATGCAAAAACCAAGGCTTATCTAAAATGTCTGGAGTCCTTGCTAAAAGCTTACCTAAGATGTGGAAGAGATATATGCTAATTGAAGCCTATTGAAAACTGAAACAAAGAGACCTTTGGCCTTTCCTCTCTGTATAAAAGACGTTTGAAAATCTTGTTCGGGGCTCGGGATTCAAACAAAAAGCTCCCGAGTCCGGCCGGCCGTCAATAAACCATTTTTCCTTCTCAAAATCATTCCTGAGTCCTGGCCTCTCTATTCTCAAATAATTAAACTTCTCTTAAATTCCACAACATTAATGGCGACCACGAAGGGACAATAAATGAAGGCCAGAGACGGTAGCATTTTGCTGCCCCTTCCAAATCCCCGAGGAAGCCGGGAGGACTCGGGTGAACCCCAAATCTGGGCGCCCCTGGATTAAATTTAATCCAGAAAAGATGTGGGCTCCACCAGAATCTTCCCGACAAAATCAAGGGGCAATGGAAGGTCTGAAGAGAAAGATTCTGGGAACGAAAAAGAGCTCCGAACAGGGAAGAAGGTAAGACTCCCCGGGTGAGCAGAGTCTAGAAGGCCCTAGCTTTAATTGCTAGGAAGGGGAAGCTGATCACCTCCCGAGAGAACCCTAGTAGCCCCAGAAGGCTGGGGGGAAGCCGTTCTCTCTAGGCTTGGGAAAAGGAGGAAAACCGGGGAAAAGCCCTGGTGTTTTGGGTTTGTCTAACTGCATGTTAGAATCTGGTACTGGTCTTATATCCACTAAAGGAGTGGAGTCTTGATTTTAATAGGAAGGGTATTTATAGGTTCGAGTCCTAATATCCTGGAAATTGGTCTAGATTAAGGAAAACAAAACTTGGTTACAAGAAAATGGATCGGCTTTTCTAGTAGAGCTTGGTCTGGGTGTAAAGTTTAAACAGTAGAAAAGTCTAGCTGAAATCTTTTGTTATGGTGCTAATTTGTGAATGAATTTGCTTTATACCAAATGTTAAGTGTTCTGAGGTTTGTGATAGCTGTGGGGGCAGCCGTGGTGAAAATAAATATATAAACTTGTGAGTCAGATTAGTGACCTTTGTGCTTCTGTCTGTGTCAGCTCAATGTTAGTGTTAGAGTTGTGTCCTTACATGAAGTAAAATTACAGCTGAGCTGGAGCCCTCCCTTGCCATTGGCAAGGGGGTGAAATGATTCTGGGGCAAAAGCTGAGGAGTCTAGATGTTTGTGCATGTTCTGGTGTCTTGTCTCTGGTCTGGCCCTTTGCCCCGGCTTGGAGGCCATCTGTGTCCGCGCCAAGCACCCAAGTCTGTTGGGAATGTCCCAGTCAGGGCGGCTGAGTTCCTGGGAGAGTTGCCAAATTTGAGTAAGTTCTGTCTGCCCATTTTAGCTGAAAGCTGGAAAGGGGAGAGCGGCTTGCCCCTTTCCAGTGAGTCCACCCTTCTATTCATAAGCCGCATTCCTGTTTGTTGTGCACCCGACTGCCTGGAAGGGGGAGAAGTGAAGGAGGTGAAAAGCAGAATCAGAATAAATGCAGTAAAGTTCCCTCCTTAGGGTGTCAAAGCCAAAATACGTTTGCATTCTGCTCAGGTTCTTAGAAAGTATTGTAGTAACCTTAAGTAAGAGAATGTGTTCTGTGAAGGTAAACTTTGTATTAAAGGTATAAATAATTATAAAAGTTTTACAAAGCATTGTTTAAAGTATTTAAGTGGCTAATTGCAGAAAGTCATTATTTAACAAAACTGAATTGATAATAATAATAATAAAAGGCAATTTTATAACAAACTTATTCGGCAGCCAATCTCCCCTGCCAACTTGCTTCCAAAAAAACTGTTTCTGGTATTACATGCTACTAAGTATTTAAAGTGAAAAAAAGTTCATTATTTTAACAAACTTGGTTAGTATTAATGGCAATTATATGTTGTAAGAAGTTTGCCTGGTAACTTAGTATGTGAGATATATAGAATGTGTTTTTATTGTTAAAGAAACAAAAAATGATTTTGTCCTAAGATAAAATGATTGATTATTAAAAAGAGTAGAGTGTGGGACAGAACCTGAATAAATACTGAAAGTGTAGAAGGTTTGTAGAAGAAAAATTTTTATAATTAAATTGAGTAAAATCAATATACAAAAAAAATCTTTTATCAATAGCTTCTTGTGCTTTAACCTCATCATATCCTCAATGTTTGAAAAAGAGTCTTACCTCTTTTAAAAGAACATTTTATGTTCTAGAAATCAAATCCTGAAAAGTAACCTTTTATTTCAAACTAACTGCAAGAGATTTATTCTTTCACTTTAAAAGAAAAATTAAAGTAATAGTTAAGTTCATTTAATATGTTATAAGTTGAATAAAAAGTATTTAAAAGTGTTATAAAATTAATAAGTTTTAAAAAAATTAATAAAAACTGTAACTAAGAGTTAAAATCATTTATAAATGCATTTATATTGTAAAACAGTAGAAAGACAATAACTGAGATTATAGCTGAGTAAATTTAGCCTGAAACTATTATTTAAGTGTAAATTCTACACTAACCTTTCCTTTGTTTATAGTTACTTCAAGCCTAACCTCACCCTTTGCCTTTGCCTATAGTTATTTCATAATTGAAAAGAGCTGGGACATCACTGTCTCCTCTCCTAGTATTAGTAACCCTTTCTCTCATGAATTCAAGTGTAAACTAAATAAATTGCTGCCTGATAAAATAAAGTTAAATGGCCACTAGAGTTTTATTATCTCCAAAATCAAAAAAGAGAGTAAAAGGAGAAAAGTCTCCTGCCTTGACAGTCAGTGTTCCTAAGAGTAGCAATTCATGAGAGAAAGCAGTCTGTCTCCCTGAGGCTTCAAATAGCCTCAGTAAATATATATAAAACTAATCTTGTTGCTTATCCAAAATTCTGCTAATTTCAAAGTAAAATATAAAGTTCTAAAACAATAGTGCTAAAGCATTGAGAACATTTTAGTTATTACAATCCATTAAGTAAAAAAGAAAATTCTTGTAGTAAACTGCATGGTCATAGTGCAAATTAAAAAGAGTTTCAAAAGTCTTTGAAAAGTTTAAAAGTAACTAAAGTCATGTTGTTGTGTCAAACTATTCATGTCTGCCTATTTGCTCAAATTGTTGAAGTTAAATATGCAGTTATATTTATAAATATTCTTAAAGCCCAAATTGAACTAAGCAAGATAAAAAAGTCATAGAAATCTGATTATAAAAACAATTAAAAAAGAGCCTCCTCTTTGCAAGAGCTTTTAAGGCAAGACTAAGTGTAGCAAATTAAACCTATCTACTAAGCTAGGAAATTAAAAATCAGTTTGCCTAGTAATTTCCCAGTTTAAACCTTTGTCAGCCATAAATTAAAAAAACAAAACAAAACAAAACAAAAATTAAGTTAATTTTCACAGAAAAAAAATGTTAATGTAACCCGGCGGCCTGCTGCCTCAGTCTCCCACTCCCGAGTTAGACAGCAGTAGAAGAAACCAGTTTAAGCCAGTCCTATAAGCAGTAAAAAAATGCCCAAGAAAGAGCTAACTAAGTCGGTGCCATTTCAGCACTAAATTCTATTCCTTATTTGACAAAAGAAGGGAGCAAGTAAAAACTAAAATAGTTAAAATGTAATAAAAAAAGCAGTTAAATCAAACTTTTGCGTAAGAAAGTTAAATCTCAAATAAGCTGTAACTTCTGAAGTATCCAATCTATAAAAAAACAAGAAAAGCTTGCATGCTAAGCTTAAGAGTATAAATTGTGTCATTTTTCTTTGTTCGGGGCACCAGCCATATCTGGCTCTGCGCCCCTTCTTGCAAGATTAAAAATAAAGTATTTTCTTCTCCACAATCTAGTAAGCCTTATTTTCTTCCAAAAGATTTCTTTCCAACAAAATAAAGTAATTAGTAGCTCTATTAACAAATTTCAGTAAGTAAAAAAAAGTCCATAAAAACTATAAAGAGATCTTTCCTAAGTTATAATTTTAAAAAATTAAGTAATTGTGTAATATGTTTTAAAACCTAAAAGTCAGTATGCATATGTTTTAAAACCTAGTAGTCAGTTATGCTTTTAAATTAATAATTTTCATAACTTAAAAAAAAAAGTTTTTAGCTTCCTGTAAGAAAAAAAGAAAACATTCCTTGCATAAACTATTATAGTTTCAATTTTATTTAACTTAAGTGTAATCTCCCATAGTTAATTTATAAACTAAATTAACATATGTACAAAATCTTTACAGTAATAAAAATTGTAAGTAAAAATTGTAAGTTCACATTAGTAAAATTAAGCTAAAAGAAAAAAATTGTAAATATGCTCTCTTAAATAGAGAGTAAATTTCTTTCATTAGTAATTGTAATTTAGTAAGTTTATTTAAACATGAAGTAGCTAGTCAATGTAGTTATAGTCAATTATAAAAAGTTTGTAAAACATCTTCCAAACTGAAAATGTTTAAATAGTTCTAGTTGTAAAAGTTATTCTTAACTAAAAAAACTTAAATTAGTATTAGTAGCAAAAATAACTTCATAATAATAAACCTGTCTAAAAGCCACTGCAAAATACACATTTAAGTAAATAGTAATAAAAAGTTGTCTTGATTCTATTAAAAAAATTGTTTTCATTCTAACAATGAAAAATAATATTTTTCCTCTATTACTAAAGTAAAGCACCTACTGTTATCTTCATAGTAAAATTGTGTAAGTAAATAGTCATTTAATATATGTATTGCGTTAAGTTGTTTAAAATATATATAAAACAAAGAATAAACTTTAACATTGTCAAACTCTTGTGCATTCGAACCAAGCCTTGTATACATTACAAGTAGCCTCTCCATGTGAGTTATTAGCTAGGCTGGTCACTGACCCCTCAATTAAAAATATGTGCTATATCAGTCTCTGGTTCTGCTCCTGAAGTCGATAAAAACTATATTGCAGTTTCAAGCTCCTGCAGCCAATAATGACTCGGTACAAGTGTACAATAGATATCGCCTCCAGACTGGCACTGTTCCATGGTGCCAGAGAGCACTATGCACCAGGCTAGTAGAATACTAGAAAATCTCTAAAATACTAAAAAGATGCTGCAACTTGCTCACTGCGTTGAAGAACATGCTAAGTAGAGCCATGATACCAAGAGACTGTAAGTAAAACTTAAACACAATTAGCATTATAGCCTGCTTTCATAGAAAGATAACATGTAAAGTATTACAAACCTGAAACTCAAAACTAATAATGGCAACTCTAAATCCTTATGCATTAAGTAATACATTAGTTAATATTAAGTGCTGTACTTTTATCCTGTACTAAATATATGCCTAATAATTGTAATGTTATCTTTTCTATTTTAGATCAAGTGCAAAAGTATATTAGACATGTTAAATTCCTGGTAAAATCATTTTCTAAACAGTTAATAACATGTCTATAAAATAAAGTAGCAGTCTCAGCCAGTCTCAAGTTAGCAAAAGTAAAGCTTGCTTGCTGATGGTGAGTCACCTATTAAACAAGTCAAAATTGCTAAAAATTGTACAATAAAAACCAAAGTGTAAAAATCTTTATTCTGTAGTTCTGATCACTCCCACAGGTGAAAACTAAGAGTATTTCCAAATTAGTGTTCTAATCCTGCGTAAAGCCAGTTGCCCAAGGAGTGCCAGTTCACCAAGAGCATCTAACAGAGCGAATGAGTGTCAATCATTGAACAGCTTAAAATGTGTCTTCAGACAAAGCTAAGTGTCTGTTGCAATTTCTCTCTAAAAATAAATAACTTAAAAAAGAGCGTATATGCTGTTCCCACCAGCTTTTGAGAAATGCCATCTTTATAGGCATCTAATCTTGTCTATCTCTGTAATCCAATGTGTCCTCTTTTAAAAATAGGTATTCCAAATTTTTAATTAAGTTTGTTTCTTTCAGAGTGAACATCTTATTAACCATATAAAAACTTCATCCAACTTCGTACAGAATGCCAGATCCATCTTCCTCCAGTTAAAATAAATTAAAGAGTTTTTACACCTTATTAGGCAATGACTACAGCCCATGGCCAGCAAGAAGCAGTTACAAAAAAGAGATCGTCTCCCTTCAGCACCCCTTTTAAATTAAAAGTGTAAACTCTTTAAGAGTAAAATAAAAGTAATAAATAGATCTAAAACCTGACTAGAAATCCACGTGAGTGCCAGTGGCAACAAAATAACTGCAAGAGGCCCCTGCCCAAGATTCTGCTGTCCAGAATAAAAAGTTCTAAACTTCTAAAAACAGTCCTGGATGCTGTACTAAAGACTGATAAATAATCAGTCAAGACAACAAACAGCCATCCACCTCATAGCTCCAACAATAATTATGCCAAAGCTTAGCAAGTTAATCTTTGGCAAAAAGGGAAGAATGATGTGGGCTATGAGTAGAAGGCTCTTTGTCTCTTCAGAAATAACTAAGCTGTTTGACTTGTGTCTCTTCAGAAATAACTAAGTTGTTTGACTTGTGGGTGTGAAACGGTAAGAGGCTGCAGTCCTGCTCTTAGGGACCAGCAGGCTCCAGTCCCAGGAAATGTTTAACAAAGCAAGGGCTATAAACTTTAAGTATTTAGGGGAAATGCAAAAACCAAGGCTTATCTAAAATGTCTGGAGTCCTTGCTAAAAGCTTACCTAAGATGTGGAAGAGATATATGCTAATTGAAGCCTATTGAAAACTGAAACAAAGAGACCTTTGGCCTTTCCTCTCTGTATAAAAGACGTTTGAAAATCTTGTTCGGGGCTCGGGATTCAAACAAAAAGCTCCCGAGTCCGGCCGGCCGTCAATAAACCATTTTTCCTTCTCAAAATCATTCCTGAGTCCTAGCCTCTCTATTCTCAAATAATTAAACTTCTCTTAAATTCCACAACACTATGAAACCATGGTTCTTAAATTTTAGAAGGTATAAAAATCACAAGGGGAAATTGTAAAATGTGTAGATTCCTGAGCTGTACTCCAGAGGTCTGGGGAAGGAACCTAAAGTCCTTAGGCAAATGGTTCACTGGCCACAATTTGAGAAACTCTGACTGCCCTGGATGAAATGTGCAGGAGTTGAAAAGCAATTCTTTGCTCTTTGAGGTGACAACTATACAGAAAACACAGAGTGGTGTTTTTGTGAATTCTAGGAAGTTAAGAATTTCTGCCCCAAACCTGAAAGCAGCCCTAGAAGCACTTCCACTGCCCGGGAGGTTCCCAGAAGAGGGGCACCCACCTTATAAGCCTCCCAGCTCACAGCGTGGTGGCCCTTGCAGGGGTGGAGACCTAGGAAGATGACCCCAACTGCAGCTGCATCCAGGAGTTCTTTTGACACATTTCTATTCAAGGCCTGGAACAGCCCCTAAAGTGTCATGTAGTAGTGGGAATATGAACAAAATATTCTGGAAAGAATGACATAACACAGCAGAAATCACTGTGATCACATTCTTACAAAAAAGCCAGTTTATTAGGGGAGTCTGTTCTAACCTATCACCAGGACAGATTGGAAAAACCAAATTCCTTTGTAATTGTGTTATTATAGTTGCCAAATATTATGATTTAAGGGAATGGTCCTTTTTATGGTAATGACAAGTCTCATTTGTATATAATAAATGTTTGTAAAGGCTCTTCCATACAATTAATCCACAATGCAGCCTTGAGATGTAGGTAAAGCAGGCTTAACTTTAGCATATTAAGTAATTTTTAAAGAAAGAAACCTCATCTTAAGTAAGGTTGGTTCTGATGTGGGCTATGAGTGGGAGGCTCTTTGTCTCTTCAGAGATAACTTGAACCTAAGCTGTCTGTCCTGACTTGTGGGTGTGGGATGGTGAGAGGCTGCAGCTCTGCCCTTGGTAACCATGGCAATGACTCCAGTCCCAGGAAAAAGCTTATCAATGCAAACTCTATAAACGTTCAATATTCAGGGAAAATGCAAACCAAATGGGTTAGAAGCTTATCTAGAATGTATGAAGTCCATGCTAAAAGCTTACCTAGGATGTGGAAGATATATGCTAATTCAAGCCTATTGAGAACTGAAACAAAAGGACCATTTGGCCTTTCCTCTCTGTATAAAAGGGACTCAAAAATCTTGTTCAGGGCTTGGGTTTGAAACAGAAAGCTCCTGAGTCTGGCCGGCCATTAATAAACCATTTTTCCTTCTCAAAATCATTCCTGAGTCCTGGCCTTTCTATATGGAAATAATTTAACCTCTCTCAAATTCTACAACAGTTCCATAATAGTTTCAATATAAAAAATATGTATATTTTAATACTTGGAGGATGGTTGAAATAATATGTAGCAGACAATGTTCTATGCAATGATGGCATCATTACAAGAGGTGTAAATTAGTCTCAACAGGTCTCATTGGAATGCATCAGTTATGGCACTCTTATTTCAACAGAATACTTATTTTACCAAAATACTTAGTAAGTAGTTGTTTATACTCAAAATGTTTTCAGATTATTACTGATGTCTGTCATTTTAGCTGCTCTTCAGCTCTGTAAACTCTAACTCAATTGAATGAGAAACTGCACAAGGAAACTCATAAAATCTGTACATAAAGAATTTACACAATTCTAAGGGAATATGTTTGACCTGAGAATACCTGCCACAAAACATTTTGATACTTAATTAGTGCTCTGTTAATAGGAAAATGGTTTTCAAACTTTTGGAAACATATGCCCCCCTTTTAATTAACATTAAGAATCTCAGGGAAGTGGACTTGGTCCAGTGGTTAGGGCATCCGTCTACTACATGGGAGGTCTGCAGTTCAAACCCTGGGCCTCCTTGACCCGTGTGGAGCTGGCCCACGTGCAGTGCTGATGTGCACAAGGAGTGGTGTGCCATGCAGGGGTGTCCCTGCACAGGGGAGCCCCAAGCACAAGGAGTGTGCCCTGTAAGGAGTGCCACCCAGCGTGAAAGAAAGTGCAGCCTGCCCAGGAATGGCACCATGCACATGGAGAGGTGACACAAAAAGAAGCACAGATTCCCATGCCACTGACAACAACAGAAGCGGACAAAGAACCCGCAGCAAATAGACACAGAGAACAGACAATTGGGAGGAGGGTAAGGTGATAGAAATAAATAAATCTTTAAAAAAAAAAGAGTCAATCTCAGTCTTTACATATTATCTAAATAAGATCTGGTACAGGAAAAAATGGATGCAGTCAGTCTTATTTGGATGACTCAAAGGCCAAATAGTCTAAAAGGAAGAATACTATTCTCCTGCCAAAATGGGTTTGAGCTCTGTTTAAATAATTGGGTACTAAATCCACCCATGAGAAGGACTTGAAAGTGTCTTCTCTCCTTGGCACATAAGTTGTGGCAATTTGTAGCAGTACTCTTGGCAGGAAGTATGCATGTGTGTGTTATCACCCAGATTGGTTCTTGGCCTTTTGAGAATGCCTGCTAGACTGTCATCCTGCAGCACTTGAATACGTGTTGCCTGATATGACAAAAATTGAATTAAGCAGTTAGAGAGTAAACTGATGCTGTTGTATAAGTCAGGAGAGGTTCAATTATTTTCATATAGAAAGGTGAGGACTCAGGAATAATTTTGGGAAGGAAAAAGGACTTATTTATGACCAGCTGGGCTTGGAGTTTCTCATTAAAAATTCGAGCCTGGAACAAGCTTTCTGAATTCTTTTTATACAGAGGAAGGGCCAAATGGTTCTTTGTTTCAGTGCTTAATAAGCTTGAATTAACATATATCTTCCACATCCTAGGTAAGCTTTTAGCATGGACTTCATACATTCTTTTAGCACATTTAGTTTGCATTTTCCCGGAATATTTAAAGTTTATAGAGTTTGCATTGCTAAACTGTTTCTCTGGGCCTGGAGCTGTTGTCATGGTTACCAAGGGCAGGGCTGCAGTTCTCCCTGTCCCAAATGCACAGCTCAGTCAGGTTATCTATGAAGAGATGAACAGCCCCCTCCCCTCCATAGCCTATATCAATGCTACTTTGAGGACATGTAAATCTCAGGGAAGAGTCATAGGGAAAGTTCTCTTTAGATAATTTTTTTATTGCATGATATTTATCCTAAACCGACTTCTACGTCCCAATTATTATAAAAAATACTCCATACATTAAAAAAAAAAACTATTTGAAAATCTTTATATTAGGCAGTCACTAGGAAACCAACTGTTTTCCTTGTCCAAGAATTGGCCTTATAGACTTTTTGCTATTAAAATGACATAAAAATATCTACAACATTTATAGATACTTAAAAAAACGTTTTTGATATATTTTCTAACAAACACCAAATTTTTAAAAGAAAAAATATGAGTAGTAAGATTACATTTGTTTTTGTACTACTCTTGTATTTTCAATTTTCAAAATATAAACATATGCTATTGAGATAAGAGAAATAATGTCATATTTTAAAACAATGTAATGACAGTCACTGCTAGCAATTATGGAGAGCTTACTCTATACCAGGCCTGTACTCTGCATCCCACCTGCACGCACTATACATTTTAATCCTCCATAGTACCATATTCAGTCAATTAAGGAGCAGGCTTATCAAGGTTCAGTTGACTTTCCAAGGTCATATACTGAAAAGGTGGGATTTGAACCTAGGTCTCTTGTGAGTCTGGGTCTTTGGCATGGACTCCACAAAGAGAAATAGGGCACTTCTTCAACTCCCCATTGTGGTCAAATGCTAATACTCTCATTAAGATCATACCACTAAAACAATCCCTCTCATATGGCAAATCCTCAGTTCTTACTCCAATAACCTGATTTTTTTCCTTCATCATCTCTTGCCTCATCCTTCATCCCCTTTATTAACCTGAAAGTCCAGGAAATTAATTTTTTTAAACAAACCACAGAAACATGACTCTGAAACGTTGTTCCAAGGTACCTTTTGAAGGTACCTTAGAATTTTTATTGCCCATTGTCTGCTCCATATCCTAGCATTCATCACATACTGTCTTGTATTGTGATTTGTGTATATTTAGCATCTCTTCAGGCCTATTAGCACCTCCAACACAGAAATTGTGTTTCACTGGCCTTCTTTTTCCAACTCTACCTCCCAATGCCTAGCATGAAAGTAGGTATGTTTTCTGTCCGACTGTATGTGCATATATGCACTCACCAAATAAACATTTATCATGTGCCAGACACTGTTCTAAGCACAGGTGATAAAGCTGTGAATAAGCAGACTAACATCCTAACCCTCATAGTCTCTACATGATAGTGGAGGAGACAAACAATAACCAAGACAAAATACACAGTATGTCAGAGACTGTCAAGTGTTAGGGAGAGTAATAAAGCAAGGAAGGAGTAGAAGACATGTTGGGTGGGGTGGCAGTGGGAGAAGTGATATGAGTTTATATCCGGTAGCCAGGGACAGCTCACTAAGAAAGTGACATTTGAATAGAGACCTCAAGGAGTGAGGGGGCCATGCTGTTCACTGTAGGGAATCCCAGGTGGAGGGAATCCCAAGGGTAATGGCTTCTGTGGCAGACACATGTCTAGTGCTTGTGGGGAACAGAGAGGGGGTACTGTGGCTGGAGTGGAGTTAATGGCCAGGGATATTTAGAAGAACAGGTCAGAAAGGCCAGATTGTGTAGATCCTTGAAGGCTACTATGAGGACTCTGAGCTTTATTTTTACAGGAAGTCACATGAAAGGTTTGGCAGAGAAGTGACATATTCTGGCTCTTTAACATATTTACACTGGCTGCCATGTCAGAAATAGACTATGGAAGGACGATTGGAATTGAGTGGAGAATCGGGAGGCATTGTAATATATCAGTGAATGATGGTGTGGCATGGACAAGGGTGTAGCAGTGAAGACTGAGATAAGTGGTTGGATTCTGAATAAATTTTGAAGGTAGAACAGATAAGATTTACTGAAAGATTGAATGTAAGTTGGGAGACATAGAGAAATAACTTGATTCTAAGGTGTTTGTCTTGAGAAATTGGAAGAATGGAGTTTTAGTTGACTAAGATGGGAATGTCTATAAAGTAGCAGGATTTAGAGGGGAGGGCAGGAGAGACAAAGGGCAGCTTTTGATATATTATGGTGTCTATAGAGAACCAGATGGATCTGTCATGTAGGCAAAAGGGTATATAAATCTAGGGTTCAAAGGAGAGGGGAGGGTCAGAAATGTAAATTTGAGAGTGATCAGCACAAAGAGTGTGTCTCAAGCCATGAGACACAATGAGATTCACAAAGGAAAGAACATGGATAGAAAAGAGAATTCCTTCCAATATTTAGGGACTGAAAGGAGTGGATAGAGAGGTAGGAAGAAAACTAGACAAGTATGGTTTCTTATAAGTAAAGTGTATCAGTCTGCCAAAGGGCTTCCAATGTAAAGTTCTAGAAATTTGTTGGCTTTTATATAGGGTATTTATGAGGGTAAAAGCTTATAGTCCCAAGGAAATGAAAAGTTCAACTCAAGGTATAATAAGAAGTACTTTCTCACCAAAGTCAGCTGCCACATGTTGAAGCAAGATGGCAGGTGATCTCCGCTGGGATTCTGCTTTTGCCTCTGGGCTGCTTCTTCCTCTGAGACTCCATGGGTCCAGCTTCTTTCCCATCTCAGCTGTAGGCTGGCAGAAAGCTTGTCTTGCAGGGCTTCCTCTCACTCCTGGCATCAGGCTCATTTCTCCCTGGGCCATCTATAGCCATCTCAGCTATTCCATTCTTTTCCCAAGGTCAGCTGCAAACTCTCAGGTGAATGACTCATCACTTCACAGGGGCACCAGGTTAAAAAATGACAGAGTTCTATCATTCCCGTGTATTTTCTTGAGTGTGTCCTTTTTATATCAGACCCAGGAAGGGGGCAGGTACTCAATCTGAGTCATGCCCTCTGGGGTAGTCAATTCTAAAAGCCTAATCTTAACAGGTAATCTAATCAAAGACATCTCAGCTGAATTAAAATGCAATGAAAAGGTATCATACCTGAGGAATAGAGTATTTTACAAACATAGTTTTTCTCTTTTTGGGATTCATAAGATAATCTAAAACTCCCACATCAAGTGAAGAGAGTTTTGCAAGAAGGAGGAAGGGAACTACTGTGTCAAATGCTGTTGATCGTTCATGTCAGAAGACATTAAGTACATGGAGACATTGTTTGTGGGGAGCCCTGCAAAGCAGGGTCTTGGAAGGTTGCAAAGCAGCCTCCAAGTTCACAGTGAGACTGTAGATAAAGTGCACCTGGAGAGTCTGGAGATAAAATAGGAGGTGCCCACTGGGCAAGGTCATGTGCTGAACTAAATATGCCAAGTGTGGATAAGAAGTAGAAAGAAACTGTGTTTTCTGTAGGCTTATGAATAGAAGAATAACTTTTGTGTTTGTAGCTAGGAATGCAAACCTTCTGAATGTGCTGTTTCCCCTTATGGTATAACATAAGGTGTGTGTTCAAGCCAAGTGCCTGAGGTAGTTGTGAGCGCCTCATGGTTCACCTGGCCCCCGGTATTTTGTGTCTTTCATTTCTCAGCCTCACACTCACACCTCAAGAACCTGTACAGCTGCATGGCTCGCAGCAATTGGTAAACTCCACAAGAGCAGTTTGAGTGAGTGATCTGAATGAAATTCTGATTTGAGTGGGTCCAAGAGATAATGGAAAGGCAGAAATTTGAGAGTATGAGTATTGACAGTTCTTTTCTGCACTATTCTATATAATAAAGGAGAGAAATGATGAAAGTGGTGTCAAGAAAATTCTTTAATACTTTAATATAAGTGAAATGCATATGCTATGATTATGGGAATTTTTGCTGCATGAGGGAAAATGGAGAATTATCGAGTGAGTGAGTGAGTGGAGCTGAGATCCAGTACAGCTGTGGAGGGGCATGAAGAAACACAGGGAGTTCATTCCACAGTAACAGGAGAGAAGCAGCTATGTGGGTGTGGATACAGATTGGTGAGCGGACGTGGTGGTAGAAGCTTATTTAAGCTCCTTTGTGACTGCTTCTCATTTCTTTAGTGACATAGAGATCAGAATCATTAAATGAGAGAGAAGAAGGTCTAGACATTTGAGGAAGAGGAGAGGAATAAAATAGCCCTCTAGGAATGTGGAATAGTAATTGGAATTGTGTGTGTCCTTTCTTTCATCTTCCCACATAAGTCTACTCTGTGTGGGTGTCTCCTTAATGCCCTTGTTTCCAGAACAACTTAGTTGGACTGAGGTTGAGCTGGATTCTGCTAGCTTCATCAGGAGCGCCCGCTGTTGTGCAATTTAGATATGTCCTCAGTAGGGGCAAACTGGGGAAGGTGTTAATATCATGTAGCCCTGCTTGGGATCACAATGCTGACTGCCCTCAGCAATCTTTTCTTTGCTCTGATCTGAGGTTCGCCCTTTGTGATCAGAGGTTCCCTCTTCTGATTCTTTATTCAGAGTGACTCCACTGGGCCACCTTCTCCCCAACTGATCTTGGACTACGTGTGTGTGCTCCAACTGATGCAAATGTTGGGAATAAAGTGTTGTAGCCCTCCCCTTTGTGGCCCCTTTACAGTCTTCCTTTCTGGGAAAATGAATGGGAAAAATACGTAAATGATGTCCACAGCAGGATGCTGTATCTCAGTCTGAAAGGCAGCATTTAATCTGAGGTTTGCTGGCAGCATTTTCTATTTGACATTGGAATAGATAAGGTTAGGGCTGGAGACTAGATTTCCAAACTTCCTCCAAGAGTGTGTGAGAGAAAGACAGTAAAGTGTAAAACACTTTCTTGTGTATGTGGGTGTGGTTGTGGAGTGTGTGTGGTATGCTTGTGTGTGATGTGGTATGATGTGTATGCATGAATAGTGTATATGGTATGCAGTTTGCATGTGGTTTTGTGTCATGGTGAGTCGTGTACTTGTATGGATGTGTATGTGATATGATGTGTGTATGGTGTAATGTCCTTGCTTGTCTGTGTGAATTTTAGTGATGTGTGACTGCAGGTGTGGTATCTGTGTGTACATGTGTGAGCAGTCCATGTACATGTTGGATATGTGTGTATGGTATGTGCATGTATGTTCCTCTGTATGTTTGTGCCTAGTGCTTGTGTTTGTGTTTCTGAGTAGTGTATGGAAGTGCATGTTTGTGCTCATGGGAGTGGGGGTGCATGAGTGTTATGCCCATTGGAGGGTAGTGCTGAAGGTGGAGTGTGATTATCCCACCAAAAGATCATGGACTTCAGGTTCGTGGCCAGTCTTTAGACTGGGCTTAAATTTTCAATATGATGTGCACCCTCAGTTACACAGAAATCAGGAGATACCTTCAAGGAAATGATCAGTTTATAAAAGAACTTAAGGCAACACAAGTTCCTAAAATTCACCACATTTTCAGAGAAAGCAATGGTGTAGCCATAAGTTAGAATGACAGCTTAGCAATCATGGAACGTTCTGAGGCCAAACGTGCCTTTGGCTTGTATGTATCTGAGCAAGGAATCTGCATCATTTTACTTCAAATGAAGCACAAATGAAGTGACCTGTGTTGTTCCACTCAATTCATTTGGCAGTAAACTAGATTATGCCTAGGGTGAGGATACTACTACATAGGAAATGGGGTTCCTCGCCCTCCTGTCAAATCTAACACAGAAGTCATTAATTCATCACAAAAACCCATGCCTATTCTGCCTAGAAACTGTCACTCTCTGAATGCTTGGCTCTGCAGCCTTAGCTTGAGTTTCAACCTCCCACCCAGTCTTATTTGTGGTTATCCCCTATTTCCCCTGGTGGATGGAGGCCGTTCATAGCAGACTCCATCTTGATCTACCCATTTGCCTCAGCATCTCCTACTTTTCTCACCTGAGCATTGCAAATGATCTGGTTGGTATTAGAGGATTTAGAGAACTGGTTATGTTATGTCTTAAGTGCCCATCGATGTTGATGTCTTTACAGGCAGGGGCAAAACTTTGTATGCTTTGTTTTCCCAAATGTTTCATCAACCTGGATTCTGTCTTACCTGAATCTGTGCTCCTCAAAGTGACTTCCGGGTGTTTGGCCCATCTACTATTCTGCAAATACCAGTGTGCAGATAACTCAGGAGCTGCTCAATAAAGGTTATTTTCTTACTAGGTCCATAGGTTTTACTTCCACTAACTGGACTGACTTTCCTTGTTCTGGAGCTCAGGGATCGGTGTTTCTTGGGATGCTCAGGATTTACTGCTGCAATCCTCTCCCTCTACCCTGAATCTAATTGCTGTGTATTTTCCCTCAGTAGCAGCTGACTCTCTGTGCTTTCTGAGGGTCTGAGACACTCATTCAGCTCAAAAAGGCATTGAGTCATAGGCACTAAGTTAAGCAGCATGAGGGACACAGACATGCCAAAGACACTGTGTTGTCCACGCAGAACCTTACAATCTAGTGGGCAGCTCAAACCTCTATGGTGGACTTGACAGGACACTGGGAGCTAAGATAACTTTCTGCAAAAAGTCAATAGCACCACTGTTGAGAAACCTTGTGTTAGTTGTGTCAGCCCTGATGAGTTCAAGGAGCCAGAACTTCACAAAATCACAGTTAATCAAGTCTCCTTAGGAATCACCCACCTAGTAACCCTGCAGCAACTGTTCCTTCATCAACAGGGCTCCATTTTCAAACCCCAAAGAGAAGAGGTCTTGAAAGAGGGATGTCACCATGGACTGAAAACATGAGCACAGGTGCTTGCAGGAGCTTATGGTGGGAGAGAGGGTTCTTGAAGCTATTCAGTCTCATCTGCTTTCTTTACTTCCTCTCCCCAGCTGGGCTTCTGCCCTGTTTTGATCTGCCTGCACCTGTGTTCTGGCCCCTGCTGTGGCTTTCTGAAGATTGCTGCAGAGAAAGGAAGCAGGCAATCATTACCCCAAGAGAATGCAGCTGGAGAGGCAACAAGAAAAACAAAGAACTCACTCTACTTTTCTACAACTTATCGTCTTATAGTACCAGTCACCCTCCATCCCAGGCTGCAGCCACAACCCACAGCACCTGCCAATGGACACACACATCCCATTTCAAAAGAGCCATCCATGAACC
This sequence comes from Dasypus novemcinctus, assembly GCF_030445035.2. Taxonomy (NCBI): domain Eukaryota; kingdom Metazoa; phylum Chordata; class Mammalia; order Cingulata; family Dasypodidae; genus Dasypus; species Dasypus novemcinctus. The sequence goes on from NC_080678.1 coordinate 52,017,209, forward strand.
TAGTGCTTCCTTCCCTTCCTTTATCCTCCTCCCCCTCCTTTCTCTTCCTTCTCCTCTTCCCTCATTTCTACTCCTGCAGCTCCTTCTCCAACCTCCACCTCTCTCTCCCCCCTCCCTTTCCCCTCCTTCTTTTACTTCACCTTCTCTTTCTTCATTTTTATCATCTCTTCTTTCTCCTCCTCCTTCTTTTCTCCTTAATTCCTAAAGATCTTGTATTGCTCTATAGCTTCTTTGGGTCTTATTTTGCTGGAGGGAGCCAGCTTCCTATGATAATTCTCATCTTTGTAGGCATCCTGGCCATTAAGGTGACAGCATTAATTAGGTTGGCTATTTGCAGTGTTGTTGATTTTAGGAAATGTTGCCCAATCAATCCTTTCTTTTTGGAAGTGTATCTGTAAATTGTAGAAAACAATTTTGTTCTGGTTTCCTGGCTAACATCTTTCATTTTTCTAAATAAGTACCTGTAGTATAATTGGCTCTGTTTGGAACCATCACTGAAAAATATAAAAGAATAACTTAACCAGATGCTGTTATGAAATCATTCAAAAAACTTTGACTAATTGAGAGGTCATATCACATTTTAATAAATGTAAAAGGGGCTTTAGTCAATTTTTTCAGAGAAGATTCTCAGATGTCAATTGACAGGATGAGAAGAAGGAGGTACTAGCCTATGCTTGATTAAACAGCTATATGCACAAAATAGAATAACTTCCTTTGGAGATGAGCTCAGAACCAAATGAAAAAGGAAGAAACGCAGCATATGTTGACACTTAGAGGAGAAGAGTGAGGTAACCAAGTGCTTTTCCCCAGAAATATGTGTGTGTGTATATATATATATAATTTTTTTCCTGCCAAAGATTAATGCATACCTCTCAAAGCATAACCAGTAGTCCTTGAAGCTTTGTGCATCTTTGGCTTCATTGATTCATTCCTACATTTATTCATTCACTCATTAAACATTCATTGAGTAGGGCAGGTATTCTCTCTGTCCTGTTGGCCACTGTATCACTTGTATATAATACAATGCTTGGAACATAGTAAACACACAAGGAGTATTTGCTGAATAAATTGCATATCATGTGTCAATTAATTAAAGAAGTAAACCAGAATACCAGCAGAGGGTCATCAGTTTCCTAGAGTTCCCCACGACAAATCCTGGCCTAGGTATTTACCATCACTGGCTTTATTCCTTACTCCCACAGGGTTCTAGACGTGTCAAGTGGAAGGTCCTTAGTGCATATTTGCCTGGTAATCCTGACTCTAGGTCAGTGAGCAGCACCCACTTGGGCACTCAGCTCACCACATGGGTTCTTGGCTCACTGCATGTGTACTCACCTTGCTACACAGGCACTGGTTTGCAACACAGGCACACGTTCTCTTCTTTTTCACCAGGAAGCCCTAGGGTTTGAACCCGGGTCCTCCTATATATTAGGTGGGGGCTTTATCACTTGAGCCACATCTTCTTCCCTGCTTTCTCTTTTAAAAGCTCACGCAACATCACTACCAACTAGTCTTATGATTGACTCAATTTCAAACTCTATGTGGAGTGTTCAGAATTTACCTTGTACATTTGTGTGATGACTAAGCCCAAAGTTCTTGCCCTTCCTCCTCACGGACTCCATGATGTTGCATTTGCTTACATCCCGACATTTTCATTTGCTCCCCACACCCTCTTTGTGGACTAGAATTGAAGCTGAGAATACTTTTCATTTTCTTTACTTCTACTTTCTTTGAAACTAAATTCTCCACACTAAAATCACCCAGTTATCCAATCCTTTCATTTAATATAAGCAGATGTCCATAGGTTTTCTTTTGCTATATTGTCACTCTGTCCTGGTGTGGTGATCTTTGCAGAAACACGCCTTTTCTTCTCTTCCATTTGGTGGGACATTCTCTAAGATTTATTCGCTTATCATTAATTTTGTACTTTTCTCATTTTTTTTTATAATCCCTCTCTTCAGATTTATGTATTTCCTCTATGTACACAAACATTTCTCTTGCTTTGTCTTGTCAGAATCAACTGTCTTTCAGACTCTGAGGCCCAATCCATTACATTTATTTGAGGTTGGTAGATAATTTAACCTGACCATGACCCCCACCCGCACCCCCATTCTGCTTTTGCAGCAATTGCTTGTACATTTCTCCTTTTTCCACAGGTTCTACTCTGCTAGTATCCACACTCTGTCCTCTGCCTCCTCTACTTTCTGAAATGCCTCCATGAGGCATACTTCATTCCCAGCATGTATTTCTCTCTCATGTAGGCAAAATTAATTTTCTCCTTAACTCGCTATAAATGCTGCTGCTTTAAGGTCCCTCAACCCTCGAGGTGGGAGGCCCATCACTCCCCAGTCCTTGGAGACAAGAGGACTCATGTGGCCCTTGAACTGGAAGAGTAGATGTCCACCCCTGAGGGTTGAGAATTCCACCAGGCAGCAATCTAGTTCACACCTGGGTAACCAGGAGGGAAATCAGGGTTCTTCACACTGTTGGAAATATAGGAGACAGGGGTGTCTCAAATTTGCCTTCCTCTGAACCAAAGATGGTTAAAGATCATTACTATAGCAAGCATAAGCCAGGGTGTGGCTAGATCTGAATTAAGCATAAAGGGGAATTTAGTTTATAATTACCATTACAGTAGTAGGTCTAAGCTAAATCCACCACTTACAGCAATTTCAGATTTTATCTTGCTTTTTTATAATATAAAGACATATATCTTATGATCTTAGCTCTTAGTTAAAGTTCCTAGTAAGTTTTCACTTTAGATTTCCTTTATGTACCAAATTCAATTGCAAGATGGTATTGAAATGTAAAGACTCATTTTTATGTCAACTTTTACCATTACCTATTTTGTAACAGGCTGCTGTGTTAAGTCAGTAATCAGTTGCCTTGAAAGGAAGGTGATGCACAACTTTACGACATAAAGGACAAAGAGAGAGACAAGAGAGGAGATAAAGATGGGACTAGGGGACTCACAGCTTCTGGAACTGAGAGCCTCAATCATAGTCTCCACATCTATTTATTTAGAAACTAACAAGCAGCTGTTTGCTATCAGAACAGCAACATCATCTACAATAACAGAAAACAAGTGCAACATCTACAATAAGGCAACATGTACAATGGAACAGGTGCAACATTTTACTATAATAAGGAACAGGTTATACAAAGTTCAAGCGCTTCCTCACATAAACATATTTTTTTGTGCTGACCAGATGGTGTTCTATCTACTCAAGGCCCAGTGTTCCTAGACCTGTATTTCTGTGTTATAGAAATGTTTTAACTTAAAACCATGTTCCTACAAGAATCCCCCTTTTTGTTTTTACAAAACAATGATGATAGATTTGGTGATTTCTTACTGCTTGAAGGGCGATGAAAGATTCTGAGTATTTGAACAACATTATAAATTTCATTAACATAAGAAAACACTACAGTAGGTAATATAGTTTTGTTTTTCCCAACCAAACATCATTAAAGAATTTGATAGAGTAGCAGGGATGTTACAGCTTGTTCCAATTGTTTGCCTATTCCAGGCCCTTCAGATACCATTGTCTCTGATGTTTCTTTTAATTTTGAAACAATAAATTTACTCATTGACATAATGTCCTCAGTAGGGTCACTGTCACAGGTTTCTTCTATGCAGCCAAATTTGCTGCCATCAGGCCAGGGCAGAAAGCCTTGAAGAAATGCAAAAGTCCATTGTTGACCTTTTCACACAGTTTTTGCACTTTTTGTATTCATTCAGGCTTGTTTTCCTTTTTTTAAATTTATTTATTTATTTATTTTTAAATTAAAATTATTTATTTTTACGAATTACATTCAAAAAATACGAGGTCCCAATCAACCCCACCGCCCCCACCCCCACTCCCCCCACAGCAACACTCTCTCCCATCATCGTGAGACATCCATTGCACCCAGTAAGTACATCTCTGAACATCACTGCACCCCGTAGTCAATGGTCCACATCATAGCCCACACTCTCCCCTGTTCCATCCAGTGGGCCCTGGGGGGGTCTACAATGTCCTGTAATTGTCCGTGAAGCACCACCCAGGACAACTCCACGTCCCGAAAATGCCTCCACATCTCATCTCTTCCTCCCATTCCCCAAACCCAGCAGCCACCATGGCTACTCTTCTTACACCAATGTTCATAGCAGCATTGTTCACTATCGCCAAAAGTTGGAATCAATCCAAATGCCCATCAACAGACGAGTGGATCAATAAAATGTGGTATATACACACAATGGAATACTACTCGGCTGTAAGAACAAATACACTACAATCACACGTGATAACATGGATGAATCTAGAGAATCTTATGTTGAGTGAAGCAACCCAGGCATTGAAGGACAAATACTACATGACCTCAATGATATGAAATAAGCAAACTGCCTCAGAGAGCTAGAGTCTGGAAAAGAGGCTTACAGGAAAGCGGGGGGTGGAGGAAGGATGTGAGTTAACGTCTGCAGGGGTGGAATCTGTGATGAGCTGGCGTAAGTATGAGCAAAAAGAAGGGACAAAATGGGGGCAAGGGGTTGCCTTCGGGTGGGGCTTTGTGGGTTTGAGGGGGGCTGGGGATGGGAAGAGGGGTATTATTGTCCAAAAATTCGGGGGAGGGAGGGGCAACATACAAACATGGGAGAGTGTCAGGTGTCCGCTGAGAACAAAAAGTTGAGAAAATCCTATCAAAGTATAAGTAGGAGGGACACCTGGTTAGGATGCTCAGGGGTATGGTCTGATGCGGGACGGACTCCGGGGGAATAGCTGAAGGCTCATTTTGCCAGGGTGGGTTGTACCATTGGGAAGAGACCCAAGAAGTGAGAGTTGGGGTGGACCCACACCCTGGGGAGGACTAATGCCATCAAATAGAGAGAACTGTATCTCTCGAGAGAAAGGATGGCTCCCAGGGCATTGTTTTCCTTTTGAAAAACACATCTCACTGAATGCTACCACAACACTTTTACAACTTGCTATATGGATACTAGTTCTGTCCCACATATCTCCATTTTTTATTTTATAAAACTAACCATTTTAAGACAAAATACACCTTAAATTTCAGTTACCATTCCCACAAATCTTTTACCTATTCCAATATTCTTTTAACTTTTATGCCTTCCATTTTATTTTATTAAGAAAATAAATTATTCACTTCAAATGAAGAACTATTCTTTATAAAGAGACTTAAAGTAATTTAATTAATCAAGACTTACAAATACAGAGATCTCATTAACCTTTTAAATTTGGGTAATCATTTAAGTGCTTATTTTTTATTTATTTTTTGCCATTTGAATAGAGCTCTTTCAGAACCTTTTATCTATCAAATTATATCTCCCTCCAGAGGTATCAAATATACACTGACAATGAACATTCACAAAAACCATTACACCACTCTTTGAAACAATTACAACACACACACTGACATTGAACAGACAAACACAGAAGCAGTTCCAAATCTACTGTCCTAGAATTAATTTCTTCAGTGGATTTAATTTGACTTTCCCAAGCCATATTTGTTTCATGATTCCGTGCTTGAACAAATTCTGTAGTTTAGATACTTTAATGTAAAGCCACTCTAGAAACCGTAGATACTGTAATAAGGGCAATAATGCCTATAATAGCTGCTATTAATACTCCTAGCAACCTTTTTGCACACTTAAACACCTTTTGTAAGAATAACAGTAAAGCATGCATATCAGGTGAAAACTCCATCCTGATATAAGATGTGAAGCAGTAACTGGCAATTCCTCGTTTGCCAGCTGTTGTTCAGCTTCTTGAGTCAGATGTTTAATTCACCCCCAGGTGGGAGGTGAAGCTGCTCTAGTCTTCGGAGTGGGACCCAGCCATGTCGTTTGCAGCATCAATTTCTCCATCTGCGTGACCGGAGGTTCTGGGTTCCATAGGAACTTTTGTTGTCTTTTGGCATTCATGATATGGTTTTATTCGATGAGCTGGCATCCACAGAGGACTTTCTCCATCTTCTGGGAAAATACAAGCAAACCCTCTTCCCCAAGTTAACAGCTTCCCTGTTGACCATTCATTGGTCAGTGGATCATTCCACCAAATCAAAATTTTTTTCAGACAGAGTTTGGGTTTGAGTTTCAGAATTAGTTTGGAAATGCTTTTCAGCTTCTGTCCCTTCCAGGGTTGTTCCAAGTTAAGAAAATTAAGAGTGAATAATGCTTTGTGTAGCTGCACCTTTTTGTGTAGTATCCCCCTTTTTGTTTTTGTAGCATGAGTTGTTTTTTTTTTTTTACTTTTTAAAAGATTTTTATTTCTCTCCCCTTCCCCCTCCCAGTTGTCTGTTCTCTGTGTCCATTTGCTGCATAAGTTTAATGGTTTGATTTGCTCCGTTGACAACAGCTTCTCCTTGGGGGTTATAAGGAAGTCTGTAGTGTGTGAAATACTCCAAGTATCTAGAAACCTTTTAAGGGAGACACTAGTATAAGCAGGAGCATTGTCTGTTTTTAGCCCCTGGAAGCAAGATAACAGGTTTAGTCTTAGGGATATCTACGTCTGCACTTCCTGCTGTGGTGGAGGATAAATCCAGGACACTGCAGAGTGTTGGGGAAAACCAGAGTTGCTCCACTGAACTGGGAAAACCCCCTTTTGGAGCAGAGCTGGGAGCAGGCCCTGTTGGAAGTTTCCCACCAAGGGGGTGGCATTCTTATGGTATTTAGACCAACATAGGTTAGACCAATGACATCTGACCCGACACACGGATCAGTCGAACCGAGACCTGAGGGAGGGAGTGGGAATGAAAAAGGGACAAGAAACACAAAGAATGGAGGCAAGACAGGATTCTGATCAAGCCTCATTTACTGAGGGTCAATCAGGGGTTTTTACAGCCTGAGATGAATGAGGTGGTACATACTGACAACACATGTGTCAGTAAATAATTGGTTAACTAGGTTTTGATTCTCGTGCCACATGCACGTGCACATGCAGATGGTTATTTGGCAATGTCCCAGGAAAGACTTTTGTGCTCTTTAGGGAATGCCTAATTGGAGCCCCCGGGAGTGGCGTAACAATAGAAACTTAATTGCTTCAGCGAGGGTGGGGAAAGGAAACTTAACCTGGTTAGTATCTAAAAATAGTGCTTAGTAACAAGATGGCCAATACAGCACCTGTGCCAGAGGCAGCTTCCCACAGATAACCTTTACCACAGTGGGGACACAGCTCCGGTCATTTCAGAGCTGAAATATTCTGTCTTAATGGCATTGTTTTTCCCTCAGAACTTTTCCAACACTCTTTTTTCATATGACTGGTTTTTCCACAATTAAGACATTTTCTGTTGTACATGTTGAGAGGTTCAGTTATTTGCATTTAGAAAGGCCAGGACTCAGGAATAATTTTGGGAAGGAGAAAGGATTTATTTACGACCAGCTGGGCTCAGAGTTTCTCATTCAAAATCCAAGCCCTGAGTCGAGTTTTGGGTCCTTTTTATACAGATAATATAAGGGTGTGGAGTCAAATGGTGATTTTATTAAAGAAAATGACTTTTGTTAGTTAAGTGTTTGTCTGAGTACCAGATAGGTTTTGAATTAACATATCCCCCACATTCCAGGTAAGTTTGAGTTAATATCTCGCCCACATTCCATTTGGATGCAACTTTGAACACACAATTTAGTCTACATCCTTTGTGAACATTTAAAGCCTATAGGGCTTATATTACTTAGTTGGATTTGTAGGCCCACTTGGATACAGAATTAGATAAATTTGAATTTATGCACAGACTATATTATATCCCCCCTTTGAGGCCAAGCTTCAGTTTATTTAAGTTTCAGCATCACTATTGTCAGAGTCTGTCTGGACTGACTGGTATGTATATAGTTTGCATTGCTAAATTGTTTTCCCTGGACTAGAGTGGTTGCCACGGTTACCAAGAGCAGGGCTGCAGCTTCTCACTGTCCCGTATGCCCAGTTCAGGACACATACAACTGAGGTTATCTATGAAGAGATGAACAGCCTCCCACCCATAGGCCACATCATTTCCAGAACCCCTCTTATTGATCTTCAGCCCTGCCATAGCCTGAGCCATCATTGTAGCACATTGATTCTTTCTCCCTACATCCTGGCACAATTTAACATATCCAGTCAAATCCACTTTACCCATCATAATCCCTATAGCTTTCTGATGATCCTGATTAGCATTTGCATAAGCCATTAGCTACAAAATAGTATCTGCAGCTTCTAAGTTATTGACCTGTCTTTTGATAGCCTCTTGTAACTGAGCAATAAGTCAGGGTAGGGTTCTTTAGGTCCTGGTAATATTTTTTTGGAATGACACCAGAGGCTGGCCTTTAACCTCAATCTTTTCCCAGGCTCTTAAGCAACAGCACTGTACCTGTGCGATGGCTTGATCAGTCATTGTTAATTGCTGATCTAGTCCCACCCAGTTCCCCACTCCCACTAACTGATCCAAGGAAATGGGGATATTATGGGCCCTATTATGAGCAGCCTAAGTCTCCTCATGATCTGCCCACCAGATTTTGAATTGCAAAAATTCTCCAGGCCATAAAGTGGTATGTGCTATTGCATACCAGTCAGCTGGAATCAGCCTAGAGCCTTCAGAAAGCCCCTGCACTGCACCATAGATAAAAGAATTTGGACCGTACTGTTGCACTGATGCTTTTAACTCTTTCAATATTTTAAATGGGAAAGATTCGTGGGGGAACTCAAACTCCATGTGGGTTTTTAGGATCTACTCTGGGAGTTATTCTTTCTTGTATGTTAACTGGAAAGGCCATTTGAAATGCCTCCAAATCACCCTCCCTTCTAGCCTGTAAGATGCCCTGCTGTAAAGTGGACAACTTTGACTGAGTGTCTCCAGATATGGGAGGGGGAAGAGAGAGTCGGAAGAGGGGAAACTGATTTTCTAAAGTCAGTTAATGAAGGGGCTGAAGGCAAGACAAGGGAGGAATTTCCTCACATTCTCTATCTTCATCCTCTTCTGTTGGCAAGGGTTCTAAAACAGATTTAATTATAATCAAATTGGGCCAAATAGTAATAGGGAGAGGAACACCTTGTACAATTTTTCTAACTCTTTTCTGACTTTTCCCAGTCTCTTAATTCAAACTTCCTATTGCTAGGAACAATGAGTAATAATTTTCTATAACCTGTAAGAGTTCCAAAAAGAAGGCTCAGAGACCTTAGCTCCTTTAGCTTTGAGAAGTTGTTTCAAGAGACATACATACAAGTAATGTTTTGTTGAACTGTCTGTTTCCCATCGTAACTCTGCTAGAATACCCGAGAGTGTCCTTATTCACTGAACTTGGAAGGCCTCCTAAACCACTTGGGGCTCCATGCCATGACAACACCTTTAATTTCACCTGAAGCGATTCTTCTTCCCTTCCATCCCCACCTTGGGCACCAGTTGCTGTGCTAAGTCAGCAATCAGTTGCCTTGAAGGGAAGGTGGGGCAGAACTTTATGAAATGAAAGACAGAGAGAGAGACAAGAGAGGAGATAAAGATGGTACCAGGCGAATCATAGCTTCTGGAACTGAGAGCCTGAACCCTAGTTTCCACATCGTATTTATGTAGAACTGAACAAGCAGCTGTTTGCTATCAGAACTGCAACATCATCTACAATAACAGGAAACAAGTGCAACATTACAATAAGGTAACATCTACAATAGAACAGGTGCAAACATTTTACTATAATAAGGTACAGGTTATACAAAGTTCAAACTCTTCCTCACACAAATACTTTTTATGCTGACTAGATGGTTTTCCATCTACTCAAAGCCTGGTGTTCCTAAGCCTGCACTTTTGTCTGCATTAAAACATAGCAATGTTTTAACTTAAAACCACGTTCCTACAACAACCGGCAAACCACAAATCTGTATTGTGAGTTCCTAGGCAGGAGAAGACTGGCAAAGTTAAGCAAACACAGATTAGAATAGAAGAGAGAATTTTACACACATAGCATAGGGAAACAGTTCACTTTAGAATCACCTAGATGGAAAATTCCCAGTGTCTACCCATGCCAGAAAACTCATGCAGCAATCTCCAGCTTTGTTCCTGCCGGAAAATCCCTGGGTAGCTGCTAAGTATGGAGCTAAGGGGTCCAGAGAAGCCCTTCCCCTGAAAAGACACAAACTGGGGTTTCTCTGTGGGCTGCATCCCTTTCGTTACCTTCTGGCAAGGGCTAAAGCCCTGTGGGCCTTTGTTTTCACTGGAAGGACTGGAGTGGTGGCAGGCAGCTAGGAATAGTAAGGGTCTTTTAATCTTAATTGATGGCATATGAAGAGGTTCCTTATTCTATAGGGCAGAGGCTTAGTAAATGGCCTAGCATCTTGATTCCCCATTCACTGCCCTTATTGGGCACAACTGAGGTTAGGAGAGATCTGGAGTGCAGGCTAGGACCAAGAATTGGTTAATTATGAAATTAACAATATTACCTGCCAAGTCAAGGGTCAGCGGAGGCCTCCTGGTTCATTGTTCCTTGGTGGCTTCAGGTGCCTTCCATCCTCACCTGGGGCAAGGCCCCTAATGGTCTGTGCTGACACAGCTTGGGGCCAGGTTCCTGCAGACGTGGAGGCTGGATTCGGGTATCCCTGACATGATGGTGCCTTTAACAGTGACAGTTAAAAGATGAACCTTCTTCAGGGCCCCATGCCTGCCCCTCCTTACCTGCTTCTCCTCGCAACTCAGTCTTGATTGTTGAAAACTGCTAATGCTGTTTTAAAGGGGAGTTAATGGAGATTTGGCAGCCCAGGGATTTTTCTGTAGGTTTCTATGGCTATCCAAGGCAGACTGGTGTTCCTAGGAGGATCTGTCCTTCTCAAGAGTTAGGATCTACAAGACAGTATTTGTATTGCCTCTGACAGCTTGCCTTGAAATAAGGCTGGGTTTTCATCCTGCCTCGGTGTAACTTCCCTGAGCTTATATTTGACTTCCTTATCCTTTAAGGAGACATGGCCACATGGTCTCTGGCCCTCGGATCTGTCTGTCCTCTCCTCTCTTACCCAGGTTTAACTGGAAGTCAGGGTCTCATACAGAGCCACACTGCAGCCATGTGCTGTGGCAGGAAAGATTAGCCTCTTCCCTTTTAGAGCATCAGTAGCAGGTTGTCCCAATTAGAAGCCACCCATTATCCTAGAGGAGGACAAGTGCATTCATCAGTCCTGGTAGCGTTCCACTGCTAGACCTGGTTGCATGGATTGCTCACTGAGCCAGCATCCTGGAGGTCAGGAGACCTGCTTGCTGACCCTACATTCCAGGGATCGGGAGCCTTATGTCTCTGGGCATCCCCAGAGCCTTAGAGGTCTTAGGGAAGTCTGGCTCTGGTTCCCAGTCTGAAGGACCTAGCCAGACCCTAAGAAAATGACTGGCTAGGGACCTTTCTTTAGCCTACTTTGCAGAGGTCTTAGGAGATAGCCATGATGAGCAAGCTCATCTCATGGCCACTTCCAGGGACTGAGTTCTGCAGTGAAGCTTTTTTTTTTTTTACAAGATTTATTTTTTATTTATTTCTCTCCCCTTCCCTGCATACTCCTCTGCCAGGTTGTCTGCTCTCTGTGTCCATTCAGTGTGTGTTCTTCTGTGACTGCTTCTATCCTTATCAGTGGCACCAGGAATCTGTGTTTCTTTTTATTGCATCATCTTGCTGCATCAGCTCTTGTATATTCTCTGTAGGATTCCTAAGAGATGGTTAGTAATTCTTTTTTTTTTTTTAAGATTTATTTATTTCTCTCCCCGGCTCCCCACCCCGGTTGTCTGTTCTCTGTGTCTATTTTGCTGCACCTTCTTTTCTGCCTCTGTTGTTGTCAGTGGCATGGGAATCTGTGTTTCTTTTTGTTGCATCATCTTGTTGTGTCAGCTCTCTATGTGCATGGTGCCATTCCTGGGCAGTCTGCATTTTCTTTTGTGCTGGGCGGCTCTCCTTATGGGGTGCACTCCTTGTGTGTGGGGCTCCCCTATGCAGGGACACCCCTGTATGGCACAGCACTCCTTGTGCGCATCAGCACTGCACATGGGCTAGCTCCACACGGGTCAAGGAGGCCCAGGGTTTGAACCATGGACCTCCCATATAGTAGGTGGATGCCCTATCCATTGGGCCAAGTCCACTTCCCTGTGGGTAAACTTGACTTTAAAAGGCAAGCAGTAGGGTGCGTTTCCACTACATGGGAGGTCTCAGGTTCCCTTCCCTGAGTCTCCTAAAGAAGACAAGCAAGACAGCAAGCTGTGACAGGCTGTTGTGGTGAACTGATGCAAAAAGATGTCAAGGAATTGATACAGAGAACAAAAAGTGAGTGCAAAACAGTGTGGGGGGAGAAATTAATAAAATAAATCTTTTTAAAAAAAAGTCAAGTAGAGAATGATCTGTGGCTTAGAAGCAAACAGCCTCAGAGGCCCTGGGGGTAATAGATTAGAAGGAACTTCAGGGCCTAACCAATAAAACAAAAGAGGCCACAGGCGGGCCTTAAAAAATAGCTTAGACTCACCCATCCTAGTCCAGTGTCAGGGAGCCTTTCTTGCCTCTTGTCTCCTGGCTTGGCTCACTGACGATTCCATTTCCAATAATGAAGAGGCCTTTAATAGTCCGTGGTGCCTGCTGGCAATTGAGATACCCAAAATAGCATCGCTGGATTCCCTTATTTCCATGCTTATAAGAAGCAAGGATTTGGGTGAGAGTGTTTTCACCACCTTAACAGAGTTTTGTGCTGTCAAACAGTGTAATGATGTTGGCTGGCTCCTTCTAGATACTCTGGATACTGTTACAAAAGAAAGAGATGAGTTAAAGTCTTTAAATTTGAAACTTAAACACAGAATGGATGATGTGAAAGTTTCTATGTGTGCTCTGAAAGAAAATCTTATCTCCTTAGCCACCGGCTCAAAATATATGAGAACCAAACTCAGATTCTCATAGTACAAGTAGCAGAGTTACATAGGAAACTAAAATCTCAGCCCCGCAGGGTTTCTGCAGTTAAAGTGAAGGCATTGATTGGAAAAGAGTGGAATCCAGAGAATTGGGATGGAGATTTATGGGATGATGATAATATTGGTGGTGACATTGGAACCCTGAATTCTGCTGAGACTTTACCAGATAAGCCTGCCATGGCCTGCCCTGTCTAGACCATACCTTGTCAACCTTGCATAATCCAGCCTCCAACCTGCCCCAGGGAGTCTGAAACAACTTCCAGCCCTGAGGTGGGTACCAACCAAACTGAAGCCTGCCCTGCCCAGCTGCTGGGCTGCCCCAGGAAGGCTGGACCTCCTCCCAGCCCTGAGGCATGTACCAGTCAAATTCCAGCATGCACTGCCCAACCTCCAGTCTGCCCTGAGGAAACTGCCTTCCACCCCCTGCCTGAAGAGACTAATCCGTTCTCACAGAAGAAAATGTAAGGGAATGCCCTGAGTTGAGTAGTTGTAAGGCATTTCTAATCCTTCTCCTTACCCACCCCCACCACCTCTTGTCTTTGAGACCTCTTACTAGACTAAAATCACAATAAGCCCCCAAAGGTGAAATACAAAGTGTGACCCATGAGGAAGTAAGGTATACTCAGAAAGAACTGCATGAGTTTTCCAACTTATACAGACAGAAATCAGGGGAATATGTGTGGGAATGGATACTAGGGATATGGGATAACGGTGGAAGGAATATAAAGTTGGATCAGGCTGAATTTATTGATATGGGCACACTAAGCAGAAATTCTGGATTCAGTGCTGTAGCTCAAGTGGTTAGAAAGGGCTCTAACAGTTTGTTTGGGTGGCTGATTGAAACATGGGCCAAAAGAATGCCTAGCATGTCTGAGGTTGAGATGCCCGATTTGCCCTGACACACAGTGGAAGAGGGAATTCAAAGCTTAGGGATAGTAATCGAAGAAAATGTGGCACTGGTGTGGAGAAAGTGAACATGGTGGCTGCTGGGGTTAGGGAGTGGGAAGAAGAGATATGATGTGGTAGTGTTTTAGGGACTTGGAGTTGTCCTGGGTGGAGCTGCAGGGGCAGTTACTGGACATGGTATGTCCTCCCATGGCCTACTGGGTGGACCATGGGAGAGTGTGGGCTATGATGTGGACCATTGACCATGAGGTGCAGCGGTGCTCAGAGATGTATTCACCAAATGCAATGAATGTCTAATGATGATGGAGGAGGTTGTTGTTATGGGGGGGGGGGAGTGGGGTGAGGGGTGTGGGGGGTAAATGGGGACCTCATATTTTTTTAATGTAACATTAAAAAAATAAATAAAGATAAAAATTTAAAAAAAATAAATAAAAGAAAAAAAAGAAAAACAAAAAACAAAAAAGAAAGGCTTAGGGAGATTGGAATGCTAGAATGGATTTACCATTTGAGAGCTGCCCACCCACCCTAGGAATGTCCAGGGATCACACCTTTACTGGGGAAATACAGGACTGTGAGAAATAAATTTGTAAGACTAACTCCATGTTCCCTGAAGAGCCCTGTGGTTGCTCTTCTCTGTAGTCCAGATATTACTGTAGGGAGGGCTGTGATGGAATTAGAATCTTTAAACATGATTGGATGTCGGTCTGGTAAAAGTCAAGTATGGGCAGTCAATCGCCAAAATCAAGGTGGGCATGGCTACTGTAATGAAAGGCAGATTCCAAAAGTCACTCAATATAGTCTGAGTCGAGTGGAGTTACAGCGTTGGCTAATACATCATGGGGTACCTAGCGGTGAAATAGATGGGCAGTCTACTGAATTTCTTCTGGATCTGTATAAACAGAAGAGTTCTAGGTCAAGTGAATGAAACCCTAACTCAAATTACAGTTGAAGAGAATCATGGCCCCTTAATCAATTCCCAGACTTGAGACAGTTCACAGACCCAGAGCCCCTTGAATGAGGAGGAAACCAGGTCTCTTTGGGGAAGGATCCTGTTAAACTGCCCAACATTTATACTGTTAATCACCTCCCACCTTTCCCAAGGAGATCTTTGGCCTTTTACCAGAGTAACTGTGCACTGGGGAAAAGGAAATGATCAGCCATTTTGGGGATGATTAGACTCTGGCTCAGAAGTGGCATTTATTCCAGGTGACCCAAAACATCACTGAGGTCCACCAGTCAGAGTAGGGGCTAATGGAGGTCAGGTGATTAATGGAGTTTTAGCTCATGTCCATCTCACAGTCAGACCGTTGCATACCTGGACCCATTCTGTGGTTATTTCCCCAGTTCCAGAAGGCATAATTGGAATAGACATACTCAGTAGCTGGCAGAATCCCGACATTGGATCCCTGACTCATGGAGTGAAGTCTATTATGGTTGGAAAGGCCAAGTGGAAGCCACTAGAACTGCCCCTACCTAGCAAAATAGGAAACGAAAAGCAATACTGGATTCTGGGAGGAATTGCAGAAATTAGTGCCACCATCAAGGATTTGAAGGATGCAGGGGTGGTGATTCCCACCACATCCCCATTAAACTCTCCTATTTGACCTGTACAGAAAACAGAAAAGGCTTGAAAAACTCTGAAAGCACACTGTAAAAGTACAAAGCATTATTTTAGTACTACTAAAACCACCTGGGAGAAAAAGAATTTTACTTGCTTAATTAATTAAACTCCTAAACTTGAATTTTGTACTGAGCGTCAATTTGGACCTCAAAAACTATCCACTTGAAAAGACACCTCAGAAGGAGGGAAAAATGATATGGAAAAGCTCATTTCTAGCAACAAAAACACAGAAATAAGTTAAAGTTCATTAATAGTTGGTTAATTGCATTATGTTACAACAATATGCACAAACAGTATGTCATGCCAAAAATAATAAATATGAATATGAAAAGACAAACAGAAAACTGTTTCTAAAGAATGTTTATAAATAATATTAAGTGGAAAAATGTCAGAAATTGAAACAGAATAGGTACATGGTTACACTTATGTTATAACCTTACGTGGCTGAAGAGCAGGAGGAAATAATTGTAATATTAGGATACACAGTTTTAAAGTGACATTTAGAAAGTTGTTTTTAAGTCTCAAATGCTAATAAAAATGTAAATAGGCTCAACTTTTTTATACTACAATATGTATTGAAGTCTTAAAAATAGGCAAACACTGGAAGTGGCTGTGGCTCAATTAGTTGGGCTCCCTTCTAACATATGGGCGGCCCTGGGTTCGTGTCCCGGGGCCTCCTTGTGAAGGGAGGCTTGCCAGCATGCCACAGAGAGCTGCCTGACCCACCAGCACCATGGAGAGCTGAATCAGCAAGGTGACACAATGAAAAGGCAGACAAGAAAAAACACAGAAGAGCACCCAATGAATGAACACAGAGAGCAGACAACAAGCAAGCCACAAGGGTGGGGGGAATAAATAAATAAATAAATACAGACACATTAGAATGCACAAGAATGGACACAGCAGACAGCAAGCAAAAAGCCTCAAGGGGGGGGGATAAAAACAAATAGGCCATCTCTCTGATCACTGTGTGTTCTTCTTCAAGTATATCCTAAGTAAAACAATCTGCCTAATGTATAAAGACATATCTATAATACAATATAACACGATATATTCCCAGGATGGTTTGATATTACAAAAGACTATAATGAGGAAGAGATGGAGGGGAATAGTGAGGAGCAGGAGGGGGTTAGAGAGGAGGAAGAGGACGAGGAGAAAAAAATTCATGCAATGGAAAACTTTCTCTGCATTAGGAATATTTTTAAAATTTAGTTTTGACCTGGACATTCTCACCTCCCAGAGTCCATTCTTGCCTTCCTGCTTTCAGTACTAGAACTTCTCAGGTGTTCACTGAACACCTGGCCACCCAGGTAGAAAGCACACCTCCCAGCCCCCTCACAACTAGGCATGGCCATCTGGCTCACTTCTGAGCTACCTCCTAAATGTCAAGCCCCTTGCCCTTCCTCACTCCCCACTTCCTGTGGGCTGGAGCAGACATGGAGATGACCCAGCTTCACCCAGGCAGAGGAGGACAGCACCCAGGGGTGGCAGAGCTACAGGGTGGAGTACACTGGTCCCTGCATGACTTTGCAGCACACACCCACACCCCTCCACCACCACCCCAGACCACTGATCTCCGTATTATGAGAAAGACTTTTCTTCAGTGGCTGTATTTTTGGGTCTCTGATACAGCAACTCAGCTTGTATCTAACAAATACAATGCTATTTTAGTCAATAAAAAGGAATGTTACAGAAAGTGTGTATCCTAGGATCCTACTTTTGTCATGGGAATTATTATGCCAAACAATTGTAAGATTATACCAAAATACTACTAGTGCCTACCCCTGGGTGGTACACACATATGTGGTTTTTCTTCTTTGCTCTCAAGTATTTTCTAAAATATCATAATGCACGTACATTATGTTAAATGTCCTTTTTATAATGTTTTAAGGAATATTTCTTAGCAAGTCTTTGTTCTTTTTTTAAGCATTAGGTTGCAAACAATGGAGTACATTAGAGTCACCTGGGGGTACTTATTAAAAATGCAGATCCCAGGGACACATCCCCTTGGAATTCTGAGTTTCAACAGATCTTGAGGAGGGTCCAAGAATCCTTATTTTTAGTAGTACCCTAAGTATTTCTGACCAACAATAAAGATGTACTAGAACCAACCTTCACACAGGAATGAGCACCTGGGCTTTGGGCAGGGCTCGCAAGAGGGCCAGAGAGAGAAACGAGTCTCAGCTCTGGGGCTCTTTCGAATTTGTCAGGCTCTAATGAAAATAACATTTGTAAACTAAATTTAATAGCCAAGTGAAGATCTAGGTTTTGGAAATGAATAACTGAATGTTAATTAATCAAGCAAAAAGCAAACTTCTGAATGTACTGTGAATAAAATGGCCTTTGAGGGCACCTCCCAACTCACACCTCAGGAACCCCCAAAATCCACACCTGACTTGGGGCTCTCAGCTGCCAACACCCAGGCCCCACCCACCTTCAGCAGCCGCTCCCAGCAGGCACTGGGGCTGCCTCCTGGAGCAGCCTGACCAAGGGGTCCCAACAGGTGGGGTGGCAGCCTCTGGCCAAAAGCCCAGAGGAGGCGGGATCTAGGAAAGGGTCCTGTGAAGTCACTCTGCCAAGCAGCTATTTTCCTGACAAAGAGATGACACAGAAGGCACAAGGGTCAAGGCTGCCTTCTGCAGGGAGTCTGGGCTTTGGAAATGGTTATGAAAGAAATTCCAAAGTAAGTAGAGCTTAAAGCCTCAAGGTCACAACTGGGCAAGAGAGCTGTGCTGGGGAACTCAGCCTGCAACCCTGACTCCAGTCAGCTGCCACTTAAAAGGGGATGGAAAAAGAGCAGGACTCCTGCTAGGCTAGGGGGTGGTCATGGGTACTTTGCCAAGGACCTGAGAATCAGGTGCTTGCAAAGGCCACTGAGCTAGAGCATAGCCCAGCCTGCACCTTCAGTCAGCTGAGTCACCCTCCACGCATCCTTAGGAGTGCACTAACTGCTGAGGCGACAGAATTTCACCCTTTCTGGCAAAATGTCCTCTAGGTGAGAAAGGGGAAAAGGTTCAGAAAAGGTGAAGGGAAAAAGATAATGAAAAAATAAATAAATAAAATATCACAACAACACACACAAAAGGCAGGAGAATTTTGGTGGCAGGTCTAGAAAGAAAACAAGTGACTATAAACAGGTGTGACTAGGATTAAAGCAGGAGCCTGAATGAATGTGAGGATTTTTGAAGGGTTCAGGACATCTTAAAAGGTGGAATTTGCTGTGCAGCATGCACTTCACTACTTTCCATTGCAGGTGCCCCTGGGCTAAACCTCAGCAATCTGTCACTGAGTCACTGACATCTGAAATGTGGTCGCCCCTCAGGACAAAGAGCTGAAGCGTCACTTGGCCCTTTCTGGTTCCTGAGTCCCAGGGAGATGCTAAGAACAGGACTCCCAGGGGAAGATATTTCTGAGGCCACTGAGTTCACTTAAGTCCTATCACATGGCAAAGGTCCTCCAATCTGATGAAGCAGAAGAAGCTATTGGGCAGCTGTTAATTTATTTCTTAAAATACAGATTCTCACTGCTCAGCAACCAAAGGGAGGGACAACTGATAGGTTGATTATAATAGGCTTAAGTTGTCTGTCTACTGATCTTCCAGGCATATTATGTATATAGGTTAATACTAAAATTGATTCTTCTCTCTCCAAAACTGCTCTAAAATCATGCTTTGTGAAGCAACATGGAAATAAAATAAATCTGAGACTCAGTGAATAGCAGAACATTGAAGAGAAGTGAAGAGAGAAGAAATGAGTGCAACGCAATTACAGTTTGGTGAACCCATGGCATGATGTAGTATGCTCCGG
Organism: Dasypus novemcinctus; assembly: GCF_030445035.2. NCBI lineage: Eukaryota > Metazoa > Chordata > Mammalia > Cingulata > Dasypodidae > Dasypus > Dasypus novemcinctus. The sequence goes on from NC_080678.1 coordinate 52,036,418, forward strand.
AGAGGACAGCAAAAACCAGACTAACTCAATGAAAGGAATCCAAGACTCTGGGGGTGGAAATCAGCTCATATTTGTAAGCAGAGTGTTTTTATACTTGGAAAATGTTTACAGTGAGGTACTGCATGGAATGCCCAGACCTTTCTAGCAATGATGCTACACAAATCCCCAACTTTGCTCCTGGAATACCTACCTGACCCCAGTGTAACATGTTTTGCACAAAAGTTCCAGCAGGACAGTGTGTTGTATATACATCCACTCTAGACTGCAAAATAAATATGTTGAAATATGAAGGAAAACAGTATGAAGATGACATCGATAATACACATATATTATCCTTTGAAACATTAAAACTACAGCATCATAACCTCAAATATATGAGAGATTATGGGTGGGAAAAATTTTCTTGACTATAAATAAGTCCTATGAAATATGTACAACACAGACACACAGACTATATAGGAAGGAAATGAAAAGCAACCACATGGTAATTGTGCAGCCTAATGGGGTGATTATAGGTAGTTTTTTTCCTTCTTCATGCTTCTCTGAATTTCAAAATTTTGAATACCATTGTCACCTTAATTTTATCAGCAGAAAAAATGGATATTATTTTTAAAAATCCCTGCCATCTTCACTCCAGAATTTTAAAACCTGTTTTCAAAAAGGCAACATTACAAAATACAAATATATTTAGGAACACCAGTATATTGCTGGCCAAAGGTTTACATGTTATAAAACAAATACACATGCCCATATACCCATATGTGCATATATATGGAAACAGTCATTCAAATTTAAACACAGTAATTTTTTAAAAGAAACAAATCACTAGAATATCAAAAATTAACTTGTTAGAAATCTTCTCATTCAATATTTCCATATAAATATGATGTAGGAAGGTGATAACGGCCTGTCTGATAACCACAGCAAAGAGTGTTCTAGGCACCTCCTGAAATTACTCTCCCGTCTCTGAAATGAAAAACACTTTGGAGCTCTAATGAGGTTGTTCCTGCCTCACCTACATCATCTAATCCAAATACATTCACAGACAAAGATACTGAAAATTTAAAGTGTTATAGATTATTAATATTGACCAGACTCAGACTTTGAATATAGTTCCAATTGAGAGCTTTATGAGCTGCGCAGTGACTGTCCCATCCTACACAGAGGAGAGAGCAGCCCCGAGTCTCAGGGAAGAGGTGTTTTTATAGCGTTTAGGAGGGGGAGGGGTTTACGAGCAAGCAAGTTGGCACAGAAGCAGAACACTGCGGTTCGATGAAGATAGTGTATTTATTTATTTTTCTAAAAGCCCCATATTATTTATTGGCACTTTTCTTGTTGGCAGTTCTGAGTTATTTATTGGCACTCCCCTTGGAGGCTGCCTTAAGTCATTTACCTATTTGAAGGCACTTGGAATTCCCACCTCCCAATGTAGTTCTATCCCTATTTTCCCAATGTGGCCTTACCTTACAAAAATAGTCTTACTATAAACATACATACCATATTTAAATTTTTCTCATTAAATCCACTCAGAACAAAAAGGAGATTTCCACAAAGCCTGTTCAGAATGACATGGTTGCAAATATGGGTACTAAGCCACTTTAGAAATGTACTCTGGGGAAGAAATTCTTTGACTCCAAATAAATCCTATAAAAGACAAACAAACCCAAGAATATATTCAGTATTTCTTTCTAGTACAAAGGTTTCCATGACCCACATTAGAAGCAGAGACCAGAGGCAAAGATATCTGCGGATGATCTCAGGAGTAAAATGACAACCATGGAGATTCAAATAGGATACTGATTCCATAAGTTTACTAAGGCAAAATCTGATAATCTACCCCTATGTTACAGACATGTGCCTAAATTCTCAAAATGAAGGAAAGGAGGCAGAAAATCTACTCATTTTACAGCTGCCTTCTATAGTGGGAAAGGGCCTTAATGCTCACTCATCCCAGAGCCAGCCCCAGACAGTTTTCATCTGACTGTGATGGGCTGATCCTGACTTCTGAGAAAGGCTTGAGGCTGTGACTGATTAGCAATTTCTGCTGAGGGTACAGCTGCCTAGTCCAATCAGGGGTCATGAGCTAAATCTGGCCCCCTACCTGTTTTTGACAATAAAGTTTAATTGGAACACAGACACACTTATTTATCTATGTATTGGCCCTCACTGCTTTCACACTCCAACAGCGGAAATGAGTCGTGGCAACAACATACATATGGCCCATGAAGCTGAAAATATTTACCGTATTTACTCTCTGGTCAGTTACAAAAAGAAATTGTCACCACCTGGTCGACATCACTACTGACCACTGGACACTGAACCTGTGCTCAAGTAGGTCCAGTGTAAATATTATGCCCCCAAGGTAGACCTCCCCACACAAGTAGAGTAGGAAACAAATCTACCTTATAATGAACCCAAACCCACTTATAATTTACACTCTTGCTCATTCCTACCCTCTGGATGGTCAAGCAGGAGTGACAAATTCAAATGCCTAAAAGGCAGCATGTAAATATAAATTAGTAAAAGTGTGAAGGAAAAATGCCACCTGCCTCAGTGTTTATGACTAGGGACTATTGACAACTGCGGAGAACTGGAAAGCTTGTGCTCCATCTCAAGGGAACAACTGCAGCAGGCTCTGTCCTGACTGGGGATAGGACTATGGGCCCAGTGGTGCACAGCTTCTTCCTCTTTCCCCAAAATAATCAACTATTGAGATTTTAAATATTCCACTTTTTAAATGGTGGTATTTAAATTTAAAACATGTTACAGATCATATTCAACCTTTCTTCAAGCAAACTTGCCCCATGAACATACAAGCTTTTGATTTCTATGAAATCTGTCTTCTACAAGACACCCCATCAAGATCTAAAGACCAACACCGGGTCACCTTTCATTTTCCTGTTTTCCAGGCTTATCACTCTAGAATTAGCTGGTGAGATCAAGGAAGCAAATTTGGCATGCAGAGGTCAAGTGACATGAAAAGGCATTTTAATAAATTCTTGCTTTGAGACTACATAATGGTCATATGTGACAAAAGCATGTTTGTGAGGCTCTCTGTTAAAACAAATAGAAAGAAAGAAAAGAACATCAACCATGGGAAGTGGATTTGGCCTAATGGATAGGGCCTCTGCCTATCACATGGGAGGTCCAAGGTTCAAATCCAGGGCCTCCTGACCCATGTGATGAGTTGGCCCACACGCAGTGCTGATGCATACAAGGAGTGCCGTGACATGCAGGGGTGACTCTCGTGTAGGGAACTCCACACACAAGGCCTGTGCCCTGTAAGGAGAGCTGCCCAGCATGAAAAAAGTGCAGCCTGCCCAGCAATGGTGCCACCCACACAGAGAGCTGACAAAGCAAGATGATGCAACAAAATGAGATACAGATTCTGGGTGCCACTAACAAGAATACAAGCAGACACAGAAGAACACACAGGGAATGGACACAGAAAGCAGACAACATGGGGGAGCTGGAAGGGGAGAGGAAAAAAGGAAAAAGAACATCAAGCAAACAAGTTAATAGGATTACCCATCAATGACCTGAATCACAATAACTCGTTTTCCTTTTGACTGACATGGGATGTGAGGTTGACCTTGTACTTCAGAACTGCTACCCAGCACTAATGTGACAAACTCCACAAAATTACCCTGAAGGACAGAATATACATACATGTAATATAAGGTGAATTTTGCTTTTGTAAACAGATGATATGTATACAGATCTACACATATCAACTTTGATTTCTTTATAATTTGTCTTTTGAGAAAGAATTAGAAGGAAAATTTAACATTCACAGAAGCAACATGCACTTGTCAGAACAGATAATTCAAAGCTTTTATGAATATTTGACCACTCACTTTGTCAATTTTCTGTGATACTACAAAACACAACAGTCTGGAAGAGATGATCCCAAATCCAGGCTCTTTTGCCTACATTGGAATCTAGAGGGTGATTTGTGAAGGACACACATCCTCAGGCCCCACTGCAGATTTAAGAAAACACTTTCTCCAATGCAGAAAGAGAGTGAAGCAGGAGAACAAGTTTTTATTTTTACAGACTACTAATTCACAATCTCCAGGAATTGAGGTATTCGGGAATTTTTATTGTTATGAAGACCCCCCAGAATGGGGAAATGAGTTGCTCATAACCTGTTGATCAGGGATGAAACTGGTACAGCCTCTCTGAAAGGCATGTGTATTTAAGAAAAACCATTGTATTAGTCAGCCAAAGAGGTGCTGACACAAAACACCAGAAATCTGCTGACCTTTATAAAGGGTATTTACTTGGGGTAGGAGCTTACAGATACCAGGCCATAAAGCACAAGTTACTTCCTTCAGCAAAGTCTATTTGTGCATCTCGGAGCAAGATGGCTGCCAATAACTGCCAGGGTTCAGGCTTCCTTGTCCTCTCTTCCCAGGTCTTGCTTCTGTCCAAGTTCAGGGTTTTTCTCTTCCTGGGCTTCCTTCTCTTTCTTCTGTGTGCTTACTTCCTGGGGCTCCAGCTTAAGATTTCAACATCAAACTCCAACATTAAAAACTTCTAGCACCAAAAGCTCCAACTCTGACCTTTGTCATGCCTCTTTAATCTGTGATTCTCCACCCTCCCCTGTGAGGGGACTCAATACCCTACTGATGTGGCCCAATCAAAGCCCTTATGATAATTTAATCATGCCCAGGTACAAAACAATGTACAAACATAATCCATTATCTATTTTGGAATTCATAACTATATCAAACTGCTACCACTATGAAGAGAAAAAACCCTTCTGTTTTATTGACAACAAAATGAAGAGAGGAAGGCCTACATTTCCCACCACTGGCCAATTCTTCAAATCTGAAATGGAAGTTTCTGGGCCAGGGGAGGGGTGATCAATGTACCTTGAGGAGAAGATTTGGAAATTTTCCTAATATGATTAAAGGACTACTGCTGAATTTGACTGAAGCCACAGGAGCGAGGGCAAAAAACATTTTAATCCTTTTGGCCAGCCAAGGGATCCACAAAAATGCTATAAAGCCTATGCATACAAAAGAAAGAAAATATGAATTCCATGTTGAGAATCCATTGGAAAAGGCAAGGGCTGCCCTTTTGTGTCAAAGTCTAGAGAAAGCCTGAGAACCACACCAGCAATGCTGCTATCAGGGAGCAAAACACTTGAAATGGGGCCCATTTGAATTTCTATGAGCAAAAACACTAAGATTAAAAATGTAAAACAAATATTTTTAAAGGGCTTAGTCCAAATCTCAACCTAGATATGCACTGAAAGAAATCCAGATTGCCCGAAGCAGAAGACGTTCCTTGAACAATTTGAATGTTGCCATGTAAAGACTATCCCCAACAGCTCCACCTGATCATCTTCCTCCCCCACTCCTCCTTCCTTCCATCCCTAAGGACTAGCAGGCCCTTCAGTTACATAACTACTTAAAAAGTAACTCATGCACATTTAGAACCTGTAGCTTTAAAATATTTCTTAGCTTCCTTTCAGGCCACTTCCAGTCCTAAACTAGACCCTAGAATGCCACCTGACAAAGAAGTGGGGCAAAGGACATAAGTAGATAGGTCAAAGAAGAGAGCCTAACTCCATTCCTAAGAAATGCAAATATATTCAAGTTCCTTTTTGGTTATTGCCTTCCAAATTAGCAAAGAGTGTTTGGTGGTGGTGAGAGTGAGGCAATTTGACTGTACATACCAAGAAGCTGAAAAGCATTTGTACTTGCAGTATAGTAATTCCTCTAGAACTTATTCTAAGGAGATCATGCAACATGACCACAAAACTGTTACACACAGTAAACACTCTAAACATGCAACAGAAAATGGAGAATTAAACAAATTATGGGGCAGGTCTCTAAGCTCTTAACAAAGTTAAGAGTTTTGGGTTCTGATGCTCTCATATTAGAATTTGTTGATAGAATCATGGGTATTTTCTATTTTCTTTAAACTTTGCTTTTTAAATGAACACCTTAACTTATAATCACCATAAATAAAAAATGCATGTAAATTTTAAAAACTGTTTTTAAATAATGGCACTATAACATGGCAATCTTGCAGCTAGCTTGGTTCCATTAATTTTAAAGGTCAATGTATTATCTTGTATATATATTTTTAAATCTGTGAACTTATAAAACTTGTTTTCCACCTTCCAACATTCCTATATATTGCTTAAGTAGTAAAATATATAATATATAATAGGCTCATCCAATTTCAACATATTTTTCAAAATGGAAAAATAAAAATGTTTTTCCATTTTTATTATAATCTGAATTTGTAGAGAAAACCAAATATTACCAAAATTCCTTGCCCTATTTGTTATTTCTGCTTGGCATAAAACAACAAAAACAACAACAAACAAACTTGTATGTGAACTAACATTATTTCTTTATATTTTACTTTTAAAAACAAATGCAGGGAAGCAGAAGTGGCTTAAATGATAGAGTGTTCACCTACCATAGAGGAGGTCCAGGGTTCGAAACCAGGGCCTCACGGCCCAGGTGGTGAGCTGGCTCATGTGCAGTGCTGCCATGCACAAGGAGTGCCATGCCATGCATGGATTCCCCCAAATAGTGGTGTCCCATGCACAATAGGTTCACCCCACAAGTAGAGGTGCCCAGCATGAAAATAGTGCAGCCTGCCCAGGAATTGAGCCGCACACACAGAGAGCTGATGCAGCAAGATGACACAACAAAAAGGGAGACACAACTTCCCAGTGCCACTGAAAAGGCAAGTGGACACAGAACACACAGCGACTGGACACAAGAGAGCAGACAGCAGGGGGTGGGGGGGGTGGGGAAGGGGAGAGAAATAAATAAAAATAAATTTTAAAAAAAGAACAAATGCAAGCTCTGCAATAAAAATAAGACATTATATAAACTTTCCACCTTCATTACATACCTATTGTGGTGCCTTGAGAATGAGCCACATAATACAATTGTTCTTGGCCAGTTTTATTCAAAACAGAGTTAACCGAAGTTGGTAGGTCATAATTGGCCATCTCATCATAACTACAATCCAAAAAGGTACTGATTCACTGAAATATTACATACAAATAGAGCAGCCTACAAACAATACCAGCATATATATAAAGAATAATCACAAACTGAACACACCTGGACAATCCAGCACTGATTGGAGGAAGCAGAACATTCCCAGAAGCCCAGAAGTTCCCTTGAGGCCCCTTCCTGTCATGCTTCCCAAAGGCAACTCCTATCCTAGTTTTTCATACCAAATATAGTTTTATCATTCTTTGAAATTTTATATGCATGGAATTATACAGGAATTATTCTCCTTTATCTGACTTCAACCATGTCATATAGTTATGGGTTGTTAGTTCTCATTCCAGTGTGAGAATATACCACATTTTAATCTTCCAGTCCTCTGCTGATGGGCATTTGGGTAGTTTCCAGTTTTTCACTATTGTGAGTAGTGCTATAAGAAACATATTCCTGTTGTGTCTTTAGGTAAAAGCTCTCATGCTTGTGTTTCAAGTCCTAGGCAAGCACGGTTTGGCAGATGGAAAGCAAGCCTGGAGGAGACCAAAGAGCTTCCTTCTCTAATGCCTGGTCCTGGGCTCAGGACTCGGAAGCCCTTCAAGTGAGTAGTGCACACATGTGTGTGATCATCACCAGGGATGGAAAAGCTGGCTGTTCATGAGGACTTATGATGAGCCAGACTCTGGGCCAGATGCTTCTCATGTATCTTCTGTAAGCTCACAATTACCTTATGAGGTAGGTGTTTATTATCCCCATCATCAGATAAGGAAACTGAAGCAGAGAGGACCTAGGTAATGTGTCCAATGTCATACGGCTATTGATTGCTAGAGCCAGAAGTAAGAGAAAGAAGAGAATTTCCGAGGTGAGCATTTCTGGAAAGAAGAAAAATGAACATTTGGAATACATGTTTATGGAGGAAGGGGAAGGAGAAGGGATAAAATTCACCCAGCAGCCTCCAAACCAGCAGGAATGACAAAATGACTCAAGAATTCTTAACTCCTGAACAAGTCGAACACCTATGATGTAATTATTTATCTATAATGTCCTCTACTGCTTTTTTTTTCAATTAAGGAGGTGTAAAACCTTTCATAAGACATCAGTTTCCCTTCTCCTACGACCTCAGAGTCACACTCTCTCTGCCTTCACTGCTGAAATCCCCATGCATATGAACTAAGGGCACTAAGGAAAGAGGCCCATGTCGTAATCAACTCAAATATACCTGAAAGCCCAAAATTCATCCTGAGAAACTGAAAGAGTCCTGTATTTCTGAGACCAGGTGTTTCCCAGGCTGTTCCCCATCCACACATCAAAACCAGCATCTGCAAGAATGAAGCCCAGGTTGCTGTTGGCAAGGTTAGAGACCCAGATGCTGGAATCTGCAAGGAGGCCATGCTGCAGAAGCACAACTGGTCTGGGACCTGAAAGACACCCACACTTAACAGCAGAACCAAGTTTCAAAGCAAATGTGATATACCTCTAAATGGATCATTTATAAAAGATTCCACAAATAATGAAACAGAAACAAATTAAACTGTTGAGATAGCAATGTACTTCTACATAACATTAGTAAAAATGTTTTTAAACAGTGCTGGCAGATTGGTAGTGAAACTAGACTATTTTTACATGCCTAGAAACAAGACACACTGGTTTGTTAATTTTTAAATATATTTTTAAGAACTTATAAATGATGTCTATCATTTGATCTAGTAATTAGATTTCTGAAAATGTATTCTAGCAGAATAAATCAAAAGAAAGAAAGCACTTTATAAGTATTAATTCACTTGAATATTCATATACATATATGTATATATGAATTAATTTTCTTCTCACCTGTCCCTGGGGCACTGTGACATAGTGGAAGTAACACAGACTTGGGAGCCAAGAAACCCTGTTTCATCTGGCACAAAAGAGCCCTCAGCATGAGGGAGATGCAGTGGATATAACCCACTGCACTTTGAAAGTGCTAATTCTATTAAGCATCATGTGTCATCCACAAAGAAAATATTAAATCCTGTGGTAAAACAATGAAAATTGGGCACTAAGTTGCTTGACTGCATGAAGGCAAGAACGTGCTGAAGAGATGAGGGCATGGGAAACAGGCCTCCTGTCTGCCAGTTCTCTCACTGCTCCCAGTAGGCACTGAAGGAAGGCAAAATATAGCTCTTGCACATCTCAAAACCCATCAAGGATTAAAGGATTTGCTGGCAAAAGATGATCTCTGTGGGCAGGTTACGGCCTCTGCATTCACATCTTCTAGTGCTGGGTTCTTAACATTTTTTGTTCAATGGACCCCTTTCCCAGTCAGTTGAAATGGACACTGCTGTAATTTATTCACTGCATACATTCATAAGTGAAGGAAATGCTAGGTTTCAGTTAGAGCCAGAAAAATAAAGTGTAGAAGTTGATTTACTTTTTCACTTCAAGTTCATGGAACCCTGGTTAAGAACCCATGTAATGGTGAATTGTTTTAATTGAATGTTTTCTCACCTTGCTAAGACAAGCTGACTGAAATGATAATCAGTTATTATTTAGTACTTATGTGCTGTAGGTCATTGGCTGAAAATGCTGTGAAGTTGGTTCTATTCCCAATTAACGGAATGGGGAATTGTGGCTATGAGATGTCAAGCAACTTGCCTAAGGAAGAATTAGAGCTAGTAAGAGGGGAGTTGGGGATTTGAAATCAAGTATGTCTTATGCCAGGTTCTGTGCTTTTAGCCACGTTGCTATAGGAAAGAAGGTTTAACAAGAGAGAAGTCATCCTAGAACATACAGAAGGACCCCAGGGAATGATGGGCCAACATAGGAACATAGGAAAGCTATTTTAGAGGGATGGACATCAACGACTTGGGAGAAAATAATCTCTTGTAGGTGGAGGAGATAGAGAATGGAGGCAGGGACAGCAACCTTGACCCTGCCCACCCAACCCAGCCCACCCAGGCAGTTCTTCTGAGGACCAGCCTACTGATTGCACTCCAGCTCCATAAGGCCTAGCTTTGTCTGAGCAACAAACTGACAAGACAAGGGATGCTCCCATCAGATGTGCTCCAGGAAGACTGGAGATGATGGCAAGGCCTAGAAGGATCACTTCTTGGCAAGGGACCTTATCCAGGGCAAGTAAGTCCTTAGCACAGATGTGGCAAAGGGAAGCAGCACGATGGTGACCACCTGGCTTGGCCCAATGTGGGTGGAGGTGAAGAGGGCATTACTCAGGCTCCAAAACTGAATCTGCTGCAACCACAAGCCACAGGAGGAAGTTGATTGGGTGAGTGGGGAAGTTCCTCCTGCCTCCCAAGCTCCTGCCCTTCTCCACCACAACACTTGTCTCAACAAGCCTCTACAATGTTCTGAAAAGGTTGCAAAAACCACATTGTGCTCCAGGGAAGAACCAA